>NC_092723.1:136844055-137444055 GCF_047496885.1 Scyliorhinus torazame
CCACCGGTTTGTCACAGGGAGAATAGATGGAGGATTTGCGGGATGGCACAGGGCAGGGATAAGAAGGTTGGGGGACCTGTTTGTGGATGGGAAGTTCGCAAGCCTGGGTGAGCTGGAGGAGAATTGCGGGCTACAGGTAAGGGCATTTGCCAGGCGGCAAGTGGTGGAATTCCTGCTGCTGCCACCACGCACGGTACAGGACAGGGTGCTCTCGGGGGTGTGGATTGGAGAGGGGAAGATCTCGGCAACATACCAGGTGATGCAGGAGGAGGCGGCGGCCTCGGTCGAGGTGCTGAAAGGTAAGTGGGAGGAGGAGTTGGGGGAGGAGAGCGAGGAGGGGACGTGGGCAGATGCCCTAGGGAGAGTGAACTCTTTCTCTTCGTGCGCGAGGCTCAGCCTCATACAGTTTAAGGTGCTGCACAGGGCACACATGACCGGGACAAGGATGAGCCGTTTTTTTGGGAGTGAGGGCAGGTGTGTTCGGTGCTCAGGGAGCCCAGCAAACCACACCCATATGTTCTGGGCATGCCCAGCACTGGAGGAATTTTGGAAGGGCGTAGCGAGGACGGTGTCGAGGGTGGTAGGATCCAGGGTCAAACCGGGCTGGGGGCTCGCAATATTTGGGGTTGCTTGGGAGCCGGGAGTGCAGGAGGCGAAAGAGGCCGGTATTCTGGCCTTTGCGTCCCTGGTAGCCCGGCGAAGGATTCGTCTTCAGTGGAAAGATGCGAGGCCCCCATGTGTGGAATCCTGGATCAACGATATGGCAGGGTTTATTAAATTGGAGAGGGTGAAATTTGCTTTAAGGGGATCTGTACAAGGGTTCTTCAGGCGATGGGAACCGTTCTTGGACTTCCTGGCAGAACGGTAGACAATGGTCAGCAGCAGCAGCAGCAGCCGCCCGGGGGGGGGGGGGGTTATGGTTTGAATCAATGTTTATATTTTCTTTTGATTTAAACTTGCCAGAAAACCTGATTCGTGTCCATTCTTTAAAGTCACAATACTCAAAAGGTTTAAAACACTTCTTCTAAAACATACATTTTGTTGCAAACAACGGAGGTGATAAAAAGGGGGAAATGTTATCTCAACACCTCTCCCCATCTTGAACAGATCACAGACTCATGTTACAAATCGATCTCACCACTTCTCGCAATCACAATGCTCCTCCCTTTTACAGGGTAAGCTGCCTTTAAGTAATGCTAGCAATATCTAGACTCCTACTGATCATGTAGCCAACCAACAGCTCAGGTGGCTATGCTGGCTGCATGCAATCATTTAAAAAGGCAAAGAGCACAAATTTAACAGGATAGATAGAGCGCAAAGAACAGACAGGGTTAATTGTTCACTGCAATCCCACACCTGGTTTTGGGGAGTTTGGCAGTTCTTTACTCCAGTTACTGAACATATGGAAGGGAGTGCCCTCCCTTTTCGCAGAGGCTAGCAATACTAAAATTTGGTACCTGTAGAAAGGAGTAAAGGTTTATAGAACAACTTTATGTAGTTAATTTAATTCTACACTACAGATTCTGTTCGAAGTTAAGCAATACCCATTTGCAACCTGAACAGAGATAATCCGAGCCCAAGTAGGAATTGTTACTTATTCTAAGTAATGAATGAGTTACATCCTAACTTTCATGCATACACATACCAAATATTCTAGGATTACTGGCTGAAGAATATTAGAAATTTAATTTACAGTAGCAAAATCTAATTAAGGGCACGCACTTTTAATCCAAAATTGGAACAGTGGGGTTCCAGTGATGGCTCATGCAATATGTAACAAAGCCAAGCTGATCAAAAGATAGTGTGTTCAACTGTTAGCCAATGTGAAGTCAGCTAAAGTCACTCTTTGGCAGCAAGACTCTATAATTAGTCTCAGGTCCTGACCAGGGAAATGATAATCAAATAATTATTTCCACTCCCTGTTACTATATAATTGTCAATGCAGGTAACCTTCCTGATCCAGTAAAACCATTTGTCATTTGGGCGAGATACTAGCCAGTTGTTGGTACCACTATGTTCCAGCAACCACCAAACATTTTCAGGAGGTGGAAAAAAATTCCAAGAACAGGTCAGCACCTTGTGTAAATAAACTGGAGTAAAATATTAATTTAATCTGCAGGCTACACCAGATCACAGCATTTATAGCAAAAACGGCACTTAGCAGTACAACATGCACTCAGTGCTTTAACACCAGGGCTATCTTATGAGGAAAAATTGGGCCTTTATCCATTGAGTTTAGAAGAATGTGAGATGATCTTATTGAAAAATAAGATTTAAAAAAATATATAAATTTAGAGTACCCAATTTTTTTTTTCCAATTAAGGAACAATTTAGTGTGGCCAATTCACCTACCCGGCACATCATTTTGGGTTGTGGGGGTGAGACCCCACGCAGACACTGGGAGAATGTGCAAACTCCACTCTGACAGTGACCCGGTGCCTGGATCGAACCTGGATCAGTGCTGTGAGGCACCAGTGCTAACCACTGTGCCACCATGCTGCCCATTGAAACATAAGATTGAAGAGACTTGACAGGGTGGATACTGAAAGGATGTTCCCCTATTGGCAGACACCAGAAAAAGAGGGCATAGTTTAAAAATAAGGAGTCTCCTATTTAAGATGGAGATTAGTAGAAATCTTTTCTCTTGAGGGTCATTAATCTGTGGAATTCTCTTCTCCAGAAAGCAGTGGAGGCAGGATCACTGAATGTTTTTAAAGCAGAATTAGATAGATTCTAAGGAGTCAAGAGCTATCGGGGATAGACAGGAAAGTAGAATTGAGGTCACAATCAGATCTGTCATAACCTTATCAAATAGCAGTACAGACTCTAGGGGCCAAATGGCATACTCCTAATTTGTATACTTGTATGCATGCGTCACAGGAAAGAGACTTCAAATAAAATCAAAATGAAACTGGAATACATTGTAGATCAAACAGCATTTATAAAGAAAAAAAATGACATCCTGATTTCTTTGCAGGGGACGGACAGTGCATGAATGTGTCCTTCATCAAGAGCCCGAAATATCCACCTGTCTTTTCTCGTTAGATCATGTATGTTTTTACAGCAACTCGTTTCAGACTTCCAGAATTTATAGACTTTTCTCTTTATTTTAAGGTGTGATGTTTCAGCAATGTGGTTAAGTTACTTACACAATGAGAGAGTCATCTCCCAAGGAGGTAATTCCTTCCTGCATGCTTTGGGAGAGAGCCATCAACTGCAACTTTTTCTGTCAACAAAAAATTCAAATCATTGAGGAAGAACATTTGAGATCAATTGCTTTGTTTTTTTTACTAAATGTTTTTTTATGGGGTTTTGTACAAGTTATGGATACAGGTATATCAAGCAAAACACATAGGCTCTAGGAAATATAACCAGATGGGAGGAGATTTTCCTCCCTTTTCTCCTATTCTCTCCTTTTTACAGATCATCTAACTAGGGTGGAGGGGCATTCGAGTGGTGCCTCCTAATGCTTTTTACATTCTTTTGTGCAGTTGCCTCGGCATCTACCATTGCTCATTTCCCCTTCCCGCTTTCTTTGTGGTCTCTCGCCGTGCTGTGGTTGCTGCCACTGTTGTCTTCCCCTGTGCTCTTCCCCCGTTTTTATTCTCTTATCTCTTTCCCCTTCTGGCTCCCCTTTTTTGTTCTCCCCCCTTCTTCACTACTGCCCCCCATTCTTTCTTACTGGGTTTTGCTACTTCACCTTGCACTCCCAGGTCCTCCCTCACTTTCCTCTTTCTGTCTTGTCCTGGCTATTTTTCCATGGCTACGGATTTATTTATCTGTTGGCCACAAACAGGTCCCGGAACAGTCAGGTGAATGGCTCCCATGTTTTGTGGAAGCCCTCTTCAGACCCACGGACGGCGAATTTGATTTTCTCCATTTGGAGAACTTCCGATAGGTCGGTCAGCCAGTCATCAGCTTGAGGTGGTGCTGACCACCAGCCGAACAGGATTCTACAGCGGGCAATCAGGGAGGCAAGGGTGTCTGCCCTCCTCCCCATGAAGAAATCTGGCTGGCCTGATCAACTGAAAACCACCACTTTCGGGCATGGCTCCACCCTCATGCCCACCACTTTGGACATGGCCTCGAAGAAGGCTGTCCAGTACCCAGCAAGTCTGGGGCAAGACCAGAACACGTGGGCATGGTTGGCCAGGCCTCCTTGGCACCGTCACAACTATCCGCCACCTCAGGGAAGAACCTGTTCATTCGGATTCTAGTCAAGTGGGCTCTACGTACCACTTTTAGCTTCGTTAGGTTGAGCCTCGTGCATGTGTAGGTAGAATTTACCCTGTGCAGTGCTTCGCTCCAGAATCCCACCCTGTTTCGAACCCCATGTTTTCCTCCCATTTCCTCCTTGTCGTGTCCAGTTCGGCGTCGGCCCTCTCTAGCAGTCGTTCGTACATGTCACTACAGTTCCCTCTGCCTAGGATGTCTGCCTCCAGTAGCTCTTCGAATAGTTTCTGTCGTGGTGGTTGCGATGTCCTCGTCTCCTTCCGTAGGATGTTTTTAAGCTGCAGGTATTGGAGTTTGTTGCCTTTCACTAGTTGGAATCTCTGCGCCAGTTCGTCCAGTGTTGTGACCGTACCATCAGTGTATAGGTCCCTGACTGTCAATGTCCCCCCCTGTCCTTTCCCTCTTTCACGCAGCTCCAATGAAACTCTTCAATTTAGTCTCTGCCATGAGCATAGCACTGAAATGCTCTTAAAAAGGCACAAATGATATCCCCTGTGCCTGTGACCATGCTGCAATATCCTTCCTCATCGTTTTTGACATGTGTGCAGCACTGGACACAGTTGATTGCACCATCCATCTTCAACACCTCTCCTCCATTGCCCAACTGTGTGAAATTGGCCTTCTAATCTATTACTTAGCTGTGTGAGATCTCTTGCAATAGCTCAGCTTTTCACCTTTGTATAATTACTATGGAGTCCCTCAAAGATCTATTATTTAGTTCCTCCCAATCTCATGCTTCCCTGAGCAACATCAGCCAATGGTATACTATCAGATTGCACAAGCATGTTGATCATACACAACTCTACCTCATCACCTCTCTCAACCCCTCCACTGTCTGTTTTTAGACTACTCATCTGGCATCCAATCCTAGGATAGGTTACATTTCCTACCGTTCAACATTAGAATGAGTAAATACATTGGGTGGGATTTTCCACGCAATCCACTGCAAAGGGCGGCCCATCATTGGCTGGCGGCGGGATCTTCTGGTCTTGCCAATGTCCCGTTGACTGCACCCCTCACGCCATGAAATCCGTGGTGGGGGTGCACCGTTGGCAGGACAAGAAGATCCCGCCACCTTGAATGGCAAGAATGTTCCGGCCATGATCTTTGGCCAGTAATCAGTGAATTAAGGATAACTCACTGTATAACTGCATTGGGTTCCTGTTTACTGAGGAATTAAAGATATTTAAATAGAAGATTGAAATACAGCCCCCCATGTTCATCAACAATTTCTAAATTCTGTTCATTATAATTGCGGCAAAATACCATACTTCTGCCATACTCCTGTTGTTCAGTGTGACATTATTACTTACATGTCGTTTCTCCACTTCTGTGCCCTGTTGAACCTGCAAACATGCAGCCAGTCTTTTGTGGGTATTGTGGGAAATGATTCTTATTGCATCCATGCGCTTCTCAATCTAAACCAGAAACAAAAAACAGACAACACATTTTAATCACTTAATTTCCTCTTCTGCAATTCTTAAAAATAGAATGGTTACAACACATAAGGAGGTAATTTGTTCCTTGCTGGCTTTCTGCAGATGCAACTCAGCTACTCTCACTCCCCTAAAGCTTTTCTGGTAGCCCAGCAAGTATTTTTTCTTCAAATGTTTATCCACTTCCCTTTTGAAAGCCATGATGCTATCTGCTGCCATCTCACTCTTAGGCAGTGAGTTCTAGGTAGTCATAACTCCCTGCACAAAAATGTTTTCCTCCTCTCACCATTTCACAATCACTTTTAAGATGGTATCCTCGGATTCTCAGCCCTTCTGACAATGGGAACATTCTATTGAGGCATCTCATGATTTTGAAAACATCAAATCTTTCAAATTTGAGAAAAACCCCATCTGTGTCATTTTATCCAAGTAACTGAAGTCCTTACCTCTTGAACTACTTCCTACATCCTCGCTAAAGCTTTTGCATCCTTTCTAAAATGCGGTGAAGTCCAGCAGTACATTACAGAAGTTTAAGCTGAACCAGCATTTGATAGAGGTTGATCATAACTTTCTTGCTTTTGTACCCTTTGCCTCAATTCATAAAGCCTTTATAGCGACATTCTCAACCTGCCCTACTGCCATCAAGGATTTCTGCACATTTACTCTGTTCTTGCATCTTCTTTAGAATTGCATGCTTTATTTTATATTGACTACTCTCATTCTTCCCAGCAAAATGTACTACTTCACAATTCTCATGCGTTATATTTTATCTTCCATGTATCCAGGCATTCTAGCAGCCTGCCTGCTGAAGTTAGTGGGGAAGTGCAAAGTGACCGAGAACAGATTTCATGAACCAAATGCAAAGTCACAAATTTGGTTAATTGGGATCTCTCTGGTAAGACAGACTTACCACGTTAACAGAGGTAAGTCTTGGCAGAGCAATTATGTCAATCAACTGAAAGTGGCTGCCTGAATAAGTGTTAATTACTGTGGCCAGAAACTAACTTTGCAGTTGTAACTTGTGTGCAAATCGTAAGCTCTCTATAAAAGTTGACAGGTTTTGCTAACTGCGAAGAATGGAGGATTTTAGGAACATGGAATTCTACATATTGGGGCAATGTAACGATTAAACGCCTGGGGTTATCGTCTGTTTGACTTTGACCTAGTGGTCATGTTTTTAAAGAAAAGAATCATGTTTTGCAGGGCCTAGGAGGTTTTAGTAGCCAGAAGATGAAATTGACCAGAGGAATGTGTTTTTCTGTCTGGGCTAATGCATGGTGGTTTGACTGGGGAAAGTTCCTGTGGAATTAATGTGCTTTCAGCCTGGAAAGTTAATTTGTTTTAAGCTTGGGAGATAATGTAATTGCTGGGTGGAGCTAAGGGATTCAAAGGGACAGTTGAGAAAACTTTGGAGAGGAATCAAAGGCTGATCTGTCTGACACTGGGTCCACAATTCTCTCTCATTAGAATAGTTAAAGAGTAATATTTAAAGCAGAGCAGTCTTGTCTGAAGACAAGGAAGAAGTTGAAACAAGCCAGTTGAAACAGCTTTTTGAAGTCATCCAGCCAGAGTTTGTAGGGGTTTTAACAGAAGTCCTAATCTGTTCTGTAAACCAAGTATTACTTTATGCCATGCTGATTTTAAGATGGATTGAGAGCTGCCTGTTATTTTTTTGTTGTTTAACGAAGAATTGAGTAGTGTTTAATGGGGAATTGTAAGCTGTTCATTTTGGGTGTGAAGTTAAAGAGTTGCATTCATAATAAAATTTTGCTTTAAAAATGCCGAATCCCTATTTCTTCATGCAAACCCTCTGGGAGTGAAACATTCTTGCCGTACAGTCTTACAAGGTAAACCAAAATGTTGGGCTATAGGTTCAGTATCCTAGCCACTGTTGGGGTCTGGTCTAGGATCGTAATACACCACAGAGTGACAAAGAACAGAGTGCTTTGTGAGCCAAGTGCCAAATTGGTAATTCGGCGGAGAACATGAAGGTGCTATTATTTATTATTTTCTTCAACAAGTGCTCTTCTTCTGTTTCCAAGCTTAGAGATTGCAACTTGGTATTACCTTACTTACTTAATTGGTAACACTAATTAAATAAAGGCAGACAGACATGGCAGGGATGATAATGCTTAGTGACTGCAAAATGTGAGTGACTGCAAAATGTGAGAATCTAATGAATGCTTCTAGTCTCAAACAACCATATCTGCGATAAGTGTCTGCAGCTTCAGCAACTTCAGTTCAGAGCTGCTGGCCAGGGCTGAGTTTCAGATATTGTGGGGCATCAGAAAGAAGGGAAAGCGCTACCTGGCCCCGAGGCAGTCATAGTCATATTCTCTATATTAAGTAGAACTTTCCAGTTGATCAATGGTCAGGGACAGGAGAATGTGGCTGTGAATCGAACAGGTATGAAAACCAGCATGAAGTAATGGAGGAGCCTCAGCCCTTTACTTTGACCAACAGCAAGACGGTACTTGCTACCTGTGTGGATGAGAAAACTGACCAATCCCCATGGTGCAGGATGCCATTTAGGTTGGGGGAAACAAAAAGGAGATTAGATAAACTCTGTCTGTTCTCACCGGAACTACAGAGGTTGAGAGGCGACCTGATAGCGGTCTACAAAATTATGAGTGGAATGGACAGAGTGGCTAGTCAAATGCTCTTTCCCAAGATATTCCAAGCCATCAACGGTACTTTACCTGCAACCAAGATGGAGACCTCACCTTCCACGTTCTGGGAAGCACTAAATGCGGTGATTAGGGGCAAAATCATAGATTATACTGCCCTTCGGGACAGGAAAGAAATGGCAGCCAAGCAGTGGCTGAGCGACTCCATTCTGGAGGTGGATGGGCGGTACTCCATGGCCCAAACCGTGAACTGCTGGCAGAGAGAAAAAAGCTGCAGATGGAATTTGATCTTCTCTCCACAAGAAGGCAGTCCATCATTCGCCAGGCACGGTGGCCTTCTACGAACACGGAGGCAAGGCAAGCCGCACACTGGCACACCTGTTGAGAAACCGCGAAATAGATAGCGCAAGTTTGGGACAGAAACGGTAGCAGACCCAAACAAGGTTAACGAGGCCTTTGCAAACTTATACCGAAGGCTATACACCTCCGAACCCCCAGAGGGGGACTCGGTGATGTACTGGTTTCTCGACAGACTGGACATACCAGTGGTGGGGGAGGACCAGGAAACAAGGATTGGAAGCACCGCTAAAGCTGGGTGAAATCGTGAAATGCATTCATTCCATGCAGTCAGGGAAACCATCGGGACTGGTTTTTAATAAAAGATTTGTAGCAGAGTTGGCTGCACACTTGCAGGAGATATTCAACGACTTGCTGTGGAAGGGGACCTGCCACCCACGCTGGCCCAGACCTCGATCTCACTCATCAAAAAGGACAAACACCCGACAGCGTGTGGAGCACACAGACTATCTCTCTCTTAAACACTGATGCAAAAGTCCTCAAGAAAGCACTGATGAGATGCCTGGAGAGCTGCCTGCCAGAAGTGATCGCTGAAGATCAGACCTGGTTTGTCAAGGGCAGACAGCTAAAAGCGAACATCAGACACCCGCTGAATGTAATAATGACTCCATCCGGGGAGAAGCCACTTGAAGTCTCCCTGGACACTAAGAAAGCCTTTGATTGAGTAGACTGGAGGTATCTCATGGAGATACTTGAATGGTTTGGGTTTGGAACAGGGTTCATAGTGTGGTTGAAGCACCTGTACAGCACTCCTGTATGACCGCCACCAGCTCCGAACAGTTTTGACTGCACACATGAGCGAGGCAGGGATGCCCACTATCCTAACTCCTCGCACTGACAATTAAACCACTGGCCATCGCCCTTTGATCGACGGATTGGTGGACGGGCATTCGAAGAGGGACAGAGAACATGGAGTCTCACTCTATGTGGATGTCTGCTCCTCTACGTGTCGAGCCCCCTAGCCAGCATGGGAAAGATAAGAGGACTCCTCAGGGAATTTGGTGTCTTCTCAGATTACAAACTCAACCTGGGAATGAGCAAAATCTTTCCAGTGAACCCCCAGAGGGGTTTCCCATACCGGCCTCCCCGAACAGGCACCGGAATGTGGCGACTAGAGGCCTTTCACAGTGACTTAATTGAAGCCTACTTGTGACAATAAGCGATTATTATTATTATTAATAAGAGGGAGGAGCAAAGCTGGAAAAACTACCGTTTAAAGTGACCCAAACCAAGCTCAGGTACCTGGGGATCCAAGTGGCCTACACCTGGACGAGACTCCACAAATGGAACCTCTCCAGCCTGGTGGAAGAGGTGAAGAGGGACCTGCAAAATGGGACTCACTCCCTCTCTCACAAGAGGGATACAGACTGGCAAAATGAATGTGCTGCCTCGGTTCCAGTTCATATTCAGATCATTTAAAAAAAAAAAAAGAATTATTTATTAATTTAGAGTACCCAATTGTTTTTTTTCCAATTAAGAGGCAATTTAGCATGGCCAATCCACCTAACCTGCACATCCTTTTGGGTTGTGGGTGAAGACATAGGGTGAGTGTGAAAATTATCGAACCCGGGTCATCGGCGCAGTGTTGCAGCAGTGCTAACCACTGCGCCACCGTGCTGTCCTTATTCAGACCATTGCCGATCTTCATCCCCAATTCCTTCTTCACCAGGATCGACTAGTTTGTTATGGCCTTCTGGGTGGCAATGCAATAGGGCGAGGAGGTGGCTAAGGGAACCAGAGGTGGACTGGGTCCGAATGGAGGAGCCCTCCTGCACGGGAACATCTCTCCGAGCGCTCCGCTCCCTCCCCTACACACAAACTCCAGGAGCCCGTGGTAGTGGCCACACTAAGGACATGGATCCAGTTTGGTACCATTTCAAATTTGGCGAGATGTCTATAGAGGTCTCCGCCTGCAACAACTGTAGGTTCACACCAGCAAGGATAGACGCTACATTTGGGACATGGAGGGAGGACTAGTGGAGTGCCTCAAGGATCAGTGCAGGGGCTTCAACTATTTAATAATAATAATAATCGCCTTATTGTCACAAGTAGATTTCAATGAAGTTACTGTGAAAAGCCCCTAGTCGCTACATTCCGGTACCTGTTCGACAGGCCGGTACGGGAATTGAACCCGCACTGCTGGCCTTAGAATTTACAGTGCAGAAGGAGGCCATTTGGCCCATCGAGTCTGCACCGGCTCTTAGAAAGAGCACCCTACCCAAGGTCCACACCTCCACCTTATCCCCATAACCCAGTAACCCCACCCAACACTAAGGGCAATTTTGGACACTAAGGGCAATTTATCATGGCCAATCCACCTAACCTGCACATCTTTGGACTGTGGGAGGAAACCGGAGCACCCGGAGGAAACCCACGCATACACGGGGAGGATGTGCAGACTCTGCACAGACAGTGACCCAAGCCGGAATCGAACCTGGGATCCTGGAGCTGTGAAGTAATTGTGCTATCCACAATGCTACCGTGCTGCCCTGTTCTGCATTACAAGCCAGCTGTTTAGCCCACTGTGATAAACTAGCCCCTTAGGGTGGCCTGAGATCATGAAAGACTCTACACAAATGCAAGTCTTTACTTTTTTAATCTTCTGAAAGAAAAAGGATGGTAAAAGAAAAATTAATTTGTTTTATGTAGCCCTTTATTATTTGTCAAACAGGATTTTAGCAAAGGAATTCTGCGGGGGGAAATGAGAATCTGGTCCCTGACTCTATTCCTATCCAATGTGGTGTTCCGTCACCTCTGGCAGGTCAGCTTCTGCAGAAAATATGATTAATTTCAATTCCCCTAACCTGGGTTGGGGAATGGGGGAAAAAAACATTCTGTCAAAGTTCCTGATCCGTTGGGTGTTTGCCAGCTATGACATCCTCTATGCTTCATTGCCCTACTGATCTTTGCATTTTTAACACACAGTAGTCACTCAACATTCTAGCTTAGAAATATGTCACCATTCCTTCACCATTGCTGGGTCAATATCCCAGAACTCACTACCTAATACCACTGTGGGTCCACTCTCACCACATGAATTGCAGCAGTGCAAAGCTGCAGCTCACCACTACCTTCTCAAGGGCAAGTAGCAATGGGCAATAAGTGCTGGCCTTACCAGCAATGGTCACACCCCAAGAACAAATAAAAATCAGATCACAGACTATTACAACACAGACTGGGCCATTCTGCCCATCAGATCTGCTCAAGTGCTTTCTTCATCCAATCCAGTAGAACACTTCTGCTCATTTCTTGTGTTCTTGAATGTTTTCCTTTCATCAACAACTATTTAATTCTATGTTAAAAAGAGTCTATGCATGAGAATGGTCACCAAGGTGGAGGATATACAGCATTTGTGCCTGTTGAAATGAACCATAGCAATAGACTGCAGTTTTAGGATCAGGGAGGAAAAGAAAATGTTCAATACACTTACTTGAGATTATTCTGTGCATTGAAGACATTGAGCACCTTGAAAACACACCTTACTCTCAACCTTATTTTCAAAAAGACATTTAGCGAACATTCTGGAGACAGCTCATACATAACTGCACAGTTTTCATTTATATTGGCACATTTTTTAATAAATGGAACTTCCATATAAGTCAGCACTTTCAAACTGTGATTCTGAAAACCAGAACCAAATAATGCCCCACATCTGTATTTTAGGTCTCTGAGATTATTTGGTAAAACCCAACTGCGGCCTTTCCAGAGTCAGCTACTCTCTGTCCCATCCACATTATTGTAACAGTGGGGGAGGTGGGGGTGGTGCGGCACGGCATTGCTTTATTTAATAGGAAGAGCCCATCACTGCAGTAATGAGAGAGGATGTCTTTGAAGACTCTTCAAATAAGGCCCTCTGGGTCGAGCTTAGAAAAAGGAAAAGGGCAATCACTTTGCTGGGATTATACTACAGGCCTCCAACAGTCAGAAGGAGGCAGAGGACCAGATATGCAGGCAAATCACAGAGCGGTACGAGAGGAATAATGTTATATTAGTAGGGGATTTCAACTTCACCAATATTAACTGGAATTATTTTAGTGTGAAAGATTAGACGGAGTGGAATTTTTAAAGTGCATCCAGGAGAGTTTTTTGTGCCAGTATGTGGGTAGTGCTCCTTGGGATGGGGCAATGCTAGACTTAATTCTAGGAAATGAAGCCAGTCAAGTAGTCAAAATTCAGTGGACAAGCATTTTGGGAATAGAAATCAAGTGTCTGAATTGGAGGATGGCCAATTTCAATATCATTAGACAGTATCTGGCAAACGTAGACTGGGAGCAGCTATATGCAGGTAAATCTACATTTGAGAAGCGGTAGTATTAAAAGAGTGAGAGTTCAGGGCCAATGTGTTCCTCTAAGAGTGAAGGGCAAAGGTTGCAAGACCAGGGAATCATGGATGTGAAGGGATATTGAGGGTTTGATTAAGAGAAAAAAATGCATATGGCAAGTATAGAGCAATGAAAACAGGGAAGGTCCTTCAGGAGTATACAGAGTGTGCGCGTGTGGGGGGGGGGGGGGGGGGTGCTTAAAAAAATAAATTAGGAAGACAAAGAGGGGCCATGAAATATCATAGGCATATAGGGTTAAGGAAAACCCCAAGGTGTTTTATAAATATATTAAGAGCAAAAAGAGGGAAAGAGTGGGTGCATTAGGGACCAAAGGAGTCATCTGTGCGTGGATCTAGAGGACGTGGGTGAGTTTGGAAATGAATATCTTTCATCTGTATTCACTAAGGAGAAAGACAGGGTAGCTGGAGATTTCAGTTGGGACGGTCAAGTTCTAGAGCACGTTAAGATTAATAAGAATGAGGCATCAGGGGCTGGATTCTCCACTGGCGGGATTCTCCGTTGCGCTGGCAGCGCACCCAAGCCCAGGGATTTCCCGACGACGTGTGACTGCCCACAATGGGAAACCCCATTGGCTGGCTGGACGGAGAATCCGCTGCCGGTGGGGCGAGCCACACCAGATGTTTTAGCAGGCATAAAGGCGCATAAATCCCCAGGGCCTGATGAGATGCACGTTCTCCCTGTCTGCGTGGGTTTCTTCCGGGTATTCCGGTTTCCTCCCACAGTCCAAAGATGTGCAGGTTAGGTAGATTGGCCATGCTAAAATTGCCCTCAAGTGTCCAAAAAGGTTAGGTGGGGTTACTGGGTTAAGGTGATGGGGTAGAGGTATGAGCTTAAGTGCGGTGCTCTTTCCAAGGGCGATGCAGTCTCGATGGGCCGAACGGCCTCCTTCTGCACTGTACATTCTATGATTTTATGTATCCCAGGCCACTATGGGAGGCAAGGGAGGAGATTACTGGAGCCCTGACGGAGATATTTGAATAGTCGCTCGGCACAGGTGAAGTGCCAGAGGATTGGAGAATAGCAAATGTGCTACCTTTATGCAAAAAGGGCAGCAGGGATAATCCAGGTAATTACAGGCCAGTTAGTCTAACGTCAGTGGTAGGGAAATCATTGGAATAAATTCTGAGGCACAGGATTAATCAACATTAGAAAAGCAGGGATTGATCAGGGATAGTCAGCACAGATTTGTTGCTGGGAGACCCTGTCTAACTAACTCAATTGAGGTTTTTGAAAAGGTTACTAAATATATTGATGAAAGTAGCACAGTTGATGTGGTTTATAGTGTAGCCACCTAAAATGGCTGATTCCCGATTAATTTGGCCAAAACCCGATATAAAATGGCTAACCCAAAAGGCTGAAGGGAAAAGCAGCCAACAGGGCACAAACGGACAGCTGCAGACAGATTAGCGTATTCGGCTCTGGGGAAGTCCGCCCAGATCGATACCTGCGACCATTAGCAGCACATCAACCCAGATATCTGCAGTTTAATCGGCTATCCCCGGGAACAATTGCAACATATTACCAATTGAATGCCGGGCCAGACCTGTCGGCGCCTGCAGTGGCCGAAACAAAGACAGGTGCACGACCACCCCCCCCGATCGAGGAATCGCCCCATTATTGGAGCATATCGAACCCAGTGATTGGGAACAAGTCCAATCACTTGGGACTCAGGGTCAAGGTCCGCTCTGAGAGGCGGGAAGCCCCTGGGCCCTATAAAAATAGGGGCCAAGTTCAGATCGGCCCTTCTCTCCCTTCTTCTTCTGCTCGCAACCTTCGCAAGAACCATCGACCAGCAACCGTAAGTTTGACTCCAGCGATCGCTACCCAATAGAGACTCCTAGCCATCGACCTGTATCAGCCTTTTGAATCCCGCAGGCCAGACCCAATTCGATAAGCCATTTGTTTCCCTGACCTGGTGAGCCATTCCCAAAGTTAAGTATTGGCCAGTAGTGGTAGGTAGTAATCTAGAAAGTAGGATTATTGTGTAAGTATTTATTGCTGTACATAATAAATGACCGTTGATTTTAATTTTACTAAGCTGTGTGCTGTCTTATTAATCATAACTACAGCTTGAACCACGTGGCGGTATCAGAAAGATACCTGGCGACTCGTGAGCAAAGGTGACAGAATTAGAGCTAATAAAACTAAGGCTAATACGAGCAACAATAGGGACTTCACTGAGGCCTTTGACAAGGTCTCACATTGAAGGTTAGAGCCAATGGCATCCAAGGCAAGCTCACAAATTGGATCCTAAATTGGCTTGTTAATAGGAAGCAAAGCGTGATGGTGGAGGGTTGCTTTTGTGATTGGAAGCCTGTGATCAGAGGTGTGCCACAGGGATCACCCTTGCGGTTTGTTATATACATTAATGACTTGGTGGTGAGTGTACAAGGTATAATTAGTAAGTTTGTAGATGACATGAAAATTGGTGGTCACGTTGATAGTGAGGAGGATAGTCGAAGGCTACAGACTGATATTGATCAGCCGGTCTAAATTGGGCAATGCGATGGCAGATGGAATTTAATCTTGACAAGTGAGGTGATGCATTTTGGGAGGTCTAACAAGGATAGGATATACATAATGAATGGTAGCTCCCTAGGGAGTGTTGAGGAACAAAGGGACCTTGGTGTACAAGTCCATGGATCCCTGAAGGTGGCAGCACAGGCAAATTGGGTGGTGAAGAAGGCATACAGAATGCTTGCCTTCATTAGCCGGGGCATAGAATATAGGAGCAGGGAGGTCTTGGTACAACTTTGCAAAACATTCATTAGGCCACAGATGGAATATTGTGTGCAGTTCTGGTTGCCACACCATCGGAAGGATGTGATTACACTGGAGGCGATGCAGCGGAGATTCACCATGATATTGCCTGGGATGGAAAGTTTCAGCTATGAGGAGAGACTAGATAGGCTGGGTTTGTTTTCACTGGAGCAGATGAGGCTGAGGGGGGATCTGATCGAGGTACACAAAATTATGAGTGGCATAGATAGGGTAGATCGTAATCATCTTTTCCCAATGGCAGAGGCGTCTAAGACCAGAGGGCATAGGTTCAAGGTGAGGAGTAAGTGGTTTAGAGGGGAAACAAAGAAAAGATTTTTCCTCCAGAGGGGTGGAGGAAACATAGAATGAACTGCCTGAGGGGGTGGTGGAAGCAGGTACTCTTGCAGCATTTAAGAAGCATCTGTACAAGCACTTAAATCGCCACAGCACAATGGGCTGAAGGGCCCGTTTCTGTGCTCATGACTCTAACTCAAGTAGAATTTTCAGAACATTGTGTAGACTTTTCACTTCAATCTGTGAAATAAAAGTGCAGCCAGGGTAAGAGCAATTTGTACTGTGAGGAACAGTGAGGATTCTCGTAAACTATAATTATAAATGAAAACAAGTTTTCAGAACAATACAGAACTAAATGAAACAATGGTTTTGTCAGAAGTCCACAAAAATGATTGCCTGGAAAACATGTATAACATACATTTTCCACAGGACAATCCCTGGTGGACTATAGTTATGGAGAAGCTGGTTTTAAATGTCTCTACCATGCAGAGAAATTAAAGCGATTTTACAGGTTCTTCCACAGTACTGTATTTGATAAAGCCACCCCGAGTGTTCCAAACGAGCAAAAGCAGCAATTATGCTGAACTTTACATTGATCCTCCAGTTACTAAGTTATACCAAAATTTCCAGAGAATCACAGAGACATATTTTAACAATATTAAAAAGCTGCATCAAAATTTTAATTAGTGTTAAAATCATCTGGGCCGGAGACTTCCGGTGGCTGCCATGGAGTAGGAGGTCGCACATTTGGTAGCTCCCACTCGTGCCGGATCTTTTGGACCTTTTCCCCTGACTTTTTTTGAATTTGATTTGAAAAATCGGGAGCGGATGGGATAGTGAACAGGAATCCCACATCAGTATATGGAGACGTGGACCAGAAGTGGTTGTATAAGAAGAACAAAATTGAGCAGAGAAGGCACGTGTAAAACCCATAGCACAGAAAAATATGGCGGAGATGCAGCCCAGTGGTCAACGGAACAGCTGGTTATTCAGGAGTGTTTCGGCAAGCTAAAGGAGGAAGGTCTAGACCCCATCAAGGCATTGATCGACCAGGTGGAGCAGGGGCTGGAAGGCCAAGGTCGGGCGATCCAGAAGGTTGAGGACAAGGTGGTCAAGCACGGGGAACACCTAACTGAGCTGAAGTTACAGGGGGGGTTGATGAGGGATCAGCAGAAAAGGCTGCAGAAGGTGGAGGACCTGGCGAATAGGTCCCATCGACAGAAGTTGAGGATCGTCGGCCTCCCTGAAGGCTGCGAGGGAACGGATGAAAGGGCATATGTGGCGAATATTCTTGAGAAGCTAATGGGTGATGCGAATGCACCGGATCCTGGATACGGAACAGATTTGCGGTGGGCCAAGCAGTCACGCAGCTGCAAGTGGCAGAACAGCATGCTGCGCATCTAGCAGGACCTGGGTGTGGATCTGCGCGGGATTCAACAGAGTAAAATCGACCCTTTTCAAGAAGATGTGAAATTCAGGCTGCTATATCCAGCTCGTTTATGGGTCAATTTTGAAGATCAGGAACTCTGTCGCCGGACAAGGCGATGGACTTCATTAAAAGTAAAGAGCTGGCAGGTGACTGAGGACACTGAACTCTTGGGACGGGTAATGCTGTATCGATTTTGTTAAAGTTATTCTCGCTTTTGACCTGTATGTGAAATGTTTTTTTAATATTGATTCTTGGGCTGTTGCTCAGTTTTGAAAGCTAACCTGGTACTAGTGGGGGAAGGGTGGATGGATCTTCTTTCTCTTTTCTTTGTGTTTGGTTGGAACTGTGTTTTTTTAATATATATGTCCGAGTGGGGGTGGGGGGGGGGGGGGGGGGGGGGGGAAACAATAGTGGGTAGTATGCTTGGCGCCATGGGGGGGGGGGGAGAGCTACCAGGCTAGCTGGGCAGGCTAGCTCACGGAAGCGCAGTGGGGGGTGAGCAGATGATAAGTTTGCTAAAGGGGGTTGGAATTGTTCTCCTGTTAATGGGGGGGGGGGGGTAAATTGCTCTGTTGACAGGGGAGGGATTGTTGTTGGGAGACAAATGGGAGGTCGAGGGCGGAGGGTGCCGAAGGGCGGGCCTGCAGGGGTGTGAACTGGAGGCTAGCCTAAGAAGGGTGATCGGCAGGGGGGGGGGGGAAAGAGAGGAGAAAGAGGGTGCGAGATGCCTCCCGGTCAGGCTGATCACGTGGAACGTTAGAGAGCTGAATGGGCCAGTTAAGAGGACTCATGTGTTCACACATTTGAGGGGATTGAAGGCAGGCGTGGCAATGCTACAGGAGACACACCTGAGGGTAACAGATCAGACCAGATTGAGGAAGGGGTGGGTCAGGCGGATATTTCATTCGGGGTTGGACTCCAAGAATAGTGTGTCGCAGTCCTGATTAATAAACGGGTGTCATTTGAGGCGGGGAAAATAGTTGCGGATATGGGGGGGCAGGTATATCATGGTCAGCGGGAAGCTGGAGGGGACACCGGTGGTGCCCGTGAACGTCTACGCACCAAACTGGGATGATGCGGAGTTTAGAAGACGGGTGTTAGGGAAGATCCCGGATCATTGGGGGGGGGGGGGGGGGGGGGGGAAAGAGACACACACTCTAATATGGTCATTAATCCAAGGTTGGACCGGTCGAGCTCAAAGACGGGGCGGGTGCCAGCAATGGCCAAGGAACTAAAGGGGTTTATGGAGTAGATGGGTGGGGGCGGCCCATGGAGGTTTGGTCAGCCAAGAGCGAAGGAGTTTTCTTTCTTTTCGCATGTACATAAAGCATACTCCCAGATTGATGTTTTAATCCTGAACAGGGCTCTACTGGCGGGGGTGGTTGATACCGAGTATTCGGCGATTGCTGTGTCGGACTATGCCCCACATTGGGTGGATTTACAGGTGAGCAAGGAGGGGGGCCCGCAATGGAGATTGGACGTAGGACTGTTAGCAGACAAGGGGGTGTGCGGGCCTGTGAGGGAGTCCATCCAGAACTATCTGGAAATAAACAACACAGGGGAAGTCACGGCAGCAATGGTTTGGGAAGCGCTGAAGGCAGTGGTTAGAGGGGAGCAATATCAATAAAGGCCCACAAGAGGAAGGTGGAGACAGCAGAAGTAGATAGATTGGTTGGCGAAATACTCCAGGTAGACAGGAGATACGCGGAGGCCACGGACGCAGGGTTATTGAAGGAGCGGCGGAAGCAACAGATGGAGTTTGGCCTGTTGTCCACGGGGAAGGCGATGGAGCAGCTGAGGAAGTAGAGGTGGGCGATATAGCAGTATGGAGAGAAGGCAAGCAGAATGCTTGCACACCAGCTAAGGAAAAGGGAGGCGGGCAGGGAGATAGGTAGAGTGAAGGACAGAACTGGGAACATGGTCTTGGACCCAGCAGGGGTGAACGAGGCGTTTAAGGAGTTTTACAGCCGGCTATGAGTCAGAAACGTTAGCTGGGGTGGAAGGGATGAGGCAGTTTCTGGGAGGGCTGGAGTTTCCGAGAGTGGAGGAAGGGTTGGTAGATGGGCTGGGAGCCCTGATCAGGATTGAAGAAATAGCAGAGGGGCTAGAGGCCATGCAGTCAGGTAAGGCCCCGGGTCCGGACGACTACCCAGTGGAATTTTACAAAAAGTTCTCCAAGATGCTGGGCCCACTGCTGGTGAGGACATTTAATGAGTCAAGGGAACGGGGGGGGGGGGGGGGGGGGCTCTTTCCCCGACAATATCACAGGGCTTGATCTCACTGATCCTGAAGCTGGACAAGGACCCTGAGCTATGCGGGTCATACAGGCCAATTTCCCTATTGAATGTTGATGCCAAACTGTTGGCTAAAATCTTGGCCTCAAGGATAGAAGATTGTGTCCCAGAGGTGATAGGGGAGGACCAGGCGGGGTTTGTTCAGGGCAGACAGCTAACGGACAACTTTAGAAGGCTCTTAAACGTGATCATGATGCCCCCAGAGGGGAGGGAGGTGGAAGTAGTGGTCGCGATGGATGCAGAACAGGCCTTCGACAGGGTGGAATGGAACTATTTGTGGGAGGTGTTGGGGCGGTTCGGGTTTGAGCGAGGCTTTATTGATCGGGTCCAGTTGTTGCACCACGCACCGGTGGCGAGTGTCCGAACAAATCGGTTGACGTCGGACTATTTTAAATTGCACGGGGGACTAGGCAAGGATGCCCCCTCTCTCCACTGCTGTGCACTTTGGCCATAGAGCCACTGGCGATGGTGCTAAGAGCTTCAAGGGACTGGAAAGGTTTGGTCCGAGGGGGTTAGAACACAGGGTCTCACTGTACGCCGACGACCTGCTCCTGTATATTTCTGACCTGTTAGGGGGGGATGGGAGAGATTGAGGATTAGGGGAATTTGGCCGGTTTTCAGGGTACAAATTGAATATGGGGAAACGTGAGGTGTTTGCGATCCAGGCAAGGGGGCAGGAGAGGAGATTGGGAGAGCTGCTATTCAAAGATTGAGAGAGCTTTTGTTATTTGGGAATCCAGGTGGCACAGGACTGGGGGGCTGTTACTTAAACTAAATTTGACCCGGCTAGTAGAACCGATGAAGGACGTCTTTTAAAGGTGGGACATGCTCCTGCTGTCACTGGCAGGGAGAGTACAGACCATGAAAATGACCCTCCTGAGGTTTCTGTTTGTTTTTCCCCATCTTTATCCCAAGGGGCTTTTTTAAACGAGTAGTGGTGGCGGCCCTGAGAGTCTGGGGGCAGTGGAGGAAGCATCAGTCTGGGCTCCAATCGGCAATAACCATTGGCTTGTACCAGGAAGGCTGGATGGGGAATTTTGGAGATGGCAGAGAGCAGGGATTGAGAGGATGGGGGACCTATTTACAAATGGGATCTTCCCCTGTTTGAAGGATTTAGAGAAGAAATTTGAACTGCCAGCAGGAAATGGATTCAGATATCTGCAGGTACTGGATTTTTTGGAACGGCAGGTGTCGACCTTTCCGCTCCTACCGCCACGGGGGATACAGAGGGTATTTTCCAGAAAGGGGGTGGGAGAGAGGAAGTTTTCGGATATTTATTTACGAAGAGTCGGAGAAAACGCAGAGGAGCTAAAGCGCAAATGGGAAGATGAGCTGGTGGTGGTGGTGGTTGGGGGGGGGGGGGGGAGAAAGAGAGAAGTCCAGAGATTTTCGGAGTGTCGGAAGATTCGGGAGTCCAGTGGGTGAGAGGCCTTTGCCTCCTTGGCAGCCCCGAGACGGATATTGCTAGTGTGAAGGGACTCGAAGCCCCCAAATTCAGAGATCTGGCTTTGTGACATGGCTTGGTTTCTCAGACTTGAGAAAATTAAGTTCGCCCCAAGAGGGTCAATACTAGGGTTCGTCCAGAGGTGGCAGCCGTTTGTCGACTTCTTTGGAGAAAACTGTCAGCAGAGGTGTGGAGGGGGGGGGGGTTTAGATTACGGTTTCGAGGCGGTGGGACTTGTGAGGGAGGGAGGCGATCCTTGCATTATGTTTATATTTGTACTGGTTACAGTTACTATTATAAAATTTTAAATGCCTTAATAAATGTTTTTCAAAAACAAAAATCATCTGAGCCCAAGGAAAATGTTATCATCTTACACTCCTTCTTTCAGTTCCCTAATTGTATAAAGATAAAAAAGATGGTACAGTCAAGGTACATTCAAACGACAAGGAAAGATAGGCCAAACAAACCCAAAACTCCCTGAATGTCAAGAGAGGGAAGATGAAACACAATAAAAAAGATGCTTACGACAGATCTCAGGTTGCAATACAAATGAAAACCAGGCTGAATTCTTCTTCGTCAATCACTCACCAACGAGTCTGAACAGTAGAGGCGAGGTGAGAGTGACAGCTCTTGACATCAAGGCAGCATTTGACCTACTATGGCATCAAGGAGCCCTAGCTAAACTGAAGTCAATGGGAATCAGGGGGAAAACTCTGCATTGGTTGGAGTCATACCTGGCACAAAGGAAGATGTTTGTGGTGGTTGGAGGTCAATCATCTCAGCTCCAGGACATCACTGCAGGTGTTCCTCAGGGTAGTGCCCTAAGCCCAACCATCTTCAGCTGCTACATCAATGACCTCCCTTCCATCATATGGTCAGAAGTGGGCATGTTAGTGGATGACTGTACAATGTTCAGCTCCATTCGTGACTCCTCAGATAATGAAGCAGTCCATGTCCAAATGCAGCAAGACCTGGACATATCCAGGCTTGTGCTGACAAGTGGCAAGGAACATTCGTGCCACACAATTGACAGGGAATGACCATCTCCTACAAAAGAGGATTGAACCACCACCACCGCTTGACATTCAATGGCATTACCATTGCTGAATCCACTGCAATCAACATCCTCGGGGTTATCATTGAACTGGACTAGCCACATTAATACCGTGGCTACCAGGGCTGGTCAAAGGCTAGGAATCCTAGTGATTAACTCAGCTGCTGACTCCCCAAAGCCTGTCCACCATCTACAAGGCACAAGTCAGGAGTGTAATGGAATACTCGCCACTTGCCTGGATGAGTGCAGCTCCAACAACACACAAGAAGCTTGACACCATCCAGGACAAAGCAGTCATCTTAATTGTTCCCCTTCCACAAACATTCAAACCTTCCTCCAACAGCACCTTCTAAACCCACGGCCACCACAATCTAGAACGACAAGAGCAGCATATACCCGGGAACCCCACCACCTGGAGGTTCCCCTCCAAGTCACTCACCACCCGGACTTGAAAACATACCGCCGCTCCTTCACCGTCACTGGAGCAACGTCCTGGAACTCCCTCCCTAATAGCACAGTGGGTGTACCTACACCTCAAGGACCGCAGCAGTTCAAAAAGGCAACTCACCAACATATTCTGAAAGACAACTAGGGATGGGCACTAAATGCTGGCGTAACCAGTGATGTCCACATCCCATAAATTAATTTTTTAAAACTCAGTGTTACTAGTCATGGGTTCCTGCATGGCTGATGAGCCCAATCCGCGTGCCACATCTTCGACCGCACACTTGGCAGGTGTCTCTGCAAAGTGGGATCGGTCCTTGGACTCTAGATCGCTGGTATTCCTTTCTCTGGCTCCTTTTCCAGGCCTCCTCTTGTTGTTGGGTGTCCTCAAAGAATTCAGTCCCTTCAATCAGGGGGTTCACCAAGTAGGTCTCTTCTGAGCAAGGGTCTCCTAGGTGTTGATATATATGTTGCATTTCCCGAGGTAAGCCTTCAGGGTGTCTTTGAAACGCTTCCTTTGTCCTCGTCTTGTCCACAAGCCTTCCTAGAGCTGGGCAAAGAAGATTTGCTTTTGCAATCGGGACTCTGACATCTTAAGCACATGGCCGGCCTCTTCTTGGGGCCTCTTCCTGTCAGAGATCCATCGGGACTTGGAATTCCCGATATCCGCACTCAAGATTAAGGTAACTTGGGTTTCATAACAAAACCAAATGAGAGGCCTTCCAGCTTTTGGTTAATTTCTAGGTTGGGAACTGCGATACCTGGAAGAATGCATTCAACTAATTACAGCAACATCCCTTCACCCAGTATATTTGCTTACCCCCCAGTAATCTCTACATTCTTCAGATGTTGCATTACATTTATAGTCAGCTGCTGTTCACCTGGACTTTTACCATGACATTAAGGACCACCAACCACGTACGGGCAATGTCGAGGCTGCACATCTACTACTGTAAATGGAATGATAAAATTGGTAATAAAATTAAAAACTATTTGTTGTCCTAACTCAGTCTGCCAAAGGGGTCAATACTTCAAAGTATCCAGAATCCAGGTCTTCCTCCATGACAGAAGAATTTCTCGCTCATATTTAATTATGCTTTAAACATATACACACACACAATGTTGACATAGAAAAATCATGACGAGTGTGCTTCGTCATGATTGGATCTATACGGAGGCGCTTCCTTCACATTCAACAAGCTTTTATGCTATTCACAATGCTGGGCAACTATCTTCAACTGCCTGATGTATGGAATGCTAATCCTCAAAAGCAATCAAAATGAGATCCTTTACCTGCAGAAGGTCCTCACTCAGTACCTCGGTCTTCTCAGCCCTGAAATAGAAGAAGCATGCGTGATTAGAATGGTCTTTAAATTTCCAAGATCATACGGAATTACACAAAAAGTCCTCCTTTTCACTTTACATGCAAGTCTTCCTCAAACACCGACATTTCCCCCCTCCGCCTATGACATTCATGCTTTCACCCCAATCCCTTGATATTTGGAAATTCCTGATTCTCCTTCTTGATAGACATTGACCAAGTTTTGTTCTAGGGGTAATTACGCCTCGGAGTCAGTTTTGTGTCAAGACACTAAGCTTCCACACGTTACCCGTGGTCAAATCCATAAACTGCTTCCTGTGATGACATCAGCAAAACTGCCACTGTCACACTGGAGAATGAGAATGTCTAGAAAAAGTATTGTTTAAGCTACATTGATCTCTTTATACGAAGGAATACTTACTGTGCAGTCTGTAAAAGCCCTGTAAAATAAATTTCCTAAATACACTGAGCACTAAGCTGCCAATCACTCAGATAATGTTGAAAACTGGCTTTCAAATTTACAAAGAAAATGCTGTTGCAGAACAAGGGGCTCCCTGGAGCGTATTCAACACTCTGCAGGAGGCTGTTGCAGGAATTAAATCCATCCACAAAGCATCTAATAACACACCTTTAGCTGTACAAGTCTCAAAGTATTCAATTACCAAAATAACTCTCGTCTCCTTTCCAATTATCATTAATGGAAATGAAAATCCCATCATCAACCACATTCACCAAATCTTCAACCAGTCGGGTCAGTATCGATAATAATCAGTCACACTGTGTGGTCAATAGCAATGATTTGGACTTGAATATAGGGGGTATGATTAAGAAGTCTGCAAATGATAAATTGGCTGTATGGTTTATAACATTTGAAGAAAGCTTAGACTACACAAAGATGTCAAGTGAATTCAATCTGGAGAATGTGAGGAAATGCATTTGCGGTAGGCTAACAAGGCAAGCCAATACAAAACAAAGAGTAGGATACAAAAAGTATGGCAGGACCTTGGAATGTATGGCCAAAGATCCTCGATGGTGGGTGGGCAGATATATTCTATCTCTCAGCAATAATACTGCATCTAAGAGAAGGGAGGTTACATTGAAACTGGAGTATTACGTGGACAAGAACATATGTACATACAGGTCATTCAGCCCTCGAGTCTGCTCCGCCATTTGTTAAGATCATGATGATTTGATTGTGGCCTCAACTCTACTTTCCGGTGCATCTCCTACAACTTTTGACCCCCTTGTCGATTAAGAATCTAACTCAGCCTTAAAAATAATCTATAATCCGGCCTCCATGGCTCTCTGGGGAAGAGAATTCCACAGATGATCCTCAGAGAAAAAGAATTCTCCTCCCTCTGCCTTAAATGGGAGATCCCTTAATTTTTAAACTGTGCCCCCAAGTTTCAGTATCTCACAAAAGCCATGTTTTGGTAATAAAACTATAAGAAAAGTGTGATTGCACAGGAGAGGACGTTGCCTGGACTGGAGAATTTAAAGGTAAGGTTGGATCGACCAGGGTTGGTTCCTTTGGAGCAGAGAAGGCCGAGGGAAGATCTAATTGAAGCATACAAAATTATGAGGTGTCCAGATAAGAGTAGATAAGGTGGCCCCATTCCCTTCGGTGGACGGGTCCAGGGCCAGGGGCATAGATTTAGGGTAAGAGATAGGAGACTTAGAGGGGATTCATGAAGAAGAAAATTAATCCAGAAGTTGGTGTGGATTTAGAATTCACTGCCTTAAAGAATGGTGGAGACAGAAACCCTCATAATACCTCAAATGTACTTGAATATGCATCTGCAGTGCCGTAACCTACAAGACCATGGACTAAGAGCCAAAATGTCACATACGGCTGGTTGACACCTTGTTAACCGGCATGGCCACCATTGGTAGGATGGCCTCCTTCCACACTGTAAATTTCTATGATTCTGTGATGGTTTTAGTGCCACACTTTACTACCAAGAGATATTCAAACTGATCCTAGTGATAATTTTTTCTTCCATTTGCCTGAGAGGCTGGTGTACAATGCTTTAAATCCTCCTGCACATCACCAGAAGCCAGGACACTTCAAATAAATGACAAAAATGATCCATTAAAATCACCTATGCTCCCACAAACATAGCACAACGCATCCTATTATAACCCAAGCTGGTAAAGAAATAACTGGAGTCAATATTTTACTAACTTTTATGGGCATTTATTTACAAACAGAAACATATTACAAACATGTGCCTCTTAATCCAACAGCCTGTTTCATAAGAACATAAGAACTAGGAACAGGAGTAGGCCATCTGGCCCCTCGAGCCTGCTCTGCCATTTAATGAGATCATGGCTGATCTTTGTGGACTCAGCTGCACTCTCCGGCCCATACACCATATCCCCGAATCCCTTTATTCTTTCGAAAGGCATCTATCTTTTTCTTAAAAACGTTTAAAGAAGGAGCCTCAACTGCTTCACTGGGCAAGGAATTCCAGAGATTCACACCCCTTTGGGTGAAGAAGTTCCCCCTACACTCCGTCCTAAATCTACCTCCCCTTATTTTGAGGCTATGCCCCCTAGTTCTGCTTTCCCCGACCAGTGGAAACAACCTGCCCCCATCTATCCTATCTATTCCCTTCATAATTTTATATGTCTCAATAAGATCCCCCCGCATCCTTCTAAACTCCAATGAGTACAGTCCCAGTCTACTCAACCTCTCGTCATAATCTAATCCCCTCAACTCTGGGATCAACCTAGTGAATCTCCTCTGCACTCCCTCCAGTGCCAATATGTCCTTTCTCAGGTAAGGAGACCAAAACTGAACACAATACTCCAGATGCGGCCTCACCAACACCCTATACAATTGCAGCATAACCTCACTAGTCTTGAACTCCATCCCTCTAGCAACGAAAGACAAAACTCGATTAGCCTTCTTAATCACCTGTTGTACCTGCACACCAACTTTTTGCGACTCGTGCACCAGCACACCCAGGTCCCTCTGCACAGCAGCATGTTTTAACATCTTACCGTTTAAATAATAATCCATTCTGCTGTTATTCCTCCCAAAATGGGTAGCCTCACACTTGGCAACATTGAATTCCATCTGCCAGACCCTAGCCCATTCACCTAACCTATCCAAATCCTTCTGCAGACTTCCGGTATCCTCTGCCCTTTTTGCTTTACCACTCATCTTAGTGTCGTCTGCAAACTTTGACACATTGCCCTTGGTCCCCAACTCCAAATCATCTATGTAAATTGTGAACAACTGCGGGCCCAACACTGATCCTTGAGGGACCCCACTAGTTACAGGTTGCCAACCAGAGAAACACCCATTTATCCCCACTCTCTGCTTTCTGTTAGTTAACCAATCCTCTACCCATGCTACGACTTTACCCTCAATGCCATGCAACTTTAGTTTATGCAGCAACCTTTTGTGTGGCACCTTGTCAAAAGCTTTCTGGAAATCCAGATATACCACATCCATTGGCTCCCCGTTGTCTACTGCACTGGTAACGTCCTCAAAAAATTCTACCAAATTAGTCAGACACGACCTACCCTTTGTGAACCCATGCTGCGTCTGCCCAATGGGACAATTTTCCTCCAGGTGCCCCGCTATTGCCTCCTTAATGATAGATTCCAACATTTCCCCTACAACCGAAGTTAATCTTACCGGCCTATAATAACCCGCTTTCTGCCGACCTCCTTTTTTAAACAGTGGTGTCACGTTTGCTACTTTCCAATCCTCTGGGACCACCCCAGAGTCTAGTGAATTTTGATAAATTATCACTAGTGCGTTTACAATTTCCCTAGCCATCTCTTTTAACACTCTGGGATGCATCCCATCAGTGCCAGGAGACTTGTCTACCTTTAGCCCCATTAGCTTGCCCAATACTGCCTCCTTAGTGATTACAATCATCTCAAGGTCCTCACCTATCATATCCTTATTTCCATCAGTCACTGGCATGTTATTTGTGTCCTCCACTGTGAAGACTGCCCCAAAAAACCTGTTCAGCTCCTCAGCCATTTCCCCGTCTCCTATTATTAAATCTCCCTTCTCATCTTCCAAAGGACCAATATTTACCTTAGCCACTCTTTTTTGTCTTATATATTTGTAGAAGCTTTTACTATCTGCTTTTATGTTCTGAGCCAGTTTACTTTCATAGTCTACCTTACTCTTCTTTATGGCTTTTTTAGTAGCTTTCTGTTGTCCCCTAAAGACTTCCCAGTCCTCTAGTCTCCCACTAATCTTTGCTACTTTGTATGCTTTTTCCTTCAATTTGATACTCTCCCTCACCTCCTTAAATATCCACGGTCGATTTTTCCCCTTTCTACCATCTTTCTTTTTTGTCGGTATGAACCTTTTCTGAACACTGTTGAAGATCGCTCGGAAGGTTCTCCACTGTTCCTCAACTGCTTCACCATGAAGTCTTTACTCCCAGTCTACCTTAGGTAGTTCTTCTCTCATCCCATTGTAATCGCCTTTGTTTAAGCACAAAACACTAGTGTTTGATTTTACCTGGTCATCCTCCAACTGTATTTTAAATTCCACCATATTGTGGTCGCTCCTTCCAAGAGGATCCCGAACTATGAGATCATTAATCAGTCTGTTCCCATCTCTAGGAACACAGGCGAATCCCCAATTAATGTCATCACCAGCAAACAATTAATACTCCCATGTGGTAGATTTTATTGGGTTTGGGAAAAGGGAAATCCTGGGTTTCTTGAGCTTACACCAAAAAGGCTGCTATCAAAGGTCCATCAACCTTAATCAGACGTCATAGCCGTGCACAGAAGTTGGATCTGGGTAACAAAATGAGCCTGTACCCAAGTGCTTTCACAGTCTGCATCAACTGGCATGGGACTATGTCGGACTGGGTGGGTTGGACCACTACAATGCAGGGGGAGGCAGTGGCGTGATAGTATTGTCACTGGTCTCGCAATCCAGAGACCCAGGGTAATGCGCTGGGGACCCGGGTTCAAATCCTGCCATGGCAGTTGGTGGAATTTGAATTCAATAAAAATCTGGAATGGAAAGTCTAAAAGGTGACCATGAAACCAGTGTTGAATGTTGTAAATACCCATCAGGTTCACTAATGTCCTTTAGGGAAGGAAATCTGGCATCCTTACCTGAACTGGCCTACATGTGACTCCAGACCCATAGCAATGTGGTTGACTCTTAAATGCCCTCGGGGATGTGCAACAAATGCTGACCCAGCCAGTGATGTCCATGAACGAATAAAAAAAAAATGCCAAGCTGAGAAGACATGACCATTGGAAAGGTTTTGTGGTCTGTGCGGAGGGGAAAAGCCAGGCAACCAGAGATAACCCCTCTTGGGCAGATCAATGACAACCTTGCTCCAAGGGCCATCTACCCAACCACCAACCTTTTCCCCAAGGACTCACAAGGCAGTCAATTCTGGACCCTCCTCCTTTGGTCCTTTCAAGGAAGTGGAAGTGATAGAATTGAGGTTGAGATTCTGCCAGACATCCACCAAGTCAAAGGACCCTATCCAGTCCCTTAACTTGAAGATGTAGTTGAAATCCATCATACCACTGAAGATAACGTTGAGAGAGAAAACACTTCTGTAAAGAGGTGTGCATGCTCCACACAAGTCCCGAAAGTGTACACATTGAAGTGGCATGGCCTCAGTCAGAAATGGAGATGGGGTAAAGGGCCTGGCACAAGGTCCTTGACCATAAAGATCTCTGGCTGAAAATAGGGATCCTGCAAGGTACCAATCGGACAGAATTGGAGGAAAGTTGCCTCCTCCAGGCTCCTCCTTGCCACTCCAGGCACCATGTAGCCTTGTCTGCCAGAACTATATGGGCTTTCTGTTGGAGCACACGATATACTTCCCTTTCCTAACAAGAAGTTGAGAAATCTGTTAAATATCTCGGTGTTGCCGTTAATATAGAGGTTGACTATACTTGTCTACATGCAGTGTGGTGCAACCATCACCTACCACTGCCCCCGCCCCCCCCCCCCGGCCCCGCCCCCCCCCACCCCACCCCCCACCCCCCCCGCCCCATTGTTGGGAGAAGCAGAATCACTCATGGTCCTCCACCTTTAGACACCTTGAACAGGCAACTTGATTTGGTTTCCATCCTTGCTCGTGCTCTGAGTCTTTATAGCACAGAGGACAGACTTGACTGGCAGCACCATTTCTGGTAATTCGTCGTAAGCCAACTAGATCTTGACATGACAACCCAAGCAATTGTGAGGATCACAGATGTTAATTCCAGAGGGAAAACGGTCTTACTGTTATAAACCTTTTTCTTGTATTTTGGAAATGAGGAGGAAAAAGCTACTGACCTCAAAAGCATAAAACTCCAGGAACACCATTAGGTTTTTAAAAAATTAATAATTTAGGAACAAAAAAACAACTTACACACAGAAGATTAAAGTTACACAGTTAAAACAGTCTTGCAGAACAACCACCAAAAAACTCACTTAGTCAAATTACACAAGTAAACTACATGCTTGGCAACCACCCCCTTATAGATTTTAACTATAAAAATCCAGTATTACCCAAAACAAATAATTATTTTCACTTTGGATAGCATCCCTGCCCCTGAGCCAGAGGTTCCAGGATCGGGTGTCACCCAGGACTTGATGGCCAAAGTAGGTGCGTTCAAACAATTTGAGTATGTCAATCTGCAATCCTTCCAAACATGCCATGGCTGGCAGTAAGAGATGCCTCCCGGTCAGCCACACTTTGATGTGAAATGGTGCTCCTCAAGCTATAAGCCCCTGGCGACAGACCAGCGACTTGTTCTGGGAATTACTACCTGTAGAAACAGATAAAAACCTGCCTTAGTGCACCACTAGATGCGAGAAAAGAATTGGAACTCCTCCAAATTCAATGTGAAGGTTAAGAAACAATTTGTGTCCTGAAAACAAAACAAAGAAAACTTTTGGGCTTGAAACTGGCTGGCTGCTTTAAATTAAAAACATTCACCACCTTCTCCCCACATGGATCCAATCTCCAAGACATTTCCCCCACACAGGCACCACAACCCAGCTGAACATTTTCCCTCAAATATCTTTTTCTCTTTAATTCCATTGTCCTCAAACACCTCTTTGAACTCAACTTCTCCAAAACATAAATAAGTATCTTTCATGTTAAGTTATTTTGCCCCTTTCAATGCTTCAGAGCTGTTCTCTGCTACCATGTTCTATTCCAGAAAGCTAGTTACTTCCGTAAAGGAACTGGTGCCAAATTTTAAAAACCTTTTTTATAAGCATTTATTTAGAGGTAAACATTACAAACCAGTCCCCCCAATCCAAATAACCACGGTTCCAGTCCACTCTTATTTACAGGAGAAGTGAATTCCCAGCTAATGCTAACACTTCCAAATGGTCAACTTTATTGGGCCAGGCAGAAGGGAAGTATTTTTGAGCCTACTCCCAAACCTCTGACATCAAAAAACCTTTTAACAATTACTAAGCTTCCAGTTATTGTCTAAACTCTCACAGGGATCCGCACAAGATGCAGAAAGTACAAAGGAAATCCTCTCGGTCCCACACAAATAGCGCAAAGAGCCCTCTGATTAATCTGGAATTTCACAGAGCAGTACACATTTTAGTCACTTTCTAATCATTATCCCAATGTTCTGGTAACTGATTTGTGATCAGATATTTGTTTAATATACTTGATGGAACTCTTTTAGGTACAACAGATAAGCTGACAAGAATATACTTTACAACTGAAAAAAGTTGAATCGAATACAGGAAATATGCAAGAATTTGCCAAAGCTGATGATTTGGGTTTTCATGGAAACAATAAGAAATTAATCGACTTATTCAATAATAATCTTTATTATTATTACAAGTAGGCTTATATTAATACTGTCACAAGTAGTCTTACATTACACTGCAATGAAGTTACGGTGAAAGGCCCCTAGTCGCTGCAATCAGGCGCCTGTTCGGGTATACGGAGGGAGAATTCAGAATGTCCAACTCACCTAACAAGAACATCTTTGGGACTTGTGGGAGGAACCAGAGCACCCAGAGGAAACTCATGCAGATACGGGGAGAACGTGCAGACTCCACGCAGACGATGACCCAAGCCGGGAATCGAACCTGGGTCCCTGGCACTGTGAAGCAACAGTGCTAACCGCTGTGCGACCGAGCTCTGGTCATCAAGTGCTACTGTAGTTTGCTGAAATGTGTCATTAAGGTGAGGCTGTGGGATATTGGTCCTGTCACTGGACTAGTAATCCAGAAAACTAGGGTAACGCTCTGGAGACCATGGCGCAAATCCCACATTGAATTTCAATCAAAAAAGATGTAGAATTAAAAGACTAATAATGATCACTAAATCTTTGTTAATTGTCGTAAAAACCCGTGGTTCACTAGTGTGGAATCTGCAGATTTTACTAGATCTGGCCCCACGTGATTCCAAATCCTCATCAATCTGCCACAGATGCATCTGTCCATGACAGTATGAGTAAGAGTGACTGCCACACAGTCCTTGTGGAACCAAAGTCCCGTCTTCACATGGAGGATAACGTGAACAGATCCAGCAACTCAGACTGGGTTTACATGAGGCGCTGGGGCGCTATGGGCAATCAGCAGCAGCAGAATTGTACTCAACCACAATCTGGCCCAGCATGTCCCCCATTCTACCATTACCACCATGCTAGGGGTTCCACAAGGGTGCAAGTGAGTTTTCCAAAAGCAGCACCAGACATACCTAAAAATGAGGTGCCAACCTGAAGCTACAACACTGGATTACTTGTGTGCCAAACAACATAAGCAGCAAGTAAAGACAGAGCAAAGCAATTCCACAGCAAATGTATCAGATCTGAGCTCTGCAGTCCTGCCACATCCAATGATAAATGGTGGTGGACAATTAAACAACTCACTGGAGGAGAAGACACCACAAATGTCCCCATCCTGGGACTTCCGGTGATGGTGATGTGCTGAGTAGACAGACATCAGGTGGCTCTCCTCCACACCATAACCAAATAGGCACTTTTGGGCGAATTTCGCCCGAAAATTCGAACGCAACTCACCCTTAACTGAGAAAGGAATAGAACCAGCATGCCAGCGAATTGGAGCTCGAAGTTTCGAAGGAACAGCAGAAGCGGTGGAAAAGGTCACCAGCAACAGGTTAACGAGCCAGCAGACCCACAAGGCGAGGGGGCCCCGGCCACCCAAGAGAGAGGGAGATCGACAACCCGAGCATCAGGCTTCCCCCACCACCTGGAGACGGATGGAAGACATTCCTTACGAAGGAACTGACCGCAATGAGAGAGGCGATAAAGGCCAAAATTCAGGTCACGATCAAGGTGAGGGTGACAGAGGTGATGGCCTCCATGTAAAAAGCGATCAATGGGCTGGGGAAGAAGGTGAAAGCGCAGGAAAAAACGATCCACGAATTGAAGAAAGCATTGGCAGACCAGAGCGACAGGATCATCGCCCTGGAGGCAGAAGTCAAAAGGTTGGTGGCGGCCCAGGGGAGCTTAAAAGGGAAAATCGAGGACCAAACGAACAGGTCCCGATGCCGTAACATTTGAATTGTGAGCCTGCCAGAGGGGATCGAGGGCAGGAACCCGGCAGGTTACGTTGCCCAAATGCCGGGCAACCTAGTCAGGAAAGACAGCTTCCCCAACCCCCCCCCAGACATCGACAGAGCGCACATGTCGCTCCGACCGAAACCCAAAGCGGGGGAACAAGGGAGGGCGATCATTGTGAAGCTACATTGATACCAGGATCGTGAGAGCATCCTGAAATGGGCGAGACAGACCAAGGAGAGAACCTGGGAAGGACACAAAATCTGGGTATCTCAGGACATTGGGGCGGACTTGGCAACATGCAGGGCCTAATTTAATCAAGCCAAATTGCCCCTGTACAAGAACGGGGTAAGATTTGGAATGCTGTTTCCAGCCAGGCTCTGTGTAATGTTCCAGAACAAGGAACACTATTTCAACACCCCGGCTGAGGCAAACGAGTTTGTTCGGTCAAACAGCCTCGACAAGGGGTAGGCGAGGCAGCGGTGAAGGCGGAACAGAGGTGGAAAGAGAGAGGAAAAGAGACATCATGAACACATGGTATGTTTGTGCGGGACTGTGCTGCCTCGCTCTGATCAGAAAGACTGGGTCACAGGAAAGGGCGAGGGCAGCGGGATGCAGGGGAGGGTGAGGCATAGGCAGATGGAGCGGACAGACAGCGGGCATGGGACAAGGGCAAGATCAGCCCCAAGAGAGGGGGCCACCACACTACCAGGGCTAACTAGCACAGGAAGACAGACAGCAAGGGAGGACGGGGTTGGGGGGGGGGGGGGGGGGGGGGGAAAAGAGAGGGACAGGGACAGGGCACGCACAAGGGGAAATGGGCGGGGGGGCAGGGGGAGGAGGAACACACAGGAAACACAAAAGGAAGAAAGGGTTGGTTTTCAGATTGGCTTCGGCAGGTGAGGTGCAGGCTGAGAAACAAGATGGCGCCGCACGCAGCCACTTTGGAGGGTCCAAAACAAAGGGGAACCCCGGAATGCAGGGGCGCACCCATGTAGCATATGGTGGCTATGTTGGGCGCCCACTGCACAAAGAGAAACACCGGAGCGCAGGGGGCGGACCTTATCATAAAGTGACAGCTGCTGTTTTGGACTGCCCCCTAACAAAGGGAAACCCCACGGGGAGTGCAGGGGCGCGTCCACTAGGTAAGTATGGTTGGTCCTGCAGGAAGTGGGGAGGGACAAAACTTCCTCCACCAGGATTATCACCTGGAATGTCAGGGGACTTAACAGCCCAGTGAAAAGATCCAGAGTCTTGGCCCATTTAAGAAGTTTGAAAGCCAACAGAGTCTTTCTGCAAGAGACACCTGAGGGAGAAGGACCGCCTGCAGTTAAGGAAGGACTGGGTGGGACAGATGTATCACTCATTTTATGGGACGAGGAGAGTCGCCATGCTGATTAGCAAGAGGACGGTGTTTACGGCAACAAGGACGGTTACGGACCCAAGGGCATCTGTAGTTCTGGTAAATGTGTATGCGCCCAACTGGGATGACATGGATTTTATAAAGAAGACCATGCCGGAAGTCCCCGACATCGACACACACCGACTGATCATGCGGTGCGGATTCAACTGTGTACAGGACCCACTGATGGACTGATTAAACCCCAAGACGGGGAAAAAGACAGGCATGGCTAGGGAGTTGGGATCTTTCATGGAGCAGATGAGGGCACTGAACCTATGGTTCCTGCACCCCGATGAGAAGGAATTTTCATTATTTTCGCTGGTGCACAAAGTATACACACTATTGACTTCTTTGCAGTGGGGAAATCGGTGTTTCCAGAAATAGTAGGGACGGAATACTCTGCGATAGTCATCTCCGACTATGCTCCACATTACATGGATTTGAGGTGGGAGACGGGCCGTGCCCAATGCCCCATGTGGAGGGTGCACATGGACCTTTTGTCCACGGTCTGGGAGTCACTCAAGGCATTGATTAGTGAAGAGGTTATAGCCTACAAGGCTCGTAGAGGTAGAGATAGCCTACAAGGCTCATAGAGGTAGAGAAGAGAGGGCAGCATGGCAACAACTGGTCGACTCCATCCGGAGATCGATACAAAGTACTCTGAGCCCCCGACCTTAGAGCAAAAGGTCTGGGAGAGATCATGGAGAGTATCAATTCCATGCAGGCTGGAAAGGCGCCAGAACCCGATGGGTTCCCAGCGGACTTCTACAAAAAATTCCCACCAGCCCTGGCGCCACACCTACGGGAAATGTTTGTGGATTCATTAGCAAGAGGCACCCTGCCTCCAACACTAACACCGGCCACGATATCGCTGATACCCAAAAAAAACAAAGACCGCTCCCCCGCCCCACTGTGTCGCCCCTCCCTGTCTCCCCGTATGCTGATCATATAGACCCATTTTGCTGCTCAATGTGGATGCGAAAAGTCCTGGCTAAGAGACTGGAGGACTGCGTACCAGAGGTGGTCGCAGAGGACCAGACAGGTTTTGTCAAGGGTAGACAGCTAACTGCGAACAGCAGGTGGCTGTTGAATGTAAGAATAACCCCATCCGGGGAGAGAAGTGATCGTCTCCCTGGCTGCAGAAAAGGCCTTCGCATTGAGGTACTGGAGCAATTTGGGCTAGGGAGGGGGCTCACCTCATGGGTGAAACTCCTGTACAATGCTCCCAAGGAGAACATTCGGACCAATGCCACCAGCGCTGAATACTTCCAGCTGCATAGAGGCACAAGGCAGGTTGCCCACTGTCCCCACTCTTGTTCGCCCTGGCAATCCAACGCCTGCCGATCGCTCTGCAAGACGCAAAAGAGGCAGAGAGCACAGAGTTTCATTCTATGCAGATGACCTGCTCCTCTACATCTTACACCCACAGAATGGCCGGAAAGCAATTCTGCAGCTCCAGGAAGAGTTTGGAGCCTTCTTGGGCTACAAACTCAACCTGGACAAGAGTGAGGCACGCCCCGTTAACCCGAATGGGGGAGGGATAGAGTTCAGGGATCTACCATTCAAACTAGCCCAAAGTAAATTCTGCTACCTGGGAATCCAGGTAGCCCTGACTGGACACAGATTTACGTGGAATCTCACCAGTCTGGCAGAGGAAGTAAAGAAAGTACCTGCAGAGATGGAATGCACTCCTGCTTTCCCTGGCGGGGAGGGTGCAAAGGGTTACGATGAATCGACGGCCGAGGTTCCTCGTCCTGTTCAGATCCATACGATCTTTATCCCCAAGGCTTTTCAAAGGGATAGACAAAACAATCATGGCTTTTGCATGGGGGCCAGGGAGGCCCGGCCAACCACGCCCACATGTTCTTTGCCTGCCCCAGACCGGTCGTGTTTTGGACAGCCTTCTTTGAGGCAATGCCCAAGGTTGTGGGGGTGAGGGTGGAGCTGTGCCTGAGAGTGGCCAGAACTACATATGGGGAAGAGAGCTGACGCCCTGGCATTTGCTTCCTTAATCACGCCAGAGAATCCTGCTGGGCTGGCGATCAGCAGCACCGCCATCAGCTGTAGACTGGCTGGCAGACCTACACCTGGAGAAGATCAAGTACACTATCTGAGGGTCGGACAAGGGCTTCCACAAAGCCTGGGGGCTATTCATCAGCCTGTTTCACGATGTTCAAAGCCAATAGCGACTAGGAAGGAGTGGGGGGGGGGGGGGGGGGGGGGGAAGAAAGAGAGCAGACGGAAGCAATGTGTGTAAAATTTGTAAATACCGCGTAAATATCAGGTGCATTATATGTTAAACTGTTGTACTGCAAAATTTGGAAACATTTAAAAGGATAAAATACAATATTAGGTGCATTATATGTTAAACTGTTGTACTGCTAAATTTGGAAACATTTAAAAAGGTAAAATACAAATGTCCCCACCCTCAATTATGGGGGAGCCCAGCATTTCAGTGCAAAAGACAAGGCTGAAGCATTTGAAACACAAATCAGCCAGAAGTGCCAAGTGGATGATGCATTTCGACCTCCTCCAGAGGGTCCCAGCAGTACAGATGTCAGTCTTCAGACGATTTCATTCACTCCACATGATGTCAAGAAACGGCCGAAGACCCTGGTTACTGTAAAGGCTATGGGCCCTGACAATATTCCAGCAATAGTACTTGAGACTTGTGTTCCAGAACTTGCCGTACTCCTAGTCAAACTGTTCCAGTACAGCTACGACACCGGCAACAACGCAGTAATGGGGTTAATTACGACCATGGTTCTACCTTGGACAAAAGAGCTGAATTTTAGAGATGAGGTGAGACTGACTGTCCTTGACATCAAGTCATCAAGTGCAGCATCAAGGAGGCCGAACAAAACTTGAGTTAATGGGAATCGGGGGGAAACTCTACTTATTGGATCCATACCTATTAAAAAGAAAGATGCTTGTGGTTGTTGGAGATCAACTATTTCAGTTCCAGGACATTACTGCAGGAGTTTCTCTATGTAGTATCCTAGATCCAATTGTACAATCTGCAGCATAATTCACAGCTCCTCAGATACTGAAGCAGTCCATGTTCATCAAAACCTGGACAATATCCAGGCTAGGACTGATAAGTGGCAAATAATATTTGCGTCACACAAATGCCAGCCAATAACCATCTCCAACAAGATATAATCTGACCATTGCCATTACGGAATCCCCCATAACACCACCTGGTTGATACCATTGACCAGAAACTGAACTGGACTAGCCTTCTAAACACTGTGGCTACAAGAGTAGGTCAGAGGCTAGGAATTCTGTGGCGAGTAACTCACCTCCTGACTCCCCAAAGCCTACTATCAACAAGGCACAAGTCAGGACTGTGATGGTATACACTCTCCTTGTGTAGATGAGTGCAGCTCCAACAACACAAGGAGCTGACACCATCCAGGATAAGCAGTCAGCTTGATTGATATCCCACCCATAAACATTCACTCCCACACCCGATGTCCAGTGGCAGCAGTTTGTACCATCTACAAGATGCATTGCAGGAACTCACCAAGCCTCCTGAGGCAACATCTTCCAAACTCAGGACCGCTACCATCTAGAAGGACAAGGGTAGCAGATAAATGGAAACGCAACCACTGGCAAGTTCCCCTCCAAGTCATACACTACCCTTTTGTGGAAATATATCACTGTTCCTTCATTGTCGCTGGGTCAAAATCCTGGAGCTACCTTCGTAACTGCACTTCGGCTGTATCTACGTTACAATAACTGCAACAGTTAAAGAAAATAGGCCATCACCATTTTTTCAATGGCCTTAAAGGTAAGCAATAAATGCTGGCCTAGCCAGCGATGCCGACGTCTGATGAACTCAAAAAAAATTAAACTGCCCTTTAATAAGGCATACTGTAATAATCCATTTATACCAAGGTGGTCAGCAGGGTGGCACAGTGGTTAGCACTGTTGCCTCACAGCACAGGGACCTGGGTTCAATTCCAACCTCCGGTGACTGCCTGCATGTGTTTCCTCCAGGTGCTCCGGTTTCTTCCCACAGTCCAAAGATGTGCAGGTTAGGTGGATTGGCCATGCTAAATTGCCCCGAAGTGTCCAAAGGTTAGGTGAGGGTTACAGGGATACGGCGGGGGATTGAACCTAGTTAAGGTGCCCTTTCGGAGGATCGGTGCAGACTCAGTGGGTCATTTGGCCTCCTTCTGTACTGTAGGGATTGTATGATTTTATGGTTCTTAAGAAATTCACTGTTCAATCAATACAAGTTCACAGGAATCAGAACAGATAATTCACCCTGGGAATAAAATAGTTCATTTCTCCAGGAGTGAGATAGTTAAAAAAAAACATCTTCCACAACTAACTGAATTTGAAATTGCATCAGGATTAGAGTTCTGCATATCATACCAGTGTGCGGTCAGTGGGCCAACCCACAACTGTCACACAGTTTAGTTTTCCAGAGGTTACCCAGACTTCTGCAATCTTAGTATCACAGAAAGTGAAACTGCCACTGACACATTATATGGTCCACAGAGATAGGTTTTAAGTGATCTCTATTTGTATTGTTAAATCTTAGAATAAGGGATAGATTTAAGTGGGTTTAATTTAGTGTTTTTGGTGTAAAACAGGGTACAACTCTAGTTTTGATTCATGTTAAACAAAGATGTTTGCATGTATGGGAGTTTTGAGTTTAGTTCAAGCTGTCTTTCTATTAAGCGGAGTAGTTTATGACAAGAAAAGTACACGTGAGCTCTGGAAAGAATGAGATGTTGCTTAGCAACCAGGGGCAACTTTCAGTTGGAAGCCAGGGTAGAAGGAATTAAGTCGTGAGCGAGGGGGGGGGGTCTCTCAGATTTGCTAGAAGAAAAGCCACACAATGGAGTAAGGGGAAAGGAAACAAGTGCCAGAAATCTAAAGAATAGCTTTTTAATTAAATTAGAGAAATGGGAAGTTTCTAGTAAGCCTGAAGTTAAAGGAACAGAGGCACCTGGCACAGAATACTGTTCATTGAAGCCACAGGCAGAGCTGAGAAGCAGTTGGCTAGTGAGAAGCCAGAAAGATATTGTAATACCCTGCATGGAACACATGGGGCGGGGTTGATTGTTTTTCCCCATGTGACTCGGTGAGTATGAGCTCCCCCACTAACTACGGGGCTGATACCATGTTGGATTTGGATTTGTTTGTCATGGGTACAGAGTTACAGTGAAAAGTATTTTTCTGCGAGCAGCTCAACAGATCATGAAGTACATCACAAGAAAAAAGAAAATACATAAGGCGACACAAGGTACACAATGTAAGTACATAAACACTGGCATCGGGTGACGCATACAGGGGTGTCGTGTTAATCAGGTCAATACATAAGAGGGTCGTTTAGGAATCTGGCAACAGCGGGCAAGAAGCTGTTTTTGAGTCTGTTCATGGGTGTTCTCAGACTTTTATATCTCCTGCCCGATCGAAGAAGTTGGAAGAGTGAGTACGCCGGGTGGGAGGGGTCTTTGATTATGCAGCCCGCTTTCTCAAGGCAGCGGAAGGTGTAGACAGAGTCAATGGATGATAGGCAGGTTTGTGTGATGGACTGGGCTATGTTCACGACTCTCTGAAGTTTCTTGTGGTCTTGGTCCGAACAGTTGCCATACCAGGCTGTGATGCAGCCAGATAGGATGCATTCTATGGTATAAAAGATTGTATAAAAGGATGCATAAAAGGTTGTATAAAATGTTGTTTAAAACGTCAGCCAGATAGGACAGAGAGGACCCAGTGAGGTCCAAGCGAGCTCTGATTCCCCTCGCCTTTATTAAATATTTCTGAACTGATTCTAAGGTTTGTGATATCTTACTACACCCTGTTAAGCGATAGTTGAAGTAATTGTGTAAAAATCAGTGGCTGGATGTCAATTTCTGTAAAAGCATTCAAGACAAAGTAATGCTGAAAGGAGAGTTGGGAAACCTGGAAGTGGATCCTTGCTAAACAGCTGAGAAAGGGTTGCTTGAAAGGATAGTTGAAAAACCTGGATGTGGATCCTTGATGAAAACAGCTGTTGGAAAGCAATGGCGGAGGAAGATTTTAAAGTGTGTCTTGGGATAGTGGAATTTGGAAACACTCGTGTGACAATCATCTGGAGGGGGGGGTGGATTTGAGGATGGAAGATAGACTGAGTGGCATCCGCCACTTGGTTTCAGAGTAGGATGTTGTCTGATCACAGGCAGTCTGTTGGGTTACAGGGACTGTTTTTATATTGAGAACATTATAGCATAAGATATAATGTGTAACCTGTGTTAGCCTTAAAATCAGTGTACATTTGTGAAGATAAAGGGGAGTGAAGGAATATTGTATTCTCGTTAAACTTATGTTTAATAAATTTCTTTGTTGTTAAAAGACAATTGGCATTCCGGTGACTCTGTTCCCCCACAATTTCTAAAAGAAAAGTAAAAGTTATGATCTTTTAAGCAAGGGTTCCAGTCTGGGATCTTCCTGTCCATTAAGACATCAACTGGGATCGTAACACTAGATGAACTTTGAACTTAAACTGGCCAAGAATCAGCCAGTAAGCTGGATCTCTTTTTTGTAAATAGTGGTTAAATTAAAGGTTATGTCCTTAAAAATGCTCAGTACACAATCATAGAATTGTGCTCCCATTGAAAAAGTCAGTCTCCCTGATACAATTTAAGGTGGTCCACAGAGCGCACTTGACGGGGGCGAGGTTGTGTAGGTTCTTTGGGGTAGAGGACAGATGTGGAAGGTGCTCAGGGAGCCCGGCAAACCATGCCGGTTTTGGTCATGCCCGGCACTGGAGGGGTTCTGGAGAGGAGTGGCGGGAGCAATATCTCAGGTGGTGAAAGTCCGGGTCAAGCCAAGCTGGGGGCTAGCAATATTTGGAGTAGTGGACGAACCGGCAGTGCAGGAGGCGAAAGAGGCCGGCATTCTGGCCTTTGCGTCCCTAGTAGCCCAGCGAAGGATCTTGCTAATGTGGAAGGAGGCGAAGCCCCCCAGCCTGGAGGCCTGGATAAATGATATGGCTGGGTTCATAAAGTTGGAGAGGATTAAGTTCGCCTTGAGAGAGTCTGCGCAGGGGTTCTACAGGCGGTGGCAACCGTTCCTAGACTATCTCGCGGAGCGTTAGAGGAAGGTCGGTCAGCAGCAGCAGCAACCTTGGGAGGGGGGGGGACGACTGCCTGGGAGGGTGGATGAGCAAGAGATAACATGAAGGGTTGGGGAAACTGGCACGTACGGGTGAGGGCCAGTGTACAAAGCTGTGTAAATATACCATTTTGCCATGTATATAGCTTGCTCTGCGCGATTTCTCGTTTTTTTTTGTTACAAGGGGGGGTTATTGTTTGTAAGGGAGAAAAATTGTGTTAAAAAAATTTAATAAATATATTTTTTTTAAAAAAAAAGAAAAAGTCAGTCTTTGTAAAGAGAAAGACAAATATATCACAGGAGATATTGATTTCAAAAGCCATCCTTTTAATTTTGTAGATTACGGTAAACATTATATGCAAGGCTATAATATTGTACTTTAGACAATCACATTAAAACTGTGGGTTCAATTTGTCCATGTGCTCTGACCAGTTTTAAAACAAAATCTAGAATTGCTATCATCCACAAATGAGCATCTGTGTTATGCAGCCAGACTAGGATTGTAAAATGTAAAATAACCTTTTCAGTCCCCTCCCCCTAAAAAAGCTGCATGAGAAAAAAGACTGCTTCAGTTATACAATGCTTTTTATCACCCATGCCACTCACACTGGAAAATAACACTACGGCTACGCCCATCATTTCAGTAACACCATGAGTGAATGCCAAATTTGCCTGTTCAAGGTGAAACTTGTCACTTCAGATTGATCTTGTAAAGTTTCAGCGAAGTAAAAGTGAAATAAAGTACTAGTGCCACTTTCACTTGATATCACGAGTTGGCACTACAGCAAACAAGAGATAGAACTAGGTCAATTCAATTGCTACTTTTTACCAGAGTTAATCTCTGCCTACACCCCTTTTGGAAACTGAGCATCTGACGCCTATTCTTGATAATTACCTGGATTTCAATTTGGGCAAATGGGAGGCCACCTCGGCATGTACCTAAATGGATTTTACAGGGTGCTTTTCAAAAGGTGGAAACATTGGGGATACTAAGAGACTTTTGGTTCAGGTAAACTGTTCTAAGCAATAAGGAATGCTGGCCTTTATACACATTCCTTCCCTCTGCCCCCCCCCCCCCCCCCCCCACCACCGTGTTTCTTCCTAGTTGCTATTGACTGCGAAGATCTTCAAACAGGCTGATGAATAGTCTAGAGGACTAGAATAAAGTGTCCTGCTTCAGCTGTAGCAAGCTCTTGTCAGATTACACCTGAACAGTTCTGCGTCCGATACCTTAGGAAGGATCTTTTGGCTTTGGAGACATTGGAGCATAGATTTATCAGAATGACACTCAAGATCAAAATTACAAGCAGAGATTACACAAACTAGTGTTGTATTCCCTATGGTTTGAAGGGTGATTTGATTTAAGATTTCAAGATGCAAAAGGGAACAGGTAGAGTAGACTGGAAGAAAGTACTTCCACTTGTTGGGGAGTATAGCACAGGAACATAAACTAGAGCTAAACTTTTCAGATATGAAATCAGGAAAGCTGCTGTGATCTCACTGAACCATGGCACAGTTTCAACATCCTTAATGGTCCAGTCCTGTTCCTAAGAGTGTGTATGGTGTCAGGAAGCTATATTTGTCTAAAATACCAAATTCATTCTCATCAAAATACTGGGCTCAATTTGCCAATGTGCTCTCGCCAGCTTTAAAACACAATCTAGGCATGCTGTCATCTACGAATGAGCATCTATCTTATGTAACCAGACTAAGATTGAACAATGTAAAAGAGCATATCCCTAAAAAAAGCTGCATGAGGAGAAAACTGCATCAGTTATATTTGTTCTTACAGCACACGCTTTTTGTCACCCATGCTAATCACACTGGGTAAAGACTATGCCCATCATTTCAATCACACCATGAGTAAACTCCTATGTGCAATAAATTGTATGTATGAATGACATTTCACCCTTCATTTCCATATATCCCACTCGGATGCTCACTTGAGTGCACTTCATTCCAGGCTGATTTCACTGATCCAACGTGGTGGAAAGCTGCGGGTGAAATGTTAGTCAATACTGTGAATCCAACAAACACGTCAGTGGTAAGTTTATTATACCTCCTTTGTACTTTTAATGCAAGTGGTATATACGGGCACTGAAAATTAAATCACTCAATAACAGTAGTTCAATATGCTCCACTTTTAAACATTTCCTTTACAAACATAATTCAGAAGGTGAGGATCCAATTTGGTGAAATGTGTTCACATAATTAAGGAAACAAGAAGAATTTGGAAAAATAATTGATAGTTGAAATTGCAGCTAAGATCATATCAACTGACAAATTAAGAGTGGATCAATGATAAAGTATTGTTAAATAGTTCTTACAAGTTATTACATCACCTGGGAACCGTTAGCAATTTTGAGTCTAACAAGTTCAACTTGTGAAGTCAATACTGGGGAATCGCAACAAATAGTTCTGCAAGCAACACAAAGATCAGGGAAATATCATAGTTAACATTTCAAAGAAAAACATCTGGATAAACTTGCAGCATCAACAACATTGCTTCTCCAGACCATTTTTAATTTCTACCTGAATTCATGTCACAACAAACTTAATTTTGTAAACTCGAATGCTGTTCTCCAATTTTTGTGTGTTCAGGGAGGGGGAGAAGCAGGAATTGACGAAATAGAAAGCCTAAAAAGGACTGTAACAAGAGGACCATTATCTTCAGGTCAAAGACTCAATAGCTCCATTGTATTTCCCTAGTACACACTATAGGCTATATATACCTAAATCTAGTTACTAGCTTCTAAAGCGCAATGTTCTAATTGTAATGAAACATTGTTTTTGAAATAGGCCATTTTACTAATGCATATAACATCTAAAGCAGCTCAGCCAAAACATATGAAGTTAGCCTGAACTAGTCAATCTTGCAGAACTTTCAGTAGTGCACTCGTATATATGCCACCTGGAGGGAGTCAAAAAATAAGTTACTGAACAAAGACAAATGTGAAGTAATTGAAAAGACAAAGGCAATCATTCTGAAGCAGAACATGGTATGTGCAGTGGTCTATCAATGGTTGGGCCACGACCATGCACTTCTAAACATAGCTTCTTTGCCCAATTGAAACTGAACTAAATAAAAAGGAAGCACTTTTAGACTTCAGGATATATTAGCATGCAACTGAAAATACTCTTGTGCAAAATGAAACTGCAGCTTTTAAATGGTTGGTTCTGTTTTGGTGTAAACTCGGAGCACAGATGGTTTGAAGAAAAAAATGCATTGGCATTCATCCCAACACCATGCTTTTGCATTCACATGCTTTAAATAGCCACTCTTGGTAGTGTGGAACAGCAGTAACCCCAAGAGTATTTTAGAGAAAAATAATTTCAAGTTACAGATCAGAAATATTGCTCAGTGCTCTATGATCCTCGTCTCAATATATTTTTGCATTGATTACAGCGAGATAAATATCGCATGTACCGCATTATTGCTTTAACTATTGTTAATTTTTCAGCATCTTGGACAGTTAGCTGTTAAGCAAGTGCAAATTTCAACATGGACACGAGTGCAATTATCCAGAAGAGGTGATTACACTGGTATGACTGCACATTGGCTGCTATACAAATGTAACGGACTCCGTGGGAGACTTCCAGTGGCGGCCATGATGTGAGTCGTCGCACACAGGGCAGCTCCTGCTTGAAGATGTAGAAAAGAGCTTCTTTTACCCTAAATCGGGTGCAACTTGGACGGAAAATGTAACTCAAGGTCGGAGGGGATGTCCCCCCACCCTGACGGTGGCACATCTTCTGGTTACCAAATCGGGCAGAAGGTGAAGGACCTGGCCAAGGAGTTGTAAGAGACCTGTGGTGTAGAAGCTCGTGGAAAGTTGGCACTTCTTTCCACATGGAGACCCCAGAAGCAGCCAATGCTTTTATCAAGGAGCATAAACTGGGAGTGAACGAGAGAGAGAGAGAGAGAGAGGGAGAGAGGGCGCACGCCATGGGTGGCGATCGCGAGGCTCAGTAAGTTCTTGGAGAGAGAGAGAGAGACTGGTTAACAAAAGGCACACAGGCCCTATCAAGAGTAAAACACTGTTCCTTCCCAGAGAAAACAATTAGAATTGTTCCTGCATTAAGCACCACAGCCTAGTGTTTACCTAACTTACACAAGAATACTGCCTTAACAATAACATAATTGAGATTACTTAAATTTCTATAGCTAAAAACTGGTAAAAGGAATATGGCACAAAAGAATACGCGTGATGTGTAGATGCGTTTCATATTGAACAAATCTAATATATTAAAATAATGGACTAGCAAAAAAAAAATTCACACAAAAGCTCTGAATCAAAGACATCAGTGAATGATTTGGATTTTTACAGTTATTGCGAGTTCTTCTCAGATACAGTACTTATCATACTTCTTTTCCCTACAAGTACAAGTGGATCTGTAAACATAGAAGCACGAGAGCAGCACGGGGGTGCAGTGGTAGCACTGCAGTCTCATGGCGCCGAGGTCCCAGGTTCGATCCCAGCTCTGGGTCACTATCCGTGTGGAGTTTGCACATTCTCCCCGTGTTTGCGTGGGTTTTGCCCCCGCAACCCAAAGATGTGCAAGGTAGGTGGATTGAACACGCTAAATTGCCCCTAATTGGAAAAAATGAATTGGGTATTCTAAATTTATAAAACCTAACAAAGAAGCACGAACACAGCTCAATAAATAAACCAAATTTCATGAGAAACTTCTGGTAGCATTGTAGTTTGAACATATTGAAATGTTATTTGTGACAAACAGTGCATGTCTAGTCATTTTAAGTAACTCAGAACAAATTAATTATTTACAAAAAAAACTTGTACTTATATCCTAAGGGTGTCTAAAAGGGCTTTACTGCCAATGGATTACTTCCACATCCACCTCAGCTTTCAGAGAAGGCCTTGGTTTAATGTCTCATCCAAAACAAGGCAACTTCTTGAATGCAAAACTTCCCCAGTTCTGCACTGAATCATCAGCCTAGATTATGGCCCAGATTGTGCAATGGTACAATACTTGTCATTTTCGATGCTGACAAGGTACACTTATCAGCAGAGATTTTCTCTCATCTGGTATATTTTCCAACATGGTGCTTCTACAAGACATTTGTGACATCCGGACAAGCTAATCAATCAGATTGATGAATCGTCGAGTGAAAGATACAGTCTAAACTCGGATGCACAAGTGAGGTTTAAATCAGGTATGGGATTTAAATCAGGTATAGAAAGCAAAACACAGGAAGAAAGATTGGATTGAGAGAAAGGAGACAAAATGTTAAAGTTAAGGAAAGTGAATTATGAAAAAAATCTCCAATACTATATAACTCTGAAGGATGAACAAGATCCCATGTTTGTAAAGTTAAATTCAGATTCAGAGAGGTTAACAGTAGTATGACAGAGCACATCATTACAAATTAGTTTATGCCCAAACGCACAACCCCAACTTTTTTTTTTAAACTGTATTTAACTGGTAACTAGTAGGCAAGTATAACAATTTTGTACCATTGCATGGATTTCAAAGCTGAGGCCATCATTAAGGTACCAGCATTATGCAACATGTGAAGAAGCAAGGTTACTCAGACAGCAACTTCTGAAATGCCATGTTTAATTGCACACGGACACTCGCAGAAGTTATTGTCTAAATTAGGCCATAATATGCAGCGACAACACTGGCATCCACCTGACAATTTTGAAAAATGAAAAATGCCCTGTTCACAAAAAACAGCATAAATCCAACCTAGCTAATTACTACCCAATCAGTCTACTCTTGATCATCAGTAAAGTAATGAATGGAAGGAGTCATCAACAGTGCCGTCAAACAGCATTTGCTCAGCAATAACTTGCTCCTGGATGCTCTGTTAGGGTTCCGCTAGGGCCGCCCAGCTCCTGACCTCATTATAGCCTTGGGACAAAAGATGGACAAAAGAGCTGAACTGGCATCAAGGCAGCATTTAACCTACTGTGACATCAAGGAGCCGTAACAAAACTAGTTTCAATGGGAATCAGGGGGTAAACTTGCCACTGGCTGGAGTCAAACCTAGCATGAAAGAAGATAGTTATTATTGTTGGAGAGCAACCATCTCAGTTCCAGGACATAATTTCAGTTCCTCAGGGTAGTGTCCTACGGTCAACCATCTTCAACTGTTTCATCAATGAACTTTCTACCATCTCAAGGTCAGAGGTGTGCATAATTGCTGACGATTGCACAATGTTCATCACCATTCGCAATTCCTCAGGTACTAAAGCAGTCCATGTCCATGTGTAGTAAGACCTGGACAATATCGAGGCTTGGGTTGATCAGCGGCAAGCACCATTCGCGTCACAGCCATGCAAGGCAATGACCACCTCGAACAAGAGAGAATCGAACCAATGCCCCTTGACAGTCATTATCATTGCCATCCCTGAATCTCCCATTTTCAACATCCTGGGATTAATATTGACCAGACACTGAGCTGGATCAACCAAGAGCAAGTCAGACGTTGGGAATTCGATAATGGGCAACTTCCTTCCCGACTCCTCAAAGCCTGACCACCATCTAAAAAGGCACAAGTCAGGAGTGTGATGGAATACTCTTCACTTGCTTTTCTGCAATCAATATGCTGTCAAAATGTTTATAATTCTACAGTATTGTTCATGCACCAGCGTCAACTTAAGCTGCTGAGTTAATCTTTCACTTAGTTATAGGAGGCCATATCCCTCTTGCTTAGATAAAATTACTTACATTTAACTCCTCTGACCACATGTGCTGTGTTATCAGAAATGCATAATTAGAATAGAAACTCTATATTATTTCAAATCGACTTGAATATAAATAAATAGCAATGTGTGGTATGTTAGCTCCAATGCCCCTTGGTCAAAATTGCTAACCTATCACTTGAGGCACTTCCTATTCATTTTAGCCATCTTGTAAATCTTAAAATGGTGAACATTCACTTGATTGCGTAACTATCAAAATATAAAACGATGTACTGGAAAAAAAAAAAATCAACATTTTAGTAAAATTCCTCGAAAGTTTTGAAACATTGATTATAAAACACTTGATTACATACATTTAAAGTATATTTAAAAAATTATAGAAATTTGTGACATTCAAATATACTTACTGCAACAATCAAAAATGACTCCCATATTGTTAGCATGTTTAATCTCAATTATAAACAGCTGTCCTCGCGGATTGATAAAAACTCAGCAATATCCAAGAGAAACAATGGCCTTCTTTGACAATTTGGAAGCCAGAGAAGGCCAATTGAGTGGACAGAAATAATGGATTTATAATAAAATAGAGATTCATTTAATTTCTCAAATATTGAGAGAGAAGACAGGGTTAAATTAATTCATAAAAGTATTATTTTCTTACCAACTACTACCCCAGTATATCAGTATAAATTTGGCCAAGACTTCCCGAAAGTACTATGGACCAACAACAAGAGTTGGAATCATATTTTGCTGATGCTACAGCTCTCAGCCATGAGAAAACATTCTAAAGATACTACCAAAGTAAAATAAACAAGAAAAGCTTCACACCAAGAGCAACACAGCCTCTGCACCTAGTAACATAACAGTCGTGAAACCATCCCCTACTGGGGTCTACTTCGGATTACGAAGGATCACGTCCATCCAGGACATTAATTGATCATCTAAGTTCATAGAATTCCTACAGTGCAGAAGGAGGCCATTCGGCCCATCAAGTCTGCACCGACCCTCTGAAAGAGCATCCTACCGAGGCCACTGCCCTGCTCTATCCTCGTAACCTGGACATCCTTGGACACTAAGGGACAATTTAGCATGGCCAGTGCACCTAACCTGCACATCTTTGTGACTGTGCACCAGTGAATGAAGCTTATACAACTGGAGTTTCATAGGCCATTCGCACTCATGGAACATGGTATTTACAGCAATGTCCCTCACTAATATCCCTCATTCTTCTGCACTGTAATGAAGTTCATCTTAAGGACCACATGACTTCAGTCAACAATGACAGACTTTACTTACACAGTACTTTCACCCTCTTGAAATCAGTCACTGCAGGCTCTGCCTCATGTACTGTATGCACAAGATAAAATGTAACTCTCATTTCAGGGATTTCAGTCAGGTGGCAAGCTCACAATTTTTTTTAAATATACATTTAGAGTACCCAATTTATTTTTTCCAATTAAGGGGCAATTTAGCATGGCCAATCCACCTACCCTGCACATCTTTGGGTTGTGGGGGTGAAACACACGCAAACACGAGGAGAATGTGCAAACTCCACACAGATAGTGACCCAGAGCCGGGATCGAACCTGGGACCTCGGCGCCATGAGGCAGCAATGCTAACCACTGCGCCACCGTGCTGCCCTTACAAACTCACAATCAACATCAATTCTCAGTGGTGCCAACATATCACCAACATAACAATCCGGCTTAAACGATCCATTGAATGTTACAATTTTTAGTGTGATCTGTCTGCAAGGGAACAAACAGATTTGCATCAATTTGGACCGATACAACATTCACTATCGACATGCAGAAGATTCTTTTTTTAAATAAACATTTTATTGAATTATCAAATAGAAACAGTAATATGCATATAGCCAAAAAAATACACACAATATAACTTTCATAAACAACCAAGTAAAATAAGAAACAAACAACCAAAACAAAAGTAGGAGGGCAGTTAAAGAGTGCAATGGAACCAGGAGCCCCTATTATTAACCTATCCCCCCTAACTCTGTACCGTGTCCAGATCCTTAAACAAAGAAATTAATGGCCACCATCTCTGGTAGAACCTTCGCCACTAAGCCTCTGATGATACACTAGACTTTTTCTAGATGCAAAGCCAATATCAAATCTTCCATCCAGGCAGATGCGTTGGGTGGTGAGGGAGAACTTCAGTTGAGTAATATTCGCCTCCTGGCTATTGAGGGAGCAAAGGCAATAACATCCACCATCGCTCCAGAGTAGAAAGACGGGAAGTCCGAAAACCCCAAATATTGCAAACAGAAGGCAAGGTTCTAGGGTTGCCTGCAGAATCTTGGATGTTGTGTCGAAAAAGGAGGCAGTTTCCAGCAAGCTTAGGACAAGACTAAAACTCGTACGTATGGTTAGCTGGTATAAGTGAACGGCGGTCACACTTGTTTTCCATGTCTTGAAAGAATCCACTCACTTGCCTTTGTCCAATGTGTCCCATGTAGCACTTTGAACTGAACCAAACTCAGTCTGGCACAGGATGAAGTAGAGTTTACCCTGTAAAGGACTTGTTCCATGTATGCATACTCAACACTATTGTAAGAGGTAGGGAAGTGATAAATTGGAGGTGTAATAAGACTACTTTTTCCAACATTCTTTGTGAATTCCCCAAATGTGTACCTAACAATCATCACTTGCAACGCAGTGATGTGATATTACTCAAAGTAAAAGTTCATTTTCAGCAAAAACAGCAGTTTAAAATGTTTTAAAGTAAAATGTTGCCACTGCAGTAATTTTCTATTTTCCAGAAATGTTAATAGGCACATTGAGAGTAACTTCCTCTGCCCATGTCAGAATAGAAGGTTGCCAATGCAAGGAGTTCTTTAAAAAAATTATCTTAGTCGTTACTGTGGTGGCTGATGAGAGCAATCCATGGCCTACTATTTATGACATGATCTCTGACTTGAGACATGTCAGCAGAATAGCGAACAGCTCTAGTACTTCTGTGGTGAAGCAGTCTAGACAAGTGTCTGTTCAGTTATCAACTGAACACATCTGTTTGGAAAACAAGTCTGCATCCTGTTGGAAAGAGAATCAAGTTCATTCCTCTACTTTCATGTTAGTACAAGAATTAAGCTAAAGCATCCAAGAACACAGATTTACGGTTTTGGGAAAGAGATGCAAGAGGAATGGGAGGAGGAGCTTTTTTCCACGCAGTAAATGGTAATGATCTGGAACTCACTGCCCATGTGGGTGGTGGGAAAGAAAACAGTTGATGATTTGAAAAAGGGTTTGGGTGGGCATATGAAAGGAAATAAACTTACAGGACTGAGGATAGAGAGTGGGAGAGCCGGACTGACTAAATTGCTCCACAGAGAGCAAGTACGGACTCAATGTACCGAATGGTCAGCTCCTGTGCTGTAATCGACTCTGACTCATTTAGTTGATACAGTAGCTCACAGTAACTCACAGATGCCAGTCTTCAGCCAATTCGGTTCCCTTCATGATAAGCTCATGGGAACACTTCTTCCTCGCCTACCATATCCAAATCTGCCATAATCTTGTACACTGCTATCAAATCTCCCCTCAATCTCTTTTTACTCCAAGGAAAACAAACCAAACTTTTCCAACCTAACCTCTTAAATGAAATAGCCATCCCTAGAACTATTAGAGTAAATATTTTCTACAACCTCTCAAGGACCTTGCACATCTTTCTTAACGTGTAGTGACCGGACCTGGATGCAATACTCTAGCTGGGGCCTAACTAGAGCTTTATAAAGATTCAGCATAACTTCCTTGCCTGTATACCCATTGCCTCTATTTATGAATCTGAAAATACCATGCTTTGCTAACCACTCACTAAACATGTCCTGCCACCTTCGAAGATCAATGCACTTGCACTGCCAGCTCCCTTGGTTCCTGGATACTCTGTAGAATTGTGTCATACAGTCTACATTGCCTTTCCTTATCCCTTCTGCCAAAGTGCATCACTTCACACTTTTCTGTCCAGTAATTCCTCGCTTAAAGTTGCAGTTGCGATCCTGAAAAGTCCAATTTTAAATGAGACAACATTAAGTGAATCAGATTTTCCATACTAATTAATGTAAAAGCTTTTTTTATGTTCTCATCGAATTTACAGTGCAGGAGGCCATTCGGCCCATCGAGTCTGAAAAGAGCAACCTATCTAAGCCCACACCTCCACCCTACACCCATTACTCAGCAACCCCACCTAACTTTTGGACACGACGCGGCAATTATTGCATCACCAATCCACCTATCCCGCACATCTTTGGAATGTGGTAGGAAACCGGAGAATCCGGAGGAAACCCACACAGACACGGGGAGAACGTGCAGACTCTGCACAGACAGTGGCCCAAGCCAGGAAACAAACCCGGGTCCCTGGTGCTGTGAAGCAACAGTGCAAAGCACAGTGCCACCATGCTGTAGGACATTTCTTGTCAAAGAAATTTGCTCAAAGTTAGCCCTCCAAATTTAATAATGTACATTGCTAAATTATTATATTCAAAAACAAAGCAGCTTCTATATTTAAAAGTTAACTTTTTCTACAAGCATTAACCTCCGATTGGCTGCCTCTTTTGCTCTCCTCTCCCGCTTCCCCGCCCTCTGCCTCACCGTCAATTGTGCTCTAACCCACCTGATCCCAGCCTTTGCCGACATTCCCATTGGCTGCCTCTCCTCTCATCAACCCTCCTATTCATGATCCTTCCGCTGGCCCCATTCTCACTAGCCGACCCTCCAGAAGCTTCCCAGAAGTGTGCCAGTTAGGGGATAGTGAGATGTCCAAGTTAAGCAGAGCAGAGAAAGGCCTACAAGCCAAAAATAAGCTGCGGGTAGCAGACGTTCAATGGGAGGGGCTCAGGTGAAGCCTTGGAGATTCGAGGCTCAGGAGAAGCCTAGGCAATCCAAAGATGCAGCAGAATATTGGGTGATTCTAAGCTGGGCGTTGTTGGGCCACGGTACACTTTGGAGCAGTAGTATTCTGCTTGGTGTAGTCAAAGAGCTGAAGTTGTGATTGGGATGTGCAGACTCAGAAATCCAAAGGAACAAGACTGAAACCCTGAAAGGTGCGCCGTCAGCGAGGTTGTCACAGTTGGAGAGACTTTTGGAGGATTTCAAGATGAAATCTTCAAAAGGTGAAGACTGAAAAACCTCTTGTGGGAGCCAGAATTTCAATGAGATTGGTGGATTTTGTTCACTGACGTCTGGGCGAGTTGCTGAGAAATCCATTGAATCGCTTTGTCCCATCTGCCATTTATTATGCAAGGTGGTGTTCGACCACAGATAGCCTGTTAATTCACAAGCACCTCATTAACCCTGAAGGGGCAGCACGGTAGCATTGTGGATAGCACAATTGCTTCACAGCTCCAGGGTCCCAGGTTCGATTCCGGCTTGGGTCACTGTCTGTGCGGAGTCTGCACATCCTCCCAGTGTGCGCGTGGGTTTCCTCCGGGTGCTCCGGTTTCCTCCCACAGTTCAAAGATGTGCAGGTTAGGTGGATTGGCCATGATAAATTGCCCTTAGTGTCCAAAATTGCCCTTAGTGTTGGGTGGGGTTACTGGGTTATGGGGATAGGGTGGAGGTGTGGATCTTGGGTAGGGTGCTCTTTCCAAGAGCCGGTACAGACTCGATGGGCCGAATGGCCTCCTTCTGCACTGTAAATTCTATGATAACCTATGATATGTAAGAATTTGAGATGGATATTGTAAACTTTTGACTTTGCATCGTCACGTTTATTTTTGTTTGTTCAAAATCTGTGGAATTGTGCGGCTTTATTCTCTTAACTAGTGTCTTGAGTCTCAAACTTTGTCTACTTTAAACAAAAGGTGACAGGTCCTGAATAATACCAGAGGGTCTGGTCCAGGATCATAACATTAGACGACATCCACTGCATTCCCTGCATCAACCTTCTCTGTTACTTCATCAAAATATTCAATTAGCCTTTGAATGATCTTTAAATTTTTAGCTCTCCTGTCATTGTTAGAAATTTAAGTCGTAGTCAGTGAACAGAACTCTGTGCATGCGCTCAAGCATGCATTGCACAACCTTTGCTTTCCACAACACAAAAGTACAAATGGGCAATATAAACCGATCCTAAATTGGATTATTCAACGGTACATGACAGAAACTACACCATTTGCATTGAGCCTAAACATAAAACAAGATGGGAGTGTGGTCTGTTATCAGAAGCACACAATTCAAAATAAATATGTATTGTTTTATTTCCTAACATTGCACACTTCCAGCTTCCAATCATTCCAGTGTTTATTATGACAACATAACAAGACAACTAAAGAAATGGTACTTGTTAGTGCTATGACATTAGGGTGATTTGACATCATGCATAGACAGGGAGGATACCAATATTCTGGTTGCTCAGGATTTATGCCCTGATGAAGGATTTTGCGAAACACATTAACCTCTCTCTTTCTGAAGTTGACTGGCTTGCATTATATTCCAGTTATTTTCTACATTTAGTTCATGGGCAACCAGGGAGCGGTAACAAGTGCTGGCCTAACCAGCAACACCCAAATTCTATGAATGAATTCCAAACACTCCCACCAGGTGACCCTGACATCAATCGTGATTCGAGAGGTTGGTCATGAAGCACATCAACTCCATACTCCCAGAATGCCTAGATCCACTGCAATTCTCATATCGCCACAACCGTCCACAGCAGACACCATCTCCCTGGCCCTACACTCATCCCTAGAGCATCTTGACAACAAGGACTGCTGCATCAGACTCCTATTTATTGACTACAGCTCCGCCTTCAACCCCATAATCCCAGACAAGCATGAAAAGAAAATTGCTTGTCACAAGTAGGCTTCAAATGAAGTTACTGTGAAAAGCCCCTAGTCGCCACATTCCGACGCCTGTTCAGGGAGGTTGTTACTGGAATTGAACCGTGCTGCTGGCCTGCCTTGGTCTGCTTCAAAAGCCAGCTATTTAGCCCAGTGTGCTAAACCAGCCCCTAGCTCCATATCATAGTTCCAAAACATAGTATTATGGGCCAGAGTTTAGAAAACTCCGAAGTATATCATGTAGTTCACCTGACCCACAACTTTTAATAGATTTTGGTTATGGAGAGTATAAGGACCCACTTTATAGGTGTGATGCAACAGAGATCTAAAGTATTTTTAAAACAAAACAATGTTCATTCTATGAATCCAGTTAACGTTTTATAAACACACAGTAAACAGTTTAATCAACTACCAACACATAAATAATCCCCACAGATACAATACTATATAGGTAATCCTTGATAACTTTCCAAACAACATCCATAAGTTAAACCCTCTCTAAATAAAGACAGCAGGCTTACATTCGCTACAGAAACAGGTATTACTTTGAAATCATCAATGAGCTGAAGATATTCTTTAGCTTGCAGAAAGATCAATACACACATATGCTTGGTTCACATGCAGTTCTCCAACTGAAAGCGAAACTTCAGGGTCCCAGGTTTGATTCCCGGCATGGTTAACTGTCTGTGCGGAGTCTGCACGTTCTCCCAGTGTCTGCGTGGGATTCCTCCGGGTGCTCCGGTTTCCTCCCACAGTCCAAAAGGTGTGCAGGTTAGGTGGATTGGCCATGCTAAATTGCCCTTAGTGTCCAAAAGAGGTTAGGTAGGGTTACTGGGTTACAGGGATAAAGAGGGATAGGGTGGAGGCGTGGGGCTTGAGTAGGGTGCTCTTTCCAAGGGTCGGTGCAGACTCGATGGGCCGAATAGTCTCCTTCTGCATTGTAAATTCTATGAAATCTATAAACACAGAGCCAAAACCAGCTTTCAGCACAAACCAAAAGTAAAACGCAGAGCAGAGCCCAGCTCCACCCACACACTGACATCATTGCAGCTATTTGATAACCCATTTCTTAAAGGCACTCTCACATGACACTAGGACTTGGCTCCTCACTCTGCAACTGACTCTCGACTTTTTGACCCACAGACCACAATCAGTAAGAATAAACAACACCTCCATGACGGTCCTCAATACTGGTGCCCCACAAGACTGCGTACCTAGCCCCCTTCTGTAATCCCAGTACACACACAACTGCGTGGCAAAATTTGGTTCCAACTCCATCTACAGGTTTGCTGACGACACGGCCATAGTGGGGCGGATCCCAAATAACGAGGAGTCAGAATACAGGAGGGAGATAGAGAACCTAGTGGAGTGGTGCAACGACAACAATCTATCCCTCAATGCCAGCAAATCTAAAGAGCTGGTCATTGACTTCAGAAAGCAAAGTACTGTACACAGACCTGTCTGCATCAATGGGGCCAAGGTGGAGATGGTTAATAGCTTAAAATTCCTAGGGTGCACATCACCGAAGTGGTCCTGGTCCACCCACGTCGATGCTACCACTAATTAAACACAACAGCACCTATACTTACTCAGCAAAACTTAGGGAATTCGGCATGTCCACACTGACTCTTACCAACTTTTACAGAAAGCATCCTATCTGGCTGCATCACAGCCTGGTATGGTACCTGCTCGGCCCAAGACCGCAAGAAACTACAGACTCGTGAACACAGCCCAGTCCATCATATCTGCGGTCCTCTAATTCTGGCCTCTTGGGGCATCCCTGAATTTAATTGCTCCACCATTGGTGGCTGTTTCTTCAGCTGTGTCAGCCTCAAGCTTTGGAACATCCTCCCGATACCTTCCACCTTGCTGTCCTCCTCTAAAGCAGTCTTTTTCAAACATTTTTCCAGCAACCTGTCGACCTTCCGCGACACACCATTTTTGCCTACCTTTATTGCGACAATTGAGCCTGCTTGGTCCTCATGATCTCACTTGGTTTTTAATTCAATTTTATATTTTGGCTAAGGACTTAAGCTGACGATTTAAGTTCTTGATTTTTTTTTTCAAACGATGCAGCAATAAGAAGCCAGGAGGGGACATGAGAAGTCTTTGGCAGGTAGGATCAAGGATAACCCTAAAGCTTTCTATAGATATGTCAGGAATAAAAGAATGACTGGGGTAAGAGTAGGGTCAGTTAAGGACAGCAGTGGGAAGTTGTGCTTGGTGTCCGAGGAGATAGGAGAGGTGCTAAATGAATATTTTGCGTCAGTATTCACACAGGAAAAAGACAATGTTGTCGAGGAGACTACTGAGATTCAGGCTACTAGACTAGAAGGGCTTGAGGTTCATCAGGAGGCGTTAACAATTCTGGAAAGGGTGAAAATAGATAAGTCCCCTGGGCCGGATGGGATTTATCCTAGGATTCTCTGGGAAGCGAGGGAGGAGATTGCTGAGCCTTTGGCTTTGATCTTTAAGTCATCTTTGTCAACAGGAATAGTGCCAGAAGACTGGAGGATAGCAAATGGTGTCCCCTTGTTCAAGAAGGGGAGTAGAGACAACCCCGGTAACTATAGACCAGTGAGCCTTACTTCTGTTGTGGGCAAAATCTTGGAAAGGTTTATAAGAGATAGGGTGTATAATCATCTGGAAAGGAATAATTTGATTAGACATAGTCAGCACGGTTTTGTGAAGGGTAGGTCGTGCCTCACAAACCTTACTGAGTTCTTTGAGAAGGTGACCAAACAGGTGGATGAGAGTAAAGCAGTTGATGTGGTGTATATGGATTTCAGTAATGCATTTGACAAGATTCCCCACAGTAGGCTACTGCAGAAAATACGGAAGCATGGGATTCAGGGAGATTTAGCAGTTTGGATCAGAAATTGCCTAGCTGGATTCCAGTTACTAGTGGTGTACCACAAGGATCTGTTTTGGGGCCACTGCTGTTTGTCATTTTTATAAATGACCTGGAGGAGGGTGTAGAAGGATGGGTGAGTAAATTTGCAGACGACACTAAAGTCGGTGGTGTTGTCGACAGTGCGGAAGGATGTAGCAGGTTACAGAGGGACATAGATAAGCTGCAGTGCTGGGCTGAGAGGTGGCAAATGGAATTTAATGCAGAAAAGTGTGAGGTGATTCATTTTGGAAGGAATAACAGGAAGACTGAGTACTGGGCTAATGGTAAGATTCTTGGCAGTGTGGATGAGCAGAGATATCTCGGTGTCCATGTACATAGATCCCTGAAAGTTGCCACTCAGGTTGAGAGGGTTGTTAAGAAGGCATACGGTGTGTTAGCTTTTATTGGTAGAGGGATTGAGTTTCGGAGCCATGAGGTCATGCTGCAGCTGTACAAAACTCTGGTGCGGCCGCATTTGGAGTATTGCGTGCAATTCTGGTCGCCGCATTACAGGAAGGATGTGGAAGCATTGGAAAGGGTGCAGAGGAGATTTACCAGAATGTTGCCTGGTATGGAGGGAAGATCTTATGAGGAAAGGCTGAGGGACTTGAGGCTGTTTTCGTTTGAGAGAAGGTTAAGAGGAGACTTAATAGAGGCATACAAGATGATCAGAGGATTGGATCGGGTAGACAGTGAGAGCCTTCTTCCTCGGATGGTGATGTCTAGCACGAGGGGACATAGCTTTAAATTGAGGGGAGATAGATATAGGACAGATGTCAGAGGTAGGTTCTTTACTCAGAGAGTAGTAAGGGTGTGGAATGCCCTGCCTGCAACAGTAGTGGACTCGCCAACACTAAGGGTATTCAAATGGTCATTGGATAGACATATGGACGATAAGGGAATAGAGTAGATGGGCATACGAGTGGTTTCACAGGTCACCGCAACATCGAGGGCCGAAGGGCCTGTACTGCACTGTAATGTTCTATGTTCTAAGTGGTTTGCCCTCACACTCGCCATGCCTTTGAAGTTTTGAGGATTTTAAATTTTAACATGCCAGTACTTCTCTGCATATAACACACATGGGCTTTGCATCCTGACTTAACAAATTAACAAAGCCATTACTCAAGAAATCATCTTTACACTGCTTTCTTCCCGATTTCAGTTTCTTCCTAGTAGGCTGTTCACAAAGAGGCACTGGAGCTCAGAATACAGTTCACACCAGCATTGCTTTATCCTGCTGTGGACTCTCCTTTGCAGCTCCCTCCAGCAGATTCACTTTTGAGATCCTGGCCTGTTTGTGTCTCTGGCTCTCTCGTCCTTATAACAAAATGACCCATTTTCATTTCTTCACAGTCTTGTTGCCTTGTTTGCTCGCAGCTAGAAAATGGAGGAATCTCCGTCATGATTTTACGTCAAAAGCACGAACGTGCAGGGCACGTGACATCAGTGTAACTGCTGGGCGCAAGACCTGCTCTCTGCCACCACTTCTGGCAGGAAGACTGCATCATTAGCATTTAAAACCCAGTCAAGACCAGCATTTTTTTTTTCAGGTTTTTATTCTGTTTTTATTAGCAGTGGAAAAAATTACAACCTTAGAAGGAACCAAAATTGGACACAATGATTGCACCTCAGAAACTTGGCGCTTCTTTTTTGAAACTGTGAAAAAGAGTTAATTGGGCCGATGAAAGAATGAACAACACAATGCTATAGGTATTCAACAGTTCAGCTGCATTCTTCAAACTCAGGTTTCTATGAAGATTCTAGCTTTATTATCTCAAATGTACAGCTGGTGAATGTCTAAAATTTATCTTGTTTCTAGGACTCTGCATCTGGTCCAATTTTCCAAATCCATCTCTGCCCGCGCCATTTCTGTCCTTTATTCATCATGTAACTGACCCCCAATTACCCTCGCCCAAACTGTGCTTTCTTTAAAGCCTACATCCCAATCTATTTTGATAATTCGATCTTCCAAACGTGTTCCATTATTACATCTCATGCACTGTTCAGCATCAGTATGTGTGTAATATTCTGCAAAACAGAATCCGCATGACGTTTTCTTGATTTTGTCCACATCACTGCTTTTTGACAAGAGTTCATAGATCTGTTCCTCGGTAGTGCAAAATAATAGATTCCCAACATTGAGTGTGCAGCCGTATCTCAGTAATTTCTCTTGCTCATGTCAGCTTCCCTTAAGTTCTGGTCTCAATATTGTCTCAGCTGTATGTCAGAGTTACTGCTGAGGGCATTCAGCGCCATAGACATGGCGGAGGAGAAGAGAGCCTGGCGCTCAGCACCGGAGCAAGGAAATCACCTGCACGTGACCAGAAGCCCTCGTGGCCAGCATTCTCAACTTCAAAAGCCTGTCGCGGCTGGCATTCTTAAAAAATGTCCGTGGCCATTGGCCGCTTTGCCTGCGATCGGGAATGCCACGACCAATCGCTCTGCGACCCACCTACAGGTCACGACCCACAGTTTGAGAAACCCTTCTCTCAAGCACTACTTGAAAATTATTTGGCCAAGCTCTTGGTGATTAGACCTAACATCGCCTTAGGTCGCTCCTGGGAAGTGCCTTTGGACACTTCATTACTTTGAAGGACCTACATAAACAGTTGCTGTAGTAAAGTGCCCCAAGATGCTTCGCAGAAGCAATAGCAGATAAAATATGGTCAAGTCAAATGGAGATAGAAGGCTGAAGGATCAAAAGCTTGACCAAGGAGGACATTTGAAAAGAGAGAAAGAGAGAGAGAGAGAGAGATTTGATGTGTTGCAGGACTGGGGGCCCATATTTTATTCAAATGTAAACATCCTGGAAACAACTTTAAGCGGCCTTGCTCCTGGAGAACAAAATTGTACAGCACAGAATATTCAAGATTCCAGAGGGATATTCAGTGAATTTATTTTTAAAGTACACTGCACGAGGGAATGTTCATCTGAAATTGTATGGTACAATGTTGCTGTAGTGTAGAAGGAGCAAACTTGTACTCTAATTGACCATGGACTCCTTAACGGTACAGCGTAGAGGTAATTTTATTCTGCATCTAATACATACTGTAAGCAACATACAAGCGTTTGATGGAAATCAGAGGGATCATTACTTCTAAGCTATACTGCTTACGGCATTTGACCAAGGAGTCCTGACATCAACTCTGGGCAGCAAAGTGTTCCTTTCTCAACAGATGGCTTCAGATTTGAGGAGTACAAAATCATATCCGCAAAAGAATAGGAAGTCGCCACAGAATGAATTCAAGAAGCCAGAAATAATTCAAATATCTACCTGCATGTATGCAGCATATCGTTAAGATTACACTGTACAATGATGAATATTCAAGAATCCAGAGGCCTGATGTCATTACAAGTATTAGTTGCATCTTGTTCAGCAGAACTGAAACAAAATGCAGAGCACCCCAGGAATTTAGAATGCCATTCACTCAAAAGCCAAAATATTAAACAAATCAATATTCCAATAGGGACAAAGATTGTTACTTTACAGTAATAGGAGGTTCTTGATGTGGCAGATTTGATCAGAACCCAAAAATGACCACAATATCTACCATTAGAAAAGTGGAAAACATTCACAAAAACTATTAGAGGCTATAGCAGTTAAAGAGAAAGCCTTTTTTTAATATTTAGAATACTCATTTTATAGGAAAGTTTGTAATTTATGAAAATAAGATTGGATTTATTTAAAACAAATTTCAATTTTCATTCAGCATGCAGACCCATAATTCAGGGTCCTCCCCTCCTAAGTTGATCAGTGACACCAAAAGCAAGTTTCCTCATTCATCCAAACACATCTCCAAAGAAAATGAAAGGCACTACAACTGGGGACAAGGCTGAGTGAGAAGGTGCTTGGCCCCAGGAAACCATGCTGCTTTGTGGGTCTATTTTGATAGACTAATGAAGGTGACACTGAGTGCCCCAGTGCTGAAGATGTCCATTTAAGAGCACGTTCAACAGAAGAAACTAATATATGCTCCAATCAGACAAAAATATATGTTAAGATAAGCAAAGTCCTAACAAAACCCAAATAATTTGACCAACTAAACGATGTCAGTGTTTATTAGACATAGTTGATACTCTGCATTTCCAGGCAGTGGCATGGTTTCCTTGGGTTGACAAGTCCCCGAGTGATTCATGGGCACAACCCACTGATCCTATGAAGTTACTCTGGAAGAATGGGAGACACTTGTCATCAATTACTTTAGTTAAACAGCCACCATGGAGGGAGACCAGATTCAAGAGTCTGTTTGACATTTGTTCAAAATACAGAATCCTAATTTGTCAATAAAATAAATTACGTTTCCTGAGCTGCCCTTCCCCTTTAAATAAGAATTCAAACAGGAATGATAAACAGACAGCACTCAAAATTCAATGAAAAAGTGGAGAGGAGGGATTGGGAAAAATATAAATAAAATTAAAGATTAATTAGCAAAGTAAAAAGAATTGCAGTCAAATTGCAGAAAATGTCAACAGTAAAAAAGTAATACTTTTCAGATAATGGGCGAACAAAAATATTGAACATCTAAAATGGTTGCAAGGTACTAGGAGTTGGGCAAATGGCAGAACCATTGAACAGTCACTTTCCATCAGTCTAACTCAGGATTAGTCAAGGATCATATTTCAGGATGGTGAATGCTGATACAGTAATGACAGGAATAGTTGTAAAAGATGCTCTTGATGGAACTTTTCTTCCCCTTTTCCCAACCAATACAGCTCTGCATATGCAGACCTATGAAATATCTAAGATACTAATTATTTTTCACTGCAGAGAGGAGGGAGTGGAGTAAATCTGAGATGTAGATGTTTGTTAAGCAAAGATATTAAGGGATGTGGGCCAAGCCCATATGGTAGATGGAGTTAGGCCGCAGGTCAGCCATGATCTCATTAAATGGCAGGACAGCTCAGGGTACTGAATGGCCTATTCCTGTTTGTTCTGTGATTTGCATGCCCCTAAAGAATTTTCAGCCCAAATAATGCCAACCTTCCTCAGTGCTATATTCATAGTCATAAAGGTCTAGAGCACAGAGTTTTTTGAGGAAGTGATGAAGATGATGGATGAGGGTAGGGCAGTGGATGTTGTCAATATGGACTTCAGTAAGGCCTTTGACAAGGTCCTTCATGGCAGACTGGTACAGAAGGTGAAGTCGCATGGGATCAGAGATGAGCTGGCAGATGGATACAGAACTGGCTCGGTCATAGAAGTCAGAGGGTAGCAGTGGAAGGGTGCCTTTCTGAATAGAGGGCTGTGACTAGTGGTGTTCCTCAGGGATCAGTACATATATGGAGATAAAGGTTTGGTGGAAAATGTAACTGATTTGATTAGTAAGTTTACGGATGACAGAAAGGTTGGTGGAACTGCGGATAGCTATGAGGACCGTCAGAGGATACAGCAGGATATAGATCGGTTGGAGACTTGGGTGGAGAGATGGCAGATGGAGTTTAATCCGGACAAATGTGAGGGAATGCATTTTGGGAGGTCTAATTCAGATGGGAAATGTTAGGAAAATGGCAGAACCCTCAAGAGTATTGACAGGCAGAGGGATCTGGGAGTACAGGTACACAGGTCACTGAAAGTGACAACGCAAGTGGAGAAGGTAGTCAAGAAAGCATAAGGCATGCTTGCCTTCACCAGCCAGAACACAGAGTTTAAAAATTGGCAAGTCATGATGCAGCTTGAAAGAACCTGGTTAGGCTTTGGAGAGGGTACAGAAAAGATTTACCAGGATATTGCTTGGTATGGAGAGCATTAGCTATGAGGAGAGGTTGAATAAACTTGGTTTGTTCTCACTGGAACAACGGAAGTTGAGGGGAGACCTGAGAGAAGTCTACAAGATTATGAGGGCCATGGACAGAGTGGATAGTCAGACACTTTTTTCCAGGGTGGAAGAGTCAATTACTAGGGGGCATAGGTTTAAGGTGCGAGGTTATACAGAGGGTGTTGGGAGCCTGGAACTCGCTGCCGAGGGAGATAGTGGAAGCAGATACGATAGTGACTTTTAAGGGGCGTCTTGACAAATACATGAATAGGATGGGAATAGAGGGATATGGTCTCACAATAGAATGTTTCAAAAATATTTCAAACAAAGGCAGTCTGATTGAGATAGGGGTATGGGATTTAAGTTCAGACGGGCAGCATGGTCGGTGCAGGCTTGGAGGGCCGAAGGGCCTGTTCCTGTGCTGTAATTTTCTTTGTTCTTTGTTCGAAAAGGCCCTTCAGCCCCTCATGTTTGCACTGGTCAAAGATAACCACTTAACTATACTAATCCCATTTTCCAGCACTTGGCCCATATCCTTGTATGCCTTGGCATTGCAAGTGCGCACCTAAATACTTCTTAAATGCTATGAGGGTCTCTGCTTCCACCACCCTTTCACGTAGTAAGTTCCAAACTCCCATCACCCTCTGGGTGAAAACTATTTTTCTCAGAACCTCTAAAGCTCCTGCCCTTTACCTTAAATCGATGCCTCCTGGTTATCGATCCCTCATCAAAGAGAAAATGTTTCTTCCTATCTATCTATGCCCTTCATGTTCCCCTTCAGTCTCCTCAGCTCCAAGGAAGCCAACCCTAGTCTATCCAATCTCCCTCTCTCAAGCCCGGGCAACATCCTGGTAAACTCCTCTGCAGCCTTTCCAGTGCTATCACAACCTTCCAATAATGTGGATTCCAGAAATACACACAACACTCTAGCTGTAGCCTAAACAATGTTTTATACAGTTCCAGCAAAACCTCCTTGCTCTTAAGACTCTATGCCTCGGCTAATAAAGTACAGTAAGAAGTCTTACAACGCCAGGTTAAAGTCCAACAGGTTTGTTTCAAACACTAGCTTTCGGAGCACTGCTCCTTCCTCAGGTGAATGAGGTATGCTCCAGAAACATATATACAGACAAATTCAAAGATGCAAGACAATGCTTAGAATGAGAGTATTTGCAGTTAATTAAGTGTTTACATATCCAGAGATAGGGGTTACCCTTGGTTAAAGAGGTGTTAATTGTCTGAAGCCAGGACAGTTGGTAGGATTTCGCAAGCCCAGGCCAGATGAATGTAATGCGACATGAATCCAAGGTCCCGGTTGAGGCCGTACTCATGTGTGCGGAGCTTGGCTATAAGTTTCTGCTCAGCGATTTTGCGTTGTCGTGCGTCCTAAAGGCCGCCTTGGAGAACGCTTACCCGGAGATCAGAGGCTGAATGCCCTTGACTGCTGATAGGTTCTCCGACTGGAAGGGAACATTCCTGCCTAGCGATTGTCGTGCGATGTCCGTTCCTCCGTTGTCGCAGCATCTGCAGGGTCCCGCCAATATACCACGCTTCGGGAAATTCAATAAAGTTGGTCAGACATGACCTCCCCTTAACAAAACAATGCTGACTTTTTTTGATTTATCCCTGCCTTTCCAAATGCAGATTAATTCGGTCTCTCAGAATTGCTTCCAATAGTTTCCCCACTGCTAATGTTAGACTGTCTGGCCGGTAGTTTCCTGGTTTATCCCTTCCTTGCTTCTTGAATAATGGTACCACATTGGCTATCCTCCAGATCTCCGGCACCCGTCCAATGCCAGAGAGAAATTGAAAATTATTGCCAATGTTCCTGCCATTTCCTCCCTTGCCTCACTCAACAGCCTGGGATACATTTCATCTGGTCCGGGAGATTTATCTAATTTTAAGCATGCCAGACCACTCAGAACCTGTGGGGTTGAGGTTAAAATTAGATCAGCTATGATCTTATTAAATGGTGGAGCAGGCTCAAGGGGCTGAATGGCTTACTCCTACTCCGTATGTTTGTATTTAGGCTGCCTTCTTCTATCTCCTCCATCAGGGTAAGTTTCATCAGCTCAGTGGTTTTTCTTATTCTTTCTTACGTTTGCAAATTTCACCCTGCCATATTTAATAGACAGCAAGGGAGCCAATGCCAGGATTCGCCCAAATGAACAGTTTAGTAAAAAGTGATGCTTTCATTTAATTTCTAAGAATGAAGGTAGGACTGCCACACTTCTATATAAACCAAAGACATTTTGGTGGGAGTATCAATGCTATGAAGTCGGCATCTCCAAATCTTGCCATAATTTTAAAATGGGGATCAGTTGCTTGGACTTGCATTTTTGAAATCGAATCGCACTTATACGGCACATTATCACATTGGAATGTCTCAAAAATATTTCAAACAAAGGCAATCTGATTGACAGTAACTGGCAGGTGATAGTGGTCAAATGTCACATCTGAAGAAACACATTCCCATCTGAAGGACTGGATGGAAGAGCCTTTACCTCCAACAATACAACACTCCCACAGTAGTGTACTGGAACATCAGCCTAGATTAGATCAAGTGTTGAGTGTGCAACCTTTTCACACCAACCTATCAACTGAGCTAAGTAGCCATGCAGTTCTGAAGGATCAAAATTGCTCCATTTTGTTTCTCAGCAGGTTCTTAGTCTCTGAAGACTACTCAAGCAAACTAGGAAGGGAATTGATGCTTGAGGGGAAGATGGAACGGCCTGAACAAAAAACTTTGAACAGTTGAATACTTCCTGTCTGATGTTCCAGTCTCACTTGGTTTCCCCATGTGTCTTCCTCAGAAAGGGTGAAGGGGGTTGAAGCAAATTAAGTGCTTTTCATCATAAACTGTGAACTTTTAAAATACATCAATGCAGTAATCAGCAACCAGAGCTGAACAGGAAGTCAATCCCCACCCTAGACCGGAATCGTCATCTGGTTTATGAGTTCAGCATTCCTTTGCCGAGTCCAAAATGTCAGCTCTCCTGCAAGGAAAGGATCAAGGTAAACAACAACTTCCATTTATTTTGCACTTTTATCGTAGCAAAACATCCCAACACTCACAGGAGCATTTGCTTGAAAGTCACAGGAGGAGACATTAGGATAGGTAACCAAAAGCTTTTAGTTTTAACAAGTATCTTAAAGGGGGAGGCTTAGGGAGGGAATTTCAATTCTCAGGGCCTGGGCAGCAGAAGGTACAGCTGCCAAAGATAAAACATTTAAAATAATGATGCACAAGAAACCAGAATTGAAGATTAAAGCTCTCAGAGGATTATAGCACTGAAGGAGATTACAGAGTGGAGGACATGGAGGGATCTGAAAATCCTGATGGTAAATCTACACACACTTAAGGTCAATATATCCTTCCTGAGGTGATGCCAATTAATATTTTAAAGATTTTTTATAAATTCAGGTTTATGAAGTTGAAACGTATTAGTCAATACTCTCCTGGCTGGCAACAATCAAGCCAAGAAGTAACAAACTCAGAAATGAGGTTTTCAGCAATAAATGAGTTGGGGCAGGCAAAGAACCAGAAATAGGTGCATGCAAAACATTAATATGCACAATGGCCAGGGGCAATTTTGAAATGTACATAAGAGTATAGCTCGCACTCACAATAAATCATTGTATTTTGGAGCAAAAGAAATTGAGGGGAGGAGATCTGATAGATGTATACAAGATTATGACTGTTTAGATAAGGTAGACAAAGAAAATCTCTCCCCATTGTTTAACAATCCACATCGCTTAAATATCTTGGAAAAGGTCTAGGAAAAGATACAGGGGAATGGGAATCTTTTGATGCACTAAGTGGAAATGACTGGAACTCACTGACTACAAGGTGGATGCACAGATAGAGTTTTTTCAAAAGAAAATTCAATGAGCATTTGAGGGAAATAAACTTATAGGGCTACATATAATGTGGAGGAATGGGACTGATTGAATTGCTCTACAAAGAGCCTGCATGGACTTGATGAACAAGTTGTCTCCTTGTATGCTGTAATGACACCATGTTCTACCGTCTCAGGGTGAGCATGTAGGAGATTGCTCATCTTCAAGAATTAACCCACCTCAGTCAGTCAGATGTACTGTTTTAACCAAAATGTCAAAACTGTGTGTGTTGAACACTTGCGAGAGCTTATGATTCATAACACACTTTGCCTTTAACTGCCAGACATGTAAATTCCAATTGTTTAATAGTTAAGTGAAGTAGACACAATACATTCCCCTAGTTAAAATGTTGAGTATTGGAAGTCTGATAACAATGAGCAGCAGACATGCAGCTTGACTCGATCATGTGTTGACCAGGAGACAATAATCTGGGTTTATTTAACTTTTAAAAAATATATATATTTTATTCAAATTTTTCAGCCAAACAAAATACAAAGGTTTTTCCCTTTTTACAACAATAAAACGATATAAATAAGTGACCGTTTTAAAAAAATAAATAAAATATAAACTAAATGGCAACTGCCATAACAAAAATAATAACTCTCCCAAATAATAAAATCAAACAGTCCAATATACATAGCCAAGTACAAATATCTATACAAAAACACCCGAGCCCACCCCCCCTTCCCCCCTGGGTTGCTGCTGTTACCTTCCCATTTCCTTTATCGTTCTGCAAGGTAGTTAATGAACGGTTGCCACCGCCTGGTGAACCCTTGAGCCAAACCCCTTAATACAAACTTTATCCGTTCTAGTTTTATAAACCCTGCCATGTCGTTTATCCAGGTCTCCACACCCGGGGGTTTGGCTTCCTTCCACATAAGCAATATCCTTCGCCGGGCTACTAGGGACGCAAAGACCAAAACATCAGACTCTCTCGCCTCCTGCACTCCCGGCTCTTCTGCAACCCCAAACATAGCCAACCCCCAGCTTGGCTCGACCCGGACCCCCACCACCTTTGAAAGCACATTCGCCACCCCCACCCAGAACCCCTGCAGTGCCGGGCATGACCAAAACATGTGGGTGTGGTTTGCTGGGCCTCTCGCGCATCTCCCACACCTATCCTCTACCCCAAAAAATTTACTGAGCCTTGCTCCGGTCATATGTGCCCTGTGCAAAACCTTGAATTGTATCAGGCTTAGCCTGGCGCACGAGGACGAAGAGTTTACCCTACGTAGGGCATCTGCCACAGCCCCTCTTCAATCTCTTCCCCCAGCTCTTCTTCCCATTTTCCCTTCAGCTCATCCACCATGATCTCCCCCTCGTCCCTCATTTCCCTGTATATATCCGGCACCCTACCATCCCCCACCCATGTCCCTGAGATCACTCTATCCTGAATCTCCTGCGTCGGGAGCTGCGGGAATTCCCTCACCTGTTGCCTCGCAAAAGCCCTCAGCTGCATGTACCGAAATGCATTCCCTTTGGGCAACCCATATTTTTCCGTCAGCGCTCCCAGACTCGCAAACGTCCCGTCTAAGAACAGATCTCTCAGTTGCACAATCCCAGCTCTCTGCCATGCTCCAAATCCCCCATCTATTCTCCCTGGGACAAACCTATGATTATTTCTTCTCGAAGGCTCCCGTCCTTCCCCTATGCCGGCTCCACTGCCCCCAAATTTTCAGTGTTGCCACCACCACTGGACTTGTGGTGTATTTCTTCGGGGAGAACGGCAACGGCGCCGTCGCCAGTGCTTGTAGGCTGGTTCCTTTGCAGGACGCCATCTCCAATCTCTTCCACGCCGCTCCCTCCCCTTCTCCCATCCACTTACACACCATTGAGATATTGGTGGCCCAGGAGTACTCACTTAAGCTCGGTAGTGCCAGCCCCCCCCCCCCCCATCCCATCCCTGCTACGCTGCAAAAACTCCCTCCTCACTCTCGGGGTCTTCCCAGCCCACACAAAACTCATGACACTTTTCTCGATTTTCTTGAAAAAAGTCTTCGTGACCATCATCGGGAGGCACTGAAACACAAAAAGGAACCTCGGGAGGACTACCATTTTGACCGCCTGCACCCTACCCACCAGTGACAGGGGCACCATGTCCCATCTCTTAAAATCCTCCTCCATCTGTTCCACCAATCGTGTTAGATTAAGCCTATGTAAGGTTCCCCAACTCCTGGCTATCTGAATCCCTAAGTTCCGGAAATCTCTTGTTACCTCCCTCAGCGGTAAATCATCTATTTCCCTGCTCTGCTCCCCCGGATGCACCACAAACAACTCACTCTTCCCCATATTCAATTTGTACCCCGAGAATTCCCCAAACTCCCTGAGTGTCTGCATTATCTCAGGCATACCCTCCACTGGGTCCGCAACATACAGCAATAAATCATCTGCATACAATGATACCCGGTGTTCTTCTCCTCCCCTGAGTACTCCCCTCCACTTCCTGGAGCCCCTCAGTGCTATGGCCAGGGGCTCAATTGCCAATGCAAACAGTAACGGAGACAGGGGACACCCCTGTCTCGTCCCTCTATAAAGACGGAAGTAGTCAGACCTCTGCCTGTTCGTGACCACACTTGCCACCGGGGCCCTATCTAGCAGCTGTACCCATCCAATAAACCCTTCTCCAAAACCAAATCTCCTCAACACTTCCCACAGATAGTCCCACTCCACTCTGTCGAATGCTTTCTCGGCGTCCATCGCCACCATTATCTCCGCCTCCCCCTCTGGTGGGGGCATCATCATCACCCCTAGCAGCCTCCATGTGTTCGTGTTCAGCTGTCTCCCCTTAACGAAACCCAGTTTGATCCTCGTGGACCGCCCCCGGGACACAGTCCTCAATCCTCGTCGCCATCACCCTGGCCAGGAGCTTAGCATCTACGTTTAAAAGGGAAATGGGCCTGTAGGACCCACACTGCAGCGGGTCTTTTTCCTTCTTCAAAAGTAGCGATAGCGTCGCCTCAGACATAGTCGGGGGCAACTTCCCCCTTTCCCTGGCCTCATTAAAGGTTCTCGTCAAAAGCGGGGCCAGTAGGCCCATATATTTCCTATAAAATTCCACCGGAAATCCATCCAGTCCCGGGGCCTTCCCCGCCTGCATGCTCCCAATCCCCTTTACGACCTCCTCCATCTCAATCTGTGCTCCCAGTCCCGCCCTCTCCTGCTCCTCCACCTTCGGGAATTCCAGCTGATCCAGGAAACACATCATTCCCTCCTTCCCTTCCGAGGGCTGAGCCTTATATAACCTCTCATAGAATGCCTTGAACACCCCGTTCATTCTCTCCGCTCCCCGTTCCATCTCTCCCTCCTCATCTCTCACCCCACCTATCTCCCTCACCGCTCCCCGCTTCCTCAATTGGTGGGCCAGTAGCCAACTCGCCCTTCTCTCCATACTCATACTGTACACCCTGTGCCCTCCTCCACTGTGCCTCTGCCTTACCTGTGGTCAGCAGGTCAAATTCCACATGTAACCTTTGTCTTTCCCTGTACAGTCCCTCCTCCGGTGCCTCTGCATATTGCCTGTCCACCCTCAGAAGTTCTCTCAACAATCGCTCCCTTTCTTTACCCTCTTGCTTCCCTTTATGTGCCCTTATGGATATCAGTTCCCCTCTGACCACCACCTTCAACGCCTCCCAGACCACTCCCACCTGAACCTCTCCGTTGTCATTAAGCTCCAAGTACCTTTCGATACACCCCCTCACCCTTAGACATACCCCCTCATCCGCCAAGAAGCCCATATCCATTCTACAGAGTGGGTGCTGTTCTTTTTCCTCTCCTACCTCCAGGTCTACCCAATGTGGAGCGTGGTCCGAAATGGCTATGGCCGTATACTCCGTCCCTGTCACCTTCGGAATCAGTGCCCTTCCCAAGACAAAAAAGTCTATCCGTGAGTATACCTTGTGAACATGGGAGAAAAATGAGAACCCCTTACTCCTAGGCCTAATAAATCTCCAGGGGTCTACTCCTCCAATCTGCTCCATGAAGTCCTTGAGCACCCTGGCCACTGCCGGCCTCCTCCCGGTCCTGGACCTCGACCGGTCCAGCCCTGGATCAAGCACCGTATTGAAGTCTCCCCCCCATTACCAACTTTCCCGCCTCCAGGTCCGGGATACGTCCCAACATACGCCTCATAAAATTTGCATCATCCCAGGTAGGGGCGTATACGTTCACCAGAACCACCACCTCCCCTTGCAATCTGCCACTCACCATCACATATCTGCCCCCACTATCCGCCACCATGGTCTTTGCCTCAAACAGTACCCGTTTCCCCACTAAGATAGCCACCCCCCTATTCTTCGCATCTAAACCCGAATGAAACACCTGCCCCACCCATCCTTTACGTAATCTGATCTGGTCTGTCAGTTTCAGGTGCGTCTCCTGCAACATAACCACATCTGCCTTTAATTTCTTTAGGTGTGTGAGTACCCGTGCCCTTTTAATCGGCCCGTTCAGCCCTCTCACGTTCCACGTGATCAGCCGGGTTGGGGGGCTCTTTACCCCCCCCCCCCTTGTCGACTAGCCATCCCCTTTTTTAATCCAGCTCCTCACCCGGTTCCCACGTACCTGTATATCCCACCGACGGTGCCCGCCCCCGTCTCGACCACCCCGTCCCATAACAGCTCCCCCTTCTCCTTAGCAGCAGCAACCCAGTTAACCACCCCCCCCCCCCCTCCGCTAGATCCCACTCTAGCGTAGTTGCACCCCCCATGTTGCTCCCAGAAGTCAGCGAACTCTGGCTGACCTCGGCTTTCCCCCCTTGCCCTCGGCCCCCACTGTGCGAGGCCCCCTCCTTCCTGTGTCCCTGTTCCCGCCACAATTACCATAGCGTGGGAGCAAAGCCCGCGTTTCCCACTCGGCCCTGCCCCTAATGGCGCATTTCCCTTCTCCTTCCCGTCTCACCGGCGCCCACAGTTCCTCATACACACCCCGCCCCCGCCCAACATGGGGGAGAGAGAAAAGTTAGAAAAGTTACAGGATCATAGAATTAACAAATTGAAAAATCATCTCCACCCCCCCCACCCCTCCCCTTCCTCGCCCCACATAATCACCCCACCACTTTGTCCCAGAAGCTCTTTCTCTCGCCAGACTATTCCAGCTTCTCGTCCACAATGAATGTCCACGCCTCTTCTGCCGTCTCAAAGTAGTGGTGCTTCCCTTGGTGTGTGACCCACAGTCTCGCCGATTGCAACATTCCAAATTGAACCTTCTTTTTGTGAAGCACCGCCTTAGCCCGATTAAAACTTGCCCTCCTTCTCGCCACCTCCACACTCCAATCCTGGTATACGCGGATCACCGCGTTCTCCCACCTACAGCTCCGAGTTTTCTTCGCCCACCTGAGGACCGTCTCTCTGTCATTGTAGCGGAGAAACCTCACCACTATAGCTCGAGATATTTCTCCAGCTTTTGGTCTTCGCGCCAGAACTCGATAGGCTCCCTCCACCTCCAAAGGGCCCGTCGGGGCCTCCGATCCCATTAGCGAGTGAAGCATAGTGCTCACATATGTCCCGACTTCCGCCCCCTCTGCGCCTTCGGGAAGACCCAGGACTCTTAAATTCTTCCTCCTCGAGTTATTCTCCAGTACTTCCAACGTCTCCACACACCTTTTTTATGCTGTGCCTCGTGCGTCTCTGCCTTCACCACCAGGCCCTGTATTTCATCCTCGTTTTCAGCAGTCTTTGCCTTCACGACCCAAAGCTCCAGCTCCTGGGTCCTCTGCTCCTCCTTTAGCCCTTCAATCGCCTGTAATATCGGGGCCAACACTTCCTTCTTCAACTCCTTCTTCAGCTCTTCCACACAGCACCGCAGGAATTCTTGTTGCTCCGGGCCCCATAACAAACGGCCACCTTCCGACGCCATCTTGCTTCGAGCTTCCCTTCCTTGCCACTGCTCCAGAGGATCTTCTGCAATCCGGCTGCTATCCTCTCCTTTTTCCATGCGTGTCCGGGGAGATTCCCTTCTGGTTTACCGCACAGTGTTTTTGGCCGTTTAAATTGCCGTTGGGGCTCCTATTAAGAGCCCAAAAGTCCGTTCCAACGGGAGGTGCCGAAACGTGTGACTCAGCTGGTCATTGCCACACCTGGAAGTCTGGTTTATTTAACTTAATAAACAGAGAGAAATAAATAACATGTAGTGTACAATACCAAACTGTTGGTTCAGCCAGCCCTCCATAATGCTACCGTGCGGGCAGCACGGTAGCATTGTGGATAGCACAATTGCTTCACAGCTCCAGGGTCCCAGGTTAGATTCCGGCTTGGATCACTGTCTATGCCAAGTCTGCAGATCCTCCCCGTGTCTGCGTGGGTTTCCTCCGGGTGCTCCGGTTTCCTCCCACAGTCCAAAGATGTGCAGGTTAGGTGGATTGACCATGATAAATTGCCCTCAGTGTTGGATGGGGTTACTGGGTTATGGGGATAGGGTGGAGGTGTTGACCTTGGGTAGGGTGCTCTTTCCAAGAGCCGGTGCAGACTCGATGGGCCGAATGGCCTCCTTCTGCACTGTAAATTCTATGATAATACGGAAAAATTTCAAATCACATAATTTCTAAAATACCTAACATTATCACCAGGATTTCTATGACTCTTCCTGCCCAGCAGATATTGCAGTCCCACCGAATTAATGGAGATCTCGTTGCATCCGGTGGCCTTTTGGCAGGGGGGGCTTTCTCTTCAAAACTAACTAGAAAGTCAAGTACCATGATAGAGCCAAAGATCCCTGCTTTTGAGTCCTAGTTTATGCTAAGTTTGCTGATCAGAGGAGTAGTGGGATGATGAAATTGGCTTTGTATGGGTCAGTGAATTTTAAAAAAATTGGTCAGCTTTCACACTCTAGTGACTCTCAAATAAAGGCAACATCATCAGGTCAAGTTGGGTACATTCTTGAATAGTCCACTATAGGGAAGTGGTTATGGTAGTAGAGAGTTAATCACTGGATGTGAACCTGAACCCCCAATAAAAGCACTGCTTCCTGGAAAGGAAGTGATAAAACTGGCAGAAGACTTGCAAGCGATCTACAATCTATAACTGTGAATAGAACCAAGCCTCTTCCCCGCCACAAGAATGTTGAAGAATGAGAGGTTATTGAAAGAAAGCCTGACAGGATAGATACGGAGAGAATGTTCTCTCTCATGGAGGAACTTAGAACGAGGAGGCTTGATTCAGAATAAGGCATCACTCATTTAAAACAGAGATGAGTATGAGTTTCTTCTCTCAGAACGTTGTGAACCTTTGGAATTCTCTATCTATCCCAGAGAGGTTTAAAGGCCGAGTCGCTGGATATATTCAAGGCTGAGATAGACAGATTGTTTGAACTTATAAGGGAGTCAAGGGTCATGGGGAACAGACGTAGAATGGAGGCCAAAAGCAAATCAGTGATGATCTTATTGATTGGCAAAGCAGCTTAAAGTACTATATGGTCGACTCCTGTTCACATTTCTTGTGGGGCAATTTTTTCCTCTCATGTTATTTTAACTTTGATATGCTTTAAGTGGAAATCATCCCAAGAGAAGCAGGTTACTATATTAAACAATAACACACAGCACTGCCACCATGGGTGGAAGTGTCCATTAATTAACTAAATACTGCAGGTATAAAGAATCACTGAAAATAGTACATGTAATGTTCTTGTTGAATGTCCTGATTTATATTACAAGAATACTTTTAGCTAAAGCTATGAACAATTTATTAATATTAACTGTGGTCAAATATATACAAAACAACAGATGAATAACGGTGTGAATACACACAAGCAACCTCTTTCCCAGCTCCCTAATCAGTCAGAGGACACCTGACTCTAACATGCACTTATATACTAATGAGACTCCTAGTGGTCAGTCGGTGAATTATAACACAACCATGATATCACGACAATACACTCGGCAGTTTATAGCGCTGGCTACTGACCTGTCTAGTTAACAACTGAACCTGATGACAGTTGAAGCAAATAGTGTCAACATGCTGATTAAAACAGTGAACTTCAGTAACAAAAATAGGCAATATTTTTATACACCAACTATTAAATGCCATAAATACCAGATCGCAATATTGTATGTAGGACATCAACATAAAAAACTCGGAATAGCAGTGACAGGACAGACTTGTTGTTTTTCCTCTACTAATGGCAGATTACAATATCCAATTATAAAGTGCAAATGCAACACCAATTTCACAATAAAAATGATTGTGAAACATAATAATTATATAATAATAATATTTATTGTCACAAATAGGCTTACATTAACACTGCAGTGAAGTCATAGTGAAAAGCCCCTAGTTGCCACATTCCGGCACCTGTTCAGGTACACAAGAGGGAGAATTCAGAATGTCCAAATTACCTAACCGCACATCTTTCGGGACTGGTGGGAGGAAACCAGAGCACCCGGAGGAAACCCACGCAGACACAGGGAGAACATGCAGACTCCGTACGGACAGTGACTCAAGCCACCATTAACTAACTATGACAGCAGTACAATGCAGTTTCAATAAAAACTCCTCCCGTGCACCAAGTCCACATATGCTAATAGGGTAGAACTGTGCATTCCTTCAAAGTCATGAACACTAATTATTAAGTAAACAAAGATGGGAATCAGAGTTCAATTGTGAGTAAAATGGAAAATGCTTCTAAGGAGGGTTATGGAATTTAATTGCTGTTTGGGTCAGGAATTGTAGAGAGTAATGAGTCGTTTGAGAAGATCAGTTAAAACTGGAATATGAAAGCATTGAGAAACTGCAGAAGTAACAGGAACAGGGGTCAAGGAGAGTGTATTGAAGAAACATATGGTGGCGACTAATTACTGGTGACAGAATTCATGTTGGCAGCACGTGAAAGTGAACATTTAGAGATTATAGAATTGGAGAAGGTTTCATTAATATTTGCAAGAGTACAGTATAATCAAGGGGCAGTTGCAAACAATTTCACAAACAATGAGGAGTAATAATCTGCTACTTCAATTCAGAAGCCTACAAAGCATGATGGGAACTTCTGCAAAATGCATATGCTCAGAATCCACAAGTTTGACTGGTATCTCCCTTCAACTGTTAAAGAATTAGAGGGCACTATGGTATCCAAGACAGCCCATCAGATCTGCACTAGTTCCTTCAAAGAGCAATCCTGTTCAGTCCCAACCTCCCGCTCTTTCCCAATATGCCTGTAATTTTTTTCTCCTTTTATTATTTAAAATATTATTGAATCTGTATCCACCACTCTATCAAGCAATATATTTTGAACCCTAATCAATTGCTACATTCAAGAACTTTTCCTCATGTTGCCTCGAGTTATTTTCTCAATCACCTTAAATCTGTGCTCGCTGGTTATCAAACCATTAAACGTCAAAAAGTTATTTCTTTATTTCCTTGATCTGAACCTTGATGATTGTAAACACCTCTATCAAATCTCATCTGAACCTTCACCGCTCCAAACTTCACCGGTTTATCCATGTAACTAATCAACCAATGCCAGAATCATTCCAGTAAATGTCTTCTCTCCCTCTCTAAAGCTTTATTCTCCTTCCTAACCTGATACCCAGAATGGGGGCAAAATTCTCTATCTGGGACTGAACTAGTATTTTATCTAGGTTTAGCAAGGGGTCAAAAAGTTTTAAAGGTTCTTTGTATTAATTTCTCCAGGGCTACTTTGTGGTTTTCAGGGGGCTCCTTCGTGGCTACTTTGTTCGGTGATGCAGTTATGCAGCAACATTACCTGCTGTATTCGTGTCGTGTTGAATTTTTGAGATAACACAAATACCAAAGATTGTATACATACTATATATCAAATATTTTAACCTGGAATATTTAAATAAATCTCACATGCTCTGTATCTAAAATGAATATTCTGACTACTGGGCACAAAGTAACTTATAGGAAATAAGTCTCACATCTGCTGCCCCTTTGAAAAATTAATTACAAGCAATTAGCACACTCCAACGTTCTTTGAGTTTGTTCTGCTAATTTCAAGTTTCTTTCCCCACAATACTTCCATTTAAAGTAATTGCTGACATTAAGTGATCTAACTGTGCAAAGAAAGAGGAATATACATGAATTAATTCAGCAAAAACTGGATCAGTGATGTTTTTGACAGCAGCAATGTGTCGGGTTGCGGTAAAACCGGAGGCAAAGGGCATGCCAAGTCAAGACCCGCTTCTCCAGGACCGGTCTCATTTCCCATCAGCCGCATCCACAAGCTGCTGCGCAAGGGACACTATGCCGAGCAGGTGGGCGTTGGGTCCCCATCGACCTGGCCGCCTTGGAGGCAGTGAAAGTGCACCCTGAGGAGACAGAAGGCAACTTACCCTCTGCAGAATTACCAGCCTCTAACCTACTCTTGCAGCTGCAGTATTATTGACTCCTTTAATCACATTTTGTTTCAATGTTTTAAATTTCATTTGAGATTCTGGTTTACTTTGATGCAGTATCCCTTTCTGGAGCTGCTTTTTTAATTTGCCCCCAAATTTGTTGACTTTGCATATTTGGTTATCCAACAGAAGCATCCCCATGTCTCTCTCTCCTTATATTCCTTTCAAATGTACCATTTAGCTTGTATTATCTACCTCTGCTGATCTTTCCAGACAAAATGGATCAAAAACCTTTTTAAAATAAATGCAACATTAACTGCATGTCCGTCACCAATCTGTTACCTCATCAAAAACTTTTTTTTTTAAAAAGTTTCATGTGGTGCGGATGTTGCTGGATAAGCCAGCATTTGTTGCCCATCACTAATTGGCCTTGATAGGGGGGTTGTAAGTTGCTTCCTTGAGCCACTACAGTCCATCTGGTATTGGCACACCAACAGTTTTGTGAGGAACTCCAGGATTTTGATCCAGAAACAGTGAATGAATGGCAAAACGATGGGCAGCACGGTAGCATAGTGGTTAGCACAATTGCTTCACAGCGCCAGGGTCCCAGGTTCGATTCCCGGCTTGGGTCACTGTCTGCACGTTCTCCCAGTGTGTGCGTGGGCTTTCTCCGAGTGCTCCGGTTTCCTCCCACAGTCCAAAGATGTGCCGGTTCGGTGGATTGGCCATGCTAAATTGCCCTTAGTGTTGGGTGGGGTTACTGGGTTACAGGGATGGGTGGAGGTGTGGGTTTGGATGGGGTGCTCTTTCCAAGAGCCGGTGCAGACTCGATGGGCCGAATGGCCTACATCTGCACTGTAAATTCTATGATTCTATGACTTGGGCTCAGGTTACTTTCAGTTAAATAAAGGCACGAAACAGGGTTATCCATTGTCTCCACCTTTGTTTGCTTTGGCAATTGAACCACTGGTCATAGTGTTAAGATCTTCCACCTGGTGAAGGGGGTTAAAGCAGGGAGGTGAGGGAGCACAAGGTGCCCTTTTATTCAAATTATCTGCTCCTTTATATCATGTATAAAGTCTACACCATGAATGAGACAATGAAGCTCCTTATGAGTGTTGATTCCTTCTTGGGGGTATAAGTCGAATTTGGATGAGAGCGAATACTTTCCAGTGAATTCTGCAGGGAGGGGAGCTCATCTTGGGATGTTGCCTTTTCGCCTTGCCAGATTTAGCTTTCGTTATCTCGGAATCCGGGTGGCCCATGATTGGGCCTCGCTTCATAAATTAAGTGCTAGCCTGGTTATTGGGATTAGAACGGATTTACAGAAGTGGGATAACCTCTACCTGTAGTTTGACGGGCAGTGTTCAGACGTTAAAAAATAATGTTCTTCCAAGTTAATTATTTTTCAGTGTCTCCCCATTTTTCTCCCCAAATTGTTCTTTGCTAGAGTCAACAAGATGATAGCTTCCTTCATTTGGGTGGGCAAGACCCGATTCATGGGGCATTTCTTCAGAGAGAGCGGGAGAGAGTGTCTTGTGGCTTGGCCTTTTCCCTAATTTATTTTATAAGTGAGCAGCTAATATTGAGAAAATAATGGGGCGGCTCAAAGATTCAAATTTCCTATGGGGGCAAATGGAGGTGGGTTCTTGTAATGATTCTAGCTTGGGGAGCCTTGGTAACTGCCACGCTTCCATTTTCCCCTGCAAAATCTAGCTCAGGTCCAGTCATGGTATCCACTGAGGACTTGGAGGCAGTTTAGGCAATATTTTAAGCTCAGCTACATGTCATTGTTGGGGCTTTTGTGTAGTAACCTCTTGCCGCCACCTCGAAGTTCAAGTCGGGAGAGGAGGGGCTGGAAAGGTTTGGGGATCTATTTGTGGAGGGCAGATTGGATAAATTCCAACCCCCAAGGTTTAATTTATTCAATTATTTTCAGGTGCGTGATTTCTTGCATAAGGAGATCGCTTCATTTCCCTTGCGCCTTCACCCTCCCTCTTGAACATCTCTAGCCAAGGTGGACGAGGGAAAGATTTGGGACATTTGTGGTCAGATCCTGTCAGCCGAGCAGGCTCCACTGGATGAGGAGAGAAGGAAGTAAGAGGATGAGCTGGGTCTGATTTTTGATTGGGAGACGGGGATTGGGGGGGGGGGGGGGGGGGGGGGGGGGGAGCTGTGGATTGAGGCTCTTACCCGGTCAACCCTATCTCCTCCTATGCTAGACTCAGCTTGATTTAGTTCAAGGTGGTGTACAGTGCGCATCTGACCAAGACAAGGATGAGTCTTTTTTCTCAGGGATGGAGGATAAATGCGAACATTGTACTCGGGGGTCAACAAATCATACCCACATGTTCTGGTCGTGTCCTGAGCTTGGGAATCTCTGGGTCTCCTTCTTTAACACCATGTCAGTGATTATTGATATCGAGCTGGAGCCTTGCCTGCTAGTGGCTATTTTCGGGATTTCAGAGATGCTGGTGCTACCGACGGGGATGAAGACGGATCTTCTCGCCATTGCCTCGTTGATAGCCGCAGTGTTCTGTTGGGGTGGAGATCTCCTACTCCGCTCAGTGCCTCAACCTGGTTCGTGATTTAATGGAGCTCCTATTTTTAGCGATGGTCAAGTACACCATTAGAGATCCAGTAGAAGAGTTCTTCTCAAAATGGCAGCCATTCATTTCCTTTTTCAGAGTTAAGCACCGTCAGCTGTTGGTGGGGGTTATTAATCTTTGAATGGTTGGGTGTAGTGGGGTTGATAATTCTTGATTGCGTTCTTCAGGTATTATACCTTTATGTATTTGCTGTTTAGTGTGAATTTATTTTGCAATAACAATATTTTTTTAAAAAAAGAGTCGTATGACCTTGCTTCAGAGTTCCTAAAATGTTCCCCACTCCCAACATTAAACTTTCTGTCAAGTTTATTCTCCCCTTCTTGGAAGGCAAAATATCTAGTTGAAGCCTAAAAGCAAAAACTTTAGTGGAGGCATGAAAAGACAGAAGACAACACTGGATAAGTTTGTACATATTTTGGTGAAATACAATCATTGGAGGTTGATATGTTTTCAACCTTATTTTGCGAATTATAAATTTCAACCATCAGGAAAAGATAGGTATGTATTTTCGAAAAGTATTCAACTACTCTTTCATTGGTATATTTTCCTGACTAGTCATTTGAGAGGTATTCTTTTCAGTAACCCTTTGAAAGTTCTCAGTGGCAGTATTCTAGACAATTTTTGAAATGTACATCCCTATTTCTTATGATTTGCTCTTATTTTACTTTGAGCAAATCAACAAAATGTGATCAGCAAATGTTATAGAAAGTAAATTACACTTCAGGAAAGGTTTACTATTTACAAAACCTTTACCATATTATAAGACATAAAAATCTACTGCCATATTACACAAAGTAGTATAAAAATCTACTGGTTAATAAGGTTACAATATAAGATCAGGAGCACAGTGCTTAGCACTGCTACCTCACAGCACCAGGGGCCAGGTTTAATTCTGGCCTCGGGTGACTGTGTGGAGTTTTCACTTTCTCCCCGTGTCTGTGTGGGCTTCCTCCGGGTCTTTCAGTTTCCCCCCATGGTACAAAGATATGTACGTGGATTGGCCATGCTAAATCGTCTCTTAGTGTCCAAAAGGTTAGGTGGGGTTACATAGAAACATAGGTCATTCAGTCCTTCAAGCCTGCACCAGCATTCAGTATCATGGCTGATCATGCAAAATCAGTATCCCACTCCTGCTTTCGCTCCATACCACTTGATCCCTATAGCTGCAAGAGCCACGTCCAGCTCCCTCTTGAATATAGCCAACTAACTGGCCCCAACAGCTTTCTGTGGGAGAAAATTTCACAACTCTCTGAGAGAAGTTCTTCCTCATCACAGTCCTGAATGGCTTACCCATTATTCTTAGGCTGTGACCCCTAGTTCTGGACATCCCCAACGTCAGGAACATTCTTCCCGCATTTGGCCTGTCAGTCCCATCAGGATTTTATTCTTTTCTATGAAATCCTGTCTCTTTCTTCTAAACTCCAATAAGTACAAGCCCAGTCAATCCAATCTTTCTTCATATATCAGTCCTGCCATCCCGGGAATTTGTCTGGTGAACCTTCACTGGACACCCTCAATAGCAAGAATGTCCTTCCCCAAACTAGATCATCAAAACTGCACACAATAATCAAGGTGTGGCCTCACCAACGCCCTGTCGAACTGCAGCAAGACATCCCAACTCCTATACTCAAATCCATTAGCTTCCCTCACCGTCTGCTGTACCTGCACGCCAACCTTCAGCGACTGTTCCACCATGACACCCAGGTCTTGTTTGCACTTCCCCTATTCATAAACTGTCACCATTCAGATAATAACCTGCCTTCCTGTTTTTGCCACCAAAGTGGATAATTTCACACTTACCCACATTATATTGCATTTGCCAAGTATTTGCCCACTCAGCCAGCCTGTCCAAGTCACCCTGCAGCCTCTCTGCATCCTCCTCACAGCACACACTGCCACCCAGCTTAGCGTTGTTTGCAAATTTGGAGACATTCATGAAATTTGCATGCAATTCCTTCACCCAAATTATTAATGTCAATTGTGAACAGCTGAAGTCCCAGCACCAAACCCTACGGTACCCCACTAGTAGGAGGTTTAATTTTGCTCATTACTCTTGTGTGGGACCTTGTCAAAAGCCTTTTGAAAGTCTCGATATACAACATCCACTGGTCCACTCTACTGGACACATCCTCAAACAATTCCAAAAGATTTGTCAAGCATGATTTCCCTTTAGTGAATACATGCTGACTTGGACCAATCCTGTCCCCGCTTTCCATATTCTCAGTTATTTCAACCTTAATAATTGACTCCATCATTTTCCCCTGCACTGATGTCAGGCTAACCGGTCCATAATTTCCTGTTTTCTCTCTCCCTTTTTTAAAAAGTGGGGTTACATTAGCTACCCTTCAATCCACTGGAACTCTTCCAGAGTCTATAGAATGCTGGCAAATGATCATCAATACGTCCATTATTTCCTAAGTATTCTGGGATGCAGAGCATCAGTCCCTGGGGATTTATCGGGTTTTAATCCCATCAATTTTCCCAATACAATAAGGATTTCTTTCAATTCCTCCTTTATACTAGACTCTCTATCCCCTAGTATTTCCAGAGGTTATTTAATTAGTGAAGACAGATCCAAAGTATTTGTTCAACCTGGCCTGCCATCTCTTTGCTGCCCATTATGAATTCATCTGATTCTAAATGTAAGGAACTTACATTTGTTACTGGGATGGGGTGGGGGTGTGGGCCTAGGTAGGGTGCTCTTTCCAAGTGTCGGTGCAGACTCGATGGGTCGAATAGCTCCTTCTGTACTGTAGGGATTCTAGGATTATACTATATAAAGTGTGGCTCTGTATCCCTTGAACTTATGCTTAGTAAACACTGGGCTCAAACAGAAGATAATTAAGATGATGAGTTCAGTACAGAAACCAATGAATACATCCAGCATATTATAGTGTTTCTGACTTTTTGATTTGCTTCTTTATTATTTTCTTATCTTTAAATGGGGCATGCAACATTGAATCGTAGAATCTACAGTGCAGAAGGAGGCCATTCGCCCATCAAGTCTGCACCGGCCCTTGGAAAGGGCACCCCACTTAAGGGCATATTTCCACCATAACCCCACCTAACCTTTTTTTTTGGACACCAAGGGCAATTTATCATGACCAATCCACCTAACCTGCACATCTTTGGACTGTGGTAGGAAACTGAAGCACCCGGAGGAAACACAAACAGACACGGGCGAACATGCAGACTCTGCACAGTGACCCAAGCCGGGAATCGAACATGGGACCCTGGAGCTGTGAAGCAACTGTGCTAACCACTGTGTACCGAGCTGCCCATGAGAGAGAAGCTTGATGAACAGGAAATTAATGCTAATAATGCTCCTGTGAAGTGTCTTGGAAAGACGATGTTACACAATTAAAATCACTGTATTTGGAAGTTATTGCTTGATGTTCCATTGTTGTAACAATTACATCAGTCAATCTCCAGTCGCATCAGTATTGATTCCGAAAGTGGAATGATACGGATATGGATTTCAGAGCTAGGTGGGAGGAGGGAGAGATAGATATTGTCAGAGGTAAAGGTGGTGAGCACGATCGTGGTGGTCAAGCTGCCAAGACCCTCGGGACACACCGGCTCGGAGTCGCCGGTCGGTGGTGCGTGTCCCCGATAGGGAGGTACGCGGCTCCCCTCTGCGGCTTTTGTGATGCAGAGAATAAATGACAGTTGAAAGTTCTGCTCAGGGGGTAAATAAAAGTGCAACTTACTGGTTTAGTCTGAAATGATAGCCAGAGGGGCAGAGAGCATTTATGCATAGGTAGAGTTTGCATCAGAGACTGAAAACAAAGCCTTTTTAATAGAAGATTCAGGATTTTAAAATACAGTATAGATACACGAACAAATACCCTCGCCTTCCTGTCCCGGGTGGGACATATGGCCACAATGGACAAATATAGTTTGAGGATTTTTCAGATGTTAGTTGACTACTACTTGCAGCAAGTGGCAAATGGAATTCAATTGGAGAACTGCAAGGTTAATGCATTTAGGGAGGGCAAACAAAGCAAGGGAATTCTAAATAAACAGTAGGGTATTGAGAAAGTGAGAGACCTTGAAGTGCATGTCCACAGTTCCTTGAAGGAGTCCAAAAGACACAGCCATTTGAGTCTGCTCTGCCATTCAATCATGGCTGATATGTTTCACATCCCCATCAACCCTGATCCCCTTATTAATCAAGAACCTATCTATATCTGTCTTAAAGAAACTCAGTGATTTGGCCTCCACAGCCTTCTGCGCAGCGAGTTCCACAGATTCATCACCCTCTGGCTGAAGAAATTCCTCCTCATCTCTATTTTAAAGGACCGTTCCTTCAATCTGAGGCTATGCCCTCGGGTTCTAGTTTTTCCTACTAATGGAGACATCCTCTCCACGTCTACCCTATCTAGGCCTCTCAGTACCCTGTAAGCTTCAATAAGATCCCCCCTCACCCTTCCAAACTCCAACAAGGACAGACCCAACCGCTCCTCATATGTTAGGACAGGTGGATAAGATGGTAAAGAAAGCATATGGAATGCCTTCATTCATTGAACGGGTTACTGAATACAAAAGCAGGGATGTGAATGCGGAACTCTATACCACAGCTGGAATTGTGCGTACAGTCCTGCTCATCACATTGCAGGAAGGGCATCATTTCTCTGGAGAGTGCAGAGGAGATTTACAAGAATGTTGCAGGGTTTGAAAATTGCAGCTATGAGGAAAGGTTAGATAGGTTGGGGTTGTTTCCCTGATACAGAGGAGATTTACAAGAATATTGCCAGGGCTTGAAAATTGCAGCAATGAGGAAAGGTTGGATAGGCTCGTGTTGTTTCCCTTAAATCAAAGGAGGCTGAGAGATGACCTAATTGAGGTGCACAAAATTATGAGGTGCCTAGACCAGCAAGATCTGTTTTCCCTATCTAAGAGATCAACTAGCAGGGGGCACATATTTAAGGTGATTAATAGACGGATTGGTCGGGGGGGGGGGGGCATGAGGAAAACCTTTTTCACCCAGAGGATGGTGAGTGTGCGCCATTCACTGCCCAAAATGGTGGGAGGAGGCTGAAACATTCAACTCATTTAAAAAGGTACCTGGATCCGCATCTAAAGTGCCTACAGACCATGTGCTAGAAAGTGGGATTAAAATGAGCGGTGAGTTTTCTCTTCCCTCTGTTTTGCCCGGCGCAGACACAATGGACTAAATGGCCTCTTTCTGTGCTGTTACCTTTCTGTGGTTCTCTGGTACTTGGTCATTTTTCAAACACTTCTCATCAGTATTTTGAAAGTAATATTAAACATAAGGGTTTCTCCTGCAGGACAAAATCAACAAGAAATGCCCAAAAGCAGGATTTTTTTTCCTATCTATTAATTTCAGAGTACCAGTCAAACAAGTCACTTCTGTATTGGACAAGCCACATCCCATCCTAGCAGATATCCACTCACAATCCCAATTTAAAAAATGATGGGTCATAACCTCTTGGATGAGGTACATGTAGAACGTTTGTGAAGTTGGGCCAACAAAGTGATTACCAAATCATCTGGGTAAAATCGGAGATGTCAAACGTTTTTGTACAGTGGTGCCCAAATACATCCTGTTAATGCAGTTGATACATATTAACCCAATGTAGGTAGGTGGAACAATCTAACATTTTCAGCCCTCAATCAGGTCAAATGTCTGTATTTAAACAGATAATGGATAACTTTTTTCTCCTATATAGATCCAAGCTTCTAGGTCTCTTGTCCTTTTTGAAAATTATATATATTATGATTCTGCTGTAATGGTGAAGTCAATAGACAACCTCAAATTGGTGTGTCAGTGTGATTATAGCCAAGGCTCAGAAAAGTATGCTGCAGAAAAACCGGCCTAATTAAGTTGCTCAATCAGAGTCACAAAAAATAAAAACCAGTCCATCTGACTATGGAACAGATACAAAATCAAATACAGGTTGCCAAAGTCTCCTATTTACACAGTTCACATCCTTTACGAAGCACCCAACATTGTGGTTTATAGCTGTTTTGCTGCTACTATTATGACAATCTTCCTGACAAAATAATAATGGCCAACACAAGATTTTGTCTCAAATTACAGAGTCAACCTATGCAACACACAACTCATGATTATAAGTGAAACAAATCCATTTGAGACAAATTGAGAGTCAAACGTGCAAACCAGTTGGAATCACACCACGATGAGCAGATCTGCTCCCATTGACTGGTTTCCTCCAGACAGATCCTGTTCATCTCTTACCTTCGGCAACATGGGACAGAATTCTCCAGCCATTCTGCTGGTGGAATCTTTTGGTCCCTCCAAAGGTGCATCTCTCCCAGCAACATTTGGGGGGGGATACATTCAACGGGAAACTCCGTTGACAACGGCAGGCTGCCTCAGCTGCCATGAAACATCAAGTGGCAGGGTGCTCAAAAAAACCCACCCATAATCTTGGTAGAAAACACGATTATAATAATAATCTTTATTAGTGTCACAAGTAGACTTACATTAACACTGCAATGTAGTTACTGCAAAAAAAAAACCTAGTCACCACACGCCTGTTCAGGTACACCGAGGGAGAATTTAAATTGTCCAATTCACCTAACAAGCATGTTTTTCGGGAATAGCACTCTCTGTGATGGTCATTTTGAAATGTTTGCAATGTTCTTTCAGATATTTTACCAATAGAGATTATTTTTACAAAAAAAATCTACTGCAAGCAGATTCTCTGTAACGATATGCTTTAATGTTCCTGTAAAACATATCAAAATAGATGCAACTTAATTTTAGGTTCATGACACAAGGCATTTTAAAGTCTCATTTTAACTCTCAATTTGTAACTCTGATTAAACAATTATCCCCTACACAACTCGGTTATTTCTCCTCCCCTTCATACATGACAACATCAGAATGACACTATATACAGGCCAATGATGCATTTCAATTCCCAGTTCTGAAGAATACGCATTCACAAAATTAACTCGGATCATGATGTGGAGATGCCTGTGTTGGACTGGGGTGAGCACAGTAAGAAGTCTTACAACACCAGGTTAAAGTCCAACAGGTTTGTTTTGAATCACTAGCTTTCGGAGCACTGCTCAATTCTCCATTTTGTTTCCCTTTAATTTTCATCCTTCAGATTCGTAAACTGGAAGGCAACAGAAGTTATGTAGTGTATTGCACATGCGACCCTGTACAATTTGCATTCCACTACCAACGGCAATAAATGAGTTTTGTTGAGAAATTCCAGCTCAATCTTATATTAGAATGAAATTCACCTCAAGTTAACTGAAAGGAATCGGATTTCTTTGTAGATCGCTTACACTCAAATGTTACCGAAACCGTGCAAAATCAATAATGACATGGGGCGAGTCATGAGTTGTTTGGGTAACCCTGTCTCAGACTTAACAAACAGGAAGGTCTCAGACTGAACAAACAGGAAGGTACCCAACTCTGGCTGGGTTCCTATAAAGGAGTCAGAATCCAGGACCAGACACACTCAGAGTCTGGAGCTGAGAGCGGGCTGCGGTCAAAAGGGATATGGCCTGCTGTTTAGGGCGCGGACGACACGCGAGAGGTCCGTGTATCATTGCTTCCACCCGAGGCGAGTCAGCGCTTTACGAGTCACAACGGTGCGTGTCGGAAGTTTAATTCCAAAGTCCCAACATTTCAGCATCCGAATAATGGAAACAAACCACTCCCTCAAAAAGTGCACCACAACATGTGAGCCACTAGATACAAACCCAACCCCGCAGTCACTTCCTGCAAAATTGTTTTGTGATGCTGCCCAACTCAGTGTCGGCCTCACTTTGTACACCTCCAGCATCCGAGACTCTCAGCAATGTGCGCCCATTAACACTGGAGACAGTTTTAATTAGCAGACATGCATAATCACCTCAACGAAAAGACAACAGGGCTGAGCTACACGAGTGGCAAACCAGTTACTTTACTTAATAGCAGGATTTGCATTAAAAGTTACCATTTGATCTGCCGCCACCCTACTGCTTTACATAAAGCCACAGCATAATATATGGAAAACGCGAAAGCAGATAAGCATCATCCTTTAAATCCAAAGTCTGCCGAGGCCCTGCGCCCCCACCCTCCGGAAGGGAACTTCGAGCTGAGATAAGAATCAAAACCGATGCACGAAGCCACCTGGGTGCGACCACAAAAACTCCAGAGAGTAGAATCCAATCGAACCTTCACCGACCCTCCGAAAGAGAGCTCTACCTAGGCCCACTTACCCCGCCCTTTTCCCCGTAACTCCGCACATTGATCACGGCCAATCCACCTAACCTGCACATCTTTGGATTCCAGCCGGCACCTTCCCAAGAAAACGCAGAGATCAACGAAACAAAGCAGCTGAAACTTGTCGATGAGTTCCTCCCCCCTAAAACCAGACAGAAGATTTCACCTCCACCAGCACCACACCCACCCAACTTTCCAGCGCACCCCCAAAACTTGCTCCGTCCTCTTGTGAGGAGTTCCGGGACGGTACTTGCCTGCCGACAGTCTGGTTGGCGAGCTGTCGCATCCGATTAAACTGCTTCTTCATTGTTCCTTCTGGTTGGTTGGTTCCTTTTAAGTTTATTCTTAAAAGTGATTTATTTTAGTGAGCTTGTGTCCAGGCCGCTCTGCACATCATGGTTTGTGGGGCTGCCTTATCAGTCCCGCGGATACCCGGGCGCTCGCCAGCAACTCAATCCGGAGATTCCCACTCAGCCTCTGCCCATCCGCCGAATAACTTTGAACGTCTGCCGCCTCTTCACTGTGACCCTCAGCGGCTTTTCTCTCGTTCTCTCCGATGCACGAAACTGAACTTCCCCCACTCGCTCACAGTAAAGAGACAACGCCACCCGACTGAGGGCCAGCCGGAAGTTCCTCTCCCGCCCACTTCCGTTACCAGGGGGGCGGGTAAACAACAACAACAAAGCTGGGCAGGAGGAGGGCACATTCACTTTAACATCAAAGTCTTGAGATTAAAATCCTTAGTCTGTCCATATTTTGCCAGAGTTAAGAGAACATCCATAGTTGTCAACATTTTCACAACAGTGTGCAGAATGGAGACGTTCAGGTAATGTTCCGTATGTGTGTAAATACATATATGTTTTTCATCTTCTAAAAATACTATTTTTTCAAAAATAAAGTGAAATCTGTACTCGTGACAAGGAGTGTAATTATGGATGATTAGTAAGAGTGAAAATCGAAAGAATAACTAAGGGTGTGTCCATTCCACAAGCAGAATGACATAATTTGTACTTCTGACTAATCAAATGCTGCAATTGCCTGAGTTTTAAAAAAAATTCCTCATCGTTTTTTGAGCATTCCTTCTCTCTCAGCTACATGTCAATTTGTTTATTAATATAGCCAGAAACAACCATCTCCAGCCATCCAATTAGTTCTAAAGGTCAGAGACGTTCTGCCATTTCATCATTGATATACTTCAATACACCATCCTGACTTGAAAATGTATCACCATTCCTTTACTGTCTCTGGATCAAAATATTGGTACTCCCTTCCTAATGGCATTGTGAGTATACCTATATCGCATGGACTGCAGCGGTTCAAGAAGTAATCTCACCACTATCTTAAGGGCAATTCGGAATGGACAATAAGTACTGGCCGAGCCAGTGATGGCCACATCCCATGAACAAATAAAAACATTTTGCCTGTCAGAAATCGTTTTGTGTAACATTTGAACATCACTCCGTGATCCAGCGTATCTAGTCCCTTGAAGACGTTAAATGTAACAACAAGAACACCTTTCTTCCTGTGTAAACATCTACATTATTTTTAGATTTTCCTCATAGCATTGTTGCCTACTCTGATTTTATCAACTCTGTTGCACTTCTTTGTACTTCCTCCAAGGCCAGAATATCTCATGAAGTACAGTGCTTTGAACCAAGTGCATTATCAAGACGGAGATAAACCAGTGCAAGTGTCACAGTTTAGGTGTCATCTTGGTTTGTGGTGGCATTCTCAAGTTAAGTCAGAAAGAGGCAGCACAGTGGCACAGTGGTTAGTACTGCTGCCTCACAATGCCTGGGATCCTGGTTCAATTCTGGCCTTGGTTGACTGTCTGTGTGTAGTTTACACATTCTCCCCGTGTCTGCGTGGGTTTTATCTGGGTGCTCTGGTTTCTTCCCACAGTCTAAAGATTTAGGTTAGGTGGATTGGCCACGCTAAATTTCCCATTTGTGTCCAAAGGTTAGGTGGGGTTACGGGGTTATGGGAATAGGGTGGGATAGTAGGCCTAGTGCTCTTTCGGAGGGTCAGTGCAGACCCAATGGATCAAATAGCCAACTTCTGCACTGTAGGGATTCTGTGATATGAAGGTTGTGAGTCCAAGCCCTAATTCTGGGAATTGAGCATATTGATTGTTCTGTGTACAACTTCATGCCTCATGCTGAAAATGCCTTCTTTCAAATCAAATATTAAACCAAGATTCCATCTGTCTATTGAGATGAATATAAATATCCATTGACACTTTTTTTCAAAAAAAGCCCAGGAATTCTGGTAAAGACTTACACAAATGGCCAATTTCCATTCTTCAACCAAAAACAAAACTGCATTGTCATTCACCTCATTGCTGCTTTTAGGATTTATTGGGCATATTTCAGCTGTCATGTTTGGTTCATATCAAAAACATATGAAAAATAACTTATTATTATATGTGAAGCACTTTGAGATACTCAGAGGACACGGAAGGGAAATCCCCTTCCTCCCTGGAACTTGTGCTCTATCCATTGTGCTATACATCCAAAGAGACTGATTGGCCTGCTGTATTCCTTGGTGATGAAAAATTGTTGAGGAGAGTAGGGTAAGTCTACGTGAAAGGGACAGGTCTTCACCAAATGAATCAGCCTCCACTACTCAAACCCTGCATCCACAGTAACCATGAGCAGCTGAATTACCCCATCCTTCAACCTCAAAAAGTAAAATCAGCAGATATTTAAATTTTCCCCGCTATAGCAGCACTCACAATAGAAATCAAATAGAGATCACCATGCAAGTGACAGAGCACTATATTTTACCCTATGGGGATGTAGCATTTTTCTATACTGCAGATCCCCTCACTTCAATTCCCAACATTAGCACCTGTATTAAAATATTTGAAGCTCACAACGTACAAACTAAACCACATATAACACAGGAACCATGCCAGTCGTCACCCAGTGTCTTCTAACCATTATAAGCATTCTATTTCAAAGGGTTCTGAGCATGTTTCACATACCTCAGCGTCAATATAATCCATGTGCACCAAAAGCTCAACAAAGTCCAATTTTCAGGATTATTTTCTATGACTTGCTGTCCCTGCAATGAATGTAGGAATGTTGGTATGTGCAGATCTATGTCTTAATATTTAGCAAATGGAAATTTTTACAAACTTTTTTGACCATTTTTAAGCATGTAGAAAAATGGAAACCATCAAATAAATATTCATAAAAATTGTAATGCCAAAGGACTTATCATTGATCAATATGTTAAAATTTGACAGTTGCCTTTCCTGCCATCTAATGGTACTAAGTGGCATCACATAGAGTTAAAAAAGTTCAGAGTACAAGCATCCCCAACTCTATCAAAACAGTTTCACCTATATGGGGGGTGCCTGATCGACCAATGAAAATTACTAATTGTTGCCTGTGCTTGGTAGTGTAAGTAACATGAACACTGATTCATAACCAGCCAAGCGAAAGAAACAATAGATTTTCTGAAGCAAAGCTGTAGAATTAGAATATGAGTCACATGCCCAAAGAGTGTGTTTTAGAGCCACTCTTGTTTCAGGCATTTATAAATGACCTCGATATGCAATCTCAGTCATTCCTGTACAATTTGGAAATAACACCAAGGGGTTGGTGGTGGGACAATGAATTTAGAGGAATAATTTGAGATCCCTGTCCTGTCCTACTTGTATCTACTACTACCAGGTGATTTGTTGTCATGTGTGTCACAATTGTCTGACTTGCACATCCACTGGAGCTCATATGCAACCGCTCTGTGACGTTGTCATCCAACTACTCCTAGATTAACCCCTCTTTCTGCTGCTCTCTTCTTTGCCCTCGAAAAGAGATCTCTTCAGCTTTTCAGCTTAGATCAAATAGTCAAAATACTGACATCTTTTTTCTGGATATCACCTTTCAGAGCTTTTTTGCTTTTGCGATTTCAAGCACCTCTTCCCGTAACAGCCTCCCCGAACAGGCGCCGGAATGTGGCGACTAGGGGCTTTTCACAGTAACTTCATTGAAGCCTACTTCTGACAATAAGCGATTTTCATTTCATTTTTCATCTTATGGTCAGCATATTAATTTTAAGCAAACTTTGAGCATTTACATTTCAATGACCTTTATTTTCTCCCACAGATCTTTATTTATTGTCTGGGTTGCTGAGGCATATAGGAAGGTGACCTGATAGGATCAGGTCTTTCCTTGTTTCAAACTTCAGTTTTCTGGTTTGTAACACATCCTGCATCATCATGAAATTACTTCTGGCTATCTCTATCCTTCAGCATTGCATCTACCATCTTATTATTTGTCCTAATTCGGCAGACTTATCTATTTGTTCCAGTGTGACACCATCAACTTAAATCCTCATTCTTCCAATGTATTCCTTCTGAAAATCATTGTTTTTATCTTTTTGGAGTGCAGACTCAATCCATATTCTATCCACAATATTTTCTGATCCTGTAAGTAGAACATCAGCATACCTCCAATTTTTTGTTGGGACATGGCTGTCACTGGCAAGGCTACCAACTGTTGCCCATCCCTAATTGTCCTTGAGGAGAGAGGCTTGCAAGGCCATTTCAGACGGAAATTAAGTGACAACCACGTTGCTGTGGTTCCGGAATCACATGTAGGCCAGACCAGGTAAGGATGACAGATTTCCTTCCATAAAGGGCATTCGTGAATCAGATTTTTAATGAAAATTGGTGATAGTTTCATGGGTTACCATTTATATTGTAGATTTAATTTATTTATGTCATGGTGGAATTTGAACCCATGTTTCCAGATCATTAACCTCAGTCTCTCGATTATTAGTCCAATGGCATTACCACTATGCTACCATGTACCCCTGAAAGTACATCTGATTCTCTGAATATTTATTCTGTGTACAGATTGAATAATTTTGGACAGTGGACAGCATTGTCGTACTCTCCTCATTCTTCCTACCAAAATGTGTCATTTCATTTCCTCTGCCATGTATCACCCATGGCGTCAGCCTGTCTGTCCTCTTGATGTTCATCACTAGCCTCTTCACAGTTCACAACATTTCCAAGTACCATCAGAAATGTTGAAATGGTGGTCTGCGCATTCACGTCTGTTATTTATATGGATCAAGAGAAGCAGTGCTCCTGATAACAATCTTTGAGTCTCATCAGCCCTCTATTAGGTTAAACTGTCTGGCCTGTACTTGCTGGGCTTGTCCTTATACTCTCTTTTGAACAAGGGTGCATCATTTGCAATTCTCCAGTCCTCTGGCACCATTCCTGTTTCTAAGGATTCAAAGTTTCTGGCCAGGACCTCCAATTCGCCTTACTTCTCGGATTCATCTAATTTAGCCCTGGTGACTTATCAACTTTAAGTAATACCTCCTCTTTATCAATTTCTATCCCATCCAGTATCTCAACTACTTCCTCTTTCACTATGACTTTGGCATCACCTTTTTCCTTGGTCGAGACAAATGTGAATATGATTTTGTACCTCAACTATGTCCTCTGCCTCCATGTGTAAATCTCATTTTTTGATCCCAAATTGGCCCCACTTCTCCTTTCACTACCCTTTTACTATTTATATGCATTTTGGCTGGGTGACAGTCTCTTGTCAGATCCTTTCTTTACTTCTCTTATTTCTTTTACCACTTCCCCTCGGAACTCAGCGAACAGCATGGTTCTCAGCTTATAAACCTGACATGTCATACATGATAGTGGGATGGGGGGCAGGGGTGCAGTTGAGCGTGGATCTGATTAGCAGCATGGGGCATGCTTAATGCCTGTCCCATCGGAACAGGAAATAGTAGGAGTGGATCACATTGCTGAGCCTGCTCCACTATTCAATATGATCATGCTGAACTTCGGCTTCAACTCCACTTTCATGCCATCTCCCCACATTCTTTGATTCCCTGAGACACCAACAATCTAACTGACCTAACTATAGAATCCCCTATCACTATTGCTTAAGGACCTTAACTCAAACTGAGCTAAAGGAGAGATCACAAGCTGAAGGGTTGGTCAAAGAAATGGATTTTAAGGAAGGTTTTAAAGGGGGAGAGAGGTGCTGAGGCTGAACCTTCCAGAACATGAGGCCTAGAAAGCAGAAGACACAGCAGTAAATGATGAGGTGGGAACGTAGAGGAGAGCAGAAGATTGCAGAATTCTGGGGAAAATTATGTTGGGGGAGGTTATGGAGATAGAATGAAGGATATTTATATAGCGCCTTTTAAGACTTTAGTACGTCCTACTTAGTTGTAGCTTCTGTTATGGTGTGGGGGTGGGGGGCCATGAAGTTTACAATTGTCCCATCGGCGAAGCTATGCAGCCAAGTGTGATGCATATCACGTATAAGTCCCAAATTCCCAGTGACATTATGAACTCGGGACCGGCTAGTGTAAATTTCTTCCAAAGGACGTACACCGCTATCGCACGTCATGTTTTCTAAATTAATCCCGGAAGCGCGTCCCTTCTTCCTGAATAGCAGCTGCTCTTCCGGTCTTCTGGTCGACAACCAATCAATGCGGCGCGAGCCGGCCAATGAACTGCTCCTATCATTTGGCTGCGAGAGCCAATCGGGAGCCGTATTGTTGCATTGTCAGAGGTAACAGCGTTACGTAGCCGGAACTCGGTGTTGTTTTCCCATGTTACCAGCAAAGGTTCAAGGAAAGGAACGTAAGGGTCCCCGCGCGGAGTGTCTCAGCATTCGGGGTTCGCTCCTGCTTGCCCTGATATACATCTTTCGGTGCACTTTGCTGGCGATCCTCGGGCACATATCACGAATTGAGTTTTAAGCTCCTCACACAGCACTGTCTAACCTCAGAATAATTTGTCTTATGTTATGTTAGTAATATAACAGTGCAGTTTCATTAACTTGATCTAGAATCGTTTGCAATCTCAGTTTAATAGCAGAAATGTAAACTTTAGGACAACTAATTTCTAAATGTACATATTTATAAACTCTCTTTGTGTCAAAGCAATCTTTTAAAAATAATTCTTGAGTGATTTGAAGAAACTGCATTTTGATGATTGTAGGGAATGCAGCCTTTATATTTTTTTAAATCTAGGAAAACAGAAATGATAAATGTACAGATTAAATGCTGTCAATTCAGAGAGTTAAAGTAATTACCTGATACTGTACTCAATGTTTTTGGTTTTCGGGAAGTTGGGGATGAGTTCGTAGAAGGTTGACAATCTTCTCAAAATCAATACCGGTATAATACTTTCTACCCCCATAGTGTGAGAATATAATGGCTGCCAACCATTCTTTCACTGGCTCCGATGACACAGCAGATGAAGCAGTCCGCTCCACATGTGATGATGCAACAGTTTGTAAAAGGTAGGAATTGCAGATGGAGCTTTGGGACAGGTTGCGTCTGTAAACTGACATGGGTGTGATAATGTGTGTGATGCTTGTTGCAGGAAATAGTTCATATGATGTCCATAGTGAGCATTTTTTATTCATTCATTTATTTTGGCATCAGTTGCTCGGCCTCTCCCTAACTACCCTTGCAAAGGTATGAAACTGCTGTAGTCCTTGTACTGTTGGTGCATCTACAGTAATTATGAAGGGTGTTCCAGGATTTTGATGAAACAACAATGAAGGAATAACAATTATAATTCCTTGATGGTGTGTGATTTCATAGAATCCTTACAGTGCAAGGAGGTCATTCAGGCCATCAAATTTGCACCGACCCTCTGAATGAGCCTCCACACCTAAGCCCATCCCTGTAACCTCACCTAATGTGAATATCCCTGGATGCTAAGGGGCAATTTTATTATGCCAATCCACCTAACCTGCATATTTTGACTGGGAGAAAACCAGGGTACCCGGAGGAAAGCCACACAGACACTGGAAGATAGTGCAAACTCCTGTCACCCAAGGCCGGAATTAAATCTGGGTTCCTGGAGCTGTGAGGCCGCAGTGCTAACCGCTACCACCGTGTTGCCCATTTGACCTGATTTGTAGGGGAACTTGCAGTTAGTGGTGTTCCCATATGCCTGCTTCCCTTGTTCTCCTAGGTGGTAGGGGTCATGAATTTGGAAGTTGTCATCGAAGGAGGCTTAGCAATTTGCTGCAGAGCATCATGTAGATGGTATACACTGCTATCGATGTGTGCCGGTGGTAGAGGGAGTGAATGTGTAAAAAGACAGGTGAAGTGCCACTCGAGCAGGCTGCTTGTCCTGAATGGTGTTCAGTTTGAATGTTGAAGCTGCACTCATTCAGGAAAGTGGGAGTATTCTATCACACTTTGATGCTTTGTAGATGGTCAGGCTTTGGTGATGCAGGAGATGAGTTTATTTGTCACAGAATTCCAACCACTGACATATTCTTGCAGCCACAGCATTTATATGGCTGATCCAAATTAGTTCTAGTCAATGGTACCATCTGGGATGTTGATAGCGGAGGATTTTGTGTTGATAATGCCATTGAATGTCAAAGAAGATGGTTAGACTGTTTCTTATTGGAGATGGTTATTGCACAGCACTTATGGCATAAATGTTACTTATCAACCCAAGCCTGAATGTTGTCCAGTCTTGCCGCATGTGGTTGGACTTACTGGAGTTACAAATGGTACTAAACATTCCACAAACAATCCCCACATACGATCTTAAGATGGAGAGAAAACCTAGGATGAAGCAGCTGAAGATGGTTGGCTTCGGACTTTGACCTGAGAATGTCCTACCATGATGATTTGGAGCGCAGTTTATTGATCACAACAACCACCATGACAACAACCACCATGATCTTCCTTGGTGCTTGGTATGAATCCAGTCATTGGAGAATCTTTCCCCTGATTCCCATTGACTTTAATTTTGTTGACTCTTTGATGGCACACTTATCAAACACTGCCTTGATATCAAGGGTCATCACCTTTCTAATTCACCTCTGGTTCATATTTGAGCCCATGCAGTAGTGGGGTCAGCAGCTGAGTGATTCTAACCTAAATTGACCATGGGTAAGTGCTGTCTGACAAAACTATCCATGATCTCTTCCACCACTCGTGTTGAATGAGAATAGACTGGTGGGTGATAATTGACCAGATTGAATTTGTCCTGCCTTTTGGAGACAAGACCGACCTGGACAATTATCCACATTGTCACATGGATGCCAGTGCTGTAGCTCTACTGGAACAACCTGGCTTGGCTTGTTCTGAGGCGCAAGCCTCTGGAATGTTGTCAGAGCCCAAAGCTTTTGTTGTGTCCAGTGTGTTCAGCCACCTTTTGATATCCCATGGAGTGAATCAATTTGGCTGGAGACAGGCATCTGGGAACCTCAGAAGGAGGCATGATGGATCATCCTTGTGGTGCTACTGGCTGAAGATGGTTACAGGTGCTTCAAACTTGCTTTTTGTGCTGACCCACTAGGCTACACCAACTTTTGAGGTTGGGCATTTCAAAAGATAAGGATCTGCAAATGTACATCTGACATGTTATAAAGTCTCTAGCACAGCAATCCATGATCGTTGGGTGATATGGTAGATGAGCCTGGCCATTTGAGGATTTCTATCCAGAACGTAATACTTTTTAACACCCAAAATCTTTGTTACATTGAACACGGTTTAGAGATGGCTTTATTAAAATTTAAAGACAAGCAATTTTCGCAAGAAGTGCAATCGTTCTGCTTATCTTGGAACCTAAATAAACAATTTGCTCAATTGTTGTTGCAGTCTGTTAACACTGCAGTAGCAGAATCAGCAAGACAGGCCAAATTACTGTCAGTTTAACTCCAGTTTCTCATTGATTATCTCTTCTGTTTCACAGGTTTGCAGTGAGTATGAACTATTGGAAGGACCCATACATACAGTATTTTATAAAACAGCCAAATGAAAGGAAAGCTCCTGAAATCAACAGAGGTAATTCCCTGCATCTTTGCTGCAGTTTGCTTTCTCCTTCCATTCTTCATTTCTTCTCCTCTTTTCTAATATCTTTCCCATCTCTTTTTGCTGAAGACCATTTCCCTGGGTACAGGGTTTTTTCAATATCATAAGCGGCTGTTTTTATGTGTGAGCCCAGACAATAAATGCCTGTCTATTCAACTGTGAACAGCATCATAGCCTATTCCGTCCTCATCAATGTGCACACATTTGTCAGTAGTTACTGCTGTGATCAGGATTGAAAAACCTGGTAGATTTTTGTATTCTTACCCAGAAGTGTTGAGGCCAAATATAGGGCTAGAACTTCCGTGGAGTGTCAATCACTGTCTGATTGCCGATCTGTCCCTATGTACTCGCCCTAAAATGCAGCTGCAATTTCTCGCCCAACCTTCCAACTCCGGTCAGGTGAGAAAAGTGCAGTGCAGCAGGTTCTCAAGGCCTTGTGTCAATGCAGCTGTGACAAGGTAAGAAAGTCATGCTCCCTTTTTAAGGCACTAGCTGCTGTAAAGCAGGTAGGTTTAAATGTCCAGCCACTTTGAGAAGCCAGGGCGAAGGTCAGTGGGTAGGATTGGGAGTGGGGGATGGTCAGTATCTGTGGAGTGGGTAGTCTGGGAGGGGCAGTCGTGGGGGAAGTGGGTGGGGGGGTGGGCGGAGTCCCTTTGTGGGTTGTGGGATGGGGCGCATGGGGTGATGCCATTTGGTAGTCAGTGGTATAGTTACCTAGGAGTTTGTACATTTGTACACTTCAAATAACAATAGCTAAACGCCCTTTTGTCAAACTGTTTTTTCAGAGTAATACTTTAATTAATACTTTAAATACTTTAATAGCTTACAGAGTAATCTGTTGAGAGTCGGGCTGAAAACCTGGATAATTACGTCACAAAGTGGCAAAATAATAGATGTGTCTCATGCATGTATCACAACACAAGTGTGCTTTCAGCACACTGATGATTTTGGCTAAATTCTTTTATACTTTGCTATTATCCCTCTAATTACTATTTCCAATTGTCTCTGCTCATTTCCTGAAGATGTTGAGTCCTTGTGTGGATACAGTTCCATGGGTGTGCCTAAACAACAAGTGTCAGCAGATTAAAGTGTCACAAGGCAGCCCTCCACCTTGCCCTCATGTTATAACCTGCGAGATTATTATTGGCTGGGGGACTAATGGCAATATATTTTAGTTTATTTATTTAAAAAAATATATTTTATTGAAACATTTGTAATTTTCACAGTTTGACACATTCACATTTCTTAAACAACCGTGCGGGCCGACACACGCAAAACAGTAAACACCGTCCTCTACTACCCCCGCCCTATCCCCTAATTACCCGTATACTAAGTTCCCTGTCCTTATCGAACATTGCCATGCCTCCTGTTTTCCTCCCCAAACCCCCCCTTTTCCTCTCCCCCCTTTACTGCTGATGTTCAATTTTCCTTGAAGAAATCGAGGAACGGATGCCATCGCCGGGCGAACCCCTGAATTGATCCTCTCAAAGCGAACTTGATTTTTTTTCCAGACTGAGAAACCCTGCCATATCACTGACCCACACTCCCTACTTCGGGGGCTCCGACTCCCTCCATCAAAATCCATCTCCGGGCCACCAGGGAGGAGAAGGTCAGGACATCAGCCTCCCTTTTCCCCCACCCCCCCTTGGCCCCCGGATCTTCCGATACCCCAAATATTGCCAGTTCTGGTCTCGGAGTTGCCCTCCATTCCAGGATTTCTGACATAACATCCACAAATCTCTGCCAGAATCCCCATAATTTCGGACATGCCCAAAACATATGTACATGGTTTGCCGGGCTACTGCCACACCGCCCACATATCCTCCACCTCCTCAAAGAACCTGCTCATACGGGCTACTGTCATGTAGGCCCTGTGGACCACCTTGAACTGGATCAAGCTAAGTCTGGCACACAACAAGGATGAATTGACTCTCTTCAAGGCTTTTTCCCCACAGTTCAATTTCCAACTCTCTTCCCAGCTTCTCTTCACCTCCCTGGTAGGGGCCCCTTCCCACTCCATCAACTCCTTGTATATCTCCAAACCCCCCCCCCCCCCTCTCCAACCCCTGTTTTTGACATCACCTTATCCTGTCGTCCCCTCAGGGGGAGGCACGGAAAGCTTGGAACCTGCCTCCGTACAAAGCCCACAACTGAAGGTACCGAAACCCATTCCCACCCGGCAGCTCGAACTCCTCCTCTAGTGCCTCCAAGGTCGGAAAGCCCTCCTGGATGAATAGGTCCCCAAATCTCTCAATCCCTGCCTGCTGCCATCTCTTAAAGCCCCCATCCAGCCCCCCCGGGGCAAACCGGTGGTTGTCACAGATCGGTGACCAGACTGACGCCCCCTCCAGTCCCATGTGCTGCCTCCATTGCCCCTACACTCTTGGGGCTGCTACCACCACAGGGCTTGTAGAGTACTGAGCCGACGAGAACGGCAGAGGCGCCGTTAGTAAAGCCTCCAAACTTGTACCCTTGCAGGATACCGCTTCCACTCGCTCCCAAACCGATCCCTCCCCCACTACCCACTTCCTGACCATCGATATGTTGGCCGCCCCGTAATAGTTAATGAAGCTCAGGAGGGCCAAGCCCCCTTCTCCGTGACCCTGTTCCAGGAGTGTCTTCTTTAGTCTCGGGGGTTTTGTCCGCCCACACACAACCCGATATCGCCGCGTTCATTTTCCTGAAAAAAGCCTTTGGGACAAAAATCGGGAGACATTGAAAAAAGAAGAGCAGTCTCGGAAGGACTGTCATCTTTACCGCCTGGACCCTCCCTGCCAGCGCCAGCGGGAGCATGTTCCATCTGCAGAAGACCCTTTTCATTTAATCGACTGCTTTGCCCAGATTTAACTTGTGAAGCTGCCCCCAATCCTTACCCACTTGAATCCCCAGATGTTCAAAACTCCTCTCAACCACTTTAAAAGGTAACTCCTTCAGTCTCCTTTCCTGCCCCCGTGCCTGGATCACGAACATCTCGCTCTTTCCCATATTTCACTTGTAGCCTGAAAATCGCCCAAATTCTCCTCGTACCTCCATGATTTCGGCCACCCCTCCCCACTGGATCTGTGACATAGAGCAGCAAACCGTCCGCATAGAAAGAGACCCTGTGCTCCATCCACCACCCCCCCCCCCCCCCCCCCCCCCCCCCCCACTATCCCCTGCCAGACATGCAATGATCTAAGGGCCATTGCTAAGGGCCCTATGGCCAGGGCAAACAGTAATGGGGAGAACAGGCATCTCTACCTTGTCCCCCTACAGAGACCGAAGTATTCTGACCGGACTCGGTTGGTTGTTACATTTGCCACCGGTGCCTGATAGAACAGCCAGACCCAATCCAAAAATCCCTGCCCAAATCCAAACCTGCCTAAAATATCCCATAGGTACTCCCACTCCACTCAGTCGAAGGCCTTCTCCGCGTCCATGGTTAAGATCACCTCAACCTTGCACCCCTTGGCTGGCATCATTATAACATTAAGAAGCCGTCTAATATTAGATGTCAGGTGCCCTTCACAAATCCCGTCTGATACTCCCCGATTACCTCCGGGACACAATCCTCTATTCGGGTGGCCAAGATTTGGCAGCAGTTTAGCATCTACATTCAAAAGGGAAATTGGCCTACATGATCCACAGCTCTCCGGGTCCATGTCTCGCTTCAGGATGAGAGAAATTGATGCCTGTGATAGTGTTGGGGGAAGCACTTCCAGCTCCTTGGACTCATTAAAAACTCTAACCAGAAGCGGCCCCAGTAACGCAGAAAACGTTTTATAAAATTCCACTGGGAATCCGTCAGGTCCCGGGGCCTTACCCGATTGCATCGCCCCCAATCCATCGATCACCTCCCCAAGCCCAATTGGGCCTCCCAGGACTTCCACTAGCTCCTCATCTACCTTCGGGAGCTCGAGCCTCTCCAGGAATTGATTCATACCCTCCTCCCCGGCCAGGGGTTCCGACTCATATAGTCGACGATAGAATTCACGGAACATGTCATTAACCGCCCCCCAGGTCCATCACTACCTTCCACCTCATATCCTTTATTTTCTCTATTTGTCTCGCCACCTCCTGCTTCCTCAGCTGATGTGCCAGCATCCTGCTAGCTTTCTCCCCATATTCATATATTGCCCCTTTTACCCTCCTCGGCTGTCCCTCCACCTTAGCTGTGGACAGGAGCCCAAATTCCATTTGGAGTCTCTGACGCTCCTTCAGGAGCTCCTCATCCGGAGATTCCACATTTCTCCTGTCCACCTGTAAGATTTCTCCTACCAACCTGTCCAGCTCCGCCCGTTCTGTCTTCTCCCTATGGGCCCGAATCAAAATACATTCCCTTCTAATAACCGCCTTCCATGCCTCCCACACCACCCCAGCTGCGGTTTCTTCCGTGTCGTTGTTCTTTATTTACCCCCGAATGGCCTCCCTCACTCGCTCACAGACCTCGTTGTCCCCTAACAGCCCTACATCTAATCTCCACTGTGGGCGCTGGGACTTTCCTGTGCTTACCCGCAGGTCTATCCAAAGTGGCGCGTGGTCTGACACCACAATTGCTGAGTACTCGGTGTCCTCCACCCCCGCTAACAGTGTTTTATCCAGTACAAAGAAATCTATCCTGGAGTATACCTTGTGCACATGGGAGTAAAATGAATATTCCTTGCTCCTTGGCCTCCTGAATCTACACGGATCAACTCCTCCCATGCGCTCCATAAACCCCCGCAGTTCTTTCGCCATTGCTGATACTTTCCCTGACCTAGAACTCGACCGGTCCATTCTCGGATCCAGGACCGCGTTGAAGTCACACCCCCCATAACCAACCGGTATGAGTCAAGGTCCAGGATCTTTCCCAGCACCTTCCTAACAAACGCGACATCATCCCAGTTGGGGGCACATATATTTACCAACACCAATGCCATTCCCTCCAGTTTCCCGCTAACCATAATAAATCTACCTCCCGGGTCTGCCTCTATCTTCCCCAACTCAAATGCCACCCTTTTGTTAATCAGGATGGCCACCCACCTTGTTTTAAAGTCCAGTTCCGAATGGAATGCCTGTCCGACCCATCCCTTTTTCAGTCTAACCTGGTCTCCCAGCTTCAAGTGTGTCTCCTGTAACATGGCCATGTCTGCTTTTAGCTGTCTCAAGTGTGCGAAGACGCGGGCTCTTTTGACCGGCGCAATCAGTCAACGAACATTCCATGTAACTAGTTTGGTTGTAGGCTCTTGCCCCCTCCACTGTTGATCAGCCATGACCTTTCCTAGGCCAGCCCTTAGCCCATGCCCTGCACCTCCCCTGGCCTGCCCCTCTGCAGCCACTGCCATCTGGTCTCCATCTCCAATCGCCTAAAAGTCCCCTAGTTGTCAGCAGACCACTCCCACCCCCCCCCCACTCCATCACTCTTCAGCCCACCCCCCACTTTGCTTCTGTGAACTAGCCCTCCCAGCTAGCCTAGCAGCTCCAGCCCCCTGCGCCTAGTATCCTACCACCTGCTGGATTCCCTTACCAACACTCTTACCGCAAGTTCTCAAAACAATAACATCAAGGACGCCATGTGGCGCAGTGGATGGCAGTGGAACTGCAGCGCTGAGGACCCGGGTTTGAATCCCGGCCCTGGGTCACTATCCATGTGGAGTTTGCACATTCTCCCCGTGTCTGCGTGGGTTTCATCCCCACAACCCAAAGATGTGCAGATTAGGTGGATTGGCCACGCTAAATTGTCCCTTGATTGGAAAAAAATATAATTGGGTACCCTAAATTTAAAAAAAACCAATAACATCAAACACAGAAAGCAAACAAACAATCCTCCAAGGTCTGGGCGCAGAGGCCCATCCCTCCTCCCTTTACAACATCTTATCAGTCCCATCACCTTCAAACAGAGCCAAAAACATTGGAAGGAAAATCAAACAGGAGAAGAAAAGATTATGCATGCAGGAACTCGAACATCTTTTCTTTTTGTTCCCTAGAACATCGCAACTTGAAACCTTTTTACTGTATCTCGGTACATATAACAACGAATCAAAATCAAATCAATTAGAGACATCCTTCTTTTCCCGATCAATACAACTTCGGATACAGTGAAAGGCTGAGATTCTATAAATGCAAAGCAACACAAAACTTTTACCTCAGCCCACTACCATCTAGATTTTAAAGTCATTATGCCTCTACCAGACTATTGTCTTTCCTGAAGGCCGCCGCTTCTTCTGGCGAGTCAAAATACAGTTCCCAGTTCTCGTAGGTCACCCAAAGACGGGCCGGGTAGAGCAGTCCGAATTTTATGTCCTTCGCATACAGGGCCACCTTAATCTTATTAAAACTCGCCCTCCTCTTTGCAACTCGCCCTCCTCTTTGTGAGTTCTGCTCCCAAATCTTGATACACCCGAATCTCTGCCTCTTCCCACATGAACTGTTTTGTCTGCCTGGCCCACCTCATAATGTGTTCCTTGTCCAGGAACCGATGCAGCCTCACAACCATCGCCCTCGGGGGCTCACGATCCTGGGGCTTTCGCCTGGGCACCCTGTGACCCCGGTCCACCTCTAACGGCCTGTCAAACGCATCTTCCCCGAGCATCTCCCGCACATATGCACCGGCATCCGATCTCTCCTTTCCCTCCGGCAGTCCGACGATCCGGATATTCTGCCTGCGAGAACGATTCTCCAAGTCCCCCACCTTCTCCAACAACCATTTCTGCCGATCCTGTAAGATATTAATTTCCGATGCCATCACAGTGGACTGCTCCTCTTGTTCCGCCACCAGCTCCTGCAACTTTTGTATGGCTTGTCCCTGGGTCGTCACTTTCTCCTCCACCCGATCGACCACCTCCTTAATCGAGGCCACCGCCCGGGTCAGGTCCTCCGCACACTCCTTACGATGCCGGGCGAACTTCTCGTCCAAGGATTTAACCCACTGATCCTTCGCCATTGAGCTGGTGTGGTCGAACTTTGCTTCTCTGCCATTGCATCCACAAAACTCTGAACTTCACTCCCAACCAACTTTTGATTTCTCTTTTACAATTGTTTCTTGGGCGCAGCGCCATAAAATAGGGATCGCCTCCTTCTCCTCTCCCTTTTATCCACTTATGTTGCAAAATTCCCCACAGAAATCCAGCTTAAAAGCTGTTAAAAAACCACTAAGAGCGGGAGTTGCCAAACGTGCGACCGTTCACTCCATGGTCACCACCGGAAGTTTCTATATTTTAGTTTATTGACAACTCAATAATACAGCAACATGCAGAAACAGCATAGTCAAAAAAAAAAAGAACAGTAACATGCCAACAGCAGTTACAAGATACAAAAACCACCAGCACACACAACCACCTCCTGTCCTCAATGGCAGCCTCACATCAGCGGAAAGGTGCCCTACGAGCAGCACAGACTACCGGAAAAGGACACACCGATATAGGGCAGTGTGAGAGAGAGAGAGTGGGAAAACCTCTCCTCTCCCACGAAGGGGCCACAGTTCAATCCACCAGCCACAAAGCCGGTATACGGCCACTTCTCTCTCTTCCCCCGCCCTCCTATGGTGTCCCCACATCGGTGGAAAGGCACCCAAACGAGTAGCGCAGACCACCGGAAAAGGACACACTGATACAGGGCATGGCAGAAGGGAGAGGGAAGAGAAAATGCTGGAAAATCTCAGCAGGTCTGACAGCATCTGTAGGAGAGAAAAGAGCTAACGTTTCGAGTCCAGGTGACCCCTTGTCAAAGCTGACAGACAAAAAAAGTGGGAAATATTTATCCTGTGGAGTGAGAATGAAAGATGAGTCATAGCCACAGAAACCCAGGGAAACCAGGTGCTAATAGCCACAGAAACCAAGGGGAAAGTGTGCTAATGGCAGTCCCCAGAGAGAGCAAAAGGTGTGAGAGGCCAAACGGCAGAGAAACTAACATCAGATGTAGATGTGACCGATGTAGATGTGGGGGGAGAGAAAGGGGGAAGCAAAGGGGAGAAGGGTTAAGGCAAGGTGGAATCGATGGGGGGTGGGGGTGGGGGAGGGTTAATATATATTAAGAAAGAAAGAAATGGTAAAAGACAGTTAAAAAGAAATGGGATAAAAACAAATGGGTCGAGGTTGAGTAGAGCTGATCATTTGAAGTTGTTGAATTCGATGTTGAGACCGGAAGGCTGTAGCGTGCCTAACCGGAAGATGAGATGTTGTTCCTCCAGTTTGCGTTGAGCTTCACTGGAACATTGCAGCAGACCAAGGACAGACATGTGGACATGGGAGCAAGGTCTTGTGTTAAAATGGCAAGCAACGGGAAGGTCAGGGTCCTGAATATGCACAGACTGAAGGTGCTCAGCAAAGCGATCACCCAGTCTGGGTTTGGTGTCTCCGATATTGAGGAGGTTAACCAAAGACCCTGCACCCATACTTGAAAGCAAGAGCAAAGCAAAAATAAAATGCAAAAATACGAAGTGAAAAAATTTATGTCTGCAGGCCTATGATATCTATGATAGGTAGCTCAGTGGTCCTCATTTTTACTTTTGCTTCCTAAGGAATATGTCTGGCTTCAATACTGAAGGCATTTAACGTTAAGAATTCAACATGTGAGGAACCCTCATGCAATCCAATATGTTATTTTTTTTCAATTACTATATAGGCTACTTGAAACTAAGATATTTTAATTGTGTGGAAACAGAAAAGGGCTTCATATATTGTGTCATAGTAATTTTGAATTTTACTTTGTGTGTTTTGCTTTTAATTTCCAATCTTTTGCCATACCGTCCAAACTCGTGGAGACACCTTCTATACTGTCAGCATTATATGGTTGTATGGGCGACCTCTGATATCACACCCAGTGGCACTTTTGTGCACACCTAAATAGTGAGTGTCACCAACTACTTGGCCATGGAATGTAGCAAAAATTTGCCTCTGCAAATCACAGTTTCTCTGAGAGCCAAGCTAATCTTTCTTTTCCTTAGCCTATGGGTACACAGGCTACTTCAAGCAGTATAATTGCTTTCCTGCCTGAGAACAGATAAATCAGAGCAAATTGTGATTCGCATAAAACATTTCTGGTCTGCACGGGGGAGGGGGGGGGGCGGGGTTAGAGAGAGAGGTTGTGTTTATCCACTGAGTCATGGGGGAAACTTTGAGTCATTGTTATTGGTGTTTTTTCACTTGTAGGATATTATGCCCGTGTCAAGGCAGTGAATATATTGATGGATGCTTTTATAAAGAAAACTAGCTGTAATTGCCAGGTTATAAACCTTGGTGCTGGCCTGGACACAACTTTCTGGAGACTCAAGGTAATATTGACTAATAATACTGTACAAAAATATAATATAATAAAACAGTCACTGTTCTACCTTGGGCAAACATATGTCAGTCCTGTTCACTTTAAATACTGACTTTAATTTCCAGAGGTGAATTTTTAGAGTCAGCTATTAGAATAGCATAGAATTTACAGTGCAGAAGGAGGCCATTCGGCCCATCGAGTCTGCACCGGCTCTTGGAAAGAGCACCCTACCCAAAGTCAACACCTCCACCCTATCCCCATAACCCAGTAACCACACCCAACACTAAGGGCAATTTTGGACACTAAGGGCAATTTATCATGGCCAATCCACCTAACCTGCACATCTTTGGGCTGTGGGAGGAAACCGGAGCACCCGGAGGAAACCCACGCACACACGGGGAGGACGTGCAGACTCCGCACAGACAGTGACCCAAACCGGAATCGAACCTGGGACCCTGGAGCTGTGAAGCAATTGTGCTATCCACAAGGCTACCGTGCTGCCCGTATTCCCAGCAGAATCTGTTAAATTCTTATTCGGGACACATACCTAATTTAAATACTTAGTAGATACATAGATGTTCTAAATTGATATTTGCTGTGAATGTGTTGATTTTTCTGTTCTTAAAAAAGGCCTCATTATGGTATCTCCATGTGATTCTGCATGATGAATGGAGGATTTTAGAAATAATGGCTGTTAAATATCGGGGCAGTTTAAGGGTTTAATGCCTGTGGCTGTAGTGTGTTTGACTGCAGTGGTCATATTTTTTAAAAAAAGATTCTGTTTTGCAGTGCCTGGGAGCTTTTAGGAGCCAGAAGGTGAAATTGACCAGAGGAATGTGTTTTTCAGTCTGGACTAATGCACTGTGATTTGACAAGGGAAAGTCCCTGTGAAGTTCATGTGCTTTCAGCCTGGAAAGTTAATTTGGTTTTCAGCTTGGGGAGGTGATATCATTGCTGGGTGGTGCTAATGGAAGGAGAGACATTTTGGGAAAAGCTTTGGAGAGGAGTTGAAGTCTGATCTTCTGATAATTCTCTCACAGTAGGACAGTTAGAAAAAGAGTAATAATATTTAAAGCAGAGCAGTCTTATCTGAGGACAAGGAAGAAGCTGAAACAGACCAGGTGAACCAGTTTTATGAAGACGTTAAGGCAGATTCTGAAGGAGTTCTAACAGGAGCCACATCTGTTCTGCAAAGCAAGTAGAGTGCTGATTTTTAAGATGGATTGAGAGCTGTATGTTTCTTGTTGTTTAATGGGGAATTTAAGTATTTAAGGGGTAGTTGTTAGATGTTTTCTTCGGGTGTGAAGTTTTGTTGTAAAAATACCAAATCCCTATTTCTTTCTGCAATCACTCCTGGAATCATTCTTTCTGCACAGTCCTACAAATACGCTAAAATATTGGGGATCCGGCCCAGTATTGGCATTTGGTATGGAATCGTAATACCTGGCTTACCTGAATCTGCATCTTATGCTTGAAATTTGACAGAGCCCTATTGAAAATGTTACCAAGTCTTTGAATCTTTCTAAAATTTTTTTTTTTTTTTTTTGTTTCAAGAATATTGGAATATGTTGAACCTTTGGCGCATAAGCTTATCAATACACTAATACACCAGTTTTGCACCAGATAGCTTGTATATGATTTATAGCCAGGGCAAATGATCTATCCTTTTATTTTGAAGGCTAAAATGAAATTTATAGCAGTAATTGTAAAGTGGACTATGTGGGGGTAGCACACCTATAATGCTGGAAATACTCAGGTCAGGCAGCACCTTGAGAAATACAAAATTAATATTTCAGATCTGTGACCTTTCATCTGTTCTGATGCTGTCAGACTTGGTGAATTTTTCCAGCATATTATGTTTCTTTTTCAGGATTCACAGACTTTGCTTCTCCTTAACTTCAATGCTCTTGTTTTACATATGGACTTTCTAATCCCAAACTAACTTGCCGTGGGTTCAAATCCCTTATCCAGAAGTGGAGTTAAATTTTAAACATTTAATGGGTGTCCTTCAAGTAAAATTCATTTTATAGTGAGCCATAAAGATATTTTAAATAACAATACATTGCTGACAAATTAAAAATAAAAATGCATGATAATTGTATGTCACAGCAAGGTTCATTTATATAATATCCACAGGAGTCCTGAAGAAGGTTTAACCATAAAGGTTTATTTAATCAAAGAAAAATAAGACCTCAATGTGGCGTGCAGTACATCAGTCCCAGCCGGGACTATCGATCTGCCAGTTTCAATCCTGGCTGGCATTTAAGTGCCTGGTTAACAAGCCCCAGCTGCTAGGCCTCCGATAATTGGGTCATCCCCATGGGTCTTGTGAGGTTGTTAAATGTCAACTTTTATTTCTGAACTTGCAGGTGGTGGGAATTGCACTTTTACTGGGGCACACTGAAATTTTTTTAACTTGCAATGAGCTTTGAGTTATTGCGATGGATGGGTTAGGAACGATTCTTGAACTGTTTGTATGATGAGGTTGAATCATAGACTCTTCACATTGAATTGTCCCTGCACATATGACTGTCCTCTTAGAAATTATGAAGTAGACTTTTCACAATAGCCCTATTGACAGCTCAATTATGTCATTAGTACTCAAAGCAAAAATTACTAGATTGGATATATAATCTCAATCAGAATTCTTTGATTTTTAAAAGAAACACACGAGTGGGTGGGGGGACGGCTGTGAAGTTAATCAGGGCCACGAAACATGGACTATCCTGGACAGCACGGTGGCATTGTGGATAGCACAATTGCTTCACAGCTCCAGGGTCCCAGGTTCGATCCCGGCTTGGGCCACTGTCTGTGCGGAGTCTGCACATCCTCCCCGTGTGTGCGTGGGTTTCCTCCGGGTGCTCCGGTTTCCTCCCACAGTCCAAAGATGTGCAGGTTAGGTGGATTGGCCATGATAAATTGTCCTTAGTGTCCAAAATTGCCCTTAGTGTTGGGTGGGGTTACTGGGTTATGGGGATAGGAGGTGGAGGTGTTGACCTTGGGTAGGGTGCTCTTTCCAAGAGCCGGTGCAGACACGATGGGCCGAATGGCCTCCTTCTGCACTGAAAATTCTATGATAAACTATGGACAATGGAACAATACGTAGTCAGGGTCAGAAAGCATAAACTGTCCGGGGCAATAGAGCAATTGGTCATCAGGGTCAGAAAGCACATTATCCTGGCAATAGTGCAATAGGTAGTCAGGGCTAGAAATCACAGACTGTCCTGGGCAATAGTGTAGGAACTTCAATAGCTGTGCTTGGCAAGACTGTCCTGGGCCCAGTATAGGGAGAGGAAGGGCCTATCTGTCCTGTTGTCAGTTGTGCCCACCCTGGTGTTCAGGGCATGGTCAGTCCCTTGCACATGTTGGTCCTGGTGGTTGTGGAATTGGTACTGTGCTGCAGATGGCACAGTCACAGTTAGGGAGGCATCTGCAGCCTGTATTTGGGGAACAGGTAATAAATACAATGTAGGGCACTCGGTCTCATAGGCAGGGGGGCACTCGGTCTCATGGGGGGGGGGGGGGGGAGGTGTAGTGTCTTGGTATGTCACTGTACATAATGAGGAGGGGTCAGGTCGACATGGGGTATCAGGACATCAACATCAGGGCGGCACGGTATCGCAGTGGTGTGCATTGCAGTCTCATGGCGCCGAGAACCCGGGTTCGACCCCAGCCCCGGGTCATTGTCCGTGTGGAGTTTGCACATTCTCCCACAACCCAAAAGGATGCGCAGGGTAGGTGCATTGGTCACACTTTATTGCTCCTTAATTGGAAAAAAATAATTGGTGCTCTTTTTATAAAAAGGAAAAGGATATTGACATCAAATGGTCCAGGCAGGGTGGACAGGAATATCAAAAGCAGTCAAGATGTGATCTTGGATTAGAGACAAAAGAAGGCGAGTGATCAGAGGGAGGGTTATCGGCACATTGTGCTCTTACTGCACGATGGGAAGAACTTCTACAGTGACAGGAAGGGGGCTTGGAAGTTGGTCTCACAGTAAAACCTAAACACCACCATTTTGCAAGCCTCTCCAAGGATGCAGGACAAAAATAAGCTATGGAAAAAAATTGCCAGGGGAGGGGTCCATAGGCATGTGGGAGTAGTCAAACATTGCACTTTTGGGCTAATTTGCATTTTGCCAAATGGTGATCATTGCATAGCTGAAACATGTTAGAAACACTCAAATGCTAACTGATGGATTTGGGCACTTTAACTCATGGTGCACATTCTTGTGAAACTCCATTCTACTCTGGGTCCAGATTTTCAATGTGTTTCAATGACCAACGTTCAGCTGATCAGTAACCACCAGAGGAAGATTATGCAGGTCTGTGCAAGATACCCTGGGAGCTCTCTCAACACATAGTCACATGCAGGTGTCAGAGATCTTAGAGAGCCCTCATGCATACAGGATTGGCTCCTCCAAGACAAAGGCTACCCACAAAATACGAGGCTAATGGCACCCATTAGGCAGCAACAAACTGCTTCAGAAGAGTACGATGGGGCTCATTCTGTGATGCGCTCCTTGACTCAGCAGACCATTGGCATACTGAAGATATATTTCAGATGTCTGGATTGGTCAGACAGGGCTCTCCAGCACTCCCCAGAGGGTCAACCGCATCATTGTGGTTTTCTGCATGCTACACAATCTGATGCTGCAGATGGAGCAGCTGCATGTCTCCTCTGATGAGGAGGACATGAAGAGGGCTGCACTCCATGAGGACAAGGAAGCTGAGAATCCATAGGAGGAGGCCATAGCACATGGCAGACGTGTGCATGTGATGCTTATAGCCACAAGGTTCCAGGATGATGATGCCGCTGATTTGTTCAGACCAGCCTTTTTCACCCATTTTCTCCATGCTGCCTCGACATTCACTACTCTTTTGCTATCCTCAGCATCTCAATGAAGGACATCAATCTCAGAATGAGTAGTTACAATCTTGCGTGATGATGGCCTCATCCTTTGAATGCGAGGCAGCCTCTGGAGTATGTGGCAGTTTTTTTCTGGGGTCATAACTCCACCAACGTGACAGAGTAGACATGGTGTAGTCTCTTTAAGCATGCCACCAACATACTACCTATGGCAGCCATCAAGAGGCGGGCAGATTGCTAACCTTAATGCACTTGCAGCACTATGCCTTGAATGTTGCTAGGTGCCTCCAGGAAGACCATCTACACCAGGCATTTTCAAAGTGGGGGTTGCAACCTGCGGGGTGGGTCGCAGAGCCAGCCATTGCGGCGTTCCCGATCGCGGGAATTCACGCACAGCAGCCGCAGCAGCCGGCTTTTAACAATGCCGGCTGCGAGCAGCTTTACAAATGGTAGCCGCAACCAGCTAAAAAATGCGGGCGCACTGCGCATGCGTGTCCACTCATCAGTGCATGCGGCCCGCGAGTGTTGGGACCTGAACCCGGGGTCAAAGTGTGACCGCAGCATGGCGGCGGCTGACTGTGTGGTGATCATCGATGATGAACAAGGCTATGACCTCTATCTGTTTTGCATCCCGAAACATTACTCAAATGAACTGGAGAGGGTATATTATATTCCTCATTGTTTAATCATGGACAAAACTGAACATTTGGCAAGGGATATAATGAAAGCCATGGGAAATCATAACATTGTCACCCTCTGTGTACACTGAAGGGTAGCTATAAGTTTTTTGCTGACCTTTTAGACTACATTAAAGCATTGAATTGAAACAGTGTCCAGTCAATCCCTATGATGGTGGACTTCATTGGCTTGAAGAGTTACTGTAATGGTCAGTCAACAGGGAGCTACTCAGAATTTACGAACTAGGGTACGAAATCCATGCTTTCCTCCTCAAGAAATTGTCCTCTCTGGCTGATTCGTTTGCTGATGAAACTTGGATGCTAATTATGTCTTACCTTGCAGACATCTTTTCAATTCTCAATGAACTGAACCTCAAATTGCAAAGGAAGGATGATGATTGCTTTTGGCACTGTGAAGAAATCGCAGCTTTCCAAAAGTCGTTGGAAGTTTGGCAATTACGAGTGCAAAGCCAAAACTACTCCATGTTCCCCACATTGCTACGGCACATCGAAGAAAACAGCATTTGTAAGGAAACTGTCAATGGACTGGCAAGCCTGACTCCAAGTGAAGCTGACTGAACTTCTGCGCCTCAGCTTTGACAGCACATTAAAAACATGGCAAAAGTCAATGAAACTGTCAGCATTCTGGAGTAACGTCTCTGAGGAGTATCCAGAGCTGAGTAAAATAAGTATTTTGTTGCCTTTGTCCTTCACAACGCCCTACATGTGTGAGGTTAGATTTTCCGTCCTCATGAAAGATGAAGACGGCACAAAGGAACCGGCTGAATCCTGCACCCAATATGTGCATAGCCCTCTCCTCCTGTGAACCTGATTGGAATGAGATCGTGAGGACCAAGCAGGCTCACCACTCGCATTAAAGGTAAGAAAATGGTGGATCACAAATGTCGCTGGCGTGGGTCCAGAAGGTTGGCCCGTTGGTAAAGATGGGTCCCTCGGAAACAAAGTTTGAAAAACACTGGTCTACACTCTCTGATTCTCAATTTGATGTCTGAAATCTAATCCGAATTAGGACTGTGGGAACTCTCCACAGGCAATCCCTCATGCAAGATTAATGCTCGGGCCTTATCATCATACTGAGTCCATATGAGGAGACCGTTTTCTATGACCCAGTCACCTGTCACTCTCAGTGATGGATGCAAGCCTATGAGTCAGGTCACCTTTGTGTGCACTGAAAGCTTCTGCAGCAGCTCTGTCTGATGACTGACGATCACTCATGACCATGCCTTCATCTGGAGTATCCTAACTTGAGCATTAATTAGTTAATGCTTTGATAAATAAGCACGTATATCAGGTGGAACTTTGCTCTATTCGACATCGCAACATTTCCATTCCACAAGTCTCCGCTGTCCACATGGAAACCAGGCATACTAATGGCATCCTCACGAATAAAGAATCATGTTGGTTGCCCATTGGAGAGCTGTCTCAGGAATTTGGGCTAGCCACACCATCAGGTCCAGAACAGCATCCTTCCATATAATAGTCTGGCATTTGAGGCCTTGACATACACCACTGTTCTTGCATAGTCGTTGCCCACCAGCAGCCAATTCAGGAGTCATTGAGTGTTAGCTAGGTTCACAGTTCTTCATTATGCAGGTTAACAACTGGGGACTGCTAAAGAGCTGATATATAGCTGTAAACACAACATAACACTGCAGGACACCAGGAACACATAAGATCCCAGAATATTGGCAGATATGTAACCCACACTCAACCCTGGAGCACATGAGGGACAGCCTCTGCTGCACTGTACGACTTTGAAATATTGCATCGGGTCGAAGAGCTATTCACCAGATGAGAAGTTCACTGAAGCAAAATATATAATAATTTTTATTGTCACAAATAGGCTTACGTTAACACTGCAATGAAGTTACTGTGAAAAGCCCCTAGTCGCCACATTCCGCCGTCTGTTCGGGTACACCAAGGGAGAATTGAGAATGTCCAATTCACCTAACAAGCACGTCTTTCGGGACTTGTGGGAGGGACCCGGAGGCAATCCACGCAGACACAGGGAGAACGCGCAGACTCCGCACAGACATTGACCCAAGCCGGGAATCGAACCAAGGGCCCTGGCGCTGTGAAGCAACAGTGCTAACCACTGTGCTACCATGCTGCCCCACGGCGGCATATTGGAATAGTGGTTAGCATTGCTGCCTCACATCGCCCGGGTTCAGTTCCGGCTTATGTGACTGTGTGGTGGACTTTGCACTTTCTCCCAGTGTCTGCATGGGTTTCCTCTGGTTGCTCCAGTTTCCTCCCACAGTCCAAAGATGTGCAAGTCATGGGGTTACAGGGATAGGCGGGGGAGTTGGGCCTAGGTAGGGTACTCTTTCAGAGGGTCGGTGCAGACTCAATGGACTGAATGGCCCCCTTCTTCACTGTCGGGATTATATGGTTTTATGCGCATAGCATATACAGATTGTGAACATCTGTGCCACCTTTGTGATCTCAATTTCTTCATTGTTCTTAACCTTGCAACCCTGATGTCCACATCAGAGGTGGAGGCAGCTTGCTGAATGCTATGACTGTTGTCTGTGATGGCCTTGGCCGGTGTCCTTTGGAGGGCCAAGGCCTGAAGGGCTCCCACTGTGCACCCTCTTCAGCCTGAGGAGTTTGAGATGATTGGGTGACAGGCAGAGGGGCTTGGAATATCAGGCAGCCCAGAAGAGTTCTGGGTGGTTAGCCCAGGGTGTCTAACTGACACTCCCAATTGTGAGTGCCTGAGGGCCCCTCTCTTTACCTTGAAGAGAAAAGGCTCCTGGAAGAAGATATAGGGGCCCTGCCACCCCTCCCGCCTAGCCAGGCTAAAACATTCTCATGGTGAAGTGATGGTGTGGTGCTCCTCCCGCATATCTGACAGAAATCTATGAACCAAGGTCTCCATGGCGCTCGCCACCCTTTTCACTAGTGATCCTTTCAATGGTGACCTTGGCACAAAAATTAAATGGGAAAGATGGACAATCCATGGTTTACAAGGGAAATTAGAGATAGTATTCGATCCAAGGAAGAAGCATAGCTATTGGCCAAGAAAGGGTCTCATTATTGGAAGCAGTTTAGAATTCAGCAAAGAAGGTCCAAGGGACTGATGAAGGGGAAAATAGAGTACAAGAGTAAGCTTGCAGGGAACATAAAAAGCTGACTGTAAAAGCTCGGTATGTGAAGAAAAAAAGATTGGTGAAGACAAATGACGGTCCCTTGCAGTCAGAAACAGGAATTTATAATGGGGGACAAAGAAAAGCTGAGCAACTAAACACATACTTTGATTTTGTCTTCACAAACAAGATACCAGAAATGTTGGGGAATGCAGGGTTTAGTGAGAGGGAGGAACTGAACGAGATCAATATTAGTAGAGAAATGGTGTTGGGGAAATTGATGGGATTGAAGGCTGATAAATATCCAGGGCCTGATAATTTACATACCGGAGTACTTAAGGAAGTGGCTCTAGAAATAGTGGTCATCTTCCAAGATTCTATAGTTTCTGGAACAGTTCCTACAGTTTGGAGGGTAGCTAATGTCACCCCACTATTTAAAAAGGGACGGAGGGAGAAAACTGAATTATCGACCAGTAAACCTGATGTTGGTAGGGGGGGAAATTCTAGAATCCATTATCAAGGATTTTATAGGAGAGCACTTGGAAAACAGTGGCAGGATCAGACAGAGTTGGCATGGATTTATGAAGGGGATATCATGCTTGACAAATCCACTGTAATTCTTCAAAGATGTAATTATTAGAGTTGAGGGGGAGCCAGTGGATGTGGTTTATTTGGACTTTCAGAAGGCTTTTTTCAAATTGGCAGGCAGTCACTAGTGGGGTACCACAGGGATTGGTGCTGAGACCTGAGCTATTCACAATGTATATTAATGATTTAGATGAGGGAACAAAATGTCATGTCTCCAAATTTGCAGATGACACAAAGTTGGATGTGAAGGAGGATGCAGAGATCCTCCAGTTTGATTTGGACAAGTTGAGTGAGTGGGCAAATGAATGGTCAATGCCATATAATTTGGATAAATGTGTGGTTACCCACTTTGGGTGCAACAACGGGAAGGCAGACTATTATCTGAATGGCCATAAATTAGGAGAGGGGAATGTGCAACGAGAGCTGGGTGTCCTCTTACACCATTCGATGAAGGTGAGCATGCATGTACAACAAGCAGTAAAGGAGGCTAATGGTATGCTGGTCTTCATTGTAAGAGGATTTGAGTACAGGAGCAGGGATGTCTTGCTGTGAGGGCCCTGGTGAAGCCACATCTGGAATATTGTGTGCAGTTTTGGTCTCTTTATCTGTGGAAGGATGTTCTTGCTCTGGAGAGTGTGCAGCGAAGGTTTACCAGACTGATTCCTGGGGTGGCAGGATGGGCGTATTAGAAGAGATTGAGATAGCCAAGATTGTATTCGGTGGAGTTCAGAGAATGAGGGGCGATCATCTAGAAACCTATAAAATTCTAATAAGACTAGACACGGTAGGTACAAGAAGCATGTTCCTGATGGTGGGGTTGTCCAGAATGAGGGGTCACAACCTGAGGATATGGAGTAGACCATTTAGGACAGAGATGAGGACAAATTTCTTCACAAGAGTGTCATAAGGCTGTGGAATCTGTTGCAACTGTTAATGGTTGAGGCCAAAACATTGTATGTTTTCAAGACTCAGTTAGATATAGCACTTGGGGCGAAGGAGATCAAATAATATGGGGGGGCGGGGGGGTGGGAGATTAGGCTATTGAGTTGGATCATCAGCCATGATCATAATGAATAGCAGAGCAGGCTCGAAGGGCCAACTAGCCTCTGCCTGCTCCTATTTTCCATGTTTTTCTACGCATTCCTATGTCGGGGTCAAGACATCTGACAGAACATAGACTCCTCCATCCTCCATTCTAATCTGGTGATGGCCTCTGACAACCCTGCTTGATGTGCCCCTGTATGTCTTTGAAACAATAAGGGCCAAGTCCAGAGGCTCGTCATTGGGCTCAGCAAAAGCCAGAGGTCCTATGGGTTTGGTGTCCCTGACTCCGCCTGCTTTGAACAGAATGTGTATTGTGCTCACCTGATGGTGATCCTGAGCCTGCTCTAAAACGAGAGTTTATAAACGTTGGGGAAAAAGCTCAAATTGAATTGTAACAGTGTTTGCCTGTTTTCTATTTCCCATATTAATTTTCTGTTTACTTGGCATAATTATTTTCCAGGATCAAAACTTGCTTCCAAAAAAATACTTTGAAATTGACTTTCCAATGATTGTCTTGAGAAAAATACACTTGATCAAGTAAGTTCCTTTGATTATTAAATCACCAGCTTCAATTGCAATTTCAAATTTCTTCAATGTATTAATGTGATATGTCATGGAGTGATGTAACCTGGTTCTCCTCTTTTCCAAGTTGCAGGGTGAGGAGTTATTAAAACATGGTTTGAAGATGTAATTTGATATCCATTTTAAAGTCATACATTCTGCTCTTACTTTTATATTCCTGTCATAAATTCCCAATTCCAAATTTAAAATGGAAACTGCCTGTGTGAACTTGTTTTGCTTCAATAATAATAATAATTATTATTACTATTGCCACAAGTAGGCTTACACTAACACTGTAATGAAGTTACTGTGAAAAGCCACTAGTCGCCACTCTCCGGCGCCTGTACGGGTACACTGAGGGAGAATTGAGAATGTCCAGTTCACCGAACAAGCATGTCTTTCTGGACTCGTGGGAGGAAATCGGAGCACCCGGAGGAAACCCATGCTGACACGTGGAGAACGTACAGACTTCGGATAGACAGTCACCCAAGCCAGGAATCAAACCTGGGACCCTGGTGCTGTGAAGCCACAGTGCTAACCACTGTGCTACCATGCTGCCAATATGCTTCCAGCAGTGGTCGTACTGCAAGGAGCATCACCACTCAAGAGAGGCTGTCATTACAAAATGACAAGTTTATATCAGCAATGTTCATTGTGGGAATTGTTGTTAAATTTAGAGTTTCCAATCAGGGACAATTTAGTGTGATCAATCCACTTACCGGGCACATCTTTTGGGTTGTGGGTGCGAAACCCACGCAAACACGGGGAGAATGTGCAAACTCCACACAGACCGTAACCCAGAGCCGGGATCAAACCTGGGACCTTGGCACCGTGAGGCAGCAATGCAAACCACTGTGCCACTGTGCTGCCCTTAATTGTGGGAATTTACAATGAACAATTCTGTAGGAAATTAACACAGATGAAAGATCTTTAATATACATATATATTGGGCCCAGAACTGGTATCTCGGAGACACCGGCAATTACATCTCCCCAGTCTGAAAAACATCTGTCAATCATTGCTGTTTTCTAATCTACTTGTATAAACTTCATATCCATACTACCACGCTCACTGTAAAATTATGCACCTTAACCTTTATCACCAGGCCTCCATTTGGCACATTATTAATTGCCTTGTGTACACCCCCACCTAATTTCCTCAAACAACTCTACCAAATTCATGACGAACCAACTTGCCTTTTACAAATCCATTCTGGCTGCCCTTAATTAGTCCATGTATTTGTAGGTGAGAATTTATTTTCCATATTATGACCTTGACAACAGGGAAGCTTCAATGTTAGGCTGATTGGTCTGTAGCTACTTGATTTCTTCCTGCTCTTTTTGAACAAGAGATATCATATTGACAACCTCTGACATAACGTCCATAACCCAAGGAAAGATTCCCTGTTATGTATGTAGATTTGTGATATTTTCTTTTAAAAAATCTTTTCAAGTGTTATGTTTTGAAACAAAGTGAATTTGCACAGGTTTTTAGGACCAGAGGCTGTAGGCATTGGAGATTAGCATGAAAAGACACATGACCCAATTTGTAGAATGTCATCACACAGTCTATTTCAGTCTGATGTAAGTGTTGGTTGCAGTGAGGGACTAATTACACTGGAAAGAACTACAGTTAGATACAACCAATATATTTTAACCAAAATCAGTTGCATTTTAAGGACCGCAGTTCACAAGCACTGTATTTAAGCGTAGTCACTGAGTTCTGCAAAACAATAAAAGAGCAGTACTTGGGCAACATGCATATGGATAGACAGACAGGAAATGATGATTAAAGAACAGAAAAGCATTGCCTTGAACTGAGAGCAGAGAGAATGAAAACATAGATTTTACAATTTTGTTGAGGTTGATCAATGTATGGAATGGACACTCAAGGATGCAGTGAAGGCTGACTGTGTCAGTAATGTCAAGTATCTGCCAGTGGGGAATTGGAATTTTCCCCTCCAGGTTTTCATGCCAGCCTAATGGTTGCGTGATTTTCCTGCTGATCCATGTTGGGGATTCTATCTGCATATATTAGCATGTCATGAATACTCATTGAGATCACCGGAATCACATTCTCCCTCCTAAATTAGTGGCACTTAAATGAGTAATTAGACTGGTCTGATTTACAACCAGATAAAAGTGGTGTGCACCTGCCCACCTTTTCACACATGACTTTGAACTGCGTGTATGTAGCATTTTCCTTTCACTGTGCTGCTGCCATCCTTCGCTGCTGCCCCAACTCCTCACCGCTGGCAAAGCTGCTGTTTGCGGCAAGACCAGGATGGTGTGTGCCAGCAGTGCTGCACTCTACCCAGAGAGATTATTGTTGGGCACAGGCAGGGCTGAATTCTACCTGAGCATCTGTTGTGGGGCACAAACAAGGCTGCACTCTGCCTGAAACCTGCCAAGGTAGGTGGGGGGTGTAGGTTTCAGATGACCAAGGGAGAGTGTGAGATAATGGCAGGCAGAGGAATGACTGTGTGCGGGTGCAGTTATGAGGAACAGTGGAGGCCTGGCATGCAGAGGAATGATTGAAACTGGGGAACTGGAGTCCGACATGGAAACGGTGGAGGTAGACTCCTGAGGGGGTTGGGTGGTGCTTAGTTTTGGATGAGAGGGAGGGGGTGCACACAGACCCTTGACTGGGGGAGGGGACAGTTTGATGGAAACGGGAGGGTAAGTGGCAGGTACTCATTTAGCCATGGCATGTTCAGTGGGGACGGCAGGAATGTCCTTCACGATTACAATGGGGTTCACGGCTACTGAGGGAAGCAGGAGAGTGACTGGGGGAGGTGAACCTGCACATCTTGGAGTCCTGGGATGTTGCAGAAACTTCCATAGTGGCGGGGAAGCTGGAAGTTGGTCTCAAGTAAAAATGCAGCAACACCGTGTTGACTGTGTGATGGAATGACGCAGTTTTTTTAAAAAAAGGCCCTGAGAAAAAGATTGCCGGGGAAGGGTCAGAGGCTGAGTGGAAGAGTCGACGGCTGGACCCATGGGCCCATTCAGTGAATGGCACTCTTAATCTTTTGTGCATTAGAGCATTGAGAAGGTTCAGCTGAAAACAGTAATTTAAACATGTTAAAAAGGTAATGAATTGGGAACACTAAATCATGCTGCGCTCTGACCCAATAACATTCTAGGGCTTTGGGTCACATTTGAAAAGGTCTCATTGATCCTTTTGCTATCAGAGGAATGTGAGAAGGTATGCAGGCTCACATCATTAAGGGACGACAGCGGCAGGACATATGCCAGATGCAAGATTGTCGGTAAGATCTTGTACATTTCATTGTGAAATAGACATGGTTTCCAGGACACAAGACTTCCAAAGATTCCAGGAGTGCAAGGTGGGTGTGAATTCAAATCCTAATGCGGCAGCCTGACAGTGCCTCGGATGAGAGTCTGAAATCACATGGTTGTGCTCAAACCCTCTCTAATTCTATTTGTGATTTTGCTGTCAGGTGGCTGGGAGATTAATAGGCACATATGATACTTGAGTCCCAGTGAGAAAGAATAGAATAAAGAAAATTACAGCACAGGAACAGGCCCTTCGGCCCTCCCAGCCTGCGCCGATCCAGATCCTTTATCTAAACCTCTCACCTATTTTCCAAGGATCTACTTCCCTCTGTTCCCTGCCCGTTCATATATCTGTCTAGATGCATCATAAATGATGCTGTTGTGCCCGCCTCTACCACCTCCACTGGCAAAGCGTTCCAGGCACCCACCATCCTCTGCGTAAAAAACTTTCCACGCACATCTCCCTTAAACTTTCCCCCTCTCACCTTGAAATCGTGACCCCTTGTAATTGACACCCCCACTCTTGGAAAAAGCTTGTTGCTGTCCACCCTGTCCATACCTCTCATAATTTTGTAGACCTCAATCAGGTCCCCCCTCAACCTCCGTCTTTCCAACGAAAACAATCCTAATCTACTCAACCTTTCTTCATCGCTAGCACCCTCCATACCAGGCAACATCCTGGTGAACCTCCTCTGCACCCTCTCTAAAGCATCCACTTCCTTCTGGTAATGTGGCGACCAGAACTGCACGCAGTATTCCAAATGTAGCCTAACCAAAGTCCTATACAACTGTAACATGACCTGCCGACTCTTGTACTCAATACCCCGTCCGATGAAGGCAAGCATGCCGTATGCCTTCTTGACCACTCTATCGACCTGCGTTGCCACCTTCAGGGTACAATGGACCTGAACTCCCAGATCTCTCTGTACATCAATTTTCCCCAGGACTCTTCCATTGACCGTATAGTCCGCTCTTGAATTAGATCTTCCAAAATGCATCACCTCGCATTTGCCTGGATTGAACTCCATCTGCCATTTCTCTGCACAACTCAAATCTATTTATATTTTGCTGTATTCTCTGACAGTCCTCCTCACTATCTGCAACTCCACCAATCTTAGTATCATCTGCAAACTTGCTAATCAGACCACCTATACCTTCGTCCAGATCATTTATGTATATCACAAACAACTGTGGTCTGAGCACGGATCCCTGTGGAACACCACTAGTCACCTTTCTCCATTTTGAGACACTCCCTTCCACCACTACTCTGTCTCCTGTTGCCCAGCCAGTTCTTTATCCATCTAGCTAGTACACCCTGAACCCCATACGACTTCACTTTTTCTATCAACCTACCATGGGAAACTTTATCAAACGCCTTACTGAAGTCCATGTATATGACATCTACAGCCCTTCCCTCATCAATTAACGTTGTCACTTCCTCAAAGAATTAAAAGTCCAGGTTGGGGGGGGGCGGAGGGGGGGGGGGGGATCATTTGTGCTTCACTAAAAACATTGGACAGTATTAAACTTAAAAAGAAAATGCATGTGTTTGCGCAAAGGTGCATGACAGGTCAAGATTGGAAAGAATATAATGAACGGATTGATTGCTGGCTAGTTAACAGAGTTGGCATAAATGGGTCTTTTTCTGGTTGGCAGGATGTGACGAGTGGTGTGCCACAGGAATCAGTGCTGGGGCCTCAACCTTTTACAATTTATATAAATGACTTGGATGAAGGAACTGAAGGTATGGTTGCAAAATTTGCTGACGACACAAAGATAGGTAGGAAAGTAAATTGTGAGGAGCACATGAGGCGACTACGAAGGGACATAGATAGGTTAAGTGAGTGGGCACAAAATTGGAGTATAATGTGGGCAAGTATGAAATTGTCCATTTGGGCAGGAAAAGCAGCTTATCTAAATGATGAGAGATTGCAGAGCTCTGAGGGACGGGGGGAACTGGGTGTTCTACTGTAGTGTTTTCCAAACTTTTTTTGCCCAGGACCCATTTTTACCAACCGGCCATCCTTCTGGACCCATGCCGGCCGGCCGACCTTCGCAACCAACGCCGCCTGAACTTCGCGACCGACTTTTCTGCTTACCTTTAATGCAACAGGTGAGCCTGCTTGGTCTTCACAACCTCACTTGCTTTGTCATTCAGTGTTACATTTCTGCGAAGGGCTTCAGCTGATATAAGTTCTCACTGTGATGGCGCAGGCACTGAAGTACTTGTGGAAACCAGTGAACTGGCGCTGACTGCCAGTATCTTTTAAAAAAATATTTTTATTACTATTTTTTTTATAGAGTCACAGCTCTCTCGCTGAAGACCTTGTCGGCTAGTAGTGCAGTGTCTAACCCCAAGTGGGACTCTAGGCACGGCCTGTCTCCAACTTCACATCCATGTAATGTGGAGTGTGGTCAGAGATAATAATCGTGGAGTATTCCGCTCTTATTATTCCTGGAAGCACTGCTTTCCCCACTGCAAAGAAGTCTATCCTTGAGTATGATTTGTGGACCACCGAAAAGAACAAGAATTCCTTCTTACTGGGGTGTAGGAACCCTAGTCATACCGGTCCTTTTAACTGATCTGGGGTTTGATCAGTCTGTCAGTGGGTCCTGTACACAGTTGAAGTCGCCCTCCCAGGATTAGTCGGCATGTGTCAATGTCGGGGATTTCCGCCATGGATTTTTTTAATGAAGCCTGTGTCGTCCCAATTGGTCGTGTACACATTTACCAGGACTACCGGTGCCCCATCTAGGATACCGCTGACCATGAAGTACCGTCCCCCTTGGTTCATAACTGTCCTTGTCGTAGTGCACCTTGTCCTAACTGTGCTTGTCGTAGTGCACCTCATCCTCTTACTAATCAATATGGCTACTTCCCTAGCCCTCGTCCCGTAGCATAAATGGTATGTCTGTCCCACCCAGCCCTTTCTCCCTCAGGTGTGTTTACTGCAGGAAGACCATGTCGGCTTTCAGGCTTCTTACAGGGGGCGAAGACTCTGGATCTTTTCACCGGGCTGTTAAGTCCCCTGACAATCCAGGTGATAATCCTGGTGGTGGTGGTGGTGGTTGCCCCCCCGCCCCTGCAGGATCAACCATACTTACCTGACGGACACAGCACTCCGGAGCTTCCTTTTCTCCAGGGGGCACCCAACATGGCTGCCAACTGTGTGTACGCCATGTGGGTGCACCCCTGCACTCCGGGGCCTCCCTGTTTAGGGACACTCCAAAGTGGCTGCTTGCGGCGCCATCTTGTTTCTTCAGCCTGCTCCTCCCTTGTCGAAGCCCGTATGAAACCCAACTCTTCCTGCTCTGTTCCTTTTTTTGTGTTCTCTTCCCTCCCCCATCGGCCTTTTCCCGTCTCCCTCTGTGCGCGCGCCCCCCCCTCCCCTCCCCTCCTCCCCCTCCCCTCCCCTCCTCCCCCTCCCCCTCCCGTCCCCTCCCCCCCTCCCCTCCCCCCTCCCCCCCCCCCCCCTCCTCCCCCCAGGCACTCCCTCCCTGCCAGGAGGTGCGCCGCGTTCCCCCTTGCTTTCTGACTTCCCGCGCTAGCTTTTTCTGCTGGTGTGGTGGCTCCCCTCCCGTGGCTGGTCTTGCCCCTGACTGCCCGTTTCCCTGTTTAAACCCTCACCGGCCTTCCCCTGTCTTCGCTTGTTCCTGTGACCCAGTCTTCCCTTTATGATTGGAACGGTCCCGTGCAAACACGCTCACAGTCCAATGAGTCTTTTGCTCTTTCACAGTCTTTCCCTGCACAACTCTCATCGTTGCTTGCCTGTCCCTTGTACAGGCTGTTGGTTCTGATGAATTAATTTGCTTCTTCCGGGGAGTTAAAGTAGTATCTTTTTTTTTGTATGTGACCCAGAGCCTAGCTGTAAACAGCATATCGAAGCATACCCCATTCTTGGACAGGGACAATTTCGCCTGGTTAAATTTGGCCCTGCGTTTTGCTAAGTCTGCCCAATGTCCTGGTTGATTCTGATTTTGTGTTCTTCTCGGGTGCTCACTTTCGTCTGGCCTGCCTGTTGCAGGATTTTCTCACGGTCCTGATATCGGTGGAGCTTTGCAATAATCGCCCTCGGCTGCTCCCCGGCCTTGGGTGTTGGTCTGAGCGATCTCTGTGCTCTGTCGAGCTCTGGGGGTTTGGGGAAGCTGCCTCTCCCAACTAAGTTGTCTAGCATTTGGGCAATGTAGTCCGAGATAACTTCTGGCAGGCCCACGATCCAGATCATTTGTCTTCGTGACGTGTTCTCCTGATCCTCTCCTTTTCCCCCTTAAGTTCCCCTGGACCGCCACCAACCTTTTTACTTCTGCCTCCAGGGCAATGATTCTGTCGCTTGGTTCGTCGAGGCCTTTTCTAGGTCGAGGATCGTCCTCTTCTGAATCGCCACTTTCTTCCCCAGCCCATCGATTGCCTTCTGTATGGTGGCCATTGCCTCTGCCACCACCACTCAGATTTCTATCTGATCGCCTCCTTCATGGAAGCTCTTCCACCTGTCTCTGGGTTATGGGGGGCTGATGTCTGGGTCATTGGCCACCCTCTCTCCTAGGTGGCCGGGGTCCCTTCGCCTTGTGGGTACGCTGTCTCGTCCGCCTGCTAGTCCTGGCTCTTTCCGCCATTTCTGCTGTCTATTCGGCCCCTCAAGCTCCCGTTTGCTGGCATCTTTTCTCGATTGCCCTCCTTTTGCAGTTGAGGTATTTTTTTCCTTTGAAATTTGGACTAAAAGTGCCTTTTTTTTGTCCTGGTTTGGAGGAGTGCCACCTGATGTGCACCTGCTCAGCACATCACAGTCACCGCAAGTCTTCTGTAGGTACACTTAGCTGTTAGGCATTTTGTCTTAAATAGCGACCGCCAGCATCTGACCTGCCATTCTCACCCCTCACACAAACTTCACTCGGCCACTCTTGTGTCCTTCACAGCCCTGAGCTCCAACAGTTCTACTGCTGGAAGTACCGCCCCATCCTCCTCCTATTGGTCAGCAGAACAATGAGGTGCTGGATGTGACGTTAGGAAAGTTAATCACCCATTAGATAAGCTGTGTGCCAATCGGATGGAGCAAGGTAAAATACTGCGGTTGCTGGTAGACGCGGCCGGTACTCTCAACCTAAAAGCCGGTCACAGTCGTTGGGCACTTCAGCCGCAATCAGGAGCGGCGCAACCGATTGCTCCACGACTCTCCCGACATCCGCCCGCGACCCACCTGTCGGTCACGACCCTGAATTTGGCAAAACCCTCTCCTAGTGCATGAATCACAAAAGTAAACTACTATACGGGCATCGCAAGTAATTAGGAAAACTAATAGAATGTGTTAATTTATTGTGAGTGGAAATGATTACAAAAGTAGGGAGGTTATGCTTCAGTTGCACAGGGCATTGGTGTTACAGCACTGGTCTCTTTATTTAAGAAATGATGTAAATGCGTTAGGTGTAGGTCAGATAATGTTTACTAGACGAATACCAGGAATGGGTGGATTTCGAGGGCAGCACGGTGGCACAGTGGTTAGCATTGCTGCCTACGGCGCTGAGTACCCGGGTTCAAATCCCGGCCCTGGGTCACTGTTCGTGAGGAGTTTGCACGTTCTCCCCATGTCTGCGTGGGTTTCACCCCCACAACCCAAAAGATGTATAGGTGGATTGGCCACGTTAAATTGCCCCTTAATTGGAAGAAATAATTGGATACTCTTAAGTTTATTAAAAAAGAAGGAATGGGCGGATTTCTTATGAGAAAATGTTGGGGAGGGTAGGTTTGTAGTGACTACAGTTTAGAACCGTAAGAAGCGACTTGATCAAAACCTGTAAGATCCTGAGGAGTATTGACAGAGTGAATGTGGAGAGGATGTTTCCTCTTGTGGGAGAACCTAGAACTAGGAGGTCACTGTTCAAAATAAGGGTCGCCTGTTTAAGATGGCAATGAGGAGAACTTTCTTCTGAGGGTCGTGTGTCTGTGGAACTCTCTTCCTCAAAAGGCAGTGAAAGCAGAGTTTTTGAATACTTTTAAGACAGAGCTGGGTAGATTCTTGATAAATAAGAGGATGAAAAGTTATCGGGGGTAGGCAGGAATGTGAGGCTGAAGTTACAATCTGATCAGCCATAATCTTATTGAATGGTGGAGCAGACACGAGGGGATAAGTGGCCTATTCCTGCTCCAAATTACTATGTTCGTATGTTGAGTTCGCTCCTCGGGTGCAAGGGTGAAACTGGGAATGGCATTCATTATGAGTGCAGCCCGAGTTTTCAGTCTTGGAGTGGGAGGTTGATCATTGCAGACCAAGCTGGATTCATATGTTTGATCTATCTGTACCGAGGAAGAAGGAGGGGTGCAGAATGGAGGCTGCAGACAGTGCTGCCTACTTGATGACTCTGTTCAAAATAAGGAGAAGAAGAGGAGTCTATTGTTGTCTCTGGCCAGTACCCACCCTCCCCCCTCCCCCCAAGGAGACCCAGGAGCTGAGACCCATCCCGTGCAGGTGACTGACGCAACTTCGGATGTAACGAAGAAGACGTACTGGAAACTGTACTGTGCTCTCCCAGGTAAAGGCAGAAGATGTTGAGTGTGCATGATGATATATACAATGGTGTTGATGTTGAAGTGTGTGTGAGACATTCAGTGCAAATGTCCCTTCTGCTCATCGTGTTCAAGATCCATGTAGAATAACGCTTAAGAGTGCCCAATGCCCTTATGAGAGTGTGGGTCTCAAGTGAGTAGAAGGTAGACTTATCCTGGCAGAGCGGATGAAATTATTCATCCTCTTCCTGCACTGCAGTGCTATTCTTTTCTGTGTGCCACAGACCTCCCTGGTGACCTCCTCCCTGGTCAGCAGGTTTAGGTTGCTTGTCCTTCTATCACTTGGGAAGAGGACGTCTCTGCATTTGTGCACGGCCTGAGGAGATTCACTATGATTCCATGAACTGTAGCTGAATTGAGGCTCTCATGGCTTGCTTCTCCTGGAGGACATATAATTTGGCCACACCAAACAACTGGTCTGCACAGAGTGAATGTGCATCTTAAATATGGTGGCAGGAACTTTGACCACATGAGGTAATGGTAGGCAGACAAATAAGTGCCTGCCCATTCACGTGATTTGGCAAGCAGCTAGGCAATGCATAATTAATCCGTTTTCAAGTTCGGGCATGAGAACCCGCCATGCTAATCATTGCGAAACTTGTAGACTGTCCTGCTGCTACTTAATCTGCAAAACGGAAAATTCCGTCCATAGGCTATGTCTACTATGTGGAGCTAGTCTTGAGTCATCTGCACTTTTGCAGCAGGCATGCTGATTCTGGATTATTTATTCATATCTGTTATGACTTCTCCAGTAGTTTTTTAATTTCCTACATAATTCATAATAGGCTATAATCATTTGTAGCCCTGCGTCTTGAATATAATTTTGTGGATTGTTGAATCTGGATAAATTCTTGCTGCACTTGACTATGGCAGTAGTTGCTTGTTAATGTGTAAGTAAAATAAAGCCAAATTTTAAGATTATAATACAAAATATTTGTGACTTGTAGCTGGCAGCAAGCCTGTCCCCATTGCCCAAGTAACTTGTAGTTGGGGGAGGGGGGAAACAGTGATTTACATTATTGGGGTGTGTGGCCAACCTCAGCCTACATATCAGAGGGACAGATTACATTAAACTAACATACTTTGTTAATTTATTGCCTACAGCTGAACCGCCATTTCCTATGGTTATTACATATTCTTTCGGAAAGCAAGCATCACTTTGGCCAGTATAATTGGTGAACTGGAAATGGCTGCAAAGTATCGAGGTGGCATATGAATAAATATAGTTCCTGACTAAATGGAAATTAATTTAACAATCTTTCAGTTTGCAGTATAGTTTTATTCAGGCAAGTCATTTCAATGTTTTTAATTCATTCATAAGAAGTGAACATTGCTGGCAAGGCCAGCATTTATTGCCCATCAGAAAGTGCTGGTGAGCTGCCTGCTTGAATCACTCCATGAGGTATAGGGACACCCACACAGTGCTGGAATTTCAATTCTTGGACGCGTGACCGTGAAGGAGGGGGGCGATAGAATTCCAAGTCAGTGTGATGTGTGGCTTGGAGGGGTATTTCCAAGTAATGGTGTTTCTATGCATCTGCTGCCATGGCCTCCCAGGTGGTAGAGGCAATAGGTTTGAAAGGTGCGGTTGAAGAAGTCTTGGTGAGTCTTGGTACATACTACTGCCATTGGGCTGGAGGGAGTCAATGTTTTAAGGTGGGATGCTGATCAAGTAGGCTGCTTCTTCTTGGATAGTGTTCAGCCTCTTTAATGTTGTAAGAGCTGCATTCATCCAGGCAATTGGAGATTATTCCATGAGAGTCCTGACTTCTCCCTTGCAGATAGAGGACAGGTTTTGGGGAGACGGGAAGTGTTAGTTACTGTAGACTTTCCAGCCTCTAATTCCTGCATTTGAAGTTGATGTATTTATATGGCTTCATATTTGTACGTTTTCTGCATTAACGCCCAAGTTGTTGATGGCGGGGTTATTTAAAAATGGCAATGCCATTTAATGTCAAGGACAGATTTTCAGATTATCTGCTGTTGGATAGGGAGAGGGTTTTTACCTAGCACTTGTGTGTGCGATTGATACTTGCTACTTATCAGCTGAAGCCTGAATGTTGTTCAGATCTTGCTGCCTGAGGACACAAATTGCGTCAGTATTTGAGGAGTTGAACATTCCCACATACCACATAATTGTTAGAGTGCACGTTCAGCTTATCGTGTCTGCACCGGCTCTCCGAATAAGTGTTCCGACTTAGTTCCCCGTAACCCTGCACTTTATTTCTATTTGAATAATTAACTAATGCCACAATTGAACCTGCCTCCACCACACTTCAGGTACTGCGTTCCTGACTCGAGCCAGTCACCGTGTAAAAACATTTTTTCTCCTATTGCATTTATTCTTTTGCAAATCACTTTAAGTCAGTGCCCTCTCATACCTGAGCCTTTTATGAACGTGAACTGTTTCTGCTTATCTACTCTGTTCAACCCCCTCATAATTTTGAACATCTCTATCAAATCTCCGCTTGGCCTTCTCTCATCCAAGGAGAGGAGTCCCAGCTTCTCCAACCTATCTTCATAACTGAAGATTCTCATCCCTGGAACATTCTTGTAAACCTCTTCTGCATTCTCTCCAATGCATTCACATCTGACCTCATTGGAGGGACGGTCATTGATGCAGCTGCTGAATGAAGAGGGTTGGCCTCGGACACTACCCTGAAGAACTCCTGTTCTGGGGCTAAGATGTGGCCTCCAGTCTCCTTTGTACTTAGTAAGGCTCCAACGAGTGGAATATTTTCCCACACAATTTCTGTTGAATTCAGATTTGCAACGGCTCCTTCATAATGCATTCAGTCAAATGCTACTTCGATGTTAGTGACGACAGTCCCTCTGGTCTCCCCTCTGAAATTTGGCTCTCGCTGTATTTATATCAAGGCTGTAATAATGTCTGGAGCTGAGTAACTATGGTGGAACCCAAAATGAGTATGGACAAGCAGGTTATTGCTGCAGAAGTGCTACTTGATAGCACTGTGCATAATACTTTCCATCTTTTTGTTCATGATTTGAGGATCGACTAGGGCAATAATTGGCCAGATTGGATTTGTCTTGCTTTTTATGGACAAGACTTAACTGGGTAACTTTCCATAATGTTAGGTAGATACCAGTGTTGAAGCTGTTCTAGAATAGTTGGCAGGGACACGGCTAGTTTTGGAGCACAAGTCTTCAGTTATACAAATGGAATATTGTCAGGACCTTTTCTGGTATCCACTGTCTTCATCCATTTCTTGATATCACATGGAATTAATCAAATTGGCAGAAGACTGGGACTTATGATAAAGGAGACTGATATGGATCATCCACATGGCACTTGTGGTTGCAAATGCTTACCCTTGTCTTTTTTCATCGAAGCACTCTGTCATTAAGGATGGGCTGGTTTGTGGAGCCTTCTCCTTCAGTTAGTTGTCGAACGCCATTCATGACTGGATGTGGGTGGGCATAACAAAGTTTTGATCTGGTTGTTGGTTGTGAGATTGCTCAAGATTGTCAATAGCATGCTGCTTCCACTGTATAACAAACATGTAGTTATGTTGAAGTATCACCAGATTAGCAACTTATTTTTAGGTATACCTGGTACTGCTCCTGACATACACTACTCACTAAACCAGGATGGTCCCCTGACTTGGATGTAATTGTAGAGTGAGGGATATGTTGGACCACAAGGTTACAGATTGTGATTTAATACAACTCTGCTGCTGGCCCACAAAGTCTCATGGATGTCCAGCAATCCTCCCAATACTGCCATCAACAGATACATGCAACGGGTAGATACTGCCATTGACTGATATATCTGCAACAGCTCGACTGGTGAGGATGAGATCCAGCAGGTTTTTCCTTCTTGTTGGTGTTCTCTCCACCTGTCACAGGCCCAATCTGGCAAAAATATCCTTTCAGCCAGCTCAGTGGTACCAGGCCACTCTTGAACATTTAAAGTGCCTCCTCCCCCCGCCAAGTACATTCTGTGTCCTTGTTAACCCCAGTGCTTCTTCCAGGTGGTACTCAACATAGCAGCACTGATTCATCAGTTCAGGGAGGGTAGTAGTTGGTAATCCGTAGAAGGCCTCCTTGCCCATGTTTGACCTGATGTCATGGGACTTGATGGGATCCAAAAGCAATGTTAAGAACTCCCTGGGTCACCATGTCTTGATTGTAGACCAGTGTTCTGCCACCTCTGGTTGTCTGTCCTGTCAGTGGGACAGGACATACCCAGGGATGGTGATGGAGGAGTCTAGGACATTGGTTGTAAGGTAGAATCATAGAATGGTTACAACAGAAGGAAGCCATTCAGTTGATGGTGTTTGTGCTAACTCTGCTAGAGCAACTTAGCCAGTCCCACTCTCTTGCCTTCTCTTTAGATAATTGAATTGGATAAATCCGTAAGTATGACTATGTCAGGGAGGACTTGACTCGTCTGTTGGACAGCTCTCAATATTGAGAAAGTGCCCAGATGCTACTGAGAAGGCCTTTGCAGGTTTGACTGGGCCAAGTGTACTTCTTTTGTTTCTGGTATTTGCATTGATACCGGATGATCTACTCCGTTGTATTATTTTACTTCTTGTTGCGGTTTGTGACAACTGTGTGACTTGTTGGGCCATTAAGACCAAAGAGTCAAGCACATTGCCGTAGGTTTGGACTCATACAGGTCAATCAAGGCAAGGATGGCACCTTTCCTTCCCTGAAGGATATTAGTGAACCAGTTGGGTCTTTAATGACAGAATGGTATTTTGGCCAATATTACTGAAACCAGCTTATCATTCCAGATGTATTAATTAATTGAATTTAAATGCCATGAGCCTCGTGGTGGAATTAGATCTCATCTCGCAGAATGTTAGTTCGATATTTTAAGTAAGGATCTGTTTTGTTATATTCAATGATGTGTGAAAATATGGGATACACTTTTATTAAAATTGGTCTTTTAATATTTTTATATGAATGATTTACAATTAAAATTCCTCCTTTTTACCCTAAATCAGTTGAAAAGCACCAGAAGATTGCTTAGAAACAATGTGTAACTATTTGCTCTTTGCTACAGAACAAAGCCTCCATTGTCAAAGCCAATTATAGAAACACATTCAAGTAGTAGCCTGCTGATAGGTGAGAAAGAAAAATTATACTTGTGTTGTTTGTCTCTCAAAATTTAATGGGGCTTATGAAGTAAAATAATGACTGAAATGGCCTGATCTTTGGTCCAATGATAATTTCTCCTTGAGCTTAGCTGGGCTAATGACCCTTTTTGAGAACCACATTGCAAGCCCACTGAGGCTGATGAGCTATCATAGAATTTTATCATAGAATTTACAGTGCAGAAGGAGGCCATTCGGCCCATCAAGTCTGCACCGGCTCTTGGAAAGAGCACCCTACCCAAGGTCAACACCTCCACCTTATCCCCATAACCCAGTAACCCCACCCAACACTAAGGGCAATTTTGGACACTAAGGGCAATTTATCATGGCCAATCCACCTAACCTGCACATCTTTGGACTGTGGGAGGAAACCGGAGCACCCGGAGGAAACCCACGCACACACTGGGAGGGTGTGCAGACTCCCCACAGACAGTGACCCAAGCCGGAATCGAACCTGGAACCCTGGAGCTGTGAAGCATTTGTGCTATCCACAATGCTACCGTGCTGCCCACCATTGGCACTCTAAACCATTGGTACTCTATGAACCACCATTGTGGCCAGGTGCATGAGTTATATGCCCTTAGAATTCATAGTCTGATAAATCTTGTTCATGTTGTGCCTAATGGGTGTCAGGCTTCCACTATGCCCAACGTAATAAGGTAGGAACCTCCAAAATTTGTGTTACCTCTTTAATCTAGCAAAGAGTTAATTGTATGCATATGTGGGCATTAACTAGAGATTTACAGGACAACACGGTGGTGCAGTGGTTGGCATTGCTGCCTCATGGCGCTGAGGTCCCAGGTTCAATCCTGGCTCTGGGTCACTGTATGGAGTTTGCACATTCTCCGCGTGTTTGCGTGGGTTTTGGCCCCACAACCCAAAGATGTGCAGGGTAGTGGATTGGCCATGCTAAATTGCTCCTTAATTGGAAAAAATGAATTGGATACTCTAAATGTATGGGGAAAAAAAGAGATTTACTTGTGTTCCTATAAATAGGAACATCTTCCATGATTGGTGTGTACCAGGAGGGAGGGATGAGGTATTGCTGGAGTGCACCATCAACCCTGGGAATTGCATTTTAATTTGATTTGGTAATAATCCTTATTAGTGTCACAAGTAGGCTTTCATTAACACCGCAATGAAGTTACTGTGTAAATCCCCAAGTCACCACACTCTGGCGCCTGTTCGGGTACACTGAGAGAGAATTCAGAATGTCCAATTCACCTAACAAGCACGTCTTTTGGGACTTGTGGGAGGAAACCCGAGCACTCGGAGGAAACCCACGCAGACACTGGAGAACATGCAGACCCCGCACAGAGTGACCCAAGCCAAGAATCAAACCTGGATCCCTGGCGCTGTGAAGCAATGATGCTAACCACTGTGCTACCGTGCCACCCATTATTAAGTTTCCTTTGAAGTTTTGATTTAGTTTTGTTACAATTTGTAATATTTTTCTTTCAAATGGGACACTTGAACTGACAAACTGTGGTAATTGGGTTAAAAGGTGCATGTTTGTGATATGTATCTCTTGGAAATAAATGCCTGGAAAATTTGGTATTGGTGTCTATCTTTCAGGATTACAACAAAAGTATTTAAAAGGGTCATCTCCCAGCCCTTTCATTTTGAGAACACTGTAATTCAAAATAATTTGCTTTTTAATTTCATTTCACAACTGTAGATTTCTATAAATGATGGTTTTTACTTCAAAAGTTTTTTTTGCAAATTTACCAGATGGCTGTAGCATGGACTCCGATCGTTACACTATTATTGGGCAAGATCTCCGTGATCTGCCCGTGCTAATGGAAAGATTGAAGAAATTTGGCCTAAATACAAAGTAAGTTTATTCTTCTTAAGTTGTCTTTAAATTCGATTTGAATCTTGTTACTCTTCCATTACAGCATTATCTCTAATCAGAGTCATGGATGAACTGTTTCCTTCCTTTTGAAAACTGCTATCATCATCCCTTCATCAAATATCCTACACTTGACCCATATGTACTATCAAACTACCACCCTATATTATTTTCCCTTTTAATATATGAATTTGTTTTCCAAATCCATGACCATATTTCACGTGCCTTTTTTTTTTTTGAAACCACCCTCTCAACTTGTGCTGCCTTCAAAGATTCACCCAAAGGGTTGTGAATCTATGGAATTCCCTGCCCACTAAGCAGTTGAGGCTCCTTCATTAAATATTTTCAAGATAAAGATAGATAGTTTTTTGAAGAATAAAGGGTTATGGTGTTCAGGTGGGAAAGTGGAGCTGATTCCACAAAACATCAGCCATGATCTCATTGAATGGCAAAGCAGGCTCGAAGGGCCAGATGGCCTACTCCTGCTCCTAGTTCTTATGTTATGTTCTTATGTTATTTGTGTGCATACACCCCCTTGTATGTACCCTCTTCAAATTGATTATTTAAATAATTTAGCCTCTGCTTATTTTTCCTACCAAATCTATCACTTAACATTTCACTGTTACATTTCACTGTTTTATATCATCTGGAAGGAGGTTAGCTCCGTTGACTAGATGGCTGGTGTGTGCATTAGATTAATGCCAGTGTTCGATCCTCGTACCAGCTGAAATAGACTTGGGGGGGGGGGGGGGGGGGGTCTGTTGCCTCGTCCTACACATTGGTTTGGCAAATAATCACCAAGGACCTGCCCTTGGGCAGAGAACTAAAAAGAAGACATTTATTTTGTTTCATTCATAGAAGCAGAGGGTACAAAAGCAAGGAAGTTGTACAAAACATTGTAAAATACCAGTTAGGCCTCAGCTGGAGTATGGTGTTCATTTCTGGACACCACACTTTAGGAAGGATATCAAATACAGATTGTGTGTGTGCAAAAGATATTTACTAGAATGGTACCAGAAATGAAGAACTTCAATGAAAAGAAGAAACTGGGATTGTACTCCATTGAGCAGGGAAGGTTTAGAGAAGATTTGACTGCTAGCTGCTATATTCCAAGGCTCATGTCACAGGCAAGTTTACCCAAGACCAGGTTATCAATATCTATCTAAAAGCACCGTGGCCCCAAAACTGACCACTGGGAAAACACCACTATGTATTTCATCCCAGCTTTACAAACAAACGTTCACAACTGCCATCTGTTTTCTGTCCCTGAGCCAAGTTTGTTTTCATCCACTGTCCCTTTAATTCTGCTAATAGTTCTATCTGTAGTACTTTGTCGAACACCTTTTGAAAGTCCACATATGCAACACAAACAGCATTACCCTCCTTAAGCTATCTTGCTTCAAAGAATGAAATCAAGTTTGCTAAACACAATTTGACTTCAGCAAATCCATGCTAACTTCCCATACTTGTATAATTCTATATTTATCAGTAGTGAGCTGCCTGGAAATCTTTTGGCTTCCAGTAACTCTTTAATGAGACTGATGAGAATTTGGGCCAAGTTTCAAACGCAGACAATTTTGCTTCCAAGACAAATTACTTTTTGACAAAGAGTCACAAGACTCAAAACATTCGCTCCGTTCCCTTTCCACAGATGCTGTCAGACCTGCTGAGATTGTCCAGCATTTTCTGTTTTTGTTTCAGATTTCAGCATTCACGGTAATTTGCTTTTACTTTTTTCTATGTTGCTCCAATGGATTTGGTATGCTGTTGTTGACTTTAAGGGTTCAGAGACCTTAATTTTGATTTCTTTGTGTGTGTTTTTTAATATATCCTTTGTATTTAATCAGGTGAATTCTGCAGTTCACCAGTTGTACAAGTTTGACTTGTTTTAACCTATTGCAGTATGTTATTTTAACTCTCGAACACTGTCTGAAACAGATACAAACTTTAAGACAAAATGCACTTGATTGAATGTTGAAATGTTTCCTTAATTTTAGTGTTTGGTCATGATGAATAAGTAATGCATACACTTTGATCACAGCTTATAATGAAGAAATTGCTCAGGTCCAGTGTTAAGCTATTCATGGCTTTTAAGCAAATAACTGAAATTACTCTGCTTACTATGATATATTTCTGTTATACTGGTGACAGTCTTTTTAAAGTGAATGCTGCCTACTCTTTTTTTTGTTCTGAGTATAGAATGTAATGCAAGTACATAAATCCTTAATGTAATTCCATTAGTTGTACTCCTAGCAATGTTGCTTACCTCACTCTACCTACCTCTTATGTGCTGGCACAGATTTTTTTTCTAGTAACTGCAAATACTGTATTCTAGTGATAATGTATTTTATGACCGCAGTGTTTCTAACCCCCAACTGATTCAGTAACAAAAAACAAAACAGAACCAGAAGGTTGGCGTATGAAAAAGCACAATGTTGTTGACTAATTTTCATTTATGCCTCTTTCATTTTACCTTCGCCCTCCCTTAGTTGTTTCGGGTTACCATCCCCTTTTCTTCTACATCTTTTTCTCCAATTCCCTGTCTTACTTAAATCTATGCTTCTGATTTCCTTTCATGGTTGGGATTTATAACTGAGGTAATGTTGTAACTGATGATGTTATGAATAAAATGTATATTATGATGTTTAAAAATATCTAACATATGATTTGCTGTCATCTAGAATGTCCAATGTTTCAAACCGCAGGAATATAACCCTCCCATTATGTTTCTTGTAGATTACCAACATTGCTGCTGGCAGAATGTGTTCTTGTTTATATCACCCCAGAGAAATCTGCAGAACTAATCAAGTGGGCGTCAAGTACTTTTAATACAACCATGTTTATCAATTATGAGCAGGTAAAATCCATTTCAATTTTCCCAAGCAATGGCTTACTTGTGATGGAGGCATGTACTTTTTGGCTTTCGTAAAACTGGCTTTGAGTAACTTTAATTCAGTAATGTTATCATTTGGTGAAGAGATTACAAAAATGCCATACAAACTGTAAAATTGGAAAATAATTTGTTTATCGTTTGAGATTTTATTTCTTGTATTTTAATTTTATAAAGATTAATTGTTTTTTGTTTCTAGGCATTTGGTGTCTCTCACAAGTGGGGCATTGGGATAATTTTTTTTTTTTTTTTAAATATTTTATTGAAAATTTTTGGTCAACCAACACAGTACATTGTGCATCCTTTACACAATATTATAACAACACAAATAACAATGACCTATTTTATAAACAAAAAACAAAAACAAAAAAATGAATAAATAATAAATAACAAAAATGAAAACTAGCCCTAATTGGCAACTGCCTTATCACAAGTAACACTCTCCAAAAATATAATTTAACAGTCTAATATATAATTATCTGTAGCAACGACCTATACATACTATACAGTATATATTAACAACCCTGACAGTCCTTCTGGTTCCTCCTCCCCCCCCCCCCCCCCCCCGATCCTGGGCTGCTGCTGCTGCCTTCTTTTTCCCATTCCGTCTATCTTTCTGCGAGGTATTCGACGAACGGTTGCTACCGCCTGGTGAACCCTTGAGCCGACCCCCTTAGGACGAACTTAATCCGCTCTAGCTTTATAAACCCCGCCATGTCATTTATCCAGGTCTCCACCCCCGGGGGCTTGGCTTCTTTCCACATCAGCAATATCCTGCGCTGGGCTACTAGGGACGCAAAGGCCAAAACATCGGCCTCTCTCGCCTCCTGCACTCCCGGCTCTTGTGCAACCCCAAATATAGCCAACCCCCAGCTTGGTTCGACCCGGACTCCTACTACTTTTGAAAGCACCTTTGTCACCCCCATCCAAAACCCCTGTAGTGCCGGGCATGACCAAAACATATGGGTATGATTCGCTGGGCTTCTCGAGCACCTCGCACACCTATCCTCCACCCCAAAAAATTTACTGAGCCGTGCTCCAGTCATATGTGCCCTGTGTAATACCTTAAACTGAATCAGGCTTAGCCTGGCACACGAGGACGACGAGTTTACCCTGCTTAGGGCATCTGCCCACAGCCCCTCCTCGATCTCCTCCCCCAGCTCTTCTTCCCATTTCCCTTTTAGTTCATCTACCATAGTCTCCCCTTCGTCCCTCATTTCCCTATATATATCTGACACCTTACCATCCCCCACCCATGTCTTTGAGATCACTCTGTCCTGCACCTCTTGTGTCGGGAGCTGCGGGAATTCCCTCACCTGTTGCCTCGCAAAAGCCCTCAGTTGCATATACCTGAATGCATTCCCTTGGGGCAACCCATATTTCTCGGTCAGCGCTCCCAGACTCGCGAACTTCCCATCCACAAACAGATCTTTCAGTTGCGTTATTCCTGCTCTTTGCCACATTCCATATCCCCCATCCATTCCCCCCGGGGCAAACCTATGGTTGTTTCTTATCGGGGACCCCCCAAGGCTCCAGTCTTTCCCCTATGCCGTCTCCACTGTCCCCAAATCTTCAGTGTAGCCACCACCACCGGGCTTGTGGTGTAGTTCCTCGGTGAGAACGGCAATGGGGCTGTCACCATAGCCTGTAGGCTAGTCCCCCTACAGGACGCCCTCTCTAATCTCTTCCACGCCGCTCCCTCCTCCTCTCCCATCCACTTACTCACCATTGAAATATTAGCGGCCCAATAATACTCACTCAGGCTCGGTAGTGCCAGCCCCCCCCTATCCCTGCTACGCTGTAAGAATCCCTTCCTCACTCTCGGGGTCTTCCCGGCCCACACAAAACCCATGATGCTCTTTTCAATCCTTTTAAAAAAAAAAAAAAAAAGCCTTCGTGATCACCACCGGGAGGCACTGAAACACAAAGAGGAATCTCGGGAGGACCACCATCTTAACCGCCTGCACCCTCCCTGCCATTGACAGGGATACCATATCCCATCTCTTGAAATCCTCCTCCATCTGTTCCACCAACCGCGTTAAATTTAACCTATGCAATGTGCCCCAATTCTGAGCTATCTGGATCCCCAGGTAACGAAAGTCCCTTGTTACCTTCCTCAACGGTAGGTCCTCTATTTCTCTACTCTGCTCCCCTGGATGCACCACAAACAACTCACTTTTCCCCATGTTCAATTTATACCCTGAAAAATCCCCAAACCCCCCAAGTATCTGCATTATTTCTGGCATCCCCTCCGCCGGGTCCGCCACGTATAGTAGCAAATCGTCCGCATACAAAGATACCCGGTGCTCTTCTCCTCCCCTAAGTACTCCCCTCCACTTCTTGGAAACCCTCAACGCTATCGCCAGGGGCTCAATCGCCAGTGCAAACAATAATGTGGACAGAGGGCATCCCTGCCTTGTCCCTCTATGGAGCCGAAAATATGCAGATCCCCGTCCATTCGTGACCATGCTCGCCACTGGGGCCCTATACAACAGCTGCACCCATCTAACATACCCCTCGCCAAAACCAAATCTCCTCAACACCTCCCACAAATAATCCCACTCCACTCTATCAAATGCTTTCTCGGCATCCATCGCCACTACTATCTCCGTTTCTCCCTCTGGTGGGGCCATCATCATTACCCCTAACAACCTCCGTATATTCGTGTTCAGCTGTCTCCCCTTCACAAACCCAGTTTGGTCCTCGTGGACCACCCCCGGGACACATTCCTCTATTCTCATTGCCATTACCTTGGCCAGGACCTTGGCATCTACATTTAGGAGGGAAATAGGTCTATAGGACCCGCATTGTAGCGGGTCCTTTTCCTTCTTTAAGAGAAGCGATATCGTTGCTTCAGACATAGTCGGGGGCAGTTGTCCCCTTTCCTTTGCCTCATTAAAGGTCCTCGTCAGTACCGGGGCGAGCAAGTCCACATATTTTCTATAGAATTCGACTGGGAATCCATCCGGTCCCGGGGCCTTTCCCGCCTGCATGCTCCTAATTCCTTTCACCACTTCTTCTACCTCGATCTGTGCTCCCAGTCCCACCCTTTCCTGCTCTTCCACCTTGGGAAATTCCAGCCGATCCAAGAAGCCCATCATTCTCTCCCTCCCATCCGGGGGTTGAGCTTCATATAATTTTTTATAAAATGTCTTGAACACTCCATTCACTCTCTCCGCTCCCCGCTCCATCTCTCCTTCCTCATCCCTCACTCCCCCTATTTCCCTCGCTGCTCCCCTTTTCCTCAATTGGTGTGCCAGCAACCTGCTCGCCTTCTCCCCATATTCGTACTGTACGCCCTGTGCCTTCCTCCATTGTGCCTCTGCAGTGCCTGTAGTCAGCAAGTCAAATTCTACATGTAGCCTTTGCCTTTCCCTGTACAGTCCCTCCTCCGGTGCTTCCGCATATTGTCTGTCCACCCTCAAAAGTTCTTGCAGCAACCGCTCCCGTTCCTTACTCTCCTGCTTCCCTTTATGTGCCCTTATTGATATCAGCTCCCCTCTAACCACCGCCTTCAACGCCTCCCAGACCACTCCCACCTGGACCTCCCCATTATCATTGAGTTCCAAGTACTTTTCAATGCATCCCCTCACCCTTAGACACACCCCCTCATCTGCCATTAGTCCCATGTCCATTCTCCAGGGTGGGCGCCCTCCTGTTTCCTCCCCTATCTCCAAGTCCACCCAGTGTGGAGCGTGATCCGAAATGGCTATAGCCGTATACTCCGTTCCCCTCACCTTCGGGATCAATGCCCTACCCAGCACAAAAAAGTCTATTCGCGAGTAGACTTTATGGACATAGGAGAAAAACGAGAACTCCTTACTCCGAGGTCTGCTAAATCTCCACGGGTCTACACCTCCCATCTGCTCCATAAAATCTTTAAGTACCTTGGCTGCTGCCGGCCTCCTTCCAGTCCTGGACTTCGACCTATCCAGCCCTGGTTCCAACACCGTATTAAAATCTCCCCCCATTATCAGCTTTCCCATCTCTAGGTCCGGAATGCGTCCTAGCATCCGCCTCATAAAATTGGCATCATCCCAGTTCGGGGCATATACGTTTACCAAAACCACCGTCTCCCCCTGTAGTTTGCCACTCACCATCACGTATCTGCCCCCGTTATCCGCCACTATAGTCTTTGCCTCGAACATTACCCGCTTCCCCACTAATATAGCCACCCCCCTGTTTTTCGCATCTAGCCCCGAATGGAACACCTGCCCCACCCATCCTTTGCGTAGCCTAACCTGGTCTATCAGTTTCAGGTGCGTTTCCTGTAACATAACCACATCTGCCTTAAGTTTCTTAAGGTGTGCGAGTACCCGTGCCCTCTTTATCGGCCCGTTCAGCCCTCTCACGTTCCACGTGATCAGCCGAGTTGGGGGGCTTCCTACCCCCCCCCCCCCCCCTTGTCGATTAGCCATCACCTTTTTCCAGCTCCTCACCCGGTTCCCACGCAGCTGTATCTCCCCCAGGCGGTGCCCCCCCGCCCATCCTCTCCCATACCAGCTCCCCCCTCTCCCCAGCAGCAGCAACCCAGTAATTCCCCCCTCCCACCCCCCCCCCGCTAGATCCCCCGCTAGCATAATTACTCCCCCCATGTTGCTCCCAGAAGTCAGCAAACTCTGGCTGACCTCGGCTTCCCCTCGTGACCTCGGCTCGCACCGTGCGACGCCCCCTCCTTCCTGCTTCTCTATTCCCGCCATGATTATCATAGCGCGGGAACCAAGCCCGCGCTTCTCCCTTGGCCCCGCCCCTAATGGCCAACGCCCCATCTCCTCCACCTCCCCTCCTCCCCCCATCACCACCTGTGGGAGAGAGAAAAGTTACCACATCGCAGGATTAGTACATAAAACCCCTCTTTGCCCCCCACATTCGCCCCACCACTTTGTTCGAACGTTCTTTTTAATAACCCGCTCATTCCAGTTTTTCTTCCACAATAAAAGTCCACGCTTCATCCGCCATCTCAAAGTAGTGGTGCCTCCCTCGATATGTGACCCACAGTCTTGCCGGTTGCAGCATTCCAAATTTTATCTTCTTTTTATGAAGCACCGCCTTGGCCCGATTAAAGCTCGCCCTCCTTCTCGCCACCTCCGCACTCCAGTCTTGGTATACGCGGATCACCGCGTTCTCCCATTTACTGCTCCGAGTTTTCTTCGCCCATCTAAGGACCATTTCTCTATCCTTAAAACGGAGGAATCTCACCACTATGGCTCTGGGAATTTCTCCTGCTCTCGGTCCTCGCGCCATCACTCGGTATGCTCCCTCCACCTCCAACGGACCCGCCGGGGCCTCCTCTCCCATTAACGAGTGCAGCATCGTGCTCACATATGCCCCGACGTCCGCTCCCTCCGCACCTTCAGGAAGACCAAGAATCCTCAGGTTGTTCCTCCTTGCGTTGTTTTCCAGTGCCTCCAACCTTTCCACACATCGTTTCTGATGTGCCTCCTGCGTCTCCGTCTTCACCACCAGGCCCTGTATATCGTCCTCATTCTCGGCTGCCTTTGCCTTCACGACCCGAAGCTCCCGCTCCTGGGTCTTTTGTTCCTCCTTTAGCCCTTCGATCGCCTGTAGTATCGGGGCCAACAGCTCTTTCTTCATTTCCTTTTTGATCTCTTCCACACAGCATTTCAAGAACTCTTGTTGTTCAGGGCCCCATGTTAAACTGCCACCTTCCGACACCATCTTGGTTTTTGCTTGCCTTCCTTGCCGCTGTTCTAAAGGATCCACTGCAATCTGGCCACTCTCTCCTCCTTTTTCCATCCGTATCCAGGGGGGATTCCCTTCTGGTTTACCGCACAGTGTTTTTAGCCGTCAAAATTGCCGTTGGGGCTCCTATCAAGAGCCCAAAAGTCCGTTTCACAGGGAGCTGCCGAAACGTGCGACTCAGCTGGTCATAGCCGCACCCGGAAGTCTCGGGCATTGGGATAATTGAGGGCATTGTGCATCATGTCTCGCTACTATAAAAGCAAGGAATCTCCTGAGATTCAAACCAACAGTTTTCCTTTAACCCATGTCATCTAATGTCAGATTGACTTCTTGTCTTTTTCTGTTTTGGGGAAACTGAAGGCAAAAAGGCAGCGGTGTTTGCCACCGTAACAATAGACACTGTTCCAAAAAAATCTAACACTTTGCATCGTTTTTATGTGAGATATACTAGTTTTTGTGTGTAATTTCAGTTTTAACAGATGACTGGCTTTTCTTCCTGAGCAGCTCAACATATCCCAGACAGACCACCATTGTTCTTTGCGATCTTTCAGTCTATCAGCTAATGGAAACATTCGAATGATTGTGCATTTTTCAGGTGAACATGACTGATCGTTTTGGCCAGGTGATGATAGAAAACTTGCAGCGACGGCAGTGTAACCTTGCTGGAGTAGACATCTGTCAGACTCTGGAAACGCAGGTTGTGTATACTTTTTTTTTGAATTTTCGAGTACCCAATTCTTTTTTTTCCCAATTAAGGGGCAATGTGGCATGGCCAATCTACCTACCCTGCACATCCTTTTGGGCTGTGGGGGTGAGACCCACACAGACACGGAGAATGTGCAAACTCCACATGAACTATGACCCGGAGCTGGGATCGAACCCGGGTCCTCTACGCCATGCAACCACTGTACTGCCCCCAGGTTGTGTATACTTTTGTCACAATTGCATTATTTATATTAGTTTTTCATTTGTTTTTTTAAAGGGGAATTTTACTTGTCATTGAATTTTGCTGCACAGAAGGAAGCCAATCACTCTGTTGGATGAGAAAGAGCAATTAAGACTAATCGCACTTTACCACTGTTGGCCCATAGCTTTAAGTTATGGCTCTTTAAGCACATTTTTAAATACTTTTAAATGCAGTGAGGGTTTCTAGCTCTCCACACTTTTCAGGTAGTGAGCTCCAGACCTGCACCACTGCCTGGGTGGTGTCTCCTATCTTCCCTCTAATTCTTCTTACAAGTACTTTATCTATGTCCCATGTCATTGACTGCACTGCTAAGGGAAATAGGTCCATCATCGTTTTACAAAGCTCAATTCGATCGGCCTTCAGCCTCCTGTTTTCTAAAGAAAATAATTCCAGCCTATTCAGTGTTTCCTCATAGCTAACATGTTCCAGTTCTGGCAACATCTTTATAAATCTCTGTACCTTCTCGAGTGTGATCACATAATTTTTGTAATGTGGTGGCCAGAAGTGTACACATGCTCTACCTATGTATGCCCGAATCAGTGTCCTACATAGTTCTAGCATAACTTCCATGCTCTTGTATTTTATGCTCTGGCTAATAAAGGAAAGTATCTTGTATGCTACCTCATCTACCTATCCTGCTACGTTCAGGAATCTGTGGATATAAACTCGTAGTACCTCAGCTCCTCTGTACTTCTCAGTATCCTACCATTTATTGTGTATCTCCTTGTCTTGTTTTTCCTCCTCAAATGCATGCCCTCCAGTTACTCCAGATTGAATTCCATTTGCCACTTTAATAATAATCTTTATTAGTGTCACATGTAGACTTACATTAACGCTGCAATGAAGTTATTGTGAAAATCCCCTAGTCACCACATTCCTGCATCTGTTCGGGTACAGAGGGAGAATTCAGAATGTACAATCAACCAAACCTGCCCATCTTTGGACTGTGGGAGGAAACTGGAGCACCTGGAGGAAACCCACGCAGGCACTAGGAGAACGTGCAGACTCCGCACAGACAGTGACCCAAGCTGGGAATCAAACCCGGGTCCCTGGTGCTGTGAAGCAACAGTGCTAATCTCTGTGCTACCATGCCGACCTTTATTCCACTCACTTGATTAGTCCATTGGTAGCTTCCTGCAATCTACAGGTTTCTTCCTCACGATCAACCACATAGCCAGTTTTTATATCATCTGCAAACTTCTTCATCAAACTGTCAGTATTGTTCCCCCTCTTTTGTGATCACAGAAACAAATTATTCATAAAGTACCATGCTCATTTGTCTCTCATCTGCCCTGTTCTTGCTTAGTCATTCTCTTGTTCTTTGTGTTTACAAAATATCTTTGGGTTTTCCCTAATTCTTCTTGACAATATTTTTTCATGCCCTCCTTAACTTTCCTAATTTCCTATGTAACTTCACTCCTGCACTTTCTATATTCTTGTAGGCTTTCTATATTATTGAACTCCTGCTATAACATAGCATAAGGACGGCATAGTGGTTAACACTGCTGCCTCAACACCAGGGATCCAAGGTTCAGTTTCGACCTCTGATGACTGTGTGGAGTTTGTACATTATTCTCGTGTCTGTGTGAGTTTCCTCCGAGTGCTCTGGTTTCCTCACAGTCCAATGCTGTGTACGTTGGGTGGATTTCCCCTTAGTGACCAAAGGCTAGTTGGAGTTAAGGGGATAGGGCAGAGGGGGTACCGGGGTGGGGTGCTTTTTCAGAGTGTCGGTGCGGACTCCAGGATCTGAATGGTTTCCTTCTGTGCAGTAGGGATTCTCTGAGACATTAAGTTTCCCTTTTTGCCTTATTCTACAATGCTACTTGACATCCAAGGAGCTCTGGATTTGAGGTTCCAACCCATCTTTTTTCTTTTTTGCAACATATTTGTTCTGAAATTTGTATCTCCTCCTCCTACCACTGCAGGGCCTGTGATTTATATTTGCGTTTCCAGTCCACTTAAGCTAATCACAGGTTACCTATCCCCAATTGTGACCTCTTGCTCCTAGTCTTTCTCTGTCCTTTTCCATAACTACACTGAATCTGTCTGAACTAATATCACTACCACCTAACTGCTCTCCCACTGATAGCCTTTTTCATCTGGCCAGTGCAATTCCCTAAAACTAAGTCCAGAACATCCCCTTCCCTTGTGGTTCTTCCTGTGTATGTACTGGCTTGAAAAGCATTCAGGAGATTGTTTTTCTTAAATCAGTACCCTCCGTACCTTTACACTGATTCTATCCCAGTTAATATTTGAATAGTTGAAATCCACTACTATTGCTTTTGCATGTCTCAGAAATTTGCCTACATATTTGCTCTTCTATAATTCCTCTGACTGCTTGGAAATCTATAAGTATACTCCCAGCAGTGTGCCTGACTCTCTTCCGCCCTCATACAGCTTCATACTCCTCATACATCTTTCCTCCTCAGAACTGTACATTGTTTGACCAACATTCCCACCCCTTCCTTTTTTATCTCCATCTCTATCTGATCTGAAAACTCTAAATCTGCCTTTCCTGCCCTTCTTTAAGCCATGTTTCAATGATAGCAACATTGTACCAGACTTCCAGATGTCTACTTGTGCCCGCAGCTCATCTGCCTTATTCACTAGACTCCTCACATTGAAGTACATCCAACTAATCACTGAACAACTCCTTTACTGTCAGTTTTGTTTTCTCTGCCTTCCACAAGCTCTTTTTAATTTTCTGCTTTCATTTTCCAGTTTTGCTTCTTTCCAACACTAAAATCAGATTAAGTAGCCATTCATCTTGTTGTTTGATAGTACTGAACAGCTACAGTTGTCTATAATAATAATCTTTATTGTCACAAGTAGGCTTGCATTAATACTGCAATGAAGTTACTGTGAACATAGACCATTACAGAGCAGTACAGGCCCTTCAGCCCTCGATGTTGTGCAAAGCCCCTAGTCACCACATGGCGCCTGTTCGGTTACACAGAGGGAGAATTCAGAATGTCCAAATTACCTAAATTATATAACCAGTCACTGCACTCTAGGAAAAAAACATTAAGCACATTGAGACATGATGAGGTGCTAGTTAAATACAAACATTTGTTTTCTTCTATTTAAATTGAATTTCAAATAGGATTGCAATGGTTCCTGAATATTGTACAGATTTATAAGTATGGTAGTTAATTGTTTCTCTTTTCAAATTGTTTGGGCTTATTACTTAACAGAAAGATCGGTTTCTTTTGAATGGCTGGGATCATGCGAATACTATGGACATGATGACAGTTTATAACAGTTTGCCACAAGCAGACATTCAGAGGTACTTTTAATTTTGATTGTGATTTTCAGTACTCCCCTGCTGCTAACATTACAAATCAAAGCAGTGTATGAATTTATGTGTCAGGGCAATTGTCAAATTAAGTCTGTTAGGCCATTTTGTAGGTCAACTTTTTTCTGACCTATCTAGATGAGTAATAATAGCAATTTATGGTTGTCATGTCAGCCAGAATAACTAACAAAAATATAGGTTTAAAGGCCACAAATGCAGGAATATACTGGAATAAACTTTCCAAAGTTAATTCCCTAATTTTAGAGATTTATATTGAAGGCTGAGCTATTTTTTGAATTTCCTGAGCTTTTGATTTTTACGATGTGTTGACACTAAATATTGCCACTATGTCTATCACATATGATCATGTTGAATGACGGAGCAGACTTGATGACTCTTTATAATTATTGTGTTATTTTGTGTGTATCTAGTGGCAGTGCAACACGACTGTCACCATGGGCTAGCTCATCCCTTTCTCTAATATTAATTTACTGGTTCCCCCCAGGATAGAACATCTTGAATTCTTGGATGAGAAGGAGCTTTTGCAACAACTACTGCAACATTATTGCATCTGCTGGGCCACAAAGGATAGTGGTGACTTTGGTAATCTTTTTATGCTTTGTATTGACACCCTATAGATAACAATGTGAAAAGGAAACTTCTGTGTGGATTGACTGAAAGGTGATGGGCGCGATTTTCCCCAAAATATTCTAAGTTAATTTGTGACGAGAGCACAACACGGCCGGAGAATCCCGGGAAAGGCCAACAGCGAGCCTCACAACAGGTTTCGTTTTTCAGGGAATTTCCCACCGACTCTGCCGGGTTTCCCACCTCTATTCAATGACACTTAGTCATTTTTTGGGGTCCTGGGGTGTTCCTCACCGGTTTAGCCCACACTTAGAATTTTTTTAGCACTGGGGAGCTGAACTCCGAGATCGAGCCGCCATTTTGAAAGGGTGCCCTAAGTGAGCTTACCCCCCCACCTCCCAATCGTCAAAGTCACCCCCCACACACATGGACACTACCCCACCCCCCCAAGCCTCCTTACAACACCCCCTCCCTTCCAGGACCCCCACCCATCACCGATCTAAGCTCCCAGAGGCCCCTATCTACCTGCCCTGCACTCTCTCACCGTTCAACCCCTCTCTCCCCCCCCCCCCCCCCCCCCCCAAATCGGCCTTGTTTTATGGGCATGGCCCCCTCGCCCCAGCCCTTGGCAGTGCCACCCTGGCATCCAGACAGTGCTCCTGCTGGCTTTGCACTGCAATCTGGGCACTTTGGCAGTGCAAATGGTTAGGAAGACAAATAAATGGAATGTTGACATTTATAACAAGGGGAATGGAATATAACAGGAGGAACGTCTTACTGCAGCTGAACAGGGCATTGGTGAGACCACATTTGGAGCACTGCGTACAGTTTTGGTCTCCTTATTTGAAAAATGATACAATGCGTTAGAAGCTGCCGAGGAAAGGGGCCCTCAACTCATTCCTGGGATGAAGGCTTATCTTATGAAGAAAGGTTGAGCCTAGACCCGTTGGCGTTTAGAGATGATATTGCAAAACAAGATCCCGAGGGCTTGATAGGGTGCATACTCGAAGGATGTTTCCAGTCGTGGGGGAGACTACAACTGTGGAACACATTTTAAGAATATGAGGTCTCCCTTTTAAGACTGAAGTGAGGAGAATTTTTTCTTGAGGGTTGTTAGCAAATGGCATTCTCTTCACCAGAGAGCATTGGAGGCTGGGTCATTGAATTTATTGAAGGCAGATTTGGGACATATTTTTGATAGACAAAGTAGTCAAAGGTTGAGGAGTGGAGACAGGAAAGTGAAGTTGAAACCACAACCAGGTGAGCCATGATTGTATTGAATGGTGGAGCAGTTTTGAAAGGCTGAATGGCCTACTCCTAAGTCATGTGTTCCCATGTGACTGCAGCAGTTCAAGAAGGCAGCTCATCATCACCTTCTTGAGGGCATTTAGGAATGGACAACAAATGCGAGCCTGACCAGCAGCATCCAGATACCAATTCTTTTAAAAATTGGTGGTTGAAGGAAAAGGGCAAGGGGAGATAATGGGATAGCATTAGGCAACTACTACTGTGAAGGATTAGCAGCAGCAGATCCATTTATTTGAATGGTTTATTTCTGAATTACTCCCAGGTACTCTCCTCCAAGCCACTTTGCAAAGTAACCGTTTAAGAAAACAATGAATAGAATCAAGTTACTTTTTAAAGCAGTGGCTCCAAATGATGAAATTCCCTTTTTAAGGTGTTCTTCCCTTCATAGGAGGGGTGTGGGTTGCCTGTTTTTCCCCTGTTTCAAGTGAAATGTCATTTCTGAGGACTGGACTTCGAGTGTAGTGCCATAAAACTAAATTCAAATCCACTTTCATATAAGTTTCCTTTTTAACCTTGGGAGAAAAAATGGACATGTGGAAGTAGTGGGATGAAATCAACCAACTACCTATTCCTAATTACCCACTGTACCTTCACATGTAATATCCTGTTTGTTTTCAGGTATCCGTGACATTATGTTTGGGAACATTTAATTTCCATTGTGAAGTAAAGTCTGAAATAATGAGTCCAGCAATCAATCTCTGCATGAAAAGGGAAATCCATGGAAAACTTTAACAGGACACTTCCTTTGTGATTAAATGTTTGTTGCTGTTTTGCTATGTATAAGCACCAGAAAAGGCTGAACTTGCATCATTTTGTGAACTTGCAGCCTGTAGTTTGTTAACTTGGCAAACTACTTGTTTTGCATCAGAAAGATTGATTTGTTTTAATTTGTTATATTTAATAAAATTCTTATTTGAGATGGATGTGTTCACCAAAACAATAGACAATGAGTTGTCTTTTTAATCATCAGTACACAAGTAGAATTTTCCACAAATGCCTAACTTAAGACATTGATTTTCAGAATTGTTGATTATTAAAATGCAATTTTATTTGGACTATGTCCAAACTGAATAAATGGGAGTTTAAACTGATAAATTTAATATTTACAGTAATGTAATTAGACAGTTGATATTGCCTTTTTAGTAAATTAATCTGACTGAATAGTTGTCTATTCTTTACTGCATAAATGTGGTCTTTATAATTAATTCCTGTATTAGTGTCAGTTTTTACTAATGTGATCAGTTCATCACTCATTCCTTCGTAAGTGATCAATCATATTCATCACACTGGGTTTGAGCTTGAAGGAGAATGGAAAGGATCACCTGGGCAAAAAGAAGTAACAAATGAGGAATAAATGAACAAAGGAATTTGCTTAAGGTAATTAGAAAAAGGCAAAGACTGGGCAGGGCACAGAAGAATCAGATTGGTAAGGAATGTTATGGAAGGAAAATTTCAGGGAAGATTTCAAGAAGAGGAAGAGAATATCTGTGTTGGATGGCTTGAAAATTGAGTAAAGTTGTAAAATGAAAAGACTAGTGCAGGACTGAGACTGAAGAAGATGATGAACCAAGGACCTGCCTTCGGGGAAAACACACAATGGTAATGAGCTGCTATTTATAAGGTTTCCTGTAGGAAGCATGTTGATAAAACTAACGTGCTTCGTATTTAAATATGGCAGCATGGTTAGGATGTTGGTTAAAGGATTAAAACGAGTAATGATTGTTGAATGTTTTGGGCTGTTTGTATGTTTGATATGGAGATTATTGTTGGAACTATTGTTCTTCTCAGTATGCACTCACAATAGACTTGGGGATAGGTGGCATAACTGCTGAGCTTCCTCTGTACACTCATTCAAGTAGGCAGTTGGATGGTGCAATGTTCATAAAATTGTCAGTTAAATGGAGCAGACCTCCCACTTAAGCTCATGGGTAAGTAGCGTGTACATCCCACTGGGTTTTCAGCCAAGAGTTTAAAATTTCCCTACCATTTTGTTGTTACATTGGATGAACAGATCCCATCAAATTATACTGAGGAGAGCAGGAAGTTTTTCTGGTGTCTTGGTGGCAAATGTTGCTAAGCAGGAACATTGATTAGCAATGTTGAGTACCATCCGATGCCATTTAAAAACACATTGTACATGAATGCTAATTTCTGAGACTTGCATTTATAAAGCTAACATCATCTTCTTACTTGTACACAATAAACATTTTGAACAAACTGGCTAATGGTATATAATCCCGAGCGCCTCATGTCTACTTATCATAGAATTTAAAGTGCAGAAAGAGGCCATTCGGCCCATCGAGTCTGCACCGGCTCTTGGAAAGAGCACCCGACCCAAGTCCACACCTCCACCCTATCCCCATAACCCAGCAGCCACACCAACACTAAGGGCAATTTTGGACACTAAAGGCAATTTATCATGGCCAATCCACCTAACCTGCACATCTTTGGACTGTGGGAGGAAACTGGAGCACCCGGAGAAAACCCACGCTGACACGGGGAGAACGTGCAGACTCCGCACAGACAGTGGCCCAAGACGGGAATCGAACCTGGGACCCTGGAGCTGTGAAGCAACAGTGCTACCCACTGTGCTACCATGCTGCCGTTCGGATGTCCTTTAAAGTTGAATAGCTTACAGGCTCTAATGCCTAAATACATGAATAAAGAATGAACATATGGTTGAAGTTCTTCCAGAGCCCATGGATCGTAATTGGGAGAAAAAAAAATTAAAGTTGTCTCCAAAAAACATAAGCCTGAAGGAAAAATAAAATATTGTTAAAAGCCGCCCCAGGTGAGGTTCCCCAAAGTCACTGTTCTGGGTGAGACCCCCTCAATTAGTCACCATCCAATTGGAATGCTCCTAAATTGTGATAATTCCAGTTGAGGTTTGGATGAACTGGCTCATTGTCTTTATTCACCCACTTCTGTCGCAACAAAAAATTAATCTAGAGGATCCATTTTCACACACAACTTTTTCTCAGACCCAAGAGTTATGTGTGAAAAGGAGCCAATTTAACCAGGCTTTCTCGAGTTAAACATGGAGTAAGTTTATTAATTATTAAAGGCAAGAAAATGGTAAAACACGACTTCCGGTGTGGGCCATGGAGTAAGTGGTCACATACAGAGTGGCTCCTGCTCAAAGTCACAGAAAAGAGCTCTTTTTAGCCAGTACTGGGTGGAATTTTGATGAAAAGACGTAGGTGAATGTTGGAGTAGTAATTTCCCTCAGGAGTGGTATGTCTGCTGTTTACCAGACCCGGCAGAAAACAGAGAGATTTGGGTGAAATGCTGGAACAAGCTTCTGCTGCTGCAGCAACAACGAAAGCCACTTTAAGCATGTAGGCGGAGGAAAGGCTGATGTAAGCTGGAAGGCTTCACCTTTATTCAAGCTGAATTCCAGCAACAGAGAGAACAAATGCAAGAGGATCGCGCAAAGGCCACTGAAGAAGTGGTGGCATCCCTGAAGTGTTCTTTGGAACGGGTGGAGACGTGTTTGGAGGTGCAGGGGTCACAGATTCAGGAGATTGATGGAGTGATCTTCAACCACAGCGATTGTGTGGTGACTCTGGAGGCGGAGGTGGGGCTCCGAAGGAGACCTCTGGAAAACGTTGAAGGCAAAGGTGGAGGAGTAGGAGAATGCCTCCAGAAGGCAGAACCTGCAAATAGTGAGCCTGCCTGAAGGAGTGGAAAGTGGGAGTGCCACGACGTGTGTCTCTAAGATGGTGGCAGAAGGGATGCTAGATAAGGCGCCTGAAGTGGACAGAGTGCATCGGGGCCTGAGTCAAGCCTAGTGCTGGGGAGCCGCCGCAAGCGGTGATCGTGAGACTCCACAAATTTGAAGAGAAAGAAGATTCTGCGTTGAGCCAGAGAGAAGCGTACCTGCGACTGGGAGGAGAATAAGGTCGGATTTATCAGGACATTGGAGCCTAGTTGGCAAAGTGACAGGCAAGCTTCAACAAGGCCAAGGCGGTGCTGTACCGGCGGCAGATCAGGTTTGAGTTGCTCTACCTGGCGAAATTATGGGTGACGTTCGGAAGCCGGGAGTTTTATTTCGAGACCCCTGAAGCGGCCAAAGTCTTCATTAAGGAGCATAAACTGGGGGAGAACTGGGTGGACAATGTTTGGGAACCGGGGTGCTGGCACTTTGTAATGGTTGGGAGCATGTTCGAAGTGGAGGTAGGGATTGGGGAATGTTCACTTTTTTTTGGGGGGGGAGGAGGAGGTTTGCTGTTTACTGTTGGTATTGTAAGGGGTGGAAAGTTTATGTGGGAGTGGATGTTCCCGCCCCACCCTCCTGTTTTCTGGGACTGATAATGCTTAACATTTGTTTGTTTGCTTTTGAAGAAGGCTGCCTGGAGTTTAGGAGAAGTCTTTGTGTGAGTGAGGGTAAGGTCATCAGGGAGCCTTCCTCTTGGAGCTGATGAGTGGGCGGGGGGGGGGGGGGGGGGAGGGGGGGCGGGAGGTCATTGGTAAGTGCCTTTGGGCAGAGGTTGCTGCGCTAGCAGGTTATGCTGGTGAACGGAAGTGAGGTGGTGGGGTCGACAGCCGAGACGGGTGGCCGGGGGAGGGTGAAAGGCCGTTTGCGGGGGGGGGGGGGGGGGGTGGCGGGGGGGAGGTTGCGACGTGGCAGGGTGTGGGAGATGACATGGTCATGGCTGGAGAAAGGGGCCATCTAGGCTGGGCTAGGTACAGGGTGGAATTAAAGGGGCAGGAGTTAAGTGGGGAAGAGGACAGACGGCAGAGGGGATTGGATGCATAAGCCTCCGGTAAGGCTGGGAGCATGGAACGTCCGGGGACTGAATGGGCCGGTTAAAAGGCCGCAGGTGTTCACGCACCTCAGGAGCTTGAAAGCGGGGCTGGTCTTTCTGCAGGAGACACACCTCCGTGTGAAGGACCAGGTTAGGTAAAGGAAGGGGTGGGTCTGGCAGGTTTTTCACTCAGGGTTTGATTCGAAAGCGAGCAGAGTGGTGATTTTAATGAGCAGAAAAATGGGATTTGTGAGTGCGAAGGAGGTGACGGATCCGGGTGGGAGAGATGTGATTATGAGTGGGGTATTGGAAGGGGCACCGGTGGTGTTGGTAAATGTGTATGCCCCAAATTGGGATGATGTGGTTTTTATGAAGGGGTTGCTGACAGCGATCCCGGATTTGGCCACGTACCAGTTGATCATGGGAGGAGATTTTAATTGTATCCTAGAGCCGAGGGTGGATAGGTCGAGCACCAGGTCGATGGGTAGGGTACGAATGGCAAGTGAACTGGGGGGGATTATGGACAGGATGGGTATGGTGGATCCATGGCGCTTTCGGAACCCAGGGGGAAGGGAGTATTCCTTCTTTCACATGTCGAGAAGATGTATTCGAGGATTGATTACCTTGTATGATTCAGCAGATTTTGGTTGGGGTGGAGGAGGCAGAGAATGCGGGGATAGTTATCTTGGACCATGCGCCCCACTGGCTGGAGATTCGGTTTCGATCAGGGCCAGAGTGGAGATTTGGCTCGGGGTTGTTGGCGGCCACAGGGGATCCCTGTACTGACTGCTTCCTCCCAGCCCATCTCACCGTTACCCATCTATCTTTATTCTTCGGAGGAACTACATCCCTGAAGCTTCTACCTATGACCACCTCTGCCTCCCGAATGATCCAAAGTTCATCCAGCTCCAGTTCCCTAACGCGGTTTCTGAGGAGCTGGAGATAGGTGCACGTCCCACAGATGAAATCAGCAGGGACACTGTCGGCATCCCTCACCTCAAACATTCTGCAGGAGGAACATTGCACTACCTTCCCTGCCATCCCCTCTCGATAAAAAAAGAAAGAGCTTACCTGTTATTCACTCCCCTTCTCAGCAAGCACTCACTCAGCAACCTCTGCACCCTGCACCTGAGGGAAAATAAAATAAAAACTACTTTCCAGTCACCAGCCAATCCCTTACCTGCAGGCTGTGGTGTCACGGTTCAACTTCTTTCTACTTCTACCTGACCTCGAGCCTTCATCTTGATCTTTACAGCGGTTGTTTTTTTTTTGGTTCGAGGAGAGGGTAGGGAGGGAAACACTGAAGAAGTGTTTCGGGTTTAAGTGTTTAAGACAACGGCTCCTCCACAAACCAACTTCAAGTTAGGGTGACCACATTGGAGGTATGCAAATTTCCCTTGCAACAGCCAATCAGCAGCTCTGCTCTACTGTCCTCTGCTGTTTCACACTCTTTCACCCTCCTTCATCTTGTTTCAGTCTCTTTCACCCTCCTTCGTCTCGTTTCACTCTCTTTCACCCTCCTTCGTCTCGTTTCACTCTCTTTCACCTTCCTTCATCTCGTTTGACTCTGTTCACCCTCCTTCGTCTCATTTCACTCTCTTTCACCCTCCTTCGTCTCGTTTGACTCTCTTTAACCCTCCTTCATCTTGTTTCGCTCTCTTTAACCCTCCTTCGTCTTGTTTGACTCTCTGTAACCCTCCTTCATCCTGTTTTGCTCTCTTTCACCCTCCTTGGTCTCGTTTGTCTCTCTTTCACCCTCCTTCGTCTCGTTTCACTCGCTTTCACCCTCCTTCGTCTCGTTTCACTCTCTTTCACCCTCCTTCGTCTCGTTTCACTCGCTTTCACCCTCCTTCGTCTCGTTTCACTCGCTTTCACCCTCCTTCGTCTCCTTTCACTCTCTTTCACCCTCCTTCGTCTCGTTTCACTCTTTCATCCTCCTTCGTCTCGTTTCACTCGCTTTCACCCTCCTTCGTCTCGCTTCACTTGCTTTCACCCTCCTTCGTCTCCTTTCACTCGCTTTCACCCTCCTTCGTATCGTTTCACTCGCATTCACCCTGCGTCGTCTCGTTTCACTCGCTTTCATCCTCCTTCGTCTTGTTTCACACTCTTTCACCCTCCTTCGTCTCGTTTCACTCTCACCCTCCTTCGTCTCCTTTCACTCTCTTTCACCCTCCTTGGTCTCGTTTCACTCTCTTTCACCCTCCTTCATCTCGTTTCACTCTCTTTCACACTCCTTCGTCTCGTTTTTATCACTTTCACCCTCCTTCGTCTCCTTTCACTCTCTTTCACCCTCCTTCGTATCGTTTCACTTGCTTTCACCCTCCTTCGTCTCGTTTCACTCTCTTTCACCCTCCTTCATGTGGTTTCACTCGCTTTCATCCTCCTTTGTCTCCTTTCACTCGCTTTCACCCTCCTTCGTCTCCTTTCACTCGCCTTGGTCTCGTTGCACTCTCTTTCACCCTCATTCGGCTAGTTTCACTCGCTTTCACCCTCCTTCATCTCCTTTCTCTCTCTTTCACCCTCCTTCGTCTCCTTTCTCTCTCTTTCACCCTCCTTCATCTCGTTTCACTCGCTTACACCCTCCTTCGTCTCGTTTCCCTCACTTTCACCCTCCTTCGTCTCGTTTCAGTAGCTTTCACCCTCCTTCGTCTTGTTTCCCTCACTTTCACCCTCCTTCGTCTCGTTTCAGTCGCTTTCACCCTCCTTCGTCTCCGTTCACTCTCTTTCACCCTCCTATGTCTCCTTTCACTCGCTTTCACCCTCCTTCGTCTCCTTTCATTCGCTTTCACCCTCCTTCGTCTCGTTTCACTCTCACCCTCCTCCTCAATGTGGTTTCACTCGCTTTCATCCTCCTTCGTCTCGTTTCACTCTCTTTCACCCTCCTTCCTCTCGTTTCACTCTCTTTCACCCTCCTTCGTCTCGTTTCACTCTTTCACCCTCCTTCGTCTCGTTTCACTCGCTTTCACCCTCTTTCGTCTCGTTTCACTCTCTTTGACCTTCCTTCGTCTCCTTTCACTCACTTTCACCCTCCTTCGTCTCGTTTCACTCACTTTCACCCTCCTTCGTATCGTTGCACTCTCTTTCACCCTCCTTCGTCTCGTGTCACTCGCTTTCACCCTCCTTCGTCTCCTTTCACTCGCTTTCCCCCTCCTTCGTCTCGTTTCACTCTTTCACCCTCCTTCGTCTCGTTTCACTCTTTCACCCTCCTTCGTCTCGTTTCACTCGCTTTCACCCTCATTCATCTCGTTTCACTCGCTTTCATCCTCCTTCGTCTCGTTTCACTCGCTTTCACCCTCCTTCGTTTCGTTTCACTCGCTTTCTCCCTCCTTCGTCTCATTTCACTTGCTTTCACTCTCCTTCGGCTCGTTTCACTCTCTTTCACCCTCCTTCATGTGGTTTCACTCGCTTTCATCCTCCTTCGTCTCCTTTCACTCGCTTTCATGCTCCTTCGCCTCCTTTCAATCTCTTTCACCCTCCTTCGTCTCGTTTAACACTCTTTCACCCTCCTTCGTCTTGTTTCACTCGCTTTCACCCTCCTTCGTCTCGTTTCACTTGCTTTCACCCTCCTTCGTCTCGTTTCACTCTCACCCTGCTTCATGTGGTTTCACTCGCTTTCATCCTCCTTTGTCTCCTTTCACTCGCTTTCACCCTCCTTCGTCTCCTTTCACTCGCCTTGGTCTCGTTGCACTCTCTTTCACCCTCTTCGTCTCGTTTCACTCGCTTTCACCCTCCTTCATCTCCTTTCACTCTCTTTCACCCTTATTCGGCTAGTTTCACTCGCTTTCACCCTCCTTCATCTCCTGTCTCTCTCTTTCACCCTCCTTCATCTCGTTTCACTCGCTTACACCCTCCTTCGTCTCGTTTCCCTCACTTTCACCCTCCTTCGTCTCGTTTCAGTCGCTTTCACCTTCCTACGTCTCCTTTCACTCGCTTTCACCCTCCTTCGTCTCGTTTCACTCTCTTTCACCCTCCTTCGTCTCCTTTCACTCGCTTTCACCCTCCTTCGTCTCATTTCAATCTCTTTCACCCTCCTTCGTCTCGTTTCACTCGCTTTCACCCACCTTCGTCTCCTTTCACTCGCTTTCACCCTCCTTCGTCTCGTTTCACCCGCTTTCACTCTCCTTCGTCTCGTTTCACTCTCTTTCACCCTCCTTCGTCTCGTTTCACTCTCTTTCACCCTCCTTCGTCTCGTTTCACTCGCTTTCACCCTCCTTCGTCTCGTTTCACCCGCTTTTACTCTCCTTCGTCTCGTTTCACTCTCTTTCACCCTCCTTCGTCTCGTTTCAGTGGCTTTCACCCTCCTTCATCTCGTTTGACTCTCTTTAACCCTCCTTCGTATTGTTTGACTATCTTTTACCCTCCTTCCTCCTGTTTCGCTCCCTTTAACCCTCCTTGGTCTCGTTTGTCTCTCTTTCACCCTCCTTCGTCTCGTTTCACTCGCTTTCAACCTCCTTCGTCTCGTTTCACTCTCTTTCACCCTCCTTCGTCTCGTTTCACTCGCTTTCACCCTCCTTCGTCTCGTTTCACTCTTTTTCACCCTCCTTCGTCTCCTTTCACTCTCTTTCACCCTCCTTCGTCTCGTTTCACTCTTTCATCCTCCTTAGTCTCGTTTCACTCGCTTTCACCCTCCTTCATCTTGTTTCACTCTCTTTCACCCTCCTTTGTCTCGTTTCACTCTCTTTCACCCTCCTTCATCTCGTTTCACTCTCTTTCACCCTCCTTCGTCTCGTTTCACTCTCTTTAACCCTCCTTCGTCTCGTTTCACTCTCACCCTCCTTCGTCTCCTTTCACTCGCTTTCACCCTCCTTCATCTTGTTTCACACTCTTTCACCCTCCTTCGTCTCGTTTCACTCGCTTTCACCCTCCGTCCCCTTTCACTCGCTTTCACCCTCCTTCGTCTCCTTTCACTCGCATTCACCCTGCTTCGTCTCCTTTCACTCTCTTTCACCCTCCTTCATCTCGTTTAACTCTCTTTCACCCTCCTTCATCTCCTTTCACTCGCTTTCACCCTCCTTCGTCTCCTTTCACTCTTTCACCCTCCTTCGTCTTGTTTCACTCGCTTTCACCCTCCGTCCCCTTTCACTCGCTTTCACCCTCCTTCGTCTCCTTTCACTAGCTTTCACCCTCCATCGTCTCCTTTCACTCTCTTTCACCCTCCTTCGTCTCGTTTCACTCTCTCACCCACCTTCGTCTCGTTCCACTCTCTTTCACCCTCCTTCGTCTCGTTTCACTCTCTTTCACCCTCCTTCATCTTGTTTCACTCTCTTTCACCCTCCTTCGTCTCCTTTCACTCGCTTTCACCCTCCTTCGTCTCCTTTCACTCGCTTTCACCCTCCTTCGTCTCCTTTCACTCGCTTTCACCATCCTTCATCTTGTTTCAGTCTCTTTCACCCTCCTTCGTCTCGTTTCACTCGCTTTCACCCTCCTTCGTCTCGTTTCACACTCTTTCACCCTCCTTCGTCTCGTTTCACTCGCTTTCACCCTCCTTCGTCTCCTTTCACTCTCTTTCGCCCTCATACGACTCGTTTCACTCGCTTTCACCCTCCTTCGTCTCCTTTCACTCGCTCTCACCCTCCTTCGTCTCCTTTCACTCTTTCACCCTCCTTCATCTTGTTTCACTCGCTTTCACCATCCGTCCCCTTTCACTCGCTTTGACCCTCCTTCGTCTCGTTTCACACTCTTTCACCCTCCTTCGTCTCGTTTAACTCTCTTTCACCCTCCTTCGTCTCCTTTCACTCGCTTTCACCCTTTTTCGTCTCGTTTCACACTCTTTCACCCTCCTTCATCTCCTTTCACTCGCTTTCACCCTCCTTCATCTCCTTTCACTCGCTTTCACCCTCCTTCGTCTCCTTTCACTCGCTTTCACCCTCCTTCGTCTCGTTTCACAATCTTTCACCCTCCTTCGTCTCGTTTCACTCGCTTTCACCCTCCTTCGTCTCCTTTCACTCTTTCACCCTCCTTCATCTTGTTTCACTCGCTTTCACCATCCGTCCCCTTTCACTCGCTTTCACCCTCCTTCGTCTCCTTTCACTCTTTCACCCTCCTTCGTCTCCTTTCACTAGCTTTCACCCTCCTTCGTCTCGTTTCACTCTCACCCTCCTCCTTCATGTGGTTTCACTCGCTTTCATCCTCCTTCGTCTCGTTTCACTCTCTTTCACCCTCTTTCGTCTCGTTTCACTCTCTTTGACCTTCCTTCGTCTCGTTTCACTCACTTTCACCCTCCTTCGTCTCGTTTCACTCACTTTCACCCTCCTTCGTATCGTTTCACTCTCTTTCACCCTCCTTCGTCTCGTGTCACTCGCTTTCACCCTCCTTCGTCTCCTTTCACTCGCTTTCACCCTCCTTCGTCTCGTTTCACTCTTTCACCCTCCTTCGTCTCGTTTCACTCGCTTTCACCCTCATTCATCTCGTTTCACTCGCTTTCATCCTCCTTCGTCTCGTTTCACTCGCTTTCACCCTCCTTCGTTTCGTTTCACTCGCTTTCTCCCTCCTTCGTCTCGTTTCACTTGCTTTCACTCTCCTTCGTCTCGTTTCACTCTCTTTCACCCTCCTTCATGTGGTTTCACTCGCTTTCACCCTCCTTCGTCTCCTTTCACTCGACTTGGTCTCGTTTCACTCGCTTTCACCCTCCTTCGTCTCGTTTCACTCGCTTTCACCCTCCTTCGTCTTGTTTCACTCTCTTTCACCCTCCTTCGTCTCGTTTCACTCGCTTACACCCTCCTTCGTCTCGTTTCCCTCACTTTCACCCTCCTTCGTCTCGTTTCAGTCGCTTTCACCCTCCTTCGTCTCGTTTCCCTCACTTTCACCCTCCTTCGTCTCGTTTCAGTCGCTTTCACCCTCCTTCGTCTCCGTTCACTCTCTTTCACCCTCCTTCGTCTCCTTTCACTCGCTTTCACCCTCCTTCGTCTCGTTTCAATCTCTTTCACCCTCCTTCGTCTCGTTTCACTCGCTTTCACCCACCTTCGTCTCCTTTCACTCTCTTTCACCCTCCTTCATCTCGTTTCCCTCATTTCACCCTCCTTCGTCTCGTTTCACTCTCTTTCACCCTGCTTCGTCTCCTTTCACTCGCTTTCACCCTCCTTCGTCTCCTTTCAATCTCTTTCACCCTCCTTCGTCTCCTTTCACTCGCTTTCACCCTCCTTCGTCTCCTTTCACTCGCTTTCACGCTCCTTCGTCTCCTTTCAATCTCTTTCACCCTCCTTCGTCTCGTTTAACACTCTTTCACCCTCCTTCGTCTTGTTTCACTCGCTTTCACCCTCCTTCGTCTCGTTTCACTCGCTTTCACCCTCCTTCGTCTCGTTTCACTTGCTTTCACCTTCCTTCGTCTCGTTTCACTCTCACCCTGCTTCATGTGGTTTCACTCGCTTTCATCCTCCTTTGTCTCCTTTCACTCGCTTTCACCCTCCTTCGTCTCCTTTCACTCGCCTTGGTCTCGTTGCACTCGCTTTCACCCTCCTTCGTCTCCTTTCACTCGCCTTGGTCTCGTTTCACTCTCTTTCACCCTCTTCGTCTCGTTTCACTCGCTTTCACCCTCCTTCGTCTCCTTTCACTCTCTTTCACCCTTATTCGGCTAGTTTCACTCGCTTTCACCCTCCTTCATCTCCTGTCTCTCTCTTTCACCCTCCTTCATCTCCTGTCTCTCTCTTTCACCCTCCTTCGTCTCGTTTCATTCGCTTTCACCCTCCTTCGTCTCGTTTCACTCTCTTTCACCCTCCTTCGTCTCCTTTCACTCGCTTTCACCCTCCTTCGTCTCATTTCAATCTCTTTCACCCTCCTTCGTCTCGTTTCACTCGCTTTCACCCACCTTCGTCTCCTTTCACTCGCTTTCACCCTCCTTCGTCTCGTTTCACCCGCTTTCACTCTCCTTCGTCTCGTTTCACTCTCTTTCACCCTCCTTCGTCTCGTTTCACTCTTTCACCCTCCTTCGTCTCGTTTCACTCGCTTTCACCCTCCTTCGTCTCGTTTCACCCGCTTTTACTCTCCTTCGTCTCGTTTCACTCTCTTTCACCCTCCTTCATCTCGTTTGACTCTCTTTAACCCTCCTTCGTATTGTTTGACTATCTTTAACCCTCCTTCCTCCTGTTTCGCTCCATTTAACCCTCCTTGGTCTCGTTTGTCTCTCTTTCACCCTCCTTCGTCTCGTTTCACTCGCTTTCACCCTCCTTCGTCTCGTTTCACTCTCTTTCACCCTCCTTCGTCTCGTTTCACTCGCTTTCACCCTCCTTCGTCTCGTTTCACTCGCTTTCACCCTCCTTCGTCTCCTTTCACTCTCTTTCACCCTCCTTCGTCTCGTTTCACTCTTTCATCCTCCTTCGTCTCGTTTCACTCGCTTTCACCCTCCTTCGTCTCGCTTCACTTGCTTTCACCCTCCTTCGTCTCCTTTCACCCTCCTTCGTATCGTTTCACTCGCATTCACCCTGCGTCGTCTCGTTTCACTCGCTTTCATCCTCCTTCGTCTTGTTTCACACTCTTTCACCCTCCTTCGTCTCGTTTCACTCTCACCCTCCTTCGTCTCCTTTCACTCTCTTTCACCCTCCTTGGTCTCGTTTCACTCTCTTTCACCCTCCTTCATCTCGTTTCACTCTCTTTCACACTCCTTCGTCTCGTTTTTATCACTTTCACCCTCCTTCGTCTCCTTTCACTCTCTTTCACCCTCCTTCGTATCGTTTCACTTGCTTTCACCCTCCTTCGTCTCGTTTCACTCTCTTTCACCCTCCTTCATGTGGTTTCACTCGCTTTCATCCTCCTTTGTCTCCTTTCACTCGCTTTCACCCTCCTTCGTCTCCTTTCACTCGCCTTGGTCTCGTTGCACTCTCTTTCACCCTCATTCGGCTAGTTTCACTCGCTTTCACCCTCCTTCATCTCCTTTCTCTCTCTTTCACCCTCCTTCGTCTCCTTTCTCTCTCTTTCACCCTCCTTCATCTCGTTTCACTCGCTTACACCCTCCTTCGTCTCGTTTCCCTCACTTTCACCCTCCTTCGTCTCGTTTCAGTAGCTTTCACCCTCCTTCGTCTCGTTTCCCTCACTTTCACCCTCCTTCGTCTCGTTTCAGTCGCTTTCACCCTCCTTCGTCTCCGTTCACTCTCTTTCACCCTCCTATGTCTCCTTTCACTCGCTTTCACCCTCCTTCGTCTCCTTTCATTCGCTTTCACCCTCCTTCGTCTCGTTTCACTCTCACCCTCCTCCTCAATGTGGTTTCACTCGCTTTCATCCTCCTTCGTCTCGTTTCACTCTCTTTCACCCTCCTTCCTCTCGTTTCACTCTCTTTCACCCTCCTTCGTCTCGTTTCACTCTTTCACCCTCCTTCGTCTCGTTTCACTCGCTTTCACCCTCTTTCGTCTCGTTTCACTCTCTTTGACCTTCCTTCGTCTCCTTTCACTCACTTTCACCCTCCTTCGTCTCGTTTCACTCACTTTCACCCTCCTTCGTATCGTTGCACTCTCTTTCACCCTCCTTCGTCTCGTGTCACTCGCTTTCACCCTCCTTCGTCTCCTTTCACTCGCTTTCCCCCTCCTTCGTCTCGTTTCACTCTTTCACCCTCCTTCGTCTCGTTTCACTCTTTCTCCCTCCTTCGTCTCGTTTCACTCGCTTTCACCCTCATTCATCTCGTTTCACTCGCTTTCATCCTCCTTCGTCTCGTTTCACTCGCTTTCACCCTCCTTCGTTTCGTTTCACTCGCTTTCTCCCTCCTTCGTCTCATTTCACTTGCTTTCACTCTCCTTCGGCTCGTTTCACTCTCTTTCACCCTCCTTCATGTGGTTTCACTCGCTTTCATCCTCCTGCGTCTCCTTTCACTCGCTTTCATGCTCCTTCGCCTCCTTTCAATCTCTTTCACCCTCCTTCGTCTCGTTTAACACTCTTTCACCCTCCTTCGTCTTGTTTCACTCGCTTTCACCCTCCTTCGTCTCGTTTCACTCGCTTTCACCCTCCTTCGTCTCGTTTCACTTGCTTTCACCCTCCTTCGTCTCGTTTCACTCTCACCCTGCTTCATGTGGTTTCACTCGCTTTCATCCTCCTTTGTCTCCTTTCACTCGCTTTCACCCTCCTTCGTCTCCTTTCACTCGCCTTGGTCTCGTTGCACTCTCTTTCACCCTCTTCGTCTCGTTTCACTCGCTTTCACCCTCCTTCATCTCCTTTCACTCTCTTTCACCCTTATTCGGCTAGTTTCACTCGCTTTCACCCTCCTTCATCTCCTGTCTCTCTCTTTCACCCTCCTTCATCTCGTTTCACTCGCTTACACCCTCCTTCGTCTCGTTTCCCTCACTTTCACCCTCCTTCGTCTCGTTTCAGTCGCTTTCACCTTCCTACGTCTCCTTTCACTCGCTTTCACCCTCCTTCGTCTCGTTTCACTCTCTTTCACCCTCCTTCGTCTCCTTTCACTCGCTTTCACCCTCCTTCGTCTCATTTAAATCTCTTTCACCCTCCTTCGTCTCCTTTCACTCGCTTTCACCCTCCTTCGTCTCGTTTCACCCGCTTTCACTCTCCTTCGTCTCGTTTCACTCTCTTTCACCCTCCTTCGTCTCGTTTCACTCTCTTTCACCCTCCTTCGTCTCGTTTCACTCGCTTTCACCCTCCTTCGTCTCGTTTCACCCGCTTTTACTCTCCTTCGTCTCGTTTCACTCTCTTTCACCCTCCTTCGTCTCGTTTCAGTGGCTTTCACCCTCCTTCATCTCGTTTGACTCTCTTTAACCCTCCTTCGTATTGTTTGACTATCTTTTACCCTCCTTCCTCCTGTTTCGCTCCCTTTAACCCTCCTTGGTCTCGTTTGTCTCTCTTTCACCCTCCTTCGTCTCGTTTCACTCGCTTTCAACCTCCTTCGTCTCGTTTCACTCTCTTTCACCCTCCTTCGTCTCGTTTCACTCGCTTTCACCCTCCTTCGTCTCGTTTCACTCGCTTTCACCCTCCTTCGTCTCCTTTCACTCTCTTTCACCCTCCTTCGTCTCGTTTCACTCTTTCATCCTCCTTAGTCTCGTTTCACTCGCTTTCACCCTCCTTCGTCTCGCTTCACTTGCTTTCACCCTCCTTCGTCTCCTTTCACTCGCTTTCACCCTCCTTCGTATCGTTTCACTCGCATTCACCCTGCGTCGTCTCGTTTCACTCACTTTCATCCTCCTTCGTCTTGTTTCACACTCTTTCACCCTCTTTCGTCTCGTTTCACTCTCACCTTCCTTCGTCTCCTTTCACTCTCTTTCACCCTCCTTGGTCTCGTTTCACTCTCTTTCACCCTCCTTCATCTCGTTTCACTCTCTTTCACACTCCTTCGTCTCGTTTTTATCACTTTCACCCTCCTTCGTCTCGTTTCAGTGGCTTTCACCCTCCTTCGTCTCGTTTCCCTCACTTTCACCCTCCTTCGTCTCGTTTCAGTCGCTTTCACCCTCCTTCGTCTCCGTTCACTCTCTTTCACCCTCCTATGTCTCCTTTCACTCGCTTTCACCCTCCTTCGTCTCCTTTCATTCGCCTTCACCCTCCACGGTCTCGTTTCACTCTCTTTCACCCTGCTTCGTCTCCTTTCAATCTCTTTCACCCTCCTTCGTCTCCTTTCACTCGCTTTCACCCTCCTTCGTCTCCTTTCACTCGCTTTCACGCTCCTTCGTCTCCTTTCAATCTCTTTCACCCTCCTTCGTCTCCTTTCACTCTCTTTCACCCTCCTTCGTCTCGTTTCAAACTCTTTCACCCTCCTTCGTCTTGCTTCACTCGCTTTCACCCTCCTTCGTCTCGTTTCACTCGCTTTCTCCCTCCTTCGTCTCGTTTCACTCGCTTTCTCCCTCCTTCGTCTCGTTTCACTCGCTTTCTCCCTCCTTCGTCTCGTTTCATTCGCTTTCACCCTCCTTCGTCTCGTTTCACTCTATTTCACCCTGCTTCGTCTCCTTTCAATCTCTTTCACCCTCCTTCGTCTCCTTTCACTTGCTTTCACCCTCCTTCGTCTCCTTTCACTCTCTTTCACCCTCCTTCGTTTCGTTTCACACTCTTTCACCCTCCTTCGTCTTGCTTCACTCGCTTTCACCCTCCTTCGTCTCGTTTCACTCGCTTTCTCCCTCCTTCGTCTCGTTTCACTCGCTTTCTCCCTCCTTCGTCTCGTTTCACTCGCTTTCATCCTCCTTTGTCTCCTTTCACTCGCTTTCACCCTCCTTCGTCTCCTTTCACTCGCCTTGGTCTCGTTGCACTCTCTTTCACCCTCCTTCGTCTCGTTTCACTCGCTTTCACCCTCCTTCGTCACCTTTCACTCTCTTTCACCCTCCTTCATCTCGTTTCACTCGCTTACACCCTCCTTTGTCTCGTTTCCCTCACTTTCACCCTCCTTCGTCTCGTTTCACTCGCTTTCACCCACCTTCGTCTCCTTTCACTCTCTTTAACCCTCCTTCATCTTGTTTCACTCTCTTTAACCCTCGTTCATCTTGTTTCACTCTCTTTAACACGCCTGCATCTTGTTTCACTCTCTTTGACCCTCCTTCGTCTTGTTTCACTGTCTTTGACCCTGCTTCACCTTGTTTCACTTTCTTTAACCCTCCTTCGTCCTGTTTCACTCTCTTTAACCCTCCTTCGTCTTGTTTCACTCTCTTTAACCCTCCTTCATCTTGTTTCACTCTCTTTAACCCACCGTCATCTTGTTTCACTCTCTTTAGCCCTCCTTCATCTTGTTTCACTCTCGTTAACGCTCCTTCATCTTGTTTCACTCTCGTTAACCCTCCTTCGTCTTGTTTCTCTCTCTTCAACCCTCCTTCGTCTTGTTTGACTCTCTTTAACACTCCTTCATCTTGGTTGACTCTTTTTAACCCTCCTTCATCTTGTTTCACTCTCTTTAACCCACCGTCATCTTGTTTCACTCTCTTTATCCCTCCTTCATCTTGTTTCACTCTCTTCAACCCCCCTTCATCTTGTTCCACTCTCTTTAACCCACCGTCATCTTGTTTCACTCTCTTTAACCCACAGTCATCTTGTTTCACTCCCTTTAGCCCTCCTTCATCTTGGTTGACTCTCTTTAACCCTCCTTCATCTTGTTTCACTCTCTTCAACCCGCCTTCATCTTGTTTCACTCTCTTTAGCCCTCCTTCATCTTGTTTCACTCTCTTTAGCCCTCCTTCATCTTGTTTCACTCTCTTTAACCCGCCTTCATCTTGTTTCACTCTCTTTAGACCTCCTTCCTCTTGTTTCACTCTCTTTGACCCTCCTTCGTCTTGCTTCACTGTCTTTGACCCTCCTTCGTCTTGTTTCACTGTCTTTGATCCTCCTTCGTCTCGTTTCACTCTCTTTAACCCTCCTTCGTCTCGTTTCACTCTCTTTAACCCTCCTTCGTCTTCTTTCACTCTCTTTAACCCTCCTTCGTCTTGTTTGACTCTCTTTAACACTCCTTCATCTTGTTTCACTCTCTTTAGCCCTCCTTCATCTTGTTTCACTCTCTTTAGCCCTCCTTCATCTTGTTTCACTCTCTTTAACCCGCCTTCATCTTGTTTCACTCTCTTTAGACCTCCTTCCTCTTGTTTCACTCTCTTTGACCCTCCTTCGTCTTGCTTCACTGTCTTTGACCCTCCTTCGTCTTGTTTCACTGTCTTTGATCCTCCTTCGTCTCGTTTCACTCTCTTTAACCCTCCTTCGTCTCGTTTCACTCTCTTTAACCCTCCTTCGTCTTCTTTCACTCTCTTTAACCCTCCTTCGTCTTGTTTGACTCTCTTTAACACTCCTTCATCTTGGTTGACTCTCTTTAACCCTCCTTCATCTTGTTTCACTCTCTTTAACCCTCCTTCATCTTGTTTCCCTCACTTTCACCCTCCTTCGTCTCGTTTCAGTAGCTTTCACCCTCCTTCGTCTCGTTTCCCTCACTTTCACCCTCCTTCGTCTCGTTTCAGTCGCTTTCACCCTCCTTCGTCTCCGTTCACTCTCTTTCACCCTCCTATGTCTCCTTTCACTCGCTTTCACCCTCCTTCGTCTCCTTTCATTCGCTTTCACCCTCCTTCGTCTCGTTTCACTCTCACCCTCCTCCTCAATGTGGTTTCACTCGCTTTCATCCTCCTTCGTCTCGTTTCACTCTCTTTCACCCTCCTTCCTCTCGTTTCACTCTCTTTCACCCTCCTTCGTCTCGTTTCACTCTTTCACCCTCCTTCGTCTCGTTTCACTCGCTTTCACCCTCTTTCGTCTCGTTTCACTCTCTTTGACCTTCCTTCGTCTCCTTTCACTCACTTTCACCCTCCTTCGTCTCGTTTCACTCACTTTCACCCTCCTTCGTATCGTTGCACTCTCTTTCACCCTCCTTCGTCTCGTGTCACTCGCTTTCACCCTCCTTCGTCTCCTTTCACTCGCTTTCCCCCTCCTTCGTCTCGTTTCACTCTTTCACCCTCCTTCGTCTCGTTTCACTCTTTCTCCCTCCTTCGTCTCGTTTCACTCGCTTTCACCCTCATTCATCTCGTTTCACTCGCTTTCATCCTCCTTCGTCTCGTTTCACTCGCTTTCACCCTCCTTCGTTTCGTTTCACTCGCTTTCTCCCTCCTTCGTCTCATTTCACTTGCTTTCACTCTCCTTCGGTTCGTTTCACTCTCTTTCACCCTCCTTCATGTGGTTTCACTCGCTTTCATCCTCCTTCGTCTCCTTTCACTCGCTTTCATGCTCCTTCGCCTCCTTTCAATCTCTTTCACCCTCCTTCGTCTCGTTTAACACTCTTTCACCCTCCTTCGTCTTGTTTCACTCGCTTTCACCCTCCTTCGTCTCGTTTCACTCGCTTTCACCCTCCTTCGTCTCGTTTCACTTGCTTTCACCCTCCTTCGTCTCGTTTCACTCTCACCCTGCTTCATGTGGTTTCACTCGCTTTCATCCTCCTTTGTCTCCTTTCACTCGCTTTCACCCTCCTTCGTCTCCTTTCACTCGCCTTGGTCTCGTTGCACTCTCTTTCACCCTCTTCGTCTCGTTTCACTCGCTTTCACCCTCCTTCATCTCCTTTCACTCTCTTTCACCCTTATTCGGCTAGTTTCACTCGCTTTCACCCTCCTTCATCTCCTGTCTCTCTCTTTCACCCTCCTTCATCTCGTTTCACTCGCTTACACCCTCCTTCGTCTCGTTTCCCTCACTTTCACCCTCCTTCGTCTCGTTTCAGTCGCTTTCACCTTCCTACGTCTCCTTTCACTCGCTTTCACCCTCCTTCGTCTCGTTTCACTCTCTTTCACCCTCCTTCGTCTCCTTTCACTCGCTTTCACCCTCCTTCGTCTCATTTCAATCTCTTTCACCCTCCTTCGTCTCCTTTCACTCGCTTTCACCCTCCTTCGTCTCGTTTCACCCGCTTTCACTCTCCTTCGTCTCGTTTCACTCTCTTTCACCCTCCTTCGTCTCGTTTCACTCTCTTTCACCCTCCTTCGTCTCGTTTCACTCGCTTTCACCCTCCTTCGTCTCGTTTCACCCGCTTTTACTCTCCTTCGTCTCGTTTCACTCTCTTTCACCCTCCTTCGTCTCGTTTCAGTGGCTTTCACCCTCCTTCATCTCGTTTGACTCTCTTTAACCCTCCTTCGTATTGTTTGACTATCTTTTACCCTCCTTCCTCCTGTTTCGCTCCCTTTAACCCTCCTTGGTCTCGTTTGTCTCTCTTTCACCCTCCTTCGTCTCGTTTCACTCGCTTTCAACCTCCTTCGTCTCGTTTCACTCTCTTTCACCCTCCTTCGTCTCGTTTCACTCGCTTTCACCCTCCTTCGTCTCGTTTCACTCTCTTTCACCCTCCTTCGTCTCCTTTCACTCTCTTTCACCCTCCTTCGTCTCGTTTCACTCTTTCATCCTCCTTAGTCTCGTTTCACTCGCTTTCACCCTCCTTCGTCTCGCTTCACTTGCTTTCACCCTCCTTCGTCTCCTTTCACTCGCTTTCACCCTCCTTCGTATCGTTTCACTCGCATTCACCCTGCGTCGTCTCGTTTCACTCACTTTCATCCTCCTTCGTCTTGTTTCACACTCTTTCACCCTCTTTCGTCTCGTTTCACTCTCACCTTCCTTCGTCTCCTTTCACTCTCTTTCACCCTCCTTGGTCTCGTTTCACTCTCTTTCACCCTCCTTCATCTCGTTTCACTCTCTTTCACACTCCTTCGTCTCGTTTTTATCACTTTCACCCTCCTTCGTCTCGTTTCAGTGGCTTTCACCCTCCTTCGTCTCGTTTCCCTCACTTTCACCCTCCTTCGTCTCGTTTCAGTCGCTTTCACCCTCCTTCGTCTCCGTTCACTCTCTTTCACCCTCCTATGTCTCCTTTCACTCGCTTTCACCCTCCTTCGTCTCCTTTCATTCGCCTTCACCCTCCACGGTCTCGTTTCACTCTCTTTCACCCTGCTTCGTCTCCTTTCAATCTCTTTCACCCTCCTTCGTCTCCTTTCACTCGCTTTCACCCTCCTTCGTCTCCTTTCACTCGCTTTCACGCTCCTTCGTCTCCTTTCAATCTCTTTCACCCTCCTTCGTCTCCTTTCACTCTCTTTCACCCTCCTTCGTCTCGTTTCAAACTCTTTCACCCTCCTTCGTCTTGCTTCACTCGCTTTCACCCTCCTTCGTCTCGTTTCACTCGCTTTCTCCCTCCTTCGTCTCGTTTCACTCGCTTTCTCCCTCCTTCGTCTCGTTTCACTCGCTTTCTCCCTCCTTCGTCTCGTTTCATTCGCTTTCACCCTCCTTCGTCTCGTTTCACTCTATTTCACCCTGCTTCGTCTCCTTTCAATCTCTTTCACCCTCCTTCGTCTCCTTTCACTTGCTTTCACCCTCCTTCGTCTCCTTTCACTCGCTTTCACGCTCCTTCATCTCCTTTCAATCTCTTTCACCCTCCTTCGTCTCCTTTCACTCTCTTTCACCCTCCTTCGTTTCGTTTCACACTCTTTCACCCTCCTTCGTCTTGCTTCACTCGCTTTCACCCTCCTTCGTCTCGTTTCACTCGCTTTCTCCCTCCTTCGTCTCGTTTCACTCGCTTTCTCCCTCCTTCGTCTCGTTTCACTCGCTTTCATCCTCCTTTGTCTCCTTTCACTCGCTTTCACCCTCCTTCGTCTCCTTTCACTCGCCTTGGTCTCGTTGCACTCTCTTTCACCCTCCTTCGTCTCGTTTCACTCGCTTTCACCCTCCTTCGTCACCTTTCACTCTCTTTCACCCTCCTTCATCTCGTTTCACTCGCTTACACCCTCCTTTGTCTCGTTTCCCTCACTTTCACCCTCCTTCGTCTCGTTTCACTCGCTTTCACCCACCTTCGTCTCCTTTCACTCTCTTTAACCCTCCTTCATCTTGTTTCACTCTCTTTAACCCTCGTTCATCTTGTTTCACTCTCTTTAACACGCCTGCATCTTGTTTCACTCTCTTTGACCCTCCTTCGTCTTGTTTCACTGTCTTTGACCCTGCTTCACCTTGTTTCACTCTCTTTAACCCTCCTTCGTCCTGTTTCACTCTCTTTAACCCTCCTTCGTCTTGTTTCACTCTCTTTAACCCTCCTTCATCTTGTTTCACTCTCTTTAACCCACCGTCATCTTGTTTCACTCTCTTTAGCCCTCCTTCATCTTGTTTCACTCTCGTTAACGCTCCTTCATCTTGTTTCACTCTCGTTAACCCTCCTTCGTCTTGTTTCTCTCTCTTCAACCCTCCTTCGTCTTGTTTGACTCTCTTTAACACTCCTTCATCTTGGTTGACTCTTTTTAACCCTCCTTCATCTTGTTTCACTCTCTTTAACCCACCGTCATCTTGTTTCACTCTCTTTATCCCTCCTTCATCTTGTTTCACTCTCTTCAACCCCCCTTCATCTTGTTCCACTCTCTTTAACCCACCGTCATCTTGTTTCACTCTCTTTAACCCACAGTCATCTTGTTTCACTCCCTTTAGCCCTCCTTCATCTTGGTTGACTCTCTTTAACCCTCCTTCATCTTGTTTCACTCTCTTCAACCCGCCTTCATCTTGTTTCACTCTCTTTAGCCCTCCTTCATCTTGTTTCACTCTCTTTAGCCCTCCTTCATCTTGTTTCACTCTCTTTAACCCGCCTTCATCTTGTTTCACTCTCTTTAGACCTCCTTCCTCTTGTTTCACTCTCTTTGACCCTCCTTCGTCTTGCTTCACTGTCTTTGACCCTCCTTCGTCTTGTTTCACTGTCTTTGATCCTCCTTCGTCTCGTTTCACTCTCTTTAACCCTCCTTCGTCTCGTTTCACTCTCTTTAACCCTCCTTCGTCTTCTTTCACTCTCTTTAACCCTCCTTCGTCTTGTTTGACTCTCTTTAACACTCCTTCATCTTGGTTGACTCTCTTTAACCCTCCTTCATCTTGTTTCACTCTCTTTAACCCTCCTTCATCTTGTTTCCCTCTCTTGAACCCTCCTTCATCTTGTATCACTCTCTTGAACCCTCCTTCATCTTGTTTCACACTCTTTCACCCTCCTCAGTCTTATTTCACTCTCTTTCACCCTCCTTAGTCTTGTTTCATTCTCTGTAACCCTCCTTTGTCTTCTTTCAATCTCTTTAACCCTCCTTCAACTTCTTTCACTCTCGTTAACCCTCCTTCGTCTCGTTTCACTCGCTTTCACCCTCCTTCGTCACCTTTCACTCTCTTTCACCCTCCTTCATCTCGTTTCACTCGCTTACACCCTCCTTCGTCTCGTTTCCCTCACTTTCACCCTCCTTCGTCTCGTTTCAGTCGCTTTCACCTTCCTACGTCTCCTTTCACTCGCTTTCACCCTCCTTTGTCTCGTTTCATTCGCTTTCACCCTCCTTCGTCTCGTTTCACTCGCTTTCACCCTCCTTTGTCTCGTTTCCCTCACTTTCACCCTCCTTCGTCTCGTTTCACTCTCTTTAACCCTCCTTCGTCTTGTTTGACTCTCTTTAACACTCCTTCATCTTGGTTGACTCTCTTTAACCCTCCTTCATCTTGTTTCACTCTCTTTAATCCTCCTTCATCTTGTTTCACCTCTTTAACCCTCCTTCATCTTGTTTCACTCTCTTTAACCCTCCTTCATCTTGTTTCACTCTCTTTAACCCTCCTTCATCTTGTTTCACTCTCTTTAACCCTCCTTCATCTTGTTTCACTCTCTTTAACCCTCCTTCATCTTGTTTCACTCTCTTTAACCCTCCTTCGTCTTGCTTCACTGTCCTTGACCCTCCTTCATCTTGTTTCACTGTCTTTGACCCTCCTTCATCTCGTTTGACTCTCTTTAACCCTCCTTCGTCTTGTTTCACTCTCTTTAACCCCCCTTCGTCTTGTTTCACTCTCTTTAACCCTCCTTCGTCTTGTTTGACTCTCTTTAACACTCCTTCATCTTGGTTGACTCTCTTTAACCCTCCTTCATCTTGTTTCACTCTCGTTAACACTCCATCTTGTTTCACTCCCTTGAACCCTCCTTTGTTTTGTTTCTCTCTCTTTATCCCTCCTTCATCTTGTTTCACTCTCTTTAACCCTCCTGCATCTTGTTTCACCCTCTTTAACCCTTCTTCATCTTGTTTCACTCTCTTTAACCCTCCTTCATCTTGTTTCACTCGCTTTAACCCTCCTTCATCTTGTTTCACCTCTTTAACCCTCCTTCATCTTGTTTCACTCTATTTAACCCTCCTTCATCTTGTTTCACTCTCTTTAATCCTCCTTCATCTTGTTTGACTCTCTTTAACCCTCGTTCATCTTGTTTCACTCTCTTTAACGCTCCTTCGTCTTGTTTCACTCTCTTTAACCCTCCTTCATCTTGTTTCACTCTCTTTAACCCTCCTTCATCTTGTTTCACTCTCTTTAACCCTCCTTCATCTTGTTTCACTCTCTTTAACCCTCCTTCATCTTGTTTCACTCTCTTTGACCCTCCTACGTCTTGTTTCACTGTCTTTGACCCTCCAACGCCTTGTTTCACTCTCTTTAACCCTCCTTCGTCTTATTTCACTCTCTTTAACCCTCCTTTATCTTATTTCACTCTCTTTAACCCTCCTTTATCTTGTTTCACTCTCTTTAACCATCCGTCATCTTGTTTCAATCTCTTTCACCCTCCTTCATCTTGTTTGACTCTCTTTAAACCTCCTTCATCTTGTTTCACTCTCTTTCATGCTCCTTCGCCTTGTTTGACTCTCTTTAACCCTCCTTCATCTTGTTTCACTCTCTAACTCTCCTTCGTCTTGTTTGACTCTCTTTAACACTCCTTCATCTTGTTTCACTCTCTTTAACCCACCGTCATCTTGTTTCACTCTCTTTAGCCCTCCTTCATCTTGTTTCACTCTCTTTAGACCTCCTTCATCTTGTTTCACTCTCTTTAGACCTCCTTCATCCTGTTTCACTCTCTTTAGACCTCCTTCATCTTGTTTCACTCTCTTTAGACCTCCTTCATCTTGTTTCACTCTCTTTAGACCTCCTTCATCCGGTTTCACTCTCTTGAGACCTCCTTCATCCTGTTTCACTCTCTTTGACCCTCCTTCATCTTGTTTCACTCTCATTAACGTTCCTTCATCTTGTTTCACTCTCGTTAACCCTCCTTCATCGTGTTTCACTCTCTTTCACCCTGCTTCGTCTTGTTTGACTCTCTTTAACCCTCGTTCATCTTGTTTCACTGTCTTTAAATCTCTTTCATCTCATTTCACTCTCTTAAACCCACCTTCTACTTGATTCATTCTCTTTAACAGTCCTTCATCTTGTTGCACTCTCGTTAACCCTCCATCATCTTGTTTCACTATCTTTGACCCTCCTTCATCTTGTTTCTCTCTCTTTAGACCTCCTTCATCTTGTTTCACTCTCTGTGACCCTCCTTCATCTTGTTTCACTCTCTTTAACCCTCCTTCATCTTGTTTCACTCTCTTTGACCCTCCTACGTCTTGTTTCACTGTCTTTGACCCTCCAACGCCTTGTTTCACTCTCTTTAACCCTCCTTCGTCTTATTTCACTCTCTTTAACCCTCCTTTATCTTATTTCACTCTCTTTAACCCTCCTTTATCTTGTTTCACTCTCTTTAACCATCCGTCATCTTGTTTCAATCTCTTTCACCCTCCTTCGTCTTGTTTGACTCTCTTTAAACCTCCTTCATCTTGTTTCACTCTCTTTCATGCTCCTTCGCCTTGTTTGACTCTCTTTAACCCTCCTTCATCTTGTTTCACTCTCTTTAACTCTCCTTCGTCTTGTTTGACTCTCTTTAACACTCCTTCATCTTGTTTCACTCTCTTTAACCCACCGTCATCTTGTTTCACTCTCTTTAGCCCTCCTTCATCTTGTTTCACTCTCTTTAGACCTCCTTCATCTTGTTTCACTCTCTTTAGACCTCCTTCATCCTGTTTCACTCTCTTTAGACCTCCTTCATCTTGTTTCACTCTCTTTAGACCTCCTTCATCTTGTTTCACTCTCTTTAGACCTCCTTCATCCGGTTTCACTCTCTTGAGACCTCCTTCATCCTGTTTCACTCTCTTTGACCCTCCTTCATCTTGTTTCACTCTCATTAACGTTCCTTCATCTTGTTTCACTCTCGTTAACCCTCCTTCATCGTGTTTCACTCTCTTTCACCCTGCTTCGTCTTGTTTGACTCTCTTTAACCCTCGTTCATCTTGTTTCACTGTCTTTAAATCTCTTTCATCTCATTTCACTCTCTTAAACCCACCTTCTACTTGATTCATTCTCTTTAACAGTCCTTCATCTTGTTGCACTCTCGTTAACCCTCCATCATCTTGTTTCACTATCTTTGACCCTCCTTCATCTTGTTTCTCTCTCTTTAGACCTCCTTCATCTTGTTTCACTCTCTGTGACCCTCCTTCATCTTGTTTCTCTCTCTTTAGACCTCCTTCATCTTGCTGCACTCTCTTTGACCCTCCTTCGTCTTGTTTCACTGTCTTTGACCCTTTTTCATCTTGTTTCACTGTCTTTGATCCTCCTTCATCATGTTTCAATCTCTTTAACACTGCTTCGTCTTGTTTGACTCTCTTTAACCCTCCTTCGTCTTGTTTGACTCTCTTTAACACTCCTTCATCTTGGTTGACCCTCTTTAACCCTCCTTCATCTTGTTTCACTCTCTTTGACCCTCCTTCATCTTGTTTCACTCTCTTTTACCCTCCTTCATCATTTTTCACTCTCTTTAACCCGCCTTCGCTTTGTTTCTCTCTCTTTATCGCTCCTTCATCTTGTTTCACTCTCTTTCACACGCGTGCATCTTGTTTCACTCTCTTTAACCCTCATTTGTCTTGTTTCATTCTCTTTCACCCTAATTCGTATTGTTCCACTCTCTTTAACCCTCCTTCATCTTGCTTCACTCTCTTTAACCCTCCTTCATCTTGTTTGACTCTCTTTAAACCTCCTTCATCTTGTTTGACTCTCTTTAAACCTCCTTCATCTGGTTTCACTCTCTTTAACCCTCCTTCATCTTTTTTGACTCTCTTTCACCCTCCTTCGTCTCCTTTCACTCGCTTTCACCCTCCTTCGTCTCATTTCAATCTCTTTCACCCTCCTTCGTCTCGTTTCACTCGCTTTCACCCACCTTCGTCTCCTTTCACTCGCTTTCACCCTCCTTCGTCTCGTTTCACCCGCTTTCACTCTCCTTCGTCTCGTTTCACTCTCTTTCACCCTCCTTCGTCTCGTTTCACTCTTTCACCCTCCTTCGTCTCGTTTCACTCGCTTTCACCCTCCTTCGTCTCGTTTCACCCGCTTTTACTCTCCTTCGTCTCGTTTCACTCTCTTTCACCCTCCTTCATCTCGTTTGACTCTCTTTAACCCTCCTTCGTATTGTTTGACTATCTTTAACCCTCCTTCCTCCTGTTTCGCTCCATTTAACCCTCCTTGGTCTCGTTTGTCTCTCTTTCACCCTCCTTCGTCTCGTTTCACTCGCTTTCACCCTCCTTCGTCTCGTTTCACTCTCTTTCACCCTCCTTCGTCTCGTTTCACTCGCTTTCACCCTCCTTCGTCTCGTTTCACTCGCTTTCACCCTCCTTCGTCTCCTTTCACTCTCTTTCACCCTCCTTCGTCTCGTTTCACTCTTTCATCCTCCTTCGTCTCGTTTCACTCGCTTTCACCCTCCTTCGTCTCGCTTCACTTGCTTTCACCCTCCTTCGTCTCCTTTCACCCTCCTTCGTATCGTTTCACTCGCATTCACCCTGCGTCGTCTCGTTTCACTCGCTTTCATCCTCCTTCGTCTTGTTTCACACTCTTTCACCCTCCTTCGTCTCGTTTCACTCTCACCCTCCTTCGTCTCCTTTCACTCTCTTTCACCCTCCTTGGTCTCGTTTCACTCTCTTTCACACTCCTTCGTCTCGTTTTTATCACTTTCACCCTCCTTCGTCTCCTTTCACTCTCTTTCACCCTCCTTCGTATCGTTTCACTTGCTTTCACCCTCCTTCGTCTCGTTTCACTCTCTTTCACCCTCCTTCATGTGGTTTCACTCGCTTTCATCCTCCTTTGTCTCCTTTCACTCGCTTTCACCCTCCTTCGTCTCCTTTCACTCGCCTTGGTCTCGTTGCACTCTCTTTCACCCTCATTCGGCTAGTTTCACTCGCTTTCACCCTCCTTCATCTCCTTTCTCTCTCTTTCACCCTCCTTCGTCTCCTTTCTCTCTCTTTCACCCTCCTTCATCTCGTTTCACTCGCTTACACCCTCCTTCGTCTCGTTTCCCTCACTTTCACCCTCCTTCGTCTCGTTTCAGTAGCTTTCACCCTCCTTCGTCTCGTTTCCCTCACTTTCACCCTCCTTCGTCTCGTTTCAGTCGCTTTCACCCTCCTTCGTCTCCGTTCACTCTCTTTCACCCTCCTATGTCTCCTTTCACTCGCTTTCACCCTCCTTCGTCTCCTTTCATTCGCTTTCACCCTCCTTCGTCTCGTTTCACTCTCACCCTCCTCCTCAATGTGGTTTCACTCGCTTTCATCCTCCTTCGTCTCGTTTCACTCTCTTTCACCCTCCTTCCTCTCGTTTCACTCTCTTTCACCCTCCTTCGTCTCGTTTCACTCTTTCACCCTCCTTCGTCTCGTTTCACTCGCTTTCACCCTCTTTCGTCTCGTTTCACTCTCTTTGACCTTCCTTCGTCTCCTTTCACTCACTTTCACCCTCCTTCGTCTCGTTTCACTCACTTTCACCCTCCTTCGTATCGTTGCACTCTCTTTCACCCTCCTTCGTCTCGTGACACTCGCTTTCACCCTCCTTCGTCTCCTTTCACTCGCTTTCCCCCTCCTTCGTCTCGTTTCACTCTTTCACCCTCCTTCGTCTCGTTTCACTCTTTCTCCCTCCTTCGTCTCGTTTCACTCGCTTTCACCCTCATTCATCTCGTTTCACTCGCTTTCATCCTCCTTCGTCTCGTTTCACTCGCTTTCACCCTCCTTCGTTTCGTTTCACTCGCTTTCTCCCTCCTTCGTCTCATTTCACTTGCTTTCACTCTCCTTCGGCTCGTTTCACTCTCTTTCACCCTCCTTCATGTGGTTTCACTCGCTTTCATCCTCCTTCGTCTCCTTTCACTCGCTTTCATGCTCCTTCGCCTCCTTTCAATCTCTTTCACCCTCCTTCGTCTCGTTTAACACTCTTTCACCCTCCTTCGTCTTGTTTCACTCGCTTTCACCCTCCTTCGTCTCGTTTCACTCGCTTTCACCCTCCTTCGTCTCGTTTCACTTGCTTTCACCCTCCTTCGTCTCGTTTCACTCTCACCCTGCTTCATGTGGTTTCACTCGCTTTCATCCTCCTTTGTCTCCTTTCACTCGCTTTCACCCTCCTTCGTCTCCTTTCACTCGCCTTGGTCTCGTTGCACTCTCTTTCACCCTCTTCGTCTCGTTTCACTCGCTTTCACCCTCCTTCATCTCCTTTCACTCTCTTTCACCCTTATTCGGCTAGTTTCACTCGCTTTCACCCTCCTTCATCTCCTGTCTCTCTCTTTCACCCTCCTTCATCTCGTTTCACTCGCTTACACCCTCCTTCGTCTCGTTTCCCTCACTTTCACCCTCCTTCGTCTCGTTTCAGTCGCTTTCACCTTCCTACGTCTCCTTTCACTCGCTTTCACCCTCCTTCGTCTCGTTTCACTCTCTTTCACCCTCCTTCGTCTCCTTTCACTCGCTTTCACCCTCCTTCGTCTCATTTCAATCTCTTTCACCCTCCTTGGTCTCGTTTCACTCGCTTTCACCCACCTTCGTCTCCTTTCACTCGCTTTCACCCTCCTTCGTCTCGTTTCACCCGCTTTCACTCTCCTTCGTCTCGTTTCACTCTCTTTCACCCTCCTTCGTCTCGTTTCACTCTCTTTCACCCTCCTTCGTCTCGTTTCACTCGCTTTCACCCTCCTTCGTCTCGTTTCACTCGCTTTCACCCTCCTTCGTCTCCTTTCACTCTCTTTCACCCTCCTTCGTCTCGTTTCACTCTTTCATCCTCCTTAGTCTCGTTTCACTCGCTTTCACCCTCCTTCGTCTCGCTTCACTTGCTTTCACCCTCCTTCGTCTCCTTTCACTCGCTTTCACCCTCCTTCGTATCGTTTCACTCGCATTCACCCTGCGTCGTCTCGTTTCACTCACTTTCATCCTCCTTCGTCTTGTTTCACACTCTTTCACCCTCTTTCGTCTCGTTTCACTCTCACCTTCCTTCGTCTCCTTTCACTCTCTTTCACCCTCCTTGGTCTCGTTTCACTCTCTTTCACCCTCCTTCATCTCGTTTCACTCTCTTTCACACTCCTTCGTCTCGTTTTTATCACTTTCACCCTCCTTCGTCTCGTTTCAGTGGCTTTCACCCTCCTTCGTCTCGTTTCCCTCACTTTCACCCTCCTTCGTCTCGTTTCAGTCGCTTTCACCCTCCTTCGTCTCCGTTCACTCTCTTTCACCCTCCTATGTCTCCTTTCACTCGCTTTCACCCTCCTTCGTCTCCTTTCATTCGCCTTCACCCTCCTTCGTCTCGTTTCACTCTCTTTCACCCTGCTTCGTCTCCTTTCAATCTCTTTCACCCTCCTTCGTCTCCTTTCACTCGCTTTCACCCTCCTTCGTCTCCTTTCACTCGCTTTCACGCTCCTTCGTCTCCTTTCAATCTCTTTCACCCTCCTTCGTCTCCTTTCACTCTCTTTCACCCTCCTTCGTCTCGTTTCAAACTCTTTCACCCTCCTTCGTCTTGCTTCACTCGCTTTCACCCTCCTTCGTCTCGTTTCACTCGCTTTCTCCCTCCTTCGTCTCGTTTCACTCGCTTTCTCCCTCCTTCGTCTCGTTTCACTCGCTTTCTCCCTCCTTCGTCTCGTTTCATTCGCTTTCACCCTCCTTCGTCTCGTTTCACTCTATTTCACCCTGCTTCGTCTCCTTTCATTCTCTTTCACCCTCCTTCGTCTCCTTTCACTTGCTTTCACCCTCCTTCGTCTCCTTTCACTCGCTTTCACGCTCCTTCGTCTCCTTTCAATCTCTTTCACCCTCCTTCGTCTCCTTTCACTCTCTTTCACCCTCCTTCGTTTCGTTTCACACTCTTTCACCCTCCTTCGTCTTGCTTCACTCGCTTTCACCCTCCTTCGTCTCGTTTCACTCGCTTTCTCCCTCCTTCGTCTCGTTTCACTCGCTTTCTCCCTCCTTCGTCTCGTTTCACTCGCTTTCATCCTCCTTTGTCTCCTTTCACTCGCTTTCACCCTCCTTCGTCTCCTTTCACTCGCCTTGGTCTCGTTGCACTCTCTTTCACCCTCCTTCGTCTCGTTTCACTCGCTTTCACCCTCCTTCGTCACCTTTCACTCTCTTTCACCCTCCTTCATCTCGTTTCACTCGCTTACACCCTCCTTTGTCTCGTTTCCCTCACTTTCACCCTCCTTCGTCTCGTTTCACTCGCTTTCACCCACCTTCGTCTCCTTTCACTCTCTTTAACCCTCCTTCATCTTGTTTCACTCTCTTTAACCCTCGTTCATCTTGTTTCACTCTCTTTAACACGCCTGCATCTTGTTTCACTCTCTTTGACCCTCCTTCGTCTTGTTTCACTGTCTTTGACCCTGCTTCACCTTGTTTCACTCTCTTTAACCCTCCTTCGTCCTGTTTCACTCTCTTTAACCCTCCTTCGTCTTGTTTCACTCTCTTTAACCCTCCTTCATCTTGTTTCACTCTCTTTAACCCACCGTCATCTTGTTTCACTCTCTTTAGCCCTCCTTCATCTTGTTTCACTCTCGTTAACGCTCCTTCATCTTGTTTCACTCTCGTTAACCCTCCTTCGTCTTGTTTCTCTCTCTTCAACCCTCCTTCGTCTTGTTTGACTCTCTTTAACACTCCTTCATCTTGGTTGACTCTTTTTAACCCTCCTTCATCTTGTTTCACTCTCTTTAACCCACCGTCATCTTGTTTCACTCTCTTTATCCCTCCTTCATCTTGTTTCACTCTCTTCAACCCCCCTTCATCTTGTTCCACTCTCTTTAACCCACCGTCATCTTGTTTCACTCTCTTTAACCCACAGTCATCTTGTTTCACTCCCTTTAGCCCTCCTTCATCTTGGTTGACTCTCTTTAACCCTCCTTCATCTTGTTTCACTCTCTTCAACCCGCCTTCATCTTGTTTCACTCTCTTTAGCCCTCCTTCATCTTGTTTCACTCTCTTTAGCCCTCCTTCATCTTGTTTCACTCTCTTTAACCCGCCTTCATCTTGTTTCACTCTCTTTAGACCTCCTTCCTCTTGTTTCACTCTCTTTGACCCTCCTTCGTCTTGCTTCACTGTCTTTGACCCTCCTTCGTCTTGTTTGACTCTCTTTAACACTCCTTCATCTTGGTTGACTCTCTTTAACCCTCCTTCATCTTGTTTCACTCTCTTTAACCCTCCTTCATCTTGTTTCCCTCTCTTGAACCCTCCTTCATCTTGTATCACTCTCTTGAACCCTCCTTCATCTTGTTTCACACTCTTTCACCCTCCTCAGTCTTGTTTCACTCTCTTTCACCCTCCTTTGTCTTCTTTCAATCTCTTTAACCCTCCTTCAACTTCTTTCACTCTCGTTAACCCTCCTTCGTCTCGTTTCACTCGCTTTCACCCTCCTTCGTCACCTTTCACTCTCTTTCACCCTCCTTCGTCTCGTTTCACTCGCTTACACCCTCCTTCGTCTCGTTTCCCTCACTTTCACCCTCCTTCGTCTCGTTTCAGTCGCTTTCACCTTCCTACGTCTCCTTTCACTCGCTTTCACCCTCCTTCGTCCCGTTTCATTCGCTTTCACCCTCCTTCGTCTCGTTTCACTCGCTTTCACCCTCCTTTGTCTCGTTTCCCTCACTTTCACCCTCCTTCGTCTCGTTTCACTCTCTTTCACCCTCCTTCGTCTTGTTTGACTCTCTTTAACCCTCCTTCGTCTTGTTTGACTCTCTTTAACACTCCTTCATCTTGGTTGACTCTCTTTAACCCTCCTTCATCTTGTTTCACTCTCTTTAATCCTCCTTCATCTTGTTTCACCTCTTTAACCCTCCTTCATCTTGTTTCACTCTCTTTAACCCTCCTTCATCTTGTTTCACTCTCTTTAACCCTCCTTCATCTTGTTTCACTCTCTTTAACCCTCCTTCATCTTGTTTCACTCTCTTTAACCCTCCTTCGTCTTGCTTCACTGTCCTTGACCCTCCTTCATCTTGTTTCACTGTCTTTGACCCTCCTTCCTCTCGTTTGACTCTCTTTAACCCTCCTTCGTCTTGTTTCACTCTCTTTAACCCCCCTTCGTCTTGTTTCACTCTCTTTAACCCTCCTTCGTCTTGTTTGACTCTCTTTAACACTCCTTCATCTTGGTTGACTCTCTTTAACCCTCCTTCATCTTGTTTCACTCTCGTTAACACTCCATCTTGTTTCACTCCCTTGAACCCTCCTTTGTTTTGTTTCTCTCTCTTTATCCCTCCTTCATCTTGTTTCACTCTCTTTAACCCTCCTGCATCTTGTTTCACCCTCTTTAACCCTTCTTCATCTTGTTTCACTCTCTTTAACCCTCCTTCATCTTGTTTCACTCGCTTTAACCCTCCTTCATCTTGTTTCACCTCTTTAACCCTCCTTCATCTTGTTTCACTCTATTTAACCCTCCTTCATCTTGTTTCACTCTCTTTAATCCTCCTTCATCTTGTTTGACTCTCTTTAACCCTCGTTCATCTTGTTTCACTCTCTTTAACGCTCCTTCGTCTTGTTTCACTCTCTTTAACCCTCCTTCATCTTGTTTCACTCTCTTTAACCCTCCTTCATCTTGTTTCACTCTCTTTAACCCTCCTTCATCTTGTTTCACTCTCTTTAACCCTCCTTCATCTTGTTTCACTCTCTTTGACCCTCCTACGTCTTGTTTCACTGTCTTTGACCCTCCAGCGCCTTGTTTCACTCTCTTTAACCCTCCTTCGTCTTATTTCACTCTCTTTAACCCTCCTTTATCTTATTTCACTCTCTTTAACCCTCCTTTATCTTGTTTCACTCTCTTTAACCATCCGTCATCTTGTTTCAATCTCTTTCACCCTCCTTCGTCTTGTTTGACTCTCTTTAAACCTCCTTCATCTTGTTTCACTCTCTTTCATGCTCCTTCGCCTTGTTTGACTCTCTTTAACCCTCCTTCATCTTGTTTCACTCTCTTTAACTCTCCTTCGTCTTGTTTGACTCTCTTTAACACTCCTTCATCTTGTTTCACTCTCTTTAACCCACCGTCATCTTGTTTCACTCTCTTTAGCCCTCCTTCATCTTGTTTCACTCTCTTTAGACCTCCTTCATCTTGTTTCACTCTCTTTAGACCTCCTTCATCCTGTTTCACTCTCTTTAGACCTCCTTCATCTTGTTTCACTCTCTTTAGACCTCCTTCATCTTGTTTCACTCTCTTTAGACCTCCTTCATCCGGTTTCACTCTCTTGAGACCTCCTTCATCCTGTTTCACTCTCTTTGACCCTCCTTCATCTTGTTTCACTCTCATTAACGTTCCTTCATCTTGTTTCACTCTCGTTAACCCTCCTTCATCGTGTTTCACTCTCTTTCACCCTGCTTCGTCTTGTTTGACTCTCTTTAACCCTCGTTCATCTTGTTTCACTGTCTTTAAATCTCTTTCATCTCATTTCACTCTCTTAAACCCACCTTCTACTTGATTCATTCTCTTTAACAGTCCTTCATCTTGTTGCACTCTCGTTAACCCTCCATCATCTTGTTTCACTATCTTTGACCCTCCTTCATCTTGTTTCTCTCTCTTTAGACCTCCTTCATCTTGTTTCACTCTCTGTGACCCTCCTTCATCTTGTTTCTCTCTCTTTAGACCTCCTTCATCTTGCTGCACTCTCTTTGACCCTCCTTCGTCTTGTTTCACTGTCTTTGACCCTTTTTCATCTTGTTTCACTGTCTTTGATCCTCCTTCATCATGTTTCAATCTCTTTAACACTGCTTCGTCTTGTTTGACTCTCTTTAACCCTCCTTCGTCTTGTTTGACTCTCTTTAACACTCCTTCATCTTGGTTGACCCTCTTTAACCCTCCTTCATCTTGTTTCACTCTCTTTGACCCTCCTTCATCTTGTTTCACTCTCTTTTACCCTCCTTCATCATTTTTCACTCTCTTTAACCCGCCTTCGCTTTGTTTCTCTCTCTTTATCCCTCCTTCATCTTGTTTCACTCTCTTTCACACGCGTGCATCTTGTTTCACTCTCTTTAACCCTCATTTGTCTTGTTTCATTCTCTTTCACCCTAATTCGTATTGTTCCACTCTCTTTAACCCTCCTTCATCTTGCTTCACTCTCTTTAACCCTCCTTCATCTTGTTTGACTCTCTTTAAACCTCCTTCATCTTGTTTGACTCTCTTTAAACCTCCTTCATCTGGTTTCACTCTCTTTAACCCTCCTTCATCTTTTTTGACTCTCTTTCACCCTCCTTCATCTTGTTACAGTCTCTCTTTAACTCTCCTTCATCTTGTTTCACTCTCTTAAACCCACCTCCAACTTGCTTCACTCTCTTTAACACTCATTCATCTTGTTTCACTCTCGTTAAACCTCCATCATCTTGTTTCACTCTCTTTTACCCTCCTTCATCATCTTTCACTCTCTTTAACCCGCCGTCACCTTGTTTCACTCTCGTTCACCCTCCTTCATCTTGTTTCACTCTCTTTAACCCTCCTTCGCTTTGTTTCTCTCTCTTTAACCCTCCTTCACCTTTTTTAACTCTCTTTAACTCTCCTTCCTCTTGTTTCACTCTCGTTAACCCTCCTTCATCTTGTTTCAATCTCTTTAACCCTCCTTCATCTTGTTTGACTCTCTTTAACCCTCCTTCACCTGGTTCGACTCTCTTTAACCCTCCTACGTCTTGTTTCACTGTCATTGACCCTCCTACGCCTTGTTTCACTCTCTTTAACCCTCCTTCATCTCGTTTCACTCTCTATAATCCTCCTTCATCTTGTTTCACTCTCTTTAACCCTCGTTCATCTTGTTTCACTCTCTTTAACGCTCCTTCATCTTGTTTCACTCTCTTTAACACGCCTGCATCTTGTTTCACTCTCTTTAACGTTCCTTCATCTTGTTTCACTCTCGTTAACCCTCCGTCATCGTGTTTCACTCTCTTTCACCCTGCTTCGTCTTGTTTGACTCTCTTTAACCCTCCTTCATCTTGTTTCTCTCTCTTCAACCCTCCTTCGTCTTGTTTTACTCTCTTTAACACTCTTTCATCTTGGTTGACTCTTTTTAACCCTCCTTCATCTTGTTTCACTCTCTTTCATGCTCCTTCGCCTTGCTTGACTCTCTTTAACCTTCCTTCATCTTGTTTCACTCTCTTTAACTCTCCTTCGACTTGTTTGACTCTCTTTAACACTCCTTCATCTTGCTTCACTCTCTTTAACCCACCGTCATCTTGTTTCACTCTCTTTAGCCCTCCTTCATCTTGTTTCACTCTCTTTAGACCTCCTTCATCTTGTTTCACTCTCTTTAACACGCGTGCATCTTGTTTCACTCTCTTTAACCCTCATTTGTCTTGTTTCACTCTCTTTCACCCTAATTCGTATTGTTCCACTCTCTTTAACCCTCCTTCATCTTGCTTCACTCTCTTTAACCCTCCTTCATCTTGTTTGACTCTCTTTAAACCTCCTTCATCTTGTTTGACTCTCTTTAAACCTCCTTCATCTGGTTTCACTCTCTTTAACCCTCCTTCATCTTTTTTGACTCTCTTTCACCCTCCTTCATCTTGTTACAGTCTCTCTTTAACTCTCCTTCATCTTGTTTCACTCTCTTAAACCCACCTCCAACTTGCTTCACTCTCTTTAACACTCATTCATCTTGTTTCACTCTCGTTAACCCTCCATCATCTTGTTTCACTCTCTTTTACCCTCCTTCATCATCTTTCACTCTCTTTAACCCGACGTCACCTTGTTTCACTCTCGTTCACCCTCCTTCATCTTGTTTCACTCTCTTTAACCCTCCTTCGCTTTGTTTCTCTCTCTTTAACCCTCCTTCACCTTTTTTAACTCTCTTTAACTCTCCTTCCTCTTGTTTCACTCTCTTTAACCCTCCTTCATCTTGTTTGACTCTCTTTAACCCTCCTTCACCTGGTTCGACTCTCTTTAACCCTCCTTCGGTTTGTTTCACTCTTTAACCCGCCTTCACCTTGTTTCACTCTCTTTAAACCTCCTTCATCTTGTTTCACTCTCTTTGACCCTCCTACGTCTTGTTTCACTGTCATTGACCCTCCTACGCCTTGTTTCACTCTCTTTAACTCTCTATAATCCTCCTTCATCTTGTTTCACTCTCTTTAACCCTCGTTCATCTTGTTCCACTCTCTTTAACGCTCCTTCATCTTGTTTCACTCTCTTTAACACGCCTGCATCTTGTTTCACTCTCTTTAACGTTCCTTCATCTTGTTTCACTCTCGTTAACCCTCCTTCATCGTGTTTCACTCTCTTTCACCCTGCTTCGTCTTGTTTGACTCTCTTTAACCCTCCTTCATCTTGTTTCTCTCTCTTCAACCCTCCTTCGTCTTGTTTGACTCTCTTTAACACTCTTTCATCTTAGTTGACTCTTTTTAACCCTCCTTCATCTTGGTTCACTCTCTTTCATGCTCCTTCGTCTTGTTTCACTCTCTTTAACCCTCCTTCGTCTTGTTTCACTCTCTTTAACCCTCCTTCATCTTGTTTGACTCTCTTTAACACTCCTTCATCTTGGTTGACTCTCTTTAACCCTCCTTCATCTTGTTTCACTCTCTTTTACCCTCCTTCATCATTTTTCACTCTCTTTAACCCTCCTGCATCTTGTTTCACCCTCTTTAACCCTCGTTCTTCTTGTTTCACTCTCTTTAACCCTCCTTCATCTTGTTTCACTCTCTTTAACCCTCCTTCATCTTGTTTCACTCGCTTTAACCCTCCTTCATCTTGTTTCACCTCTTTAACCCTCCTTCATCTTGTTTCACTCTCTTTAACCCTCCTTCATCTTGTTTCACTCTCTTTAATCCTCCTTCATCTTGTTTGACTCTCTTTAACCCTCGTTCATCTTGTTTCACTCTCTTTAACGCTCCTTCGTCTTGTTTCACTCTCTTTAACCATCCGTCATCTTGTTTCAATCTCTATCACCCTCCTTCGTCTTGTTTGACTCTCTTTCATGCTCCTTCGCTTTGTTTGACTCTCTTTAACCCTCCTTCATCTTGTTTCACTCTCTTTAACTCTCCTTCGTCTTGTTTGACTCTCTTTAACACTCCTTCATCTTGTTTCACTCTCTAACCCACCGTCATCTTGTTTCACTCTCTTTAGCCCTCCTTCATCTTGTTTCACTCTCTTTAGACCTCCTTCATCTTGTTTCACTCTCTTTAGACCTCCTTCATCCTGTTTCACTCTCTTTAGACCTCCTTCATCTTGTTTCACTCTCTTTAGACCTCCTTCATCTTGTTTCACTCTCTTTAGACCTCCTTCATCCTGTTTCACTCTCTTGAGACCTCCTTCATCCTGTTTCACTCTCTTTGACCCTCCTTCATCTTCTTTCACTCTCGTTAACGTTCCTTCATCTTGTTTCACTCTCGTTAACCCTCCTTCATCGTGTTTCACTCTCTTTCACCCTGCTTCGTCTTGTTTGACTCTCTTTAACCCTCGTTCATCTTGTTTCACTGTCTTTAAATCTCTTTCATCTCATTTCACTCTCTTAAACCCACCTTCTACTTGATTCATTCTCTTTAACAGTCCTTCATCTTGTTGCACTCTCGTTAACCCTCCATCATCTTGTTTCACTCTCTTTGACCCTCCTTCATCTTGTTTCTCTCTCTTTAGACCTCCTTCATCTTGTTTCACTCTCTGTGACCCTTCTTCATCTTGTTTCTCTCTCTTTAGACCTCCTTCATCTTGCTGCACTCTCTTTGACCCTCCTTCGTCTTGTTTCACTGTCTTTGACCCTCTTTCATCTTGTTTCACTGTCTTTGATCCTCCTTCATCATGTTTCAATCTCTTTAACACTGCTTCGTCTTGTTTGACTCTCTTTAACCCTCCTTCGTCTTGTTTGACTCTCTTTAACACTCCTTCATCTTGGTTGACCCTCTTTAACCCTCCTTCATCTTGTTTCACTCTCTTTAACACGCGTCCATCTTGTTTCACTCTCTTTAACCCTCATTTGTCTTGTTTCACTCTCTTTCACCCTAATTCGTATTGTTCCACTCTCTTTAACCCTCCTTCATCTTGCTTCACTCTCTTTAACCCTCCTTCATCTTGTTTGACTCTCTTTAAACCTCCTTCATCTTGTTTGACTCTCTTTAAACCTCCTTCATCTGGTTTCACTCTCTTTAACCCTCCTTCATCTTTTTTGACTCTCTTTCACCCTCCTTCATCTTGTTACAGTCTCTCTTTAACTCTCCTTCATCTTGTTTCACTCTCTTAAACCCACCTCCAACTTGCTTCACTCTCTTTAACACTCATTCATCTTGTTTCACTCTCGTTAACCCTCCATCATCTTGTTTCACTCTCTTTTACCCTCCTTCATCATCTTTCACTCTCTTTAACCCGACGTCACCTTGTTTCACTCTCGTTCACCCTCCTTCATCTTGTTTCACTCTCTTTAACCCTCCTTCGCTTTGTTTCTCTCTCTTTAACCCTCCTTCACCTTTTTTAACTCTCTTTAACTCTCCTTCCTCTTGTTTCACTCTCTTTAACCCTCCTTCATCTTGTTTGACTCTCTTTAACCCTCCTTCACCTGGTTCGACTCTCTTTAACCCTCCTTCGGTTTGTTTCACTCTTTAACCCGCCTTCACCTTGTTTCACTCTCTTTAAACCTCCTTCATCTTGTTTCACTCTCTTTGACCCTCCTACGTCTTGTTTCACTGTCATTGACCCTCCTACGCCTTGTTTCACTCTCTTTAACCCTCCTTCATCTCGTTTCACTCTCTATAATCCTCCTTCATCTTGTTTCACTCTCTTTAACCCTCGTTCATCTTGTTCCACTCTCTTTAACGCTCCTTCATCTTGTTTCACTCTCTTTAACACGCCTGCATCTTGTTTCACTCTCTTTAACGCTCCTTCATCTTGTTTCACTCTCTTTAACACGCCTGCATCTTGTTTCACTCTCTTTAACGTTCCTTCATCTTGTTTCACTCTCGTTAACCCTCCTTCATCGTGTTTCACTCTCTTTCACCCTGCTTCGTCTTGTTTGACTCTCTTTAACCCTCCTTCATCTTGTTTCTCTCTCTTCAACCCTCCTTCGTCTTGTTTGACTCTCTTTAACACTCTTTCATCTTAGTTGACTCTTTTTAACCCTCCTTCATCTTGGTTCACTCTCTTTCATGCTCCTTCGTCTTGTTTCACTCTCTTTAACCCTCCTTCGTCTTGTTTCACTCTCTTTAACCCTCCTTCATCTTGTTTGACTCTCTTTAACACTCCTTCATCTTGGTTGACTCTCTTTAACCCTCCTTCATCTTGTTTCACTCTCTTTTACCCTCCTTCATCATTTTTCACTCTCTTTAACCCTCCTGCATCTTGTTTCACCCTCTTTAACCCTCGTTCTTCTTGTTTCACTCTCTTTAACCCTCCTTCATCTTGTTTCACTCTCTTTAACCCTCCTTCATCTTGTTTCACTCGCTTTAACCCTCCTTCATCTTGTTTCACCTCTTTAACCCTCCTTCATCTTGTTTCACTCTCTTTAACCCTCCTTCACCTTGTTTCACTCTCTTTAATCCTCCTTCATCTTGTTTGACTCTCTTTAACCCTCGTTCATCTTGTTTCACTCTCTTTAACGCTCCTTCGTCTTGTTTCACTCTCTTTAACCATCCGTCATCTTGTTTCACTCTATAACCCACCGTCATCTTGTTTCACTCTCTTTAGCCCTCCTTCATCTTGTTTCACTCTCTTTAGACCTCCTTCATCTTGTTTCACTCTCTTTAGACCTCCTTCATCCTGTTTCACTCTCTTTGACCCTCCTTCATCTTCTTTCACTCTCGTTAACGTTCCTTCATCTTGTTTCACTCTCGTTAACCCTCCTTCATCGTGTTTCACTCTCTTTCACCCTGCTTCGTCTTGTTTGACTCTCTTTAACCCTCGTTCATCTTGTTTCACTGTCTTTAAATCTCTTTCATCTCATTTCACTCTCTTAAACCCACCTTCTACTTGATTCATTCTCTTTAACAGTCCTTCATCTTGTTGCACTCTCGTTAACCCTCCATCATCTTGTTTCACTCTCTTTGACCCTCCTTCATCTTGTTTCTCTCTCTTTAGACCTCCTTCATCTTGTTTCACTCTCTGTGACCCTTCTTCATCTTGTTTCTCTCTCTTTAGACCTCCTTCATCTTGCTGCACTCTCTTTGACCCTCCTTCGTCTTGTTTCACTGTCTTTGACCCTCTTTCATCTTGTTTCACTGTCTTTGATCCTCCTTCATCATGTTTCAATCTCTTTAACACTGCTTCGTCTTGTTTGACTCTCTTTAACCCTCCTTCGTCTTGTTTGACTCTCTTTAACACTCCTTCATCTTGGTTGACCCTCTTTAACCCTCCTTCATCTTGTTTCACTCTCTTTGACCCTCCTTCATCTTGTTTCACTCTCTTTTACCCTCCTTCATCATTTTTCACTCTCTTTAACCGGCCTTCGCTTTGTTTCTCTCTCTTTATCTCTCCTTCATCTTGTTTCACTCTCTTTAACACGCGTGCATCTTGTTTCACTCTCTTTAACCCACATTTGTCTTGTTTCACTCTCTTTCACCCTAATTCGTATTTTTCCACTCTCTTTAACCCTCCTTCATCTTGCTTCACTCTCTTTAACCCTCCTTCATCTTGTTTGACTCTCTTTAAACCTCCTTCATCTTGTTTGACTCTCTTTAAACCTCCTTCATCTGGTTTCACTCTCTTTAACCCTCCTTCATCTTTTTTGACTCTCTTTCACCCTCCTTCATCTTGTTACAGTCTCTCTTTAACTCTCCTTCATCTTGTTTCACTCTCTTAAACCCACCTCCAACTTGCTTCACTCTCTTTAACACTCATTCATCTTGTTTCACTCTCGTTAACCCTCCATCATCTTGTTTCACTCTCTTTTACCCTCCTTCATCATCTTTCACTCTCTTTAACCCGCCGTCACCTTGTTTCACTCTCGTTCACCCTCCTTCATCTTGTTTCACTCTCTTTAACCCTCCTTCGCTTTGTTTCTCTCTCTTTAACCCTCCTTCACCTGGTTCGACTCTCTTTAACCCTCCTTCGGTTTGTTTCACTCTTTAACCCGCCTTCATCTTGTTTCCCTCTCTTTAAACCTCCTTCATCTTGTTTCACTCTCTTTGACCCTCCTACGTCTTGTTTCACTGTCATTGACCCTCCTACGCCTTGTTTCACTCTCTTTAACCCTCCTTCATCTCGTTTCACTCTCTATAATCCTCCTTCATCTTGTTTCACTCTCTTTCATGCTCCTTCGCCTTGTTTGACTCTCTTTAACCTTCCTTCATCTTGTTTCACTCTCTTTAACTCTCCTTCGTCTTGTTTGACTCTCTTTAGACCTCCTTCATCTTGTTTCACTCTCTTTAGACCTCCTTCATCCTGTTTCACTCTCTTTAGACCTCCTTCATCTTGTTTCACTCTCTTTAGACCTCCTTCATCTTGTTTCACTCTCTTTAGACCTCCTTCATCCTGTTTCACTCTGTTTAGACCTCCTTCATCCTGTTTCACTCTCTTTGACCCTCCTTCATCTTGTTTCACTCTCGTTAACGTTCCTTCATCTTGTTTCACTCACGTTAACCCTCCTTCATCGTGTTTCACTCTCTTTCACCCTGCTTCGTCTTGTTTGACTCTCTTTCACCCTCCTTCATCTTGTTTCTCTCTCTTCAACCCTCCTTCGTCTTGTTTGACTCACTTTAACACTTTTTCATCTTGGTTCACTCTTTTTAACCCTCCTTCATCTTGTTTGACTCTCTTTAACCCGCCGTCACCTTGTTTCACTCTCGTTCACCCTCCTTCATCTTGTTTCACTCTCTTTAACCCTCCTTCGCTTTGTTTCTCTCTCTTTAACCCTCCTTCACCTTTTTTAACACTCTTTAACCCGCCGTCACCTTGTTTCACTCTCGTTCACCCTCCTTCATCTTGTTTCACTCTCTTTAACCCTCCTTCGCTTTGTTTCTCTCTCTTTAACCCTCCTTCACCTTTTTTAACTCTCTTTAACTCTCCTTCCTCTTGTTTCACTCTCTTTAACCCTCCTTCATCTTGTTTCACTCTCTTTAACCCTCCTTCATCTTGTTTGACTCTCTTTAACCCTCCTTCACCTGGTTCGACTCTCTTTAACCCTCCTTCGGTTTGTTTCACTCTTTAACCCGCCGTCATCTTGTTTCACTCTCTTTAAACCTCCTTCATCTTGTTTCACTGTCTTTGACCCTCCTTCATCTTGTTTCACTCTCTTTTACCCTCCTTCATCATTTTTCACTCTCTTTAACCAGCCTTCGCTTTGTTTCTCTCTCTTTATCCCTCCTTCATCTTGTTTCACTCTCTTTAACACGCGTGCATCTTGTTTCACTCTCTTTAACCCTCATTTGTCTTGTTTCACTCTCTTTCACCCTAATTCGTATTGTTCCACTCTCTTTAACCCTCCTTCATCTTGCTTCACTCTCTTTAACCAGCCTTCGCTTTGTTTCTCTCTCTTTATCCCTCCTTCATCTTGTTTCACTCTCTTTAACACGCGTGCATCTTGTTTCACTCTCTTTAACCCTCATTTGTCTTGTTTCACTCTCTTTCACCCTAATTCGTATAGTTTCACTCTCTTTAAACCTCCTTCATCTTGTTTCACTCTCTTTGACCCTCCTACGTCTTGTTTCACTGTCATTGACCCTCCTACGCCTTGTTTCACTCTCTTTAACCCTCCTTCATCTCGTTTCACTCTCTATAATCCTCCTTCATCTTGTTTCACTCTCTTTAACCCTCGTTCATCTTGTTCCACTCTCTTTAACGCTCCTTCATCTTGTTTCACTCTCTTTAACACGCCTGCATCTTGTTTCACTCTCTTTAACGTTCCTTCATCTTGTTTCACTCTCGTTAACCCTCATTCATCGTGTTTCACTCTCTTTCACCCTGCTTCGTCTTGTTTGACTCTCTTTAACCCTCCTTCATCTTGTTTCTCTCTCTTCAACCCTCCTTCGTCTTGTTTGACTCTCTTTAACACTCTTTCATCTTGGTTGACTCTTTTTAACCCTCCTTCATCTTGTTTCACTCTCTTTCATGCTCCTTCGCCTTGTTTGACTCTCTTTAACCTTCCTTCATCTTGTTTCACTCTCTTTAACTCTCCTTCGTCTTGTTTGACTCTCTTTAACATGCCTTCATCTTGCTTCACTCTCTTTAACCCACCGTCATCTTGTTTCACTCTCTTTAGCCCTCCTTCATCTTGTTTCACTCTCTTTAGACCTCCTTCATCTTGTTTCACTCTCTTTAGACCTACTTCATCTTGTTTCACTCTCTTTAGACCTCCTTCATCTTGTTTCACTCTCTTTAGACCTCCTTCATCTTGTTTCACTCTCTTTAGACCTCCTTCATCCGGTTTCACTCTCTTTAACCGGCCTTCGCTTTGTTTCTCTCTCTTTATCCCTCCTTCATCTTGTTTCACTCTCTTTAACACGCGTGCATCTTGTTTCACTCTCTTTATCCCTCATTTGTCTTGTTTCACTCTCTTTCACCCTAATTCGTATTTTTCCACTCTCTTTAACCCTCCTTCATCTTGCTTCACTCTCTTTAACCCTCCTTCATCTTGTTTGAATCTCTTTAAACCTCCTTCATCTTGTTTGACTCTCTTTAAACCTCCTTCATCTGGTTTCACTCTCTTTAACCCTCCTTCATCTTTTTTGACTCTCTTTCACCCTCCTTCATCTTGTTACAGTCTCTCTTTAACTCTCCTTCATCTTGTTTCACTCTCTTAAACCCACCTCCAACTTGCTTCACTCTCTTTAACACTCATTCATCTTGTTTCACTCTCGTTAACCCTCCATCATCTTGTTTCACTCTCTTTTACCCTCCTTCATCATCTTTCACTCTCTTTAACCCGCCGTCACCTTGTTTCACTCTCGTTCACCCTCCTTCATCTTGTTTCACTCTCTTTAACCCTCCTTCGCTTTGTTTCTCTCTCTTTAACCCTCCTTCACCTTTTTTAACTCTCTTTAACTCTCCTTCCTCTTGTTTCACTCTCTTTAACCCTCCTTCACCTGGTTCGACTCTCTTTAACCCTCCTTCGGTTTGTTTCACTCTTTAACCCGCCTTCATCTTGTTTCCCTCTCTTTAAACCTCCTTCATCTTGTTTCACTCTCTTTGACCCTCCTACGTCTTGTTTCACTGTCATTGACCCTCCTACGCCTTGTTTCACTCTCTTTAACCCTCCTTCATCTCGTTTCACTCTCTATAATCCTCCTTCATCTTGTTTCACTCTCTTTCATGCTCCTTCGCCTTGTTTGACTCTCTTTAACCTTCCTTCATCTTGTTTCACTCTCTTTAACTCTCCTTCGTCTTGTTTGACTCTCTTTAGACCTCCTTCATCTTGTTTCACTCTCTTTAGACCTCCTTCATCCTGTTTCACTCTCTTTAGACCTCCTTCATCTTGTTTCACTCTCTTTAGACCTCCTTCATCTTGTTTCACTCTCTTTAGACCTCCTTCATCCTGTTTCACTCTGTTTAGACCTCCTTCATCCTGTTTCACTCTCTTTGACCCTCCTTCATCTTGTTTCACTCTCGTTAACGTTCCTTCATCTTGTTTCACTCACGTTAACCCTCCTTCATCGTGTTTCACTCTCTTTCACCCTGCTTCGTCTTGTTTGACTCTCTTTCACCCTCCTTCATCTTGTTTCTCTCTCTTCAACCCTCCTTCGTCTTGTTTGACTCACTTTAACACTTTTTCATCTTGGTTCACTCTTTTTAACCCTCCTTCATCTTGTTTGACTCTCTTTAACCCGCCGTCACCTTGTTTCACTCTCGTTCACCCTCCTTCATCTTGTTTCACTCTCTTTAACCCTCCTTCGCTTTGTTTCTCTCTCTTTAACCCTCATTCACCTTTTTTAACACTCTTTAACCCGCCGTCACCTTGTTTCACTCTCGTTCACCCTCCTTCATCTTGTTTCACTCTCTTTAACCCTCCTTCGCTTTGTTTCTCTCTCTTTAACCCTCCTTCCCCTTTTTTAACTCTCTTTAACTCTCCTTCCTCTTGTTTCACTCTCTTTAACCCTCCTTCATCTTGTTTCACTCTCTTTAACCCTCCTTCATCTTGTTTGACTCTCTTTAACCCTCCTTCATCTTGTTTGACTCTCTTTAACCCTCCTTCACCTGGTTCGACTCTCTTTAACCCTCCTTCGGTTTGTTTCACTCTTTAACCCGCCTTCATCTTGTTTCACTCTCTTTAAACCTCCTTCATCTTGTTTCACTGTCTTTGACCCTCCTTCATCTTGTTTCACTCTCTTTTACCCTCCTTCATCATTTTTCACTCTCTTTAACCAGCCTTCGCTTTGTTTCTCTCTCTTTATCCCTCCTTCATCTTGTTTCACTCTCTTTAACACGCGTGCATCTTGTTTCACTCTCTTTAACCCTCATTTGTCTTGTTTCACTCTCTTTCACCCTAATTCGTATTGTTCCACTCTCTTTAACCCTCCTTCATCTTGCTTCACTCTCTTTAACCAGCCTTCGCTTTGTTTCTCTCTCTTTATCCCTCCTTCATCTTGTTTCACTCTCTTTAACACGCGTGCATCTTGTTTCACTCTCTTTAACCCTCATTTGTCTTGTTTCACTCTCTTTCACCCTAATTCGTATAGTTTCACTCTCTTTAAACCTCCTTCATCTTGTTTCACTCTCTTTGACCCTCCTACGTCTTGTTTCACTGTCATTGACCCTCCTACGCCTTGTTTCACTCTCGTTAACCCTCATTCATCGTGTTTCACTCTCTTTCACCCTGCTTCGTCTTGTTTGACTCTCTTTAACCCTCCTTCATCTTGTTTCTCTCTCTTCAACCCTCCTTCGTCTTGTTTGACTCTCTTTAACACTCTTTCATCTTGGTTGACTCTTTTTAACCCTCCTTCATCTTGTTTCACTCTCTTTCATGCTCCTTCGCCTTGTTTGACTCTCTTTAACCTTCCTTCATCTTGTTTCACTCTCTTTAACTCTCCTTCGTCTTGTTTGACTCTCTTTAACACGCCTTCATCTTGCTTCACTCTCTTTAACCCACCGTCATCTTGTTTCACTCTCTTTAGCCCTCCTTCATCTTGTTTCACTCTCTTTAGACCTCCTTCATCTTGTTTCACTCTCTTTAGACCTCCTTCATCCTGTTTCACTCTCTTTAGACCTCCTTCATCTTGTTTCACTCTCTTTAGACCTCCTTCATCCTGTTTCACTCTGTTTAGACCTCCTTCATCCTGCTTCACTCTCTTTGACCCTCCTTCATCTTGTTTCACTCTCGTTAACGTTCCTTCATCTTGTTTCACTCTCGTTAACCCTCCTTCATCGTGTTTCACTCTCTTTCACCCTGCTTCGTCTTGTTTGACTCTCTTTCACCCTCCTTCATCTTGTTTGACTCACTTTAACACTCTTTCATCTTGGTTGACTCTTTTTAACCCTCCTTCATCTTGTTTCACTCTCTTGAGCCCTCCTTCGCTTTGTTTCTCTCTCTTTAACCCTCCTCCACCTTTTTTAACTCTCTTTAACTCTCCTTCCTCTTGTTTCACTGTCTTTAACCCTCCTTCATCTTGTTTCACTCTCTTTGACCCTCCTACGTCTTGTTTCACTGTCTTTGACCCTCCTACGCCTTGTTTCACTCTCTTTAACCCTCCTTCATCTCGTTTCACTCTCTATAATCCTCCTTCATCTTGTTTCACTCTTTAACCCTCGTTCATCTTGTTCCACTCTCTTTAACGCTCTTTCATCTTGTTTCACTCTCTTTAACACGCCTGCATCTTGTTTCACTCTCTTTAACGTTCCTTCATCTTGTTTCACTCTCGTTAACCCTCCTTCATCGTGTTTCACTCTCTTTCACCCTGCTTCGTCTTGTTTGACTCTCTTTAACCCTCCTTCATCTTGTTTCTCTCTCTTCAACCCTCCTTCGTCTTGTTTGACTCTCTTTAACACTCTTTCATCTTGGTTGACTCTTTTTAACCCTCCTTCATCTTGTTTCACTCTCTTTCATGCACCTTCGCCTTGTTTGACTCTCTTTAACACTCCTTCATCTTGCTTCACTCTCTTTAACCCACCGTCATCTTGTTTCACTCTCTTTAGCCCTCCTTCATCTTGTTTCACTCTCTTTAGACCTCCTTCATCTTGTTTCACTCTCTTTTACCCTCCTTCATCATCTTTCACTCTCTTTAACCCGCCGTCACCTTGTTTCACTCTCGTTCACCCTCCTTCATCTTTTTTCACTCTCTTTAACCCTCCTTCGCTTTGTTTCTCACTCTTTAACCATCCTTCACCTTTTTTAACTCTCTTTAACTCTCCTTCCTCTTGTTTCACTCTCTTTGACCCTCCTACGTCTTGTTTCACTGTCATTGACCCTCCTACGCCTTGTTTCACTCTCTTTAACCCTCCTTCATCTCGTTTCACTCTCTATAATCCTCCTTCATCTTGTTTCACTCTCTTTAACCCTCGTTCATCTTGTTCCACTCTCTTTAACGCTCCTTCATCTTGTTTCACTCTCTTTAACACGCCTGCATCTTGTTTCACTCTCTTTAACGTTCCGTCATCTTGTTTCACTCTCGTTAACCCTCCTTCATCGTGTTTCACTCTCTTTCACCCTGCTTCGTCTTGTTTGACTCTCTTTAACACTCTTTCATCTTGGTTGACTCTTTTTAACCCTCCTTCATCTTGTTTCACTCTCTTTCATGCTCCTTCGTCTTGTTTGACTCTCTTTAACCCTCCTTCATCTTGTTTCACTCTCTTTAACTCTCCTTCGTCTTGTTTGACTCTCTTTAACCCTCCTTCACCTGGTTCGACTCTCTTTAACCCTCCTTCGGTTTGTTTCACTCTTTAACCCGCCTTCACCTTGTTTCACTCTCTTTAAACCTCCTTCATCTTGTTTCACTCTCTTTGACCCTCCTACGTCTTGTTTCACTGTCATTGACCCTCCTACGCCTTGTTTCACTCTCTTTAACCCTCCTTCATCTCGTTTCACTCTCTATAATCCTCCTTCATCTTGTTTCACTCTCTTTAACCCTCGTTCATCTTGTTCCACTCTCTTTAACGCTCCTTCATCTTGTTTCACTCTCTTTAACACGCCTGCATCTTGTTTCACTCTCTTTAACGTTCCTTCATCTTGTTTCACTCTCGTTAACCCTCCTTCATCGTGTTTCACTCTCTTTCACCCTGCTTCGTCTTGTTTGACTCTCTTTAACCCTCCTTCATCTTGTTTCTCTCTCTTCAACCCTCCTTCGTCTTGTTTGACTCTCTTTAACACTCTTTCATCTTAGTTGACTCTTTTTAACCCTCCTTCATCTTGGTTCACTCTCTTTCATGCTCCTTCGTCTTGTTTCACTCTCTTTAACCCTCCTTCGTCTTGTTTCACTCTCTTTAACCCTCCTTCATCTTGTTTGACTCTCTTTAACACTCCTTCATCTTGGTTGACTCTCTTTAACCCTCCTTCATCTTGTTTCACTCTCTTTTACCCTCCTTCATCATTTTTCACTCTCTTTAACCCTCCTGCATCTTGTTTCACCCTCTTTAACCCTCGTTCTTCTTGTTTCACTCTCTTTAACCCTCCTTCATCTTGTTTCACTCTCTTTAACCCTCCTTCATCTTGTTTCACTCGCTTTAACCCTCCTTCATCTTGTTTCACCTCTTTAACCCTCCTTCATCTTGTTTCACTCTCTTTAACCCTCCTTCACCTTGTTTCACTCTCTTTAATCCTCCTTCATCTTGTTTGACTCTCTTTAACCCTCGTTCATCTTGTTTCACTCTCTTTAACGCTCCTTCGTCTTGTTTCACTCTCTTTAACCATCCGTCATCTTGTTTCACTCTATAACCCACCGTCATCTTGTTTCACTCTCTTTAGCCCTCCTTCATCTTGTTTCACTCTCTTTAGACCTCCTTCATCTTGTTTCACTCTCTTTAGACCTCCTTCATCCTGTTTCACTCTCTTTGACCCTCCTTCATCTTCTTTCACTCTCGTTAACGTTCCTTCATCTTGTTTCACTCTCGTTAACCCTCCTTCATCGTGTTTCACTCTCTTTCACCCTGCTTCGTCTTGTTTGACTCTCTTTAACCCTCGTTCATCTTGTTTCACTGTCTTTAAATCTCTTTCATCTCATTTCACTCTCTTAAACCCACCTTCTACTTGATTCATTCTCTTTAACAGTCCTTCATCTTGTTGCACTCTCGTTAACCCTCCATCATCTTGTTTCACTCTCTTTGACCCTCCTTCATCTTGTTTCTCTCTCTTTAGACCTCCTTCATCTTGTTTCACTCTCTGTGACCCTTCTTCATCTTGTTTCTCTCTCTTTAGACCTCCTTCATCTTGCTGCACTCTCTTTGACCCTCCTTCGTCTTGTTTCACTGTCTTTGACCCTCTTTCATCTTGTTTCACTGTCTTTGATCCTCCTTCATCATGTTTCAATCTCTTTAACACTGCTTCGTCTTGTTTGACTCTCTTTAACCCTCCTTCGTCTTGTTTGACTCTCTTTAACACTCCTTCATCTTGGTTGACCCTCTTTAACCCTCCTTCATCTTGTTTCACTCTCTTTGACCCTCCTTCATCTTGTTTCACTCTCTTTTACCCTCCTTCATCATTTTTCACTCTCTTTAACCGGCCTTCGCTTTGTTTCTCTCTCTTTATCTCTCCTTCATCTTGTTTCACTCTCTTTAACACGCGTGCATCTTGTTTCACTCTCTTTAACCCACATTTGTCTTGTTTCACTCTCTTTCACCCTAATTCGTATTTTTCCACTCTCTTTAACCCTCCTTCATCTTGCTTCACTCTCTTTAACCCTCCTTCATCTTGTTTGACTCTCTTTAAACCTCCTTCATCTTGTTTGACTCTCTTTAAACCTCCTTCATCTGGTTTCACTCTCTTTAACCCTCCTTCATCTTTTTTGACTCTCTTTCACCCTCCTTCATCTTGTTACAGTCTCTCTTTAACTCTCCTTCATCTTGTTTCACTCTCTTAAACCCACCTCCAACTTGCTTCACTCTCTTTAACACTCATTCATCTTGTTTCACTCTCGTTAACCCTCCATCATCTTGTTTCACTCTCTTTTACCCTCCTTCATCATCTTTCACTCTCTTTAACCCGCCGTCACCTTGTTTCACTCTCGTTCACCCTCCTTCATCTTGTTTCACTCTCTTTAACCCTCCTTCGCTTTGTTTCTCTCTCTTTAACCCTCCTTCACCTTTTTTAACTCTCTTTAACTCTCCTTCCTCTTGTTTCACTCTCTTTAACCCTCCTTCACCTGGTTCGACTCTCTTTAACCCTCCTTCGGTTTGTTTCACTCTTTAACCCGCCTTCATCTTGTTTCCCTCTCTTTAAACCTCCTTCATCTTGTTTCACTCTCTTTGACCCTCCTACGTCTTGTTTCACTGTCATTGACCCTCCTACGCCTTGTTTCACTCTCTTTAACCCTCCTTCATCTCGTTTCACTCTCTATAATCCTCCTTCATCTTGTTTCACTCTCTTTCATGCTCCTTCGCCTTGTTTGACTCTCTTTAACCTTCCTTCATCTTGTTTCACTCTCTTTAACTCTCCTTCGTCTTGTTTGACTCTCTTTAGACCTCCTTCATCTTGTTTCACTCTCTTTAGACCTCCTTCATCCTGTTTCACTCTCTTTAGACCTCCTTCATCTTGTTTCACTCTCTTTAGACCTCCTTCATCTTGTTTCACTCTCTTTAGACCTCCTTCATCCTGTTTCACTCTGTTTAGACCTCCTTCATCCTGTTTCACTCTCTTTGACCCTCCTTCATCTTGTTTCACTCTCGTTAACGTTCCTTCATCTTGTTTCACTCACGTTAACCCTCCTTCATCGTGTTTCACTCTCTTTCACCCTGCTTCGTCTTGTTTGACTCTCTTTCACCCTCCTTCATCTTGTTTCTCTCTCTTCAACCCTCCTTCGTCTTGTTTGACTCACTTTAACACTTTTTCATCTTGGTTCACTCTTTTTAACCCTCCTTCATCTTGTTTGACTCTCTTTAACCCGCCGTCACCTTGTTTCACTCTCGTTCACCCTCCTTCATCTTGTTTCACTCTCTTTAACCCTCCTTCGCTTTGTTTCTCTCTCTTTAACCCTCCTTCACCTTTTTTAACACTCTTTAACCCGCCGTCACCTTGTTTCACTCTCGTTCACCCTCCTTCATCTTGTTTCACTCTCTTTAACCCTCCTTCGCTTTGTTTCTCTCTCTTTAACCCTCCTTCACCTTTTTTAACTCTCTTTAACTCTCCTTCCTCTTGTTTCACTCTCTTTAACCCTCCTTCATCTTGTTTCACTCTCTTTAACCCTCCTTCATCTTGTTTGACTCTCTTTAACCCTCCTTCACCTGGTTCGACTCTCTTTAACCCTCCTTCGGTTTGTTTCACTCTTTAACCCGCCGTCATCTTGTTTCACTCTCTTTAAACCTCCTTCATCTTGTTTCACTGTCTTTGACCCTCCTTCATCTTGTTTCACTCTCTTTTACCCTCCTTCATCATTTTTCACTCTCTTTAACCAGCCTTCGCTTTGTTTCTCTCTCTTTATCCCTCCTTCATCTTGTTTCACTCTCTTTAACACGCGTGCATCTTGTTTCACTCTCTTTAACCCTCATTTGTCTTGTTTCACTCTCTTTCACCCTAATTCGTATTGTTCCACTCTCTTTAACCCTCCTTCATCTTGCTTCACTCTCTTTAACCAGCCTTCGCTTTGTTTCTCTCTCTTTATCCCTCCTTCATCTTGTTTCACTCTCTTTAACACGCGTGCATCTTGTTTCACTCTCTTTAACCCTCATTTGTCTTGTTTCACTCTCTTTCACCCTAATTCGTATAGTTTCACTCTCTTTAAACCTCCTTCATCTTGTTTCACTCTCTTTGACCCTCCTACGTCTTGTTTCACTGTCATTGACCCTCCTACGCCTTGTTTCACTCTCTTTAACCCTCCTTCATCTCGTTTCACTCTCTATAATCCTCCTTCATCTTGTTTCACTCTCTTTAACCCTCGTTCATCTTGTTCCACTCTCTTTAACGCTCCTTCATCTTGTTTCACTCTCTTTAACACGCCTGCATCTTGTTTCACTCTCTTTAACGTTCCTTCATCTTGTTTCACTCTCGTTAACCCTCATTCATCGTGTTTCACTCTCTTTCACCCTGCTTCGTCTTGTTTGACTCTCTTTAACCCTCCTTCATCTTGTTTCTCTCTCTTCAACCCTCCTTCGTCTTGTTTGACTCTCTTTAACACTCTTTCATCTTGGTTGACTCTTTTTAACCCTCCTTCATCTTGTTTCACTCTCTTTCATGCTCCTTCGCCTTGTTTGACTCTCTTTAACCTTCCTTCATCTTGTTTCACTCTCTTTAACTCTCCTTCGTCTTGTTTGACTCTCTTTAACATGCCTTCATCTTGCTTCACTCTCTTTAACCCACCGTCATCTTGTTTCACTCTCTTTAGCCCTCCTTCATCTTGTTTCACTCTCTTTAGACCTCCTTCATCTTGTTTCACTCTCTTTAGACCTCCTTCATCCTGTTTCACTCTCTTTAGACCTCCTTCATCTTGTTTCACTCTCTTTAGACCTCCTTCATCTTGTTTCACTCTCTTTAGACCTCCTTCATCCGGTTTCACTCTCTTTAACCGGCCTTCGCTTTGTTTCTCTCTCTTTATCCCTCCTTCATCTTGTTTCACTCTCTTTAACACGCGTGCATCTTGTTTCACTCTCTTTATCCCTCATTTGTCTTGTTTCACTCTCTTTCACCCTAATTCGTATTTTTCCACTCTCTTTAACCCTCCTTCATCTTGCTTCACTCTCTTTAACCCTCCTTCATCTTGTTTGACTCTCTTTAAACCTCCTTCATCTTGTTTGACTCTCTTTAAACCTCCTTCATCTGGTTTCACTCTCTTTAACCCTCCTTCATCTTTTTTGACTCTCTTTCACCCTCCTTCATCTTGTTACAGTCTCTCTTTAACTCTCCTTCATCTTGTTTCACTCTCTTAAACCCACCTCCAACTTGCTTCACTCTCTTTAACACTCATTCATCTTGTTTCACTCTCGTTAACCCTCCATCATCTTGTTTCACTCTCTTTTACCCTCCTTCATCATCTTTCACTCTCTTTAACCCGCCGTCACCTTGTTTCACTCTCGTTCACCCTCCTTCATCTTGTTTCACTCTCTTTAACCCTCCTTCACCTTTTTTAACTCTCTTTAACTCTCCTTCCTCTTGTTTCACTCTCTTTAACCCTCCTTCACCTGGTTCGACTCTCTTTAACCCTCCTTCGGTTTGTTTCACTCTTTAACCCGCCTTCATCTTGTTTCCCTCTCTTTAAACCTCCTTCATCTTGTTTCACTCTCTTTGACCCTCCTACGTCTTGTTTCACTGTCATTGACCCTCCTACGCCTTGTTTCACTCTCTTTAACCCTCCTTCATCTCGTTTCACTCTCTATAATCCTCCTTCATCTTGTTTCACTCTCTTTCATGCTCCTTCGCCTTGTTTGACTCTCTTTAACCTTCCTTCATCTTGTTTCACTCTCTTTAACTCTCCTTCGTCTTGTTTGACTCTCTTTAGACCTCCTTCATCTTGTTTCACTCTCTTTAGACCTCCTTCATCCTGTTTCACTCTCTTTAGACCTCCTTCATCTTGTTTCACTCTCTTTAGACCTCCTTCATCTTGTTTCACTCTCTTTAGACCTCCTTCATCCTGTTTCACTCTGTTTAGACCTCCTTCATCCTGTTTCACTCTCTTTGACCCTCCTTCATCTTGTTTCACTCTCGTTAACGTTCCTTCATCTTGTTTCACTCACGTTAACCCTCCTTCATCGTGTTTCACTCTCTTTCACCCTGCTTCGTCTTGTTTGACTCTCTTTCACCCTCCTTCATCTTGTTTCTCTCTCTTCAACCCTCCTTCGTCTTGTTTGACTCACTTTAACACTTTTTCATCTTGGTTCACTCTTTTTAACCCTCCTTCATCTTGTTTGACTCTCTTTAACCCGCCGTCACCTTGTTTCACTCTCGTTCACCCTCCTTCATCTTGTTTCACTCTCTTTAACCCTCCTTCGCTTTGTTTCTCTCTCTTTAACCCTCATTCACCTTTTTTAACACTCTTTAACCCGCCGTCACCTTGTTTCACTCTCGTTCACCCTCCTTCATCTTGTTTCACTCTCTTTAACCCTCCTTCGCTTTGTTTCTCTCTCTTTAACCCTTCTTCCCCTTTTTTAACTCTCTTTAACTCTCCTTCCTCTTGTTTCACTCTCTTTAACCCTCCTTCATCTTGTTTCACTCTCTTTAACCCTCCTTCATCTTGTTTGACTCTCTTTAACCCTCCTTCACCTGGTTCGACTCTCTTTAACCCTCCTTCGGTTTGTTTCACTCTTTAACCCGCCTTCATCTTGTTTCACTCTCTTTAAACCTCCTTCATCTTGTTTCACTGTCTTTGACCCTCCTTCATCTTGTTTCACTCTCTTTTACCCTCCTTCATCATTTTTCACTCTCTTTAACCAGCCTTCGCTTTGTTTCTCTCTCTTTATCCCTCCTTCATCTTGTTTCACTCTCTTTAACACGCGTGCATCTTGTTTCACTCTCTTTAACCCTCATTTGTCTTGTTTCACTCTCTTTCACCCTAATTCGTATTGTTCCACTCTCTTTAACCCTCCTTCATCTTGCTTCACTCTCTTTAACCAGCCTTCGCTTTGTTTCTCTCTCTTTATCCCTCCTTCATCTTGTTTCACTCTCTTTAACACGCGTGCATCTTGTTTCACTCTCTTTAACCCTCATTTGTCTTGTTTCACTCTCTTTCACCCTAATTCGTATAGTTTCACTCTCTTTAAACCTCCTTCATCTTGTTTCACTCTCTTTGACCCTCCTACGTCTTGTTTCACTGTCATTGACCCTCCTACGCCTTGTTTCACTCTCGTTAACCCTCATTCATCGTGTTTCACTCTCTTTCACCCTGCTTCGTCTTGTTTGACTCTCTTTAACCCTCCTTCATCTTGTTTCTCTCTCTTCAACCCTCCTTCGTCTTGTTTGACTCTCTTTAACACTCTTTCATCTTGGTTGACTCTTTTTAACCCTCCTTCATCTTGTTTCACTCTCTTTCATGCTCCTTCGCCTTGTTTGACTCTCTTTAACCTTCCTTCATCTTGTTTCACTCTCTTTAACTCTCCTTCGTCTTGTTTGACTCTCTTTAACACGCCTTCATCTTGCTTCACTCTCTTTAACCCACCGTCATCTTGTTTCACTCTCTTTAGCCCTCCTTCATCTTGTTTCACTCTCTTTAGACCTCCTTCATCTTGTTTCACTCTCTTTAGACCTCCTTCATCCTGTTTCACTCTCTTTAGACCTCCTTCATCTTGTTTCACTCTCTTTAGACCTCCTTCATCCTGTTTCACTCTGTTTAGACCTCCTTCATCCTGCTTCACTCTCTTTGACCCTCCTTCATCTTGTTTCACTCTCGTTAACGTTCCTTCATCTTGTTTCACTCTCGTTAACCCTCCTTCATCGTGTTTCACTCTCTTTCACCCTGCTTCGTCTTGTTTGACTCTCTTTCACCCTCCTTCATCTTGTTTGACTCACTTTAACACTCTTTCATCTTGGTTGACTCTTTTTAACCCTCCTTCATCTTGTTTCACTCTCTTGAGCCCTCCTTCGCTTTGTTTCTCTCTCTTTAACCCTCCTCCACCTTTTTTAACTCTCTTTAACTCTCCTTCCTCTTGTTTCACTGTCTTTAACCCTCCTTCATCTTGTTTCACTCTCTTTGACCCTCCTACGTCTTGTTTCACTGTCTTTGACCCTCCTACGCCTTGTTTCACTCTCTTTAACCCTCCTTCATCTCGTTTCACTCTCTATAATCCTCCTTCATCTTGTTTCACTCTTTAACCCTCGTTCATCTTGTTCCACTCTCTTTAACGCTCTTTCATCTTGTTTCACTCTCTTTAACACGCCTGCATCTTGTTTCACTCTCTTTAACGTTCCTTCATCTTGTTTCACTCTCGTTAACCCTCCTTCATCGTGTTTCACTCTCTTTCACCCTGCTTCGTCTTGTTTGACTCTCTTTAACCCTCCTTCATCTTGTTTCTCTCTCTTCAACCCTCCTTCGTCTTGTTTGACTCTCTTTAACACTCTTTCATCTTGGTTGACTCTTTTTAACCCTCCTTCATCTTGTTTCACTCTCTTTCATGCTCCTTCGCCTTGTTTGACTCTCTTTAACCCTTCTTCATCTTGTTTCACTCTCTTTAACTCTCCTTCGTCTTGTTTGACTCTCTTTAACACTCCTTCATCTTGCTTCACTCTCTTTAACCCACCGTCATCTTGTTTCACTCTCTTTAGCCCTCCTTCATCTTGTTTCACTCTCTTTAGACCTCCTTCATCTTGTTTCACTCTCTTTTACCCTCCTTCATCATCTTTCACTCTCTTTAACCCGCCGTCACCTTGTTTCACTCTCGTTCACCCTCCTTCATCTTTTTTCACTCTCTTTAACCCTCCTTCGCTTTGTTTCTCACTCTTTAACCATCCTTCACCTTTTTTAACTCTCTTTAACTCTCCTTCCTCTTGTTTCACTCTCTTTGACCCTCCTACGTCTTGTTTCACTCTCTATAATCCTCCTTCATCTTGTTTCACTCTCTTTAACCCTCGTTCATCTTGTTCCACTCTCTTTAACGCTCCTTCATCTTGTTTCACTCTCTTTAACACGCCTGCATCTTGTTTCACTCTCTTTAACGTTCCGTCATCTTGTTTCACTCTCGTTAACCCTCCTTCATCGTGTTTCACTCTCTTTCACCCTGCTTCGTCTTGTTTGACTCTCTTTAACACTCTTTCATCTTGGTTGACTCTTTTTAACCCTCCTTCATCTTGTTTCACTCTCTTTCATGCTCCTTCGTCTTGTTTGACTCTCTTTAACCCTCCTTCATCTTGTTTCACTCTCTTTAACTCTCCTTCGTCTTGTTTGACTCTCTTTAACACTCCTTCATCTTGCTTCACTCTCTAACCCACCGTCATCTTGTTTCACTCTCTTTAGCCCTCCTTCATCTTGTTTCACTCTCTTTAGACCTCCTTCATCTTGTTTCACTCTCTTTAGACCTCCTTCATCTTGTTTCACTCTCGTTAACCCTCCTTCATCGTGTTTCACTCTCTTTCACCCTGCTTCGTCTTGTTTGACTCTCTTTCACCCCCCTTCATCATGTTTCTCTCTCTTCAACCCTCCTTCGTCTTCTTTGACTCACTTTAACACTCTTTCATCTTGGTTGACTCTTTTTAACCCTCCTTCATCTTGTTTCACTCTCTTTGACCCTCCTTCGCTTTGTTTCTCTCTCTTTAAACCTCCTTCTCCTTTTTTAACTCTCTTTAACTCTCCTTCATCTCGTTTCACTCTCTATAATCCTCCTTCATCTTGTTTCACTCTTTAACCCTCGTACATCTTGTTCCACTCTCTTTAACGCTCTTTCATCTTGTTTCACTCTCTTTAACACGCCTGCATCTTGTTTCACTCTCTTTAACGTTCCTTCATCTTGTTTCACACTCGTTAACCCTCCTTCATCGTGTTTCACTCTCTTTCGCCCTGCTTCGTCTTGTTTGACTCTCTTTAACCCTCCTTCATCTTGTTTCTCTCTCTTCAACCCTCCTTCGTCTTGTTTGACTCTCTTTAACACTCTTTCATCTTGGTTGACTCTTTTTAACCCTCCTTCATCTTGTTTCACTCTCTTTCATGCTCCTTCGCCTTGTTTGACTCTCTTTAACCCTCCTTCATCTTGTTTCACTCTCTTTAACTCTCCTTCGTCTTGTTTGACTCTCTTTAACACTCCTTCATCTTGCTTCACTCTCTTTAACCCACCGTCATCTTGTTTCACTCTCTTTAGCCCTCCTTCATCTTGTTTCACTCTCTTTAGACCTCCTTCATCCTGTTTCACTCTCTTTAGACCTCCTTCATCTTGTTTCACTCTCTTTAGACCTCCTTCATCCTGTTTCACTCTCTTTGACCCTCCTTCATCTTGTTTCACTCTCGTTAACGTTCCTTCATCTTGTTTCACTCTCGTTAACCCTACTTCATCGTGTTTCACTCTCTTTCACCCTGCTTCGTCTTGTTTGACTCTCTTTAACCCTCCTTCATCTTGTTTCTCTCTCTTCAACCCTCCTTCGTCTTGTTTGACTCACTTTAACACTCTTTCATCTTGGTTGAATCTTTTTAACCCTCCTTCATCTTGTTTCACTCCCTTTAACCCTCCTTTGTTTTCTTTCTCTCGCTTTATCCCCCCTTCATCTTGTTTCACTCTCTTTAACCCTCCTGCATCTTGTTTCACCCTCTTTGACCCTCCTACGCCTTGTTTCACTCTCTTTAACCCTCCTTCATCTCGTTTCACTCTCTATAATCCTCCTTCATCTTGTTTCACTCTTTAACCCTCGTTCATCTTGTCCCACTCTCTTTAACGCTCTTTCATCTTGTTTCACTCTCTTTAACACGCCTGCATCTTGTTTCACTCTCTTTAACGTTCCTTCATCTTGTTTCACTCTCGTTAACCCTCCTTCATCGTGTTTCACTCTCTTTCACCCTGCTTCGTCTTGTTTGACTCTCTTTAACCCTCCTTCATCTTGTTTCTCTCTCTTCAACCCTCCTTCGTCTTGTTTGACTCTCTTTAACACTCTTTCATCTTGGTTGACTCTTTTTAACCCTCCTTCATCTTGTTTCACTCTCTTTCATGCTCCTTCGCCTTGTTTGACTCTCTTTAACCCTTCTTCATCTTGTTTCACTCTCTTTAACTCTCCTTCGTCTTGTTTGACTCTCTTTAACACTCCTTCATCTTGCTTCACTCTCTTTAACCCACCGTCATCTTGTTTCACTCTCTTTAGCCCTCCTTCATCTTGTTTCACTCTCTTTAGACCTCCTTCATCTTGTTTCACTCTCTTTTACCCTCCTTCATCATCTTTCACTCTCTTTAACCCGCCGTCACCTTGTTTCACTCTCGTTCACCCTCCTTCATCTTTTTTCACTCTCTTTAACCCTCCTTCGCTTTGTTTCTCACTCTTTAACCATCCTTCACCTTTTTTAACTCTCTTTAACTCTCCTTCCTCTTGTTTCACTCTCTTTGACCCTCCTACGTCTTGTTTCACTGTCATTGACCCTCCTACGCCTTGTTTCACTCTCTTTAACCCTCCTTCATCTCGTTTCACTCTCTATAATCCTCCTTCATCTTGTTTCACTCTCTTTAACCCTCGTTCATCTTGTTCCACTCTCTTTAACGCTCCTTCATCTTGTTTCACTCTCTTTAACACGCCTGCATCTTGTTTCACTCTCTTTAACGTTCCGTCATCTTGTTTCACTCTCGTTAACCCTCCTTCATCGTGTTTCACTCTCTTTCACCCTGCTTCGTCTTGTTTGACTCTCTTTAACACTCTTTCATCTTGGTTGACTCTTTTTAACCCTCCTTCATCTTGTTTCACTCTCTTTCATGCTCCTTCGTCTTGTTTGACTCTCTTTAACCCTCCTTCATCTTGTTTCACTCTCTTTAACTCTCCTTCGTCTTGTTTGACTCTCTTTAACACTCCTTCATCTTGCTTCACTCTCTAACCCACCGTCATCTTGTTTCACTCTCTTTAGCCCTCCTTCATCTTGTTTCACTCTCTTTAGACCTCCTTCATCTTGTTTCACTCTCTTTAGACCTCCTTCATCTTGTTTCACTCTCGTTAACCCTCCTTCATCGTGTTTCACTCTCTTTCACCCTGCTTCGTCTTGTTTGACTCTCTTTCACCCCCCTTCATCATGTTTCTCTCTCTTCAACCCTCCTTCGTCTTCTTTGACTCACTTTAACACTCTTTCATCTTGGTTGACTCTTTTTAACCCTCCTTCATCTTGTTTCACTCTCTTTGACCCTCCTTCGCTTTGTTTCTCTCTCTTTAAACCTCCTTCTCCTTTTTTAACTCTCTTTAACTCTCCTTCATCTCGTTTCACTCTCTATAATCCTCCTTCATCTTGTTTCACTCTTTAACCCTCGTACATCTTGTTCCACTCTCTTTAACGCTCTTTCATCTTGTTTCACTCTCTTTAACACGCCTGCATCTTGTTTCACTCTCTTTAACGTTCCTTCATCTTGTTTCACACTCGTTAACCCTCCTTCATCGTGTTTCACTCTCTTTCGCCCTGCTTCGTCTTGTTTGACTCTCTTTAACCCTCCTTCATCTTGTTTCTCTCTCTTCAACCCTCCTTCGTCTTGTTTGACTCTCTTTAACACTCTTTCATCTTGGTTGACTCTTTTTAACCCTCCTTCATCTTGTTTCACTCTCTTTCATGCTCCTTCGCCTTGTTTGACTCTCTTTAACCCTCCTTCATCTTGTTTCACTCTCTTTAACTCTCCTTCGTCTTGTTTGACTCTCTTTAACACTCCTTCATCTTGCTTCACTCTCTTTAACCCACCGTCATCTTGTTTCACTCTCTTTAGCCCTCCTTCATCTTGTTTCACTCTCTTTAGACCTCCTTCATCCTGTTTCACTCTCTTTAGACCTCCTTCATCTTGTTTCACTCTCTTTAGACCTCCTTCATCCTGTTTCACTCTCTTTGACCCTCCTTCATCTTGTTTCACTCTCGTTAACGTTCCTTCATCTTGTTTCACTCTCGTTAACCCTACTTCATCGTGTTTCACTCTCTTTCACCCTGCTTCGTCTTGTTTGACTCTCTTTAACCCTCCTTCATCTTGTTTCTCTCTCTTCAACCCTCCTTCGTCTTGTTTGACTCACTTTAACACTCTTTCATCTTGGTTGACTCTTTTTAACCCTCCTTCATCTTGTTTCACTCCCTTTAACCCTCCTTTGTTTTGTTTCTCTCGCTTTATCCCCCCTTCATCTTGTTTCACTCTCTTTAACCCTCCTGCATCTTGTTTCACCCTCTTTGACCCTCCTACGCCTTGTTTCACTCTCTTTAACCCTCCTTCATCTCGTTTCACTCTCTATAATCCTCCTTCATCTTGTTTCACTCTTTAACCCTCGTTCATCTTGTTCCACTCTCTTTAACGCTCTTTCATCTTGTTTCACTCTCTTTAACACGCCTGCATCTTGTTTCACTCTCTTTAACGTTCCTTCATCTTGTTTCACTCTCGTTAACCCTCCTTCATCGTGTTTCACTCTCTTTCACCCTGCTTCGTCTTGTTTGACTCTCTTTAACCCTCCTTCATCTTGTTTCTCTCTCTTCAACCCTCCTTCGTCTTGTTTGACTCTCTTTAACACTCTTGCATCTTGGTTGACTCTTTTTAACCCTCCTTCATCTTGTTTCACTCTCTTTCATGCTCCTTCGCCTTGTTTGACTCTCTTTAACCCTTCTTCATCTTGTTTCACTCTCTTTAACTCTCCTTCGTCTTGTTTGACTCTCTTTAAAACTCCTTCATCTTGCTTCACTCTCTTTAACCCACCGTCATCTTGTTTCACTCTCTTTAGCCCTCCTTCATCTTGTTTCACTCTCTTTAGACCTCCTTCATCTTGTTTCACTCTCTTTTACCCTCCTTCATCATCTTTCACTCTCTTTAACCCGCCGTCACCTTGTTTCACTCTCGTTCACCCTCCTTCATCTTTTTTCACTCTCTTTAACCCTCCTTCGCTTTGTTTCTCACTCTTTAACCATCCTTCACCTTTTTTAACTCTCTTTAACTCTCCTTCCTCTTGTTTCACTCTCTTTGACCCTCCTACGTCTTGTTTCACTGTCATTGACCCTCCTACGCCTTGTTTCACTCTCTTTAACCCTCCTTCATCTCGTTTCACTCTCTATAATCCTCCTTCATCTTGTTTCACTCTCTTTAACCCTCGTTCATCTTGTTCCACTCTCTTTAACGCTCCTTCATCTTGTTTCACTCTCTTTAACACGCCTGCATCTTGTTTCACTCTCTTTAACGTTCCGTCATCTTGTTTCACTCTCGTTAACCCTCCTTCATCGTGTTTCACTCTCTTTCACCCTGCTTCGTCTTGTTTGACTCTCTTTAACACTCTTTCATCTTGGTTGACTCTTTTTAACCCTCCTTCATCTTGTTTCACTCTCTTTCATGCTCCTTCGTCTTGTTTGACTCTCTTTAACCCTCCTTCATCTTGTTTCACTCTCTTTAACTCTCCTTCGTCTTGTTTGACTCTCTTTAACACTCCTTCATCTTGCTTCACTCTCTAACCCACCGTCATCTTGTTTCACTCTCTTTAGCCCTCCTTCATCTTGTTTCACTCTCTTTAGACCTCCTTCATCTTGTTTCACTCTCTTTAGACCTCCTTCATCTTGTTTCACTCTCGTTAACCCTCCTTCATCGTGTTTCACTCTCTTTCACCCTGCTTCGTCTTGTTTGACTCTCTTTCACCCCCCTTCATCATGTTTCTCTCTCTTCAACCCTCCTTCGTCTTCTTTGACTCACTTTAACACTCTTTCATCTTGGTTGACTCTTTTTAACCCTCCTTCATCTTGTTTCACTCTCTTTGACCCTCCTTCGCTTTGTTTCTCTCTCTTTAAACCTCCTTCTCCTTTTTTAACTCTCTTTAACTCTCCTTCATCTCGTTTCACTCTCTATAATCCTCCTTCATCTTGTTTCACTCTTTAACCCTCGTACATCTTGTTCCACTCTCTTTAACGCTCTTTCATCTTGTTTCACTCTCTTTAACACGCCTGCATCTTGTTTCACTCTCTTTAACGTTCCTTCATCTTGTTTCACACTCGTTAACCCTCCTTCATCGTGTTTCACTCTCTTTCGCCCTGCTTCGTCTTGTTTGACTCTCTTTAACCCTCCTTCATCTTGTTTCTCTCTCTTCAACCCTCCTTCGTCTTGTTTGACTCTCTTTAACACTCTTTCATCTTGGTTGACTCTTTTTAACCCTCCTTCATCTTGTTTCACTCTCTTTCATGCTCCTTCGCCTTGTTTGACTCTCTTTAACCCTCCTTCATCTTGTTTCACTCTCTTTAACTCTCCTTCGTCTTGTTTGACTCTCTTTAACACTCCTTCATCTTGCTTCACTCTCTTTAACCCACCGTCATCTTGTTTCACTCTCTTTAGCCCTCCTTCATCTTGTTTCACTCTCTTTAGACCTCCTTCATCCTGTTTCACTCTCTTTAGACCTCCTTCATCTTGTTTCACTCTCTTTAGACCTCCTTCATCCTGTTTCACTCTCTTTGACCCTCCTTCATCTTGTTTCACTCTCGTTAACGTTCCTTCATCTTGTTTCACTCTCGTTAACCCTACTTCATCGTGTTTCACTCTCTTTCACCCTGCTTCGTCTTGTTTGACTCTCTTTAACCCTCCTTCATCTTGTTTCTCTCTCTTCAACCCTCCTTCGTCTTGTTTGACTCACTTTAACACTCTTTCATCTTGGTTGACTCTTTTTAACCCTCCTTCATCTTGTTTCACTCTCTTTAACACTCCTTCATCTTGTTTCACTCTCTTTAACGCTCCTTAATCTTGTTTCTCTCACTTTAACCCTCCTTCATCTTGTTTCACTCTCTTTAACCCTCCTGCATCTTGTTTCACCCTCTTTAACCCTCGTTCGTCTTGTTTCACTCTCTTTAACCCTCCTTCATATTGTTTCACTCTCTTTAACACTCCTTCATCTTGTTTGACTCTTTCACCCTCCTTCACCTGGTTCGACTCTCTTTCCCCCTTGTCCGTCTTGTTTCACTCTTTAACCCGCCTTCGTCTTGTTTGACTCTCTTTAACACTCCTTCATCTTGCTTCACTCTCTTTAACCCACCGTCATCATCTTTCACTCTCTTTAACCCGCCGTCACCTTGTTTCACTCTCGTTCACCCTCCTTCATCTTGTTTCACTCTCTTTAACCCTCCTTCGCTTTGCTTCTCTCTCTTTAACCCTCCTTCACCTTTTTTAACTCTCTTTAACTCTCCTTCCTCTTCTTTCACTCTCTTTAACCCTCCTTCATCTTGTTTCACTCTCTTTAACCCTCCTTCACCTGGTTCGACTCTCTTTAACCCTCCTTCGTTTTGTTTCACTCTTTAACCTGCGTTCATCTTGTTTCACTCTCTTTAACGCTCCTTCATCTTGTTTCACTTTCTTTAACACGCCTGCATCTTGTTTCACTCTCTTTAACGTTCCGTCATCTTGTTTCACTCTCGTTAACCCTCCTTCATCGTGTTTCACTCTCTTTCACCCTGCTTCGTCTTGTTTGACTCTCTTTAACCCTCCTTCATCTTGTTTCTCTCTTTTCAACACTCCTTCGTCTTGTTTGACTCTCTTTAACACTCCTTCGTCTTGTTTGACTCTCTTTAACACTCCTTCATCTTGCTTCACTCTCTTTAACCCACCGTCATCTTGTTTCACTCTCTTTAGCCCTCCTTCATCTTGTTTCACTCTCTTTCATGCTCCTTCGCCTTGTTTGACTCTCTTTAACCCTCCTTCATCTTGTTTCACTCTCTTTAACTCTCCTTCGTCTTGTTTGACTCTCTTTAACACTCCTTCATCTTGCTTCACTCTCTTTAACCCACCGTCATCTTGTTTCACTCTCTTTAGCCCTCCTTCATCTTGTTTCACTCTCTTTAGACCTCCTTCATCCTGTTTCACTCTCTTTAGACCTCCTTCATCTTGTTTCACTCTCTTTAGACCTCCTTCATCCTGTTTCACTCTCTTTGACCCTCCTTCATCTTGTTTCACTCTCGTTAACGTTCCTTCATCTTGTTTCACTCTCGTTAACCCTACTTCATCGTGTTTCACTCTCTTTCACCCTGCTTCGTCTTGTTTGACTCTCTTTAACCCTCCTTCATCTTGTTTCTCTCTCTTCAACCCTCCTTCGTCTTGTTTGACTCACTTTAACACTCTTTCATCTTGGTTGACTCTTTTTAACCCTCCTTCATCTTGTTTCACTCTCTTTAACACTCCTTCATCTTGTTTCACTCTCTTTAACGCTCCTTAATCTTGTTTCTCTCACTTTAACCCTCCTTCATCTTGTTTCACTCTCTTTAACCCTCCTGCATCTTGTTTCACCCTCTTTAACCCTCGTTCGTCTTGTTTCACTCTCTTTAACCCTCCTTCATATTGTTTCACTCTCTTTAACACTCCTTCATCTTGTTTGACTCTTTCACCCTCCTTCACCTGGTTCGACTCTCTTTCCCCCTTGTCCGTCTTGTTTCACTCTTTAACCCGCCTTCGTCTTGTTTGACTCTCTTTAACACTCCTTCATCTTGCTTCACTCTCTTTAACCCACCGTCATCATCTTTCACTCTCTTTAACCCGCCGTCACCTTGTTTCACTCTCGTTCACCCTCCTTCATCTTGTTTCACTCTCTTTAACCCTCCTTCGCTTTGCTTCTCTCTCTTTAACCCTCCTTCACCTTTTTTAACTCTCTTTAACTCTCCTTCCTCTTCTTTCACTCTCTTTAACCCTCCTTCATCTTGTTTCACTCTCTTTAACCCTCCTTCACCTGGTTCGACTCTCTTTAACCCTCCTTCGTTTTGTTTCACTCTTTAACCTGCGTTCATCTTGTTTCACTCTCTTTAACGCTCCTTCATCTTGTTTCACTTTCTTTAACACGCCTGCATCTTGTTTCACTCTCTTTAACGTTCCGTCATCTTGTTTCACTCTCGTTAACCCTCCTTCATCGTGTTTCACTCTCTTTCACCCTGCTTCGTCTTGTTTGACTCTCTTTAACCCTCCTTCATCTTGTTTCTCTCTTTTCAACACTCCTTCGTCTTGTTTGACTCTCTTTAACACTCTTTCATCTTGGTTGACTCTTTTTAACCCTCCTTCATCTTGTTTCACTCTCTTTCATGTTCCTTCGTCTTGTTTGACTCTCTTTAACCCTCCTTCATCTTGTTTCACTCTCTTTAACTCTCCTTCGTCTTGTTTGACTCTCTTTAGACCTCCTTCATCTTGTTTCACTCTCTAACCCACCATCATCTTGTTTCACTCTCTTTAGCCCTCCTTCATCTTGTTTCACTCTCTTTAGCCCTCCTTCATCTTGTTTCACTCTCTTTAGACCTCCTTCATCCTGTTTCACTCTCTTTAGACCTCCTTCATCTTGTTTCACTCTCTTTAGACCTCCTTCATCCTGTTTCACTCTCTTTGACCCTCCTTCATCTTGTTTCACTCTCGTTAACGTTCCTTCATCTTGTTTCACTCTCGTTAACCCTCCTTCATCGTGTTTCACTCTCTTTCACCCTGCTTCGTCTTGTTTGACTCTCTTTAACCCTCCTTCATCTTGTTTCTCTCTCTTCAACCCTCCTTCGTCTTGTTTGACTCACGTTAACACTCTTTCATCTTGGTTGACTCTTTTTAACCCTCCTTCATCTTGTTTCACTCCCTTTAACCCTCCTTTGTTTTGTTTCTCTCGCTTTATCCCCCCTTCATCTTGTTTCACTCTCTTTAACCCTCCTGCATCTTGTTTCACCCTCTTTAACCCTCGTTCGTCTTGTTTCACTCTCTTTAACCCTCCTTCACCTTGTTTCACTCTCTTTAACACTCCTTCATCTTGTTTGACTCTTTCACCCTCCTTCACCTGGTTCGACTCTCTTTCCCCCTTGTCCGTCTTGTTTCACTCTTTAACCCGCCTTCGTCTTGTTTGACTCTCTTTAACACTCCTTCATCTTGCTTCACTCTCTTTAACCCGCCGTCACCTTGTTTCACTCTCGTTCACCCTCCTTCATCTTGTTTCACTCTCTTTAACCCTCCTTCGCTTTGCTTCTCTCTCTTTAACCCTCCTTCACCTTTTTTAACTCTCTTTAACTCTCCTTCCTCTTCTTTCACTCTCTTTAACCCTCCTTCATCTTGTTTCACTCTCTTTAACCCTCCTTCACCTGGTTCGACTCTCTTTAACCCTCCTTCGTTTTGTTTCACTCTTTTTTTTTTTAAATAATATTTTATTGAAAATTTTTGGTCAACCAACACAGTACATTGTGCATCCTTTACACAACATTATAACAATACAGATAATAATGACCTTTTTTATTTAAACAAGAACAAAAGAAAACAACAACAAATAAATAAATATTAAATAACAAAAATAAAAAAAAACTAGCCCTAATTGGCAACTGCCTTGTCTCAGGCCACCCCCCCCCCCCCCCCCCCCCCCCACCCCCCACCCCCCAAGTTCTGGGCTGCTGCTGCTGCCTTCTTTGTTCTCCCCTATCTATCTTTCCGCAAGATATTCGACGAACGGTTGCCACCGCCTTGTAAACCCTTGAGCCGACCCCCTTAGGACGAACTTAATCCGCTCTAACTTTATGAACCCCGCCATATCATTTATCCAGGTCTCCACCCCCGGGGGCTTGGCTTCTTTCCACATTAGCAATATTCTGCGCCGGGCTACTAGGGACGCAAAGGCCAAAACATCGGCCTCTTTCGCCTCCTGCACTCCCGGCTCTTGTGCAACCCCAAATATAGCCAACCCCCAGCTTGGTTCGACCCGGACTCCTACTACTTTCGAAAGCACCTTTGTCACCCCCATCCAAAACCCCTGTAGTGCCGGACATGACCAAAACATATGGGTATGATTCGCTGGGCTTCTCGAGCACCTCGCACACCTATCCTCCACCCCAAAAAATTTACTGAGCCGTGTTCCAGTCATATGTGCCCTGTGTAATACCTTAAACTGAATCAGGCTTAGCCTGGCGCACGAGGACGACGAGTTTACCCTGTTTAGGGCATCTGCCCACATCCCCTCCTCAATCTCCTCCCCTAGCTCTTCTTCCCATTTCCCTTTTAGTTCGTCCATCATAGTCTCCCCTTCGTCTCTCATTTCCCTATATATATCCGACACCTTACCGTCCCCCACCCATTTCTTTGAGATGACTCTGTCCTGCACCTCTTGTGTCGGGAGCTGCGGGAATTCCCTCACCTGCTGCCTCGCAAAAGCCCTCAATTGCATGTACCTGAATGCATTCCCTTGGGGCAACCCATATTTCTCGGTCAGCGCTCCCAGACTCGCAAACTTCCCATCCACAAATAGATCTTTCAATTGCGTTATACCTGCTCTTTGCCACATTCCATATCCCCCATCCATTCCCCCCGGGGCAAACCTATGGTTGTTTCTTATCGGGGACCCCCCCAGTGCTCCGGTCTTTCCCCTATGTCGTCTCCACTGTCCCCAAATCTTCAGTGTAGCTACCACCACCGGACTCGTGGTATAGTTCCTTGGTGAGAACGGCAATGGGGCTGTCACCATAGCCTGCAGGCTGGTCCCCCTACAGGACGCCCTCTCTAATCTCTTCCACGCCGCTCCTTCCTCCTCTCCCATCCACTTACTCACCATTGAAATATTAGCGGCCCAATAATACTCACTTAGGCTCGGTAGTGCCAGCCCCCCCCATCCCTACTACGCTGTAAGAATCCCTTCCTCACTCTCGGAGTCTTCCCGGCCCAAACAAAACCCATAATACTCTTTTCTATCCTTTTGAAAAAAGCCTTCGTGATCACCACCGGGAGACACTGAAACACAAAAAGGAATCTCGGGAGGACCACCATCTTAACTGCCTGCACCCTCCCTGCCATTGACAATGCTACCATGTCCCATCTCTTGAAATCTTCCTCCATCTGTTCCACCAACCGCGTCAAATTTAGCCTGTGCAATGTGCCCCAATTCTTAGCTATCTGGATCCCCAGGTAACGAAAGTCTCTTGTTACCTTCCTCAACGGTAGGTCTTCTATTTCTCTACTCTGCTCCCCTGGATGCACCACAAACAGCTCACTCTTTCCCATGTTCAATTTATACCCTGAAAAATCCCCAAACTCCCCAAGTATCCGCATTATTTCTGGCATCCCCTCCGCTGGATCCGCCACATATAGTAGCAGATCATCCGCATATAAAGATACCCGGTGTTCTTCTCCTCCCCTAAGTATTCCCCTCCATCCCTTGGAACCTCTCAGCGCTATCGCCAGGGGCTCAATCGCCAGTGCAAACAGTAATGGGGACAGAGGACATCCCTGCCTTGTCCCTCTGTGGAGCCGAAAATATGCCGATCCCCGTCCATTCGTGACCACACTCGCCACTGGGGCCCTATACAACAGCTGCACCCATCTAACATACCCCTCTCCGAACCCAAATCTCCTCAACACCTCCCACAGATAATCCCACTCCACTCTATCAAATGCTTTCTCGGCATCCATCGCCACTACTATCTCCGTTTCACCCTCTGGTGGGGCCATCATCATTACGCCTAACAACCTCCGTATGTTCGTGTTCAGCTGTCTCCCCTTCACAAACCCAGTTTGGTCCTCATGAACCACCCCCGGGACACATTCCTCTATTCTCATTGCCATTACCTTGGCCAAGACCTTGGCATCTACATTGAGGAGGGAGATTGGTCTGTAGGACCCGCATTGTAGCGGATCCTTTTCCTTCTTTAAAAGAAGCGATATCGTTGCTTCTGACATAGTCGGGGGCAGTTGTCCCCTTTCCTTTGCCTCGTTGAAGGTCCTCGTCAGTAGCGGGGCGAGCAAGTCCAAATATTTTCTGTAAAATTCAACTGGGAATCCGTCCGGTCCCGGGGCCTTTCCCGTCTGCATGTTCCTAATTCCTTTCACCACTTCTTCTACCGTGATCTGTGCTCCCAATCCCATCCTTTCCTGCTCTTCCACCTTGGGAATTTCCAGCCGATCCAAAAACTCCATCATTCTCTCCCTCCCATCCGGGGGTTGAGCTTCATACAATTTTTTATAAAATGTCTTGAACACTTCATTCACTCTCTCCGCTCCCCGCTCCGTCTCTCCATCTTCGTCTCTCACCCCCCCTATTTCCCTCGCTGCTCCCCTTTTCCTCAATTGGTGTGCCAGCAATCTGCTCGCCTTCTCTCCATATTCATACTGTACACCCTGCGCCTTCCTCCATTGTGCCTCTGCTGTGCCTGTGGTCAGCAAGTCAAATTCCACATGCAGCCTTTGCCTTTCCCTATACAGTCCCTCCTCCGGTGCTTCCGCATACTGTCTGTCCACCCTCAAAAGTTCTTGCAACAACCGCTCCCGTTCCTTACTCTCCTGCTTCCCTTTATGTGTCCTTATTGATATCAGCTCCCCCCTAACCACCGCCTTCAACGCCTCCCAGACCACTCCCACCTGAACCTCCCCATTGTCATTGAGTTCCAAGTACTTTTCAATGCATCCCCTCACCCTTAAGCACACCCCCTCATCCGCCATTAGTCCCATATCCATTCTCCAGGGTGGACGCCCTCTTGTTTCCTCCCCTATCTCCAAGTCTACCCAGTGTGGGGCATGATCCGAAATGGCTATAGCCGTATATTCCGTTCCCCTCACCCTCGGGATCAATGCCCTACCCAACACAAAAAAGTCTATGCGTGAATAGACTTTATGGACATAGGAGAAAAACGAGAACTCCTTACTCCTAGGTCTACTGAATCTCCACGGGTCCACCCCTCCCATCTGCTCCATAAAATCCTTAAGCACCTTGGCTGCTGCCGGCCTCCTACCAGTCCTGGACTTCGACCTATCCAGCCTTGGTTCCAACACCGTGTTAAAGTCTCCCCCCATTATCAGCTTTCCGGTCTCTAGGTCTGGGATGCGTCCTAGCATTCGCCTCATAAAATTGGCATCGTCCCAATTCGGGGCATACACGTTTACCAACACCACCATCTCTCCCTGTAATTTGCCACTCACCATCACGTATCTGCCCCCGTTATCCGCCACTATAGTCTTTGCCTCGAACATTACCCGCTTCCCCACTAATATAGCCACCCCCCTGTTTTTCGCATCCAGCCCCGAATGGAACACCTGCCCTACCCATCCTTTGCGCAACCTAACCTGATCTATCAGTTTCAGGTGCGTTTCCTGTAACATGACCACATCTGCTTTAAGTTTCTTAAGGTGTGCGAGTACTCGTGCCCTCTTTATCGGCCCGTTAAGCCCCCTCACGTTCCACGTGATCAGCCGAGTTGGGGGGCTTCCCACCCCCCCCCCTTGCCGGTTAGCCATCATCTTTTTCCAGCTTCTCGCCCAGTTCCCACGCGGCTGTATTTCTCCCAGACGGTGCCCCCCCGCCCATCCTTTCCCGCACCCACTCCCCCCTTTCCCCAGCAGCAGCAACCCAGTAATTCCCCCCTCCCCCCCCCCCCCGCTAGACCCCCCGCTAGCGTAATTACTCCCCCCATGTTGCTCCCAGAAGTCAGCAAACTCTGGCTGACCTCGGCTTCCCCCCGTGATCACGGCTCGCCCCGTGCGGTGCCCCCTCCTTCCTGCTTCTCTATTCCCGCCATAATTATCATAGCGCGGGAACCAAGCCCGCGCCTCTCCCTCGGCCCCGCCTCCCATGGCCAACGCCCCATCTCCTCTCCCTCCCCACCTCCCCCCATCACCACCTGTGGGAGAAAGAAAAGTTACCATACCGCAGGATTAATCATACAATCCCTCTTCGCCCCCCCCCCCCACTCGTCCCACCACTTTGTCCAAACGTTCATTTTCGTAGTCCAATCATTCCAATTTTTCTTCTACAATAAAAGTCCACGCTTCATCCGCCGTCTCAAAGTAGTGGTGCCTCCCTTGATATGTGACCCACAGTCTTGCCGGTTGCAGCATTCCAAACTTTATCTTTTTTTTGTGAAGTACCGCTTTGGCCCGATTAAAGCTCGCCCTCCTTCTCGCCACCTCCGCACTCCAATCTTGCTAGACGCGGATCACCGCGTTCTCCCATTTACTACACCGAGTTTTCTTCGCCCATCTAAGGACCATTTCTCTATCCTTAAAACGGAGAAATCTCACCACTATGGCTCTGGGAGCTTCTCCTGCTCTCGGTCCTCGCACCATAACTCGGTATGCTCCCTCCACCTCCAACGGACCCGTCGGGGCCTCCACTCCCATTAACGAGTGCAGCATCGTGCTCACATATGCCCCGACGTCCGCCCCCTCCACACCTTCAGGAAGGCCAAGAACCCTCAAGTTGTTCCTCCTTGCGTTATTTTCCAGTGCCTCCAACCTCTCCACAGATCGTTTCTGCTGTGCCTCCTGTATCTCCGACTTCACCACCAGGCCCTGTATGTCGTTTTCATTCTCTGCTGCTTTCGCCTTCACGACCCGAAGCTCCTGCTCCTGGGTCTTTTGTTCCTCTTTCAGCCCTTCAATCGCCTGTAATATCGGGGCCAACAACTCTTTCTTCATTTCCTTTTTTATCTCCTCCACGCAGCGTTTCAAAAACTCTTGTTGTTCAGGGCCCCATATGAAACTGCCACCTTCCGACGCCATCTTGGTTTCTGCTTGCCTTCCTTGCCGTTGTTCCAAAGGATCCGCTGCAATGCGGCCACTTTCCTCTCCTTTTTCCATCCGTGTCCAGGGGGAACACCCTTCTGGTTTACCGCACGGTGTTTTCAGCCGTTAAAATTGCCGTTGGGGCTCCTATCAAGAGCCCAAAAGTCCGTTTCACAGGGAGCTGCCGAAACGTGCGACTCAGCTGGTCATCGCCGCACCCGGAAGTCTTGTTTCACTCTTTAACCTGCCTTCATCTTGTTTCACTCTCTTTAACGCTCCTTCATCTTGTTTCACTCTCTTTAACACGCCTGCATCTTGTTTCACTCTCTTTAACGTTCCGTCATCTTGTTTCACTCTCGTTAACCCTCCTTCATCGTGTTTCACTCTCTTTCACCCTGCTTCGTCTTGTTTGACTCTCTTTAACCCTCCTTCATCTTGTTTCTCTCTTTTCAACACTCCTTCGTCTTGTTTGACTCTCTTTAACACTCTTTCATCTTGGTTGACTCTTTTTAACCCTCCTTCATCTTGTTTCACTCTCTTTCATGTTCCTTCGTCTTGTTTGACTCTCTTTAACCCTCCTTCATCTTGTTTCACTCTCTTTAACTCTCCTTCGTCTTGTTTGACTCTCTTTAGACCTCCTTCATCTTGTTTCACTCTCTAACCCACCGTCATCTTGTTTCACTCTCTTTAGCCCTCCTTCATCTTGTTTCACTCTCTTTAGACCTCCTTCATCTTGTTTCACTCTCTTTAGACCTCCTTCATCCTGTTTCACTCTCTTTAGACCTCCTTCATCCTGTTTCACTCTCTTTAGACCTCCTTCATCCTGTTTCACTCTCTTTGACCCTCCTTCATCTTGTTTCACTCTCGTTAACGTTCCTTCATCTTGTTTCACTCTCGTTAACCCTCCTTCGTCGTGTTTCTCTCTCTTCAACCCTCCTTCGTCTTGTTTGACTCACTTTAACACTCTTTCATCTTGGTTGACTCTTTTTAACCCTCCTTCGGTTTGTTTCACTCTTTAACCCGCCTTCACCTTGTTTCACTCTCTTTAAACCTCCTTCATCTTGTTTCACTCTCGTTAACCCTCCTTCATCCTGTTTCACTCTCTTTGACCCTCCTTCATCTTGTTTCACTCTCGTTAACGTTCCTTCATATTGTTTCACTCTCGTTGACCCTCCTTCGCTTTGTTTCTCTCTCTTTAACCCGCCGTCACCTTGTTTCACTCTCGTTCACCCTCCTTCATCTTGTTTGACTCTCTTTAAACCTCCTTCATCTTGTTTGACTCTCTTTAAACCTCCTTCATCTGGTTTCACTCTCTTTAACCCTCCTTCATCTTTTTTGACTCTCTTTCACCCTCCTTCATCTTGTTACAGTCTCTCTTTAACTCTCCTTCATCTTGTTTCACTCTCTTTAGACCTCCTTCATCTTGTTTCACTCTCTTTAGACATCCTTCATCCTGTTTCACTCTCTTTAGACCTCCTTCATCCTGTTTCACTCTCTTTAGACCTACTTCATCTTGTTTCACTCTCGTTAACCCTCCTTCGTCGTGTTTCACTCTCTTTAGACCTCCTACATCCTGTTTCACTCTCTTTAGACCTCCTTCATCTTGTTTCACTCTCGTTAACCCTCCTTCGTCGTGTTTCACTCTCTTTCACCCTGCTTCGTCTTGTTTGACTCTCTTTCACCACCCTTCATCTTGTTTCTCTCTCTTCAACCCTCCTTCGTCTTCTTTGACTCACTTTAACACTCTTTCATCTTGGTTGACTCTTTTTAACCCTCCTTCATCTTGTTTCACTCTCTTTGACCCTCCTTCGCTTTGTTTCTCTCTCTTTAAACCTCCTTCTCCTTTTTAACTCTCTTTAACTCTCCTTCATCTCGTTTCACTCTCTATAATCCTCCTTCATCTTGTTTCACTCTTTAACCCTCGTACATCTTGTTCCACTCTCTTTAACGCTCTTTCATCTTGTTTCACTCTCTTTAACACGCCTGCATCTTGTTTCACTCTCTTTAACGTTCCTTCATCTTGTTTCACACTCGTTAACCCTCCTTCATCGTGTTTCACTCTCTTTCGCCCTGCTTCGTCTTGTTTGACTCTCTTTAACCCTCCTTCATCTTGTTTCTCTCTCTTCAACCCTCCTTCGTCTTGTTTGACTCTCTTTAACACTCTTTCATCTTGGTTGACTCTTTTTAACCCTCCTTCATCTTGTTTCACTCTCTTTCATGTTCCTTCGTCTTGTTTGACTCTCTTTAACCCTCCTTCATCTTGTTTCACTCTCTTTAACTCTCCTTCGTCTTGTTTGACTCTCTTTAACACTCCTTCATCTTGCTTCACTCTCTTTAACCCACCGTCATCTTGTTTCACTCTCTTTAGCCCTCCTTCATCTTGTTTCACTCTCTTTAGACCTCCTTCATCCTGTTTCACTCTCTTTAACCCTCCTTCGTTTTGTTTCACTCTTTAACCTGCCTTCATCTTGTTTCACTCTCTTTAACGCTCCTTCATCTTGTTTCACTCTCTTTAACACGCCTGCATCTTGTTTCACTCTCTTTAACGTTCCGTCATCTTGTTTCACTCTCGTTAACCCTCCTTCATCGTGTTTCACTCTCTTTTACCCTGCTTCGTCTTGTTTGACTCTCTTTAACCCTCCTTCAGATTGTTTCTCTCTTTTCAACACTCCTTCGTCTTGTTTGACTCTCTTTAACACTCTTTCATCTTGGTTGACTCTTTTTAACCCTCCTTCATCTTGTTTCACTCTCTTTCATGTTCCTTCGTCTTGTTTGACTCTCTTTAACCCTCCTTCATCTTGCTTCACTCTCTAACCCACCGTCATCTTGTTTCACTCTCTTTAGCCCTCCTTCATCTTGTTTCACTCTCTTTAGACCTCCTTCATCTTGTTTCACTCTCTTTAGACCTCCTTCATCCTGTTTCACTCCCTTTAGACCTCCTTCATCCTGTTTCACTCTCTTTAGACCTCCTTCATCCTGTTTCACTCTCTTTGACCCTCCTTCATCTTGTTTCACTCTCGTTAACGTTCCTTCATCTTGTTTCACTCTCGTTAACCCTCCTTCGTCGTGTTTCTCTCTCTTCAACCCTCCTTCGTCTTGTTTGACTCACTTTAACACTCTTTCATCTTGGTTGACTCTTTTTAACCCTCCTTCGGTTTGTTTCACTCTTTAACCCGCCTTCACCTTGTTTCACTCTCTTTAAACCTCCTTCATCTTGTTTCACTCTCGTTAACCCTCCTTCATCCTGTTTCACTCTCTTTGACCCTCCTTCATCTTGTTTCACTCTCGTTAACGTTCCTTCATCTTGTTTCACTCTCTTTGACCCTCCTTCGCTTTGTTTCTCTCTCTTTAACCCTCCTTCTCCTTTTTTAACTCTCTTTAACTCTCCTTCATCTCGTTTCACTCTCTATAATCCTCCTTCATCTTGTTTCACTCTTTAACCCTCGTTCATCTTGTTCCACTCTCTTTAACGCTCTTTCATCTTGTTTCACTCTCTTCAACACGCCTGCATCTTGTTTCACTCTCTTTAACGTTCCTTCATCTTGGTTGACTCTTTTTAACCCTCCTTCATCTTGTTTCACTCTCTTTCATGCTCCTTCGCCTTGTTTGACTCTCTTTAACCCTCCTTCATCTTGTTTCACTCTCTGTAACTCTCCTTCGTCTTGTTTGACTCTCTTTAACACTCCTTCATCTTGCTTCACTCTCTTTAACCCACCGTCATCTTGTTTGACTCTCTTTAGCCCTCCTTCATCTTGTTTCACTCTCTTTAGACCTCCTTCATCCTGTTTCACTCTCTTTAGACCTCCTTCATCTTGTTTCACTCTCTTTAGACCTCCTTCATCCTGTTTCACTCTCTTTGACCCTCCTTCATCTTGTTTCACTCTCGTTAACCCTCCTTCATCGTGTTTCACTCTCTTTCACCCTGCTTCGTCTTGTTTGACTCACTTTAACACTCTTTCATCTTGGTTGACTCTTTTTAACCCTCCTTCATCTTGTTTCACTCCCTTTAACCCTCCTTTGTTTTGTTTCTCTCGCTTTATCCCCCCTTCATCTTGTTTCACTCTCTTTATCCCTCCTGCATCTTGTTTCACCCTCTTTAACCCTCGTTCGTCTTGTTTCACTCTCTTTAACCCTCCTTCATCTTGTTTCACTCTCTTTCACCCTCCTTCACCTGGTTCGACTCTCTTTCCCCCTCCTCCGTCTTGTTTCACTCTTTAAACCGCCTTCATCTTGTTTCACTCTCTTTAAACCTCCTTCATCTCGTTTCACTCTCTATAATCCTCCTTCATCTTGTTTCACTCTCTTTAACCCTCGTTCATCTTGTTCCACTCTCTTTAACGCTCCTTCATCTTGTTTCACTCTCTTTAACACGCCTGCATCTTGTTTCACTCTCTTTAACGTTCCTTCATCTTGTTTCACTCTCGTTAACCCTCCTTCATCGTGTTTCACTCTCTTTCACCCTGCTTCGTCTTGTTTGACTCTCTTTAACCCTCCTTCATCTTGTTTCACTCTCTTTAACCCTCCTTCATCTTGTTTCACCTCTTTAACCCTCCTTCATCTTGTTTCACTCTCTTTAACCCTCCTTCATCTTGTTTGACTCTCTTTAACCCTCGTTCGTCTTGTTTCACTCTCTTTAACGCTCCTTCGTCTTGTTTCACTCTCTTTAACCATCCGTCATCTTGTTTCAATCTCTTTAACATGCCTGCATCTTGTTTCACTCTCTTTAACCCTCCTTCGTCTTGTTTCACTCTCTTTGACCCTCCTACGTCTTGTTTCACTGTCTTTGACCCTCCTTCGCCTTGTTTCACTCTCTTTAACCCTCCTTCGTCTTGTTTCACTCTCTCTAACCCTCCTTCGTCTTGTTTCACTCTCTTTAACCCTCCTTTATCTTGTTTCACTCTCTTTAACCACCGTCATCTTGTTTCACTCTCTTTAGCCCTCCTTCATCTTGTTTCACTCTCTTTAACCCTCCTTAGTCTTGTTTCACAGTCTTTGACCCTCCTTCATCTTGTTTCACTCTCTTTAACCCTCCTTTATCTTGTTACACTCCATTTAACCCTCCTTCATCTTGTTTCACTCTCGTTAACGCTCCTTCATCTTGTTTTACTCTCGTAAACCCTCCTTCATCGTGTTTCACTCCCTTTAACCCGCCTTCGTCTTGTTTGACTCTCTTTAACCCGCCTTCGTCTTGTTTCACTGTCTTTGACCCTCCTTCATCTTGTTTCACTGACTTTGACCCTCCTTCATCTTGTTTCACTCTCTTTAAGCCTCCTTTATTTTGTTGCACTATATTCAACCCTCCCTCACCTTGTTTCACTCTCTTCAACCCTCCTTCATCTTGTTTCACTGTCTTTAACCCTCCTTCATCTTGTTTCACTCGCTTTTACCCTCCTTTATCTTGTTTCACTCTCTTTAACCCTCTTTTATCTTGTTTCCCTCTATTTAACCCTCCTTCATTTTTTTCACTCTCTTTAACCCTCCTTCATCGTGTTTCACTCTCTTTCACCCTCCTTCGTCTTGTTTGACTCTCTTTCACCCTCCTTCAGTTTGTTTCACTGTCTTTAACCCTCCTTCATCGTGTTTGACTCTCTTTAACACTCCTTCATCTTGGTTGACTCTCTTTAATCCTCCTTCATCTTGTTTCACTGTCTTTAGACCTCCTTTATGTTGTTTCACTCTCTTTAACCCTCCTTCATCTTGTTTCACTGTCTTTGACACTCCTTCAACTTGTTTCACTGTCTTTGACCCTCCTTCATCTTGTTTCTCTCTCTTTAACCCTCCTTCGTCTTGTTTCACTCTCTTTAACCCTCCGTCGTCTTGTATGACTCTCGTTAACCCTCCTTTATATTTTTTCTCTCTCTTTTACCCACCGTCATCTTGTTTCATGCTCTTTAGCCCTCCTTCATCTTGTTTCACTCTCTTTAGACGCCCTTCATCTTGTTTCACTCTCTTTGACCGTTGTTCGTCTTGCTTCACTCTCTTTGACCCTCCTTCATCTTGCTTCACTGTCTTTCAACCTCCTTCGTCTTGTTTCACTCTCTTCATCCCTCCTTCATCTTGTTTCACTCTCCTTAACCCTCCTTCATCTTGTTTCACTCTCTTTAGACCTCATCCATCTTGTTTCACTCTCTTTCACCCACCGTCATCTTGTTTAACTCTCTTTAGCCCTCCTTCATCTCGTTTCAATCTCTTTAACCCTCCTTTATCTTGTTTCACTCACTTTATCCCTCCTTCATCTTGTTTCACTCTCTTTAACCCTCCTTTATCTTGTTTCACTCTCTTTAATTCTCCTTCGTCTTGTTTCACTCTCTTTAACCCTCCTTCGTCTTGTTTTACTCTCTTTAACACAACTTCATCTTGGTTGACTCTCTTTAACCCTCCTTCGTCTTTCTTCACTGTCTTTGACCCTCCTTCATCTTGTTTCACTCTCTTTAACCCTCCTTTATCTTGTTTCACTATATTCAACACTCCCTCACCTTGTTTCACTCTCTTCAACCCTCCTTCATCTTGTTTCACTGTCTTTAACCCTCCTTCATCTTATTTCAATCTCTTCAGACCTCCTTCGTCTTGTTTCACTCTCTTTGACCCTCCTTCGTCTTGCTTCACTGTCTTTGACCCTCCTTCATCTTGTTTCGCTCTCTTTGACCCTCCTTCGTGTTAGTTGACTCTCTTTAACCCTCCTTCATCTTGATTCACTCTCTTTAACTCACCGTCATCTTGTTTCACTCTCTTTAGCCCTCCGTCATCTTGTTTCACTCTCTGTAACCCTCCTTCGTCTTGCTTCACTGTCTTTGACCCTCCTTCATCTTGTTTCACTGTCTTTGACCCTCCTTCATCTTGTTTCACTCTCTTTAACCCTCCTTTATCTTGTTTCACTATATTCAACCCTCCCTCACCTTGTTTCACTCTCTTCAACCCTCCTTCATCTTGTTTCACTGTCTTTAACCCTCCTTCATCTTGTTTCACTCGCTTTTACCCTCCTTTATCTTGTTTCACTCTCTTTAGCCCTCCTTCATCTTGTTTCACTCTCTTTAACCCTCCTTAGCCTTGTTTCACAGTCTTTGACCCTCCTTCATCTTGTTTCACTCTCTTTAACCCTCCTTTATCTTGTTACACTCTATTTAACCCTCCTTCATCTTGTTTTCCTCTCGTAAACCCTCCTTCATCGTGTTTCACTCCCTTTAACCCGCCTTCGTCTTGTTTGACTCTCTTTAACCCGCCTTCGTCTTGTTTCACTGTCTTTGACCCTCCTTCATCTTGTTTCACTGACTTTGACCCTCCTTCATCTTGTTTCACTCTCTTTAACCCTCCTTTATTTTGTTGCACTATATTCAACCCTCCCTCACCTTGTTTCACTCTCTTCAACCCTCCTTCATCTTGTTTCACTGTCTTTAACCCTCCTTCATCTTGTTTCACTCGCTTTTACCCTCCTTTATCTTGTTTCACTCTCTTTAACCCTCTTTTATCTTGTTTCCCTCTATTTAACCCTCCTTCATTTTTTTCACTCTCGTTATCCCTCCTTCATCGTGTTTCACTCTTTCACCCTCCTTCGTCTTGTTTGACTCTCTTTCACCCTCCTTCAGTTTGTTTCACTGTCTTTAACCCTCCTTCATCTTGGTTGACTCTCTTTAACCCTCCTTCATCTTCTTTCACTCTCTTTAACCCACCGTCATCTTGTTTCACTCTCTTTAGACCGCCTTTATGTTGTTGCACTCTCTTTCACCCTCCTTCATCTTATTTCAATCTCTTCAGATCTCCTTCATCTTGTTTCACTCTCTTTGACCCTCCTTCGTCTTGCTTCACTGTCTTTGACCCTCCTTCATCTTGTTTCACTGTCTTTGACCCTCCTTCGTCTTGTTTCACTCTCTTTAACCTTCCTTCGTCTTGTTTCACTCTCTTTAACACACCTTCATCTTCGTTGACTCTCTTTAACCCTCCTTCATCTTGATTCACTCTCTTTAACCCACTGTCATCTTGTTTCACTCTCTTTAGCCGTCCTTCATCTTGTTTCACTCTCTGTAACCCTCCTTCGTCTTGTTTCACTGTCTTTGACCCTCCTTCATCTTGTTTCACTGTCTTTGACCCTCCTTCATCTTGTTTCACTCTTTAACCCTCCTTTATCTTGTTTCACTATATTCAACCCTCCCTCACCTTGTTTCACTCTCTTCAACCCTCCTTCATCTTGTTTCACTGTCTTTAACCCTCCTTCATCTTGTTTCACTCGCTTTTACCCTCCTTTATCTTGTTTCACTCTCTTTAACCCTCCTTCATCTTGTTTCACTCTCTTTAACCCTCTTTTATCTTGTTTCCCTCTATTTAACCCTCCTTCATTTTTTTCACTCTCGTTATCCCTCCTTCATCGTGTTTCACTCTCTTTCACCCTCCTTCGTCTTGTTTGACTCTCTTTCACCCTCCTTCAGTTTGTTTCACTGTCTTTAACCCTCCTTCGTCGTGTTTGACTCTCTTTAACACTCCTTCATCTTGGTTGACTCTCTTTAACCCTCCTTCATCTTGTTTCACTCTCTTTAACCCACCGTCATCTTGTTTCACTCTCTTCATCCCTCCTTCATCTTGTTTCACTCTCTTTAACCCTCCTTCATCTTGTTTCACTCTCTTTAGACCTCCTTCATCTTGTTTCACTCTCTTTAACCCGCCGTCATCTGTTTAACTCTCTTTAGACCTCCTTCATCTAGCTTCAATCTCTTTAACCCTCCTTCATCTTATTTCAATCTCTTCAGACCTCCTTCATCTTGTTTCACTCTCTTTGACCCTCCTTCGTCTTGTTTCACTCTCTGTAACCCACCTTCGTCTTGCTTCACTGTCTTTGACCCTCCTTCATCTTGTTTCACTGTCTTTGACCCTCCTTCATCTTGTTTCACTGTCTTTGACCCTCCTTCATCTTGTTTCACTCTCTTTAACCCTCCTTTATCTTGTTTCACTATATTCAACCCTCCCTCACCTTGTTTCACTCTCTTCAACCCTCCTTCATCTTGTTTCACTGTCTTTAACCCTCCTTCATCTTGTTTCACTCGCTTTTACCCTCCTTTATCTTGTTTCACTCTCTTTAACCTGCCTTCATCTTGTTTCACTCTCTTTAACCCTCTTTTATCTTGTTTCCCTCTATTTAACCCTCCTTCATTTTTTTCACTCTCGTTAACCCTCCTTCATCGTGTTTCACTCTCTTTCACCCTCCTTCGTCTTGTTTGACTCTCTTTCACCCTCCTTCAGTTTGTTTCACTGTCTTTAACCCTCCTTCATCGTGTTTGACTCTCTTTAACACTCCTTCATCTTGGTTGACTCTCTTTAATCCTCCTTCATCTTGTTTCACTGTCTTTAGACCTCCTTTATGTTGTTTCACTCTCTTTAACCCTCCTTCATCTAGTTTCTCTCTCTTTAACCCTCCTTCGTCTTGTTTCACTCTCTTTAACCCTCCGTCGTCTTGTTTGACTCTCGTTAACCCTCCTTTATATTTTTTCTCTCTCTTTTACCCACCGTCATCTTGTTTCATGCTCTTTAGCCCTCCTTCATCTTGTTTCACTCTCTTTAGACGTCCTTCATCTTGTTTCACTCTCTTTGACCGTTGTTCGTCTTGCTTCACTCTCTTTGACCCTCCTTCATCTTGCTTCACTGTCTTTCACCCTCCTTCGTCTTGTTTCACTCTCTTCATCCCTCCTTCATCTTGTTTCACTCTCCTTAACCCTCCTTCATCTTGTTTCACTCTCTTTAGACCTCATCCATCTTGTTTCACTCTCTTTCACCCACCGTCATCTTGTTTAACTCTCTTTAGCCCTCCTTCATCTCGTTTCAATCTCTTTAACCCTCCTTTATCTTGTTTCACTCACTTTATCCCTCCTTCATCTTGTTTCACTCTCTTTAACCCTCCTTTATCTTGTTTCACTCTCTTTAATTCACCTTCGTCTTGTTTCACTCTCTTTAACCCTCCTTCATCTTGTTTCACTCTCTTTAACACTCCTTCATCTTTATTCACTCTCTTTAACCCTCCTTCATGTTGTTTCACTCTCTTTAACCCTCCTTCGTCTTGTTTTACTCTCTTTAACACAACTTCATCTTGGTTGACTCTCTTTAACCCTCCTTCGTCTTTCTTCACTGTCTTTCACCCTCCTTCATCTTGTTTCACTGTCTTTGACCCTCCTTCATCTTGTTTCACTCTCTTTAACCCTCCTTTATCTTGTTTCACTATATTCAACACTCCCTCACCTTGTTTCACTCTCTTCAACCCTCCTTCATCTTGTTTCACTGTCTTTAACCCTCCTTCATCTTATTTCAATCTCTTCAGACCTCCTTCGTCTTGTTTCACTCTCTTTGACGCTCCTTCGTCTTGCTTCACTGTCTTTGACCCTCCTTCATCTTGTTTCGCTCTCTTTGACCCTCCTTCGTGTTAGTTGACTCTCTTTAACCCTCCTTCATCTTGATTCACTCTCTTTAACCCACCGTCATCTTGTTTCACACTCTTTAGCCCTCCTTCATCTTGTTTCACTCTCTGTAACCCTCCTTCGTCTTGCTTCACTGTCTTTGACCCTCCTTCATCTTGTTTCACTGTCTTTGACCCTCCTTCATCTTGTTTCACTCTCTTTAACCCTCCTTTATCTTGTTTCACTATATTCAACCCTCCCTCACCTTGTTTCACTCTCTTCAACCCTCCTTCATCTTGTTTCACTGTCTTTAACCCTCCTTCATCTTGTTTCACTCGCTTTTACCCTCCTTTATCTTGTTTCACTCTCTTTAACCTGCCTTCATCTTGTTTCACTCTCTTTAACCCTCTTTTATCTTGTTTCCCTCTATTTAACCCTCCTTCATTTTTTTCACTCTCGTTAACCCTCCTTCATCGTGTTTCACTCTCTTTCACCCTCCTTCGTCTTGTTTGACTCTCTTTCACCCTCCTTCAGTTTGTTTCACTGTCTTTAACCCTCCTTCATCGTGTTTGACTCTCTTTAACACTCCTTCATCTTGGTTGACTCTCTTTAATCCTCCTTCACCTTGTTTCACTGTCTTTAACCCTCCTTCATCTTGTTTCATTCGCTTTAACCCTCCTTTATCTTGTTTCACTCTCTTTCACCCTCCTTCGTCTTGTTTGACTCTCTTTAACCCTCCTTCAGTTTGTTTCACTCTCTTTAACCCACCGTCATCTTGTTTCACTCTTTTTAGACCTCCTTCATCTTGTTTCATTCGCTTTAACCCTCCTTTATCTTGTTTCACTCTCTTTCACCCTCCTTCGTCTTGTTTGACTCTCTTTCACCCTCCTTCAGTTTGTTTCACTCTCTTTAATGCTCCTTTATCTTGTTTCACTATATTCAACCCTCCCTCACCTTGTTTCACTCTCTTCAACCCTCCTTCATCTTGTTTCACTGTCTTTAACCCTCCTTCATCTTGTTTCATTCGCTTTAACCCTCCTTTATCTTGTTTCACTCTCTTTCACCCTCCTTCGTCTTGTTTGACTCTCTTTAACCCTCCTTCAGTTTGTTTCACTCTCTTTAACCCACCGTCATCTTGTTTCACTCTTTTTAGACCTCCTTTATGTTGTTTCACTCTCTGTAACCCTCCTTCATCTTGTTTCACTCTCTTTAACCCTCCTTCATCTTGTTTCACTCTCTTTAGACCTCCTTCATCTTGTTTCACTCTCTTTCACCCTCCTTAGTCTTGCTTCACTGTCTTTGACACTCCTTCATCTTGTTTCTCTCTCTTTAACCCTCCTTCGTCTTGTTTCACTCTCTTTAACCCTCCGTCGTCTTGTTTGACTCTCGTTAACCCTCCTTTATATTTTTTCACTCTCTTTTACCCACCGTCATCTTGTTTCACTCTCTTTAGCCCTCCTTTATCTTGTTTCACTCACTTTATCCCTCCTTCATCTTGTTTCACTCTCTTTAACCCTCCTTCATCTTGTTTCACTCTCTTTAACCCTCCTTTATCTTGTTTCACTCTGTTTAATTCACCTTCGTCTTGTTTCACTCTCTTTAACCCTCCTTCATCTTGGTTCACTCTCTTTAACCTTCGTTTATCTTGTTTGACTCTCTTTAACACTCCTTCATCTTGGTTGACTCTCTTTAACCCTCCTTCATCTTGTTTCACTCGCTTTAACCCTCCTTCATCTTGTTTCACTGTCTTTGACCCTCCTTCATCTTGTTTCACTCTCTTTAACGCTCCTTTATCTTGTTTCACTATATTCAACCCTCCCTCACCTTGTTTCACTCTCTTCAACCCTCCTTCATCTTGTTTCACTGTCTTTAACCCTCCTTCATCTTGTTTCACTCGCTTTTACCCTCCTTTATCTTGTTTCACTCTCTTTAATCCTCCTTCATCTTGTTTCACTCTCTTTAACCCTCTTTTATCTTGTTTCCCTCTATTTAACCCTCCTTCATTTTTTTCACTCTCGTTAACCCTCCTTCATCGTGTTTCACTCTCTTTCCCCCTCCTTCGTCTTGTTTGACTCTCTTTCACCCTCCTTCAGTTTGTTTCACTGTCTTTAACCCTCCTTCGTCGTGTTTGACTCTCTTTAACACTCCTTCATCTTGGTTGACTCTCTTTAACCCTCCTTCATCTTGTTTCACTCTCTTTAACCCACCGTCATTTTGGTTCACTCTCTTTAGACCTCCTTTATGTTGTTTCACTCTCTGTAACCCTCCTTCATCTTGTTTCACTCTCTTTAGACCTCCTTCAACTTGTTTCACTCTCTTTCACCCTCCTTCGTCTTGCTTCACTCTCTTTGACACTCCTTCAACTTGTTTCACTGTCTTTGACCCTCCTTCATCTTGTTTCTCTCTCTTTAACCCTCCTTCGTCTTGTTTCACTCTCTTTAACCCTCCGTCGTCTTGTTTCACTCGTTAACCCTCCTTTATATTTTTTCACTCTCGTTTACCCACCGTCATCTTGTTTCACTCTCTTTCGCCCTCCTTTATCTTGTTTCACTCCCTTTAACCCTCCTTCATCTTGTTTCACTCTCTTTAGACGTCCTTCATCTTGTTTCACTCTCTTTGACCGTCGTTCGTCTTGCTTCACTCTCTTTGACCCTCCTTCATCTTGTTTCACTGTCTTTCACCCTCCTTCTTCTTGTTTCACTCTCTTCATCCCTCCTTCATCTTGTTTCACTCTCCTTAACCCTCCTTCATCTTGTTTAACTCTCTTTAGCCCTCCTTCATCTAGTTTCAATCTCTTTAACCCTCCTTTATCTTGTTTCACTCACTTTATCCCTCCTTCATCTTGTTTCACTCTCTTTAACCCTCCTTCATCTTGTTTCACTCTCTTTAACCCTCCTTCATCTTGTTTCACTCTCTTTAACCCTCCTTCATCTTGTTTCACTCTCTTTAACCTTCGTTTATCTTGTTTGACTCTCTTTAACACTCCTTCATCTTGGTTGACTCTCTTTAACCCTCATTCATCTTGTTTCACTCGCTTTAACCCTCCTTCATCTTGTTTCACTGTCTTTGACCCTCCTTCATCTTGTTTCACTCTCTTTAACGCTCCTTTATCTTGTTTCACTATATTCAACCCTCCCTCACCTTGTTTCACTCTCTTCAACCCTCCTTCATCTTGTTTCACTGTCTTTAACCCTCCTTCATCTTGTTTCATTCGCTTTAACCCTCCTTTATCTTGTTTCACTCTCTTTCACCCTCCTTCGTCTTGTTTGACTCTCTTTAACCCTCCTTCAGTTTGTTTCACTCTCTTTAACCCTCCTTCGTCTTGTTTGACTCTCTTGAACACTCCTTCATCTTGGTTGAATCTCTTTAACCCTCCTTCAACTTGTTTCACTCGCATTAACCCTCCTTTATCTTGTTTCGCTCTCTTTAACCCTCCTTCATCTTGTTTCACTCTCTTTAACCCTCTTTTATCTTGTTTCCCTCTATTTAACCCTCCTTCATTTTTTTCACTCTCGTTAACCCTCCTTCGTCGTGTTTCACTCTCTTTAACACTCCTTCATCTTGGTTGACTCTCTTTAACCCTCCTTCATCTTGTTTCACTCTCTTTAACCCACCGTCATCTTGTTTCACTCTCTTTAACCCTCCTTCATTTTGTTTCACTCTATTTAGACCTCCTTCATCTTGTTTCACTCTCTTTAACCCTCCTTCGTCTTGTTTCACTCTCGTTAACCCTCCTTCGTCTTGTTTCACTCTCTTTAACCCTCCTTCCTCTTGTTTCACTCTCTTTAACCCTCCTTCGTCTTGTTTTACTCTCTTTAACACTCCTTCATCTTGGTTGACTCTCTTGAACCCTCCGTCATCTTGATTCACTCTCTTTAACCCACCGTCATCTTGTTTCACTCTCTTTAGCCCTCCTTCATCTTGCTTCACTCTCTGTAACCCTCCTTCGTCTTGCTTCACTGTCTTTGACCCTCCTTCATCTTGTTTCACTCCCTTTAACCCTGCTTTATCTTGTTTCACTATATTCAACCCTCCCTCACCTTGTTTCACTCTCTTCAACCCTCCTTCATCTTGTTTCACTGTCTTTAACCCTCCTTCATCTTGTTTCACTTGCTTTAACCCTCCTTTATCTTGTTTCACTCTCTTTAACCCTCTTTTATCTTGTTTCCCTCTATTTAACCCTCCTTCATTTTTTTCACTCTCGTTAACCCTCCTTCGTCTTGTTTCACTCTCTTTAACCCTCCTTGGTCTTATTTCACTCTCTCTGACCCTCCGTCGTCTTGCTTCACTCTATTTAACCCTCCTTTATCTTGTTTCACTCTATTTCACCCTCCTTCACCTTGTTTCACTCTCGTTAACCCTCCTACATCGTGTTTCACTCTCTTTCACCCTCCTTCGTCTTGTGTGACTCTCTTTAACACTCCTTCATCTTGGTTGACTCTCTTTAACCCTCCTTCATCTTGTTTCACTCTCTTTAACCCTCCTTCATCTTGTTTCACTCTCTTTAGACCTCCTTCATCTTGTTTCACTCACTTTGACCCTCCTTCGTCTTGCTTCACTGTCTTTGACCCTACTTCAACTTGTTTCACTGTCTTTGACCCTCCTTCATCTTGTTTCTCTCTCTTTAACCCTTCTTCATCTTGTTTCATTCGCTTTAACCCTCCTTTATCTTGTTTCACTCTCTTTCACCCTCCTTCGTCTTGTTTGACTCTCTTTAACCCTCCTTCAGTTTGTTTCACTCTCTTTAACCCTCCTTTATCTTGTTTCACTCTCTTTCACCCTCCTTCGTCTTGTTTGACTCTCTTTAACCCTCCTTCAGTTTGTTTCACTCTCTTTAACCCTCCTTCGTCTTGTTTGACTCTCTTGAATACTCCTTCATCTTGGTTGACTCTCTTTAACCCTCCTTCATCTTGTTTCACTCGCATTAACCCTCCTTTATCTTGTTTCGCTCTCTTTAACCCTCCTTCATCTTGTTTCACTCTCTTTAACCCTCTTTTATCTTGTTTCCCTCTATTTAACCCTCCTTCATTTTTTTCACTCTCGTTAACCCTCCTTCGTCGTGTTTCACTCTCTTTAAAACTCCTTCATCTTGGTTGACTCTCTTTAACCCTCCTTCATCTTGTTTCACTCTCTTTAACCCACCGTCATCTTGTTTCACTCTCTTTAACCCTCCTTCATTTTGTTTCACTCTATTTAGACCTCCTTCATCTTGTTTCACTCTCTTTAACCCTCCTTCGTCTTGTTTCACTCTCGTTAACCCTCCTTCGTCTTGTTTCACTCTCTTTAACCCTCCTTCCTCTTGTTTCACTCTCTTTAACCCTCCTTCGTCTTGTTTGACTCTCTTTAACCCTCCTTCAGTTTGTTTCACTCTCTTTAACCCTCCTTCGTCTTGTTTCACTCTCTTTAACCCTCCTTCATCTTGTTTCACTCGCATTAACCCTCCTTTATCTTGTTTCGCTCTCTTTAACCCTCCTTCATCTTGTTTCACTCTCTTTAACCCTCTTTTATCTTGTTTCCCTCTATTTAACCCTCCTTCATTTTTTTCACTCTCGTTATCCCTCCTTCATCGTGTTTCACTCTCTTTCCCCCTCCTTTGTCTTGTTTGACTCTCTTTCACCCTCCTTCAGTTTGTTTCACTGTCTTTAACCCTCCTTCGTCGTGTTTGACTCTCTTTAACACTCCTTCATCTTGGTTCACTCTCTTTAACCCTCCTTCATCTTGTTTCACTCTATTTAGACCTCCTTCATCTTGTTTCACTCTCTTTGACCCTCCTTCGTCTTGCTTCACTGTCTTTGACCCTCCTTCAACTTGTTTCACTGTCTTTGACCCTCCTTCATCTTGTTTCTCTCTCTTTAACCCTCCTTCGTCTTGTTTCACTCTCGTTAACCCTCCTTCGTCTTGTTTCACTCTCGTTAACCCTCCTTCGTCTTGTTTCACTCTCTTTAACCCTCCTTCGTCTTGTTTTACTCTCTTTAACACTCCTTCATCTTGGTTGACTCTCTTGAACCCTCCGTCATCTTGATTGACTCTCTTTAACCCTCCTTCATCTTGTTTCACTCGCTTTAACCCTCCTTCATCTTGTTTCACTGTCTTTGACCCTCCTTCATCTTGTTTCACTCTCTTTAACGCTCCTTTATCTTGTTTCACTATATTCAACCCTCCCTCACCTTGTTTCACTCTCTTGAACCCTCCGTCATCTTGATTGACTCTCTTTAACCCTCCTTCATCTTGTTTCACTCGCTTTAACCCTCCTTCATCTTGTTTCACTGTCTTTGACCCTCCTTTATCTTGTTTCACTCTCTTTAATCCTCCTTCATCTTGTTTCACTCTCTTTAACCCGCTTTTATCTTGTTTCCCTCTATTTAACCCTCCTTCATTTTTTTCACTCTCGTTAACCCTCCTTCATCGTGTTTCACTCTCTTTCCCCCTCCTTCGTCTTGTTTGACTCTCTTTAGCCCTCCTTCATCTAGTTTCAATCTCTTTAACCCTCCTTTATCTTGTTTCACTCACTTTATCCCTCCTTCATCTTGTTTCACTCTCTTTAACCCTCCTTCATCTTGTTTCACTCTCTTTAACCCTCCTTCATCTTGTTTCACTCTCTTTAACCCTCCTTCATCTTGTTTCACTCTCTTTAACCTTCGTTTATCTTGTTTGACTCTCTTTAACACTCCTTCATCTTGGTTGACTCTCTTTAACCCTCATTCATCTTGTTTCACTGGCTTTAACCCTCCTTCATCTTGTTTCACTGTCTTTGACCCTCCTTCATCTTGTTTCACTCTCTTTAACGCTCCTTTATCTTGTTTCACTATATTCAACCCTCCCTCACCTTGTTTCACTCTCTTCAACCCTCCTTCATCTTGTTTCACTGTCTTTAACCCTCCTTCATCTTGTTTCATTCGCTTTAACCCTCCTTTATCTTGTTTCACTCTCTTTCACCCTCCTTCGTCTTGTTTGACTCTCTTTAACCCTCCTTCAGTTTGTTTCACTCTCTTTAACCCTCCTTCGTCTTGTTTGACTCTCTTGAACACTCCTTCATCTTGGTTGAATCTCTTTAACCCTCCTTCAACTTGTTTCACTCGCATTAACCCTCCTTTATCTTGTTTCGCTCTCTTTAACCCTCCTTCATCTTGTTTCACTCTCTTTAACCCTCTTTTATCTTGTTTCCCTCTATTTAACCCTCCTTCATTTTTTTCACTCTCGTTAACCCTCCTTCGTCGTGTTTCACTCTCTTTAACACTCCTTCATCTTGGTTGACTCTCTTTAACCCTCCTTCATCTTGTTTCACTCTCTTTAACCCACCGTCATCTTGTTTCACTCTCTTTAACCCTCCTTCATTTTGTTTCACTCTATTTAGACCTCCTTCATCTTGTTTCACTCTCTTTAACCCTCCTTCGTCTTGTTTCACTCTCGTTAACCCTCCTTCGTCTTGTTTCACTCTCTTTAACCCTCCTTCCTCTTGTTTCACTCTCTTTAACCCTCCTTCGTCTTGTTTTACTCTCTTTAACACTCCTTCATCTTGGTTGACTCTCTTGAACCCTCCGTCATCTTGATTCACTCTCTTTAACCCACCGTCATCTTGTTTCACTCTCTTTAGCCCTCCTTCATCTTGCTTCACTCTCTGTAACCCTCCTTCGTCTTGCTTCACTGTCTTTGACCCTCCTTCATCTTGTTTCACTCTCTTTAACCCTGCTTTATCTTGTTTCACTATATTCAACCCTCCCTCACCTTGTTTCACTCTCTTCAACCCTCCTTCATCTTGTTTCACTGTCTTTAACCCTCCTTCATCTTGTTTCACTTGCTTTAACCCTCCTTTATCTTGTTTCACTCTCTTTAACCCTCTTTTATCTTGTTTCCCTCTATTTAACCCTCCTTCATTTTTTTCACTCTCGTTAACCCTCCTTCGTCTTGTTTCACTCTCTTTAACCCTCCTTGGTCTTATTTCACTCTCTCTGACCCTCCGTCGTCTTGCTTCACTCTATTTAACCCTCCTTTATCTTGTTTCACTCTATTTCACCCTCCTTCACCTTGTTTCACTCTCGTTAACCCTCCTACATCGTGTTTCACTCTCTTTCACCCTCCTTCGTCTTGTGTGACTCTCTTTAACACTCCTTCATCTTGGTTGACTCTCTTTAACCCTCCTTCATCTTGTTTCACTCTCTTTAACCCTCCTTCATCTTGTTTCACTCTCTTTAGACCTCCTTCATCTTGTTTCACTCACTTTGACCCTCCTTCGTCTTGCTTCACTGTCTTTGACCCTACTTCAACTTGTTTCACTGTCTTTGACCCTCCTTCATCTTGTTTCTCTCTCTTTAACCCTTCTTCATCTTGTTTCATTCGCTTTAACCCTCCTTTATCTTGTTTCACTCTCTTTCACCCTCCTTCGTCTTGTTTGACTCTCTTTAACCCTCCTTCAGTTTGTTTCACTCTCTTTAACCCTCCTTTATCTTGTTTCACTCTCTTTCACCCTCCTTCGTCTTGTTTGACTCTCTTTAACCCTCCTTCAGTTTGTTTCACTCTCTTTAACCCTCCTTCGTCTTGTTTGACTCTCTTGAACACTCCTTCATCTTGGTTGACTCTCTTTAACCCTCCTTCATCTTGTTTCACTCGCATTAACCCTCCTTTATCTTGTTTCGCTCTCTTTAACCCTCCTTCATCTTGTTTCACTCTCTTTAACCCTCTTTTATCTTGTTTCCCTCTATTTAACCCTCCTTCATTTTTTTCACTCTCGTTAACCCTCCTTCGTCGTGTTTCACTCTCTTTAAAACTCCTTCATCTTGGTTGACTCTCTTTAACCCTCCTTCATCTTGTTTCACTCTCTTTAACCCACCGTCATCTTGTTTCACTCTCTTTAACCCTCCTTCATTTTGTTTCACTCTATTTAGACCTCCTTCATCTTGTTTCACTCTCTTTAACCCTCCTTCGTCTTGTTTCACTCTCGTTAACCCTCCTTCGTCTTGTTTCACTCTCTTTAACCCTCCTTCCTCTTGTTTCACTCTCTTTAACCCTCCTTCGTCTTGTTTGACTCTCTTTAACCCTCCTTCAGTTTGTTTCACTCTCTTTAACCCTCCTTCGTCTTGTTTCACTCTCTTTAACCCTCCTTCATCTTGTTTCACTCGCATTAACCCTCCTTTATCTTGTTTCGCTCTCTTTAACCCTCCTTCATCTTGTTTCACTCTCTTTAACCCTCTTTTATCTTGTTTCCCTCTATTTAACCCTCCTTCATTTTTTTCACTCTCGTTATCCCTCCTTCATCGTGTTTCACTCTCTTTCCCCCTCCTTCGTCTTGTTTGACTCTCTTTCACCCTCCTTCAGTTTGTTTCACTGTCTTTAACCCTCCTTCGTCGTGTTTGACTCTCTTTAACACTCCTTCATCTTGGTTCACTCTCTTTAACCCTCCTTCATCTTGTTTCACTCTATTTAGACCTCCTTCATCTTGTTTCACTCTCTTTGACCCTCCTTCGTCTTGCTTCACTGTCTTTGACCCTCCTTCAACTTGTTTCACTGTCTTTGACCCTCCTTCATCTTGTTTCTCTCTCTTTAACCCTCCTTCGTCTTGTTTCACTCTCGTTAACCCTCCTTCGTCTTGTTTCACTCTCGTTAACCCTCCTTCGTCTTGTTTCACTCTCTTTAACCCTCCTTCGTCTTGTTTTACTCTCTTTAACACTCCTTCATCTTGGTTGACTCTCTTGAACCCTCCGTCATCTTGATTGACTCTCTTTAACCCTCCTTCATCTTGTTTCACTCGCTTTAACCCTCCTTCATCTTGTTTCACTGTCTTTGACCCTCCTTCATCTTGTTTCACTCTCTTTAACGCTCCTTTATCTTGTTTCACTATATTCAACCCTCCCTCACCTTGTTTCACTCTCTTGAACCCTCCGTCATCTTGATTGACTCTCTTTAACCCTCCTTCATCTTGTTTCACTCGCTTTAACCCTCCTTCATCTTGTTTCACTGTCTTTGACCCTCCTTTATCTTGTTTCACTCTCTTTAATCCTCCTTCATCTTGTTTCACTCTCTTTAACCCTCTTTTATCTTGTTTCCCTCTATTTAACCCTCCTTCATTTTTTTCACTCTCGTTAACCCTCCTTCATCGTGTTTCACTCTCTTTCCCCCTCCTTCGTCTTGTTTGACTCTCTTTCACCCTCCTTCAGTTTGTTTCACTGTCTTTAACCCTCCTTCGTCGTGTTTGACTCTCTTTAACACTCCTTCATCTTGGTTGACTCTCTTTAACCCTCCTTCATCTTGTTTCACTCTCTTTAACCCACCGGCATCTTGTTTCACTCTCTTTGACCCTCCTTCATCTTGTTTCTCTCTCTTTAACCCTCCTTCGTCTTGTTTCACTCTCTTTAACCCTCCGTCGACTTGTTTCACTCGTTAACCCTCCTTTATATTTTTTCACTCTCGTTTTCCCACCGTCATCTTGTTTCACTCTCTTTCGCCCTCCTTTATCTTGTTTCACTCCCTTTAACCCTCCTTCATCTTGTTTCACTCTCTTTAGACGTCCTTCATCTTGTTTCACTCTCTTTGACCGTCGTTCGTCTTGCTTCACTCTCTTTGACCCTCCTTCATCTTGTTTCACTCTCTTCATCCCTCCTTCATCTTGTTTCACTCTCCTTAACCCTCCTTCATCTTGTTTAACTCTCTTTAGCCCTCGTTCATCTAGTTTCAATCTCTTTAACCCTCCTTTATCTTGTTTCACTCACTTTATCCCTCCTTCATCTTGTTTCACTCTCTTTAACCCTCCTTCATCTTGTTTCACTCTCTTTAACCCTCCTTCATCTTGTTTCACTCTCTTTAACCTTCGTTTATCTTGTTTGACTCTCTTTAACACTCCTTCATCTTGGTTGACTCTCTTTAACCCTCCTTCATCTTGTTTCACTCGCTTTAACCCTCCTTCATCTTGTTTCACTGTCTTTGACCCTCCTTCATCTTGTTTCACTCTCTTTAACGCTCCTTTATCTTGTTTCACTATATTCAACCCTCCCTCACCTTGTTTCACTCTCTTCAACCCTCCTTCATCTTGTTTCACTGTCTTTAACCCTCCTTCATCTTGTTTCATTCGCTTTAACCCTCCTTTATCTTGTTTCACTCTCTTTCACCCTCCTTCGTCTTGTTTGACTCTCTTTAACCCTCCTTCAGTTTGTTTCACTCTCTTTAACCCTCCTTCGTCTTGTTTGACTCTCTTGAACACTCCTTCATCTTGGTTGACTCTCTTTAACCCTCCTTCATCTTGTTTCACTCGCATTAACCCTCCTTTATCTTGTTTCGCTCTCTATAACCCTCCTTCATCTTGTTTCACTCTCTTTAACCCTCTTTTATCTTGTTTCCCTCTATTTAACCCTCCTTCATTTTTTTCACTCTCGTTAACCCTCCTTCGTCGTGTTTCACTCTCTTTAACCCACCGTCATCTTGTTTCACTCTCTTTAACCCTCCTTCATTTTGTTTCACTCTATTTAGACCTCCTTCATCTTGTTTCACTCTCTTTAACCCTCCTTCGTCTTGTTTCACTCTCGTTAACCCTCTTTTATCTTGTTTCCCTCTATTTAACCCTCCTTCATTTTTTTCACTCTCGTTATCCCTCCTTCATCGTGTTTCACTCTCTTTCCCCCTCCTTCGTCTTGTTTGACTCTCTTTCACCCTCCTTCAGTTTGTTTCACTGTCTTTAACCCTCCTTCGTCGTGTTTGACTCTCTTTAACACTCCTTCATCTTGGTTCACTCTCTTTAACCCTCCTTCATCTTGTTTCACTCTATTTAGACCTCCTTCATCTTGTTTCACTCTCTTTGACCCTCCTTCGTCTTGCTTCACTGTCTTTGACCCTCCTTCAACTTGTTTCACTGTCTTTGACCCTCCTTCATCTTGTTTCTCTCTCTTTAACCCTCCTTCGTCTTGTTTCACTCTCGTTAACCCTCCTTCGTCTTGTTTCACTCTCGTTAACCCTCCTTCGTCTTGTTTCACTCTCTTTAACCCTCCTTCGTCTTGTTTTACTCTCTTTAACACTCCTTCATCTTGGTTGACTCTCTTGAACCCTCCGTCATCTTGATTGACTCTCTTTAACCCTCCTTCATCTTGTTTCACTCGCTTTAACCCTCCTTCATCTTGTTTCACTGTCTTTGACCCTCCTTCATCTTGTTTCACTCTCTTTAACGCTCCTTTATCTTGTTTCACTATATTCAACCCTCCCTCACCTTGTTTCACTCTCTTGAACCCTCCGTCATCTTGATTGACTCTCTTTAACCCTCCTTCATCTTGTTTCACTCGCTTTAACCCTCCTTCATCTTGTTTCACTGTCTTTGACCCTCCTTTATCTTGTTTCACTCTCTTTAATCCTCCTTCATCTTGTTTCACTCTCTTTAACCCTCTTTTATCTTGTTTCCCTCTATTTAACCCTCCTTCATTTTTTTCACTCTCGTGAACCCTCCTTCATCGTGTTTCACTCTCTTTCCCCCTCCTTCGTCTTGTTTGACTCTCTTTCACCCTCCTTCAGTTTGTTTCACTGTCTTTAACCCTCCTTCGTCGTGTTTGACTCTCTTTAACACTCCTTCATCTTGGTTGACTCTCTTTAACCCTCCTTCATCTTGTTTCACTCTCTTTAACCCACCGGCATCTTGTTTCACTCTCTTTGACCCTCCTTCATCTTGTTTCTCTCTCTTTAACCCTCCTTCGTCTTGTTTCACTCTCTTTAACCCTCCGTCGTCTTGTTTCACTCGTTAACCCTCCTTTATATTTTTTCACTCTCGTTTTCCCACCGTCATCTTGTTTCACTCTCTTTCGCCCTCCTTTATCTTGTTTCACTCCCTTTAACCCTCCTTCATCTTGTTTCACTCTCTTTAGACGTCCTTCATCTTGTTTCACTCTCTTTGACCGTCGTTCGTCTTGCTTCACTCTCTTTGACCCTCCTTCATCTTGTTTCACTCTCTTCATCCCTCCTTCATCTTGTTTCACTCTCCTTAACCCTCCTTCATCTTGTTTAACTCTCTTTAGCCCTCGTTCATCTAGTTTCAATCTCTTTAACCCTCCTTTATCTTGTTTCACTCACTTTATCCCTCCTTCATCTTGTTTCACTCTCTTTAACCCTCCTTCATCTTGTTTCACTCTCTTTAACCCTCCTTCATCTTGTTTCACTCTCTTTAACCTTCGTTTATCTTGTTTGACTCTCTTTAACACTCCTTCATCTTGGTTGACTCTCTTTAACCCTCCTTCATCTTGTTTCACTCGCTTTAACCCTCCTTCATCTTGTTTCACTGTCTTTGACCCTCCTTCATCTTGTTTCACTCTCTTTAACGCTCCTTTATCTTGTTTCACTATATTCAACCCTCCCTCACCTTGTTTCACTCTCTTCAACCCTCCTTCATCTTGTTTCACTGTCTTTAACCCTCCTTCATCTTGTTTCATTCGCTTTAACCCTCCTTTATCTTGTTTCACTCTCTTTCACCCTCCTTCGTCTTGTTTGACTCTCTTTAACCCTCCTTCAGTTTGTTTCACTCTCTTTAACCCTCCTTCGTCTTGTTTGACTCTCTTGAACACTCCTTCATCTTGGTTGACTCTCTTTAACCCTCCTTCATCTTGTTTCACTCGCATTAACCCTCCTTTATCTTGTTTCGCTCTCTTTAACCCTCCTTCATCTTGTTTCACTCTCTTTAACCCTCTTTTATCTTGTTTCCCTCTATTTAACCCTCCTTCATTTTTTTCACTCTCGTTAACCCTCCTTCGTCGTGTTTCACTCTCTTTAACCCACCGTCATCTTGTTTCACTCTCTTTAACCCTCCTTCATTTTGTTTCACTCTATTTAGACCTCCTTCATCTTGTTTCACTCTCTTTAACCCTCCTTCGTCTTGTTTCACTCTCGTTAACCCTCCTTCGTCTTGTTTCACTCTCTTTAACCCTCCTTCCTCTTGTTTCACTCTCTTTAACCCTCCTTCGTCTTGTTTTACTCTCTTTAACACTCCTTCATCTTGGTTGACTCTCTTGAACCCTCCGTCATCTTGATTCACTCTCTTTAACCCACCGTCATCTTGTTTCACTCTCTTTAGCCCTCCTTCATCTTGCTTCACTCTCTGTAACCCTCCTTCGTCTTGCTTCACTGTCTTTGACCCTCCTTCATCTTGTTTCACTGTCTTTGACCCTCCTTCATCTTGTTTCACTCTCTTTAACCCTGCTTTATCTTGTTTCACTATATTCAACCCTCCCTCACCTTGTTTCACTCTCTTCAACCCTCCTTCATCTTGTTTCACTGTCTTTAACCCTCCTTCATCTTGTTTCACTTGCTTTAACCCTCCTTCATCTTGTTTCACTCTCTTTAACCCTCCTTCATCTTGTTTCACTCTCTTTAACCCTCTTTTATCTTGTTTCCCTCTATTTAACCCTCCTTCATTTTTTTCACTCTCGTTAACCCTCCTTCGTCTTGTTTCACTCTCTTTAACCCTCCTTGGTCTTATTTCACTCTCTCTGACCCTCCGTCCTCTTGCTTCACTCTATTTAACCCTCCTTTATCTTGTTTCACTCTATTTCACCCTCCTTCACCTTGTTTCACTCTCGTTAACCCTCCTACATCGTGTTTCACTCTCTTTCACCCTCCTTCGTCTTGTGTGACTCTCTTTAACACTCCTTCATCTTGGTTGACTCTCTTTAGACCTCCTTCATCTTGTTTCACTCACTTTGACCCTCCTTCGTCTTGCTTCACTGTCTTTGACCCTACTTCAACTTGTTTCACTGTCTTTGACCCTCCTTCATCTTGTTTCTCTCTCTTTAACCCTCCTTCGTCTTGTTTCACTCTCTTTAACCCTCCGTCGTCTTGTTTCACTCTCGTTAACCCACCTTCATCATGGTTGATTCTCATTAACCCTCCTTTGTCTTGTTTGACTCTCTTTAACTCTCCTTCATCTTGGTTGACTCTCTTGAACCCTCCTTTATCTTGTTTCACTCTCTTTAACCCACCTTCATCTTGTTTCACTCTCTTCATCCCTCCTTCATCTTGTTTCACTCTCTTTAACCCTCCTTCATCTTGTTTCACTCTCTTTAGACCTCCTCCATCTTGTTTCACTCTCTTTAACCCACCGTCATCTTGTTTAACTCGCTTTAGCCCTCCTTCATCTAGTTTCAATCTCTTTAACCCTCCTTCACCTTATTTCACTCTCTTTAGACCTCCTTCATCTTGTTTCACTCTCTTTGACCCTCCTTCATCTTGTTTCACTGTCTTTGACCCTCCTTCGTCTTGCTTCACTCTCTTTGACCCTCCTTCGTCTTGCTTCACTGTCTTTGACACTCCTTCAACTTGTTTCACTGACTTTGACCCTCCTTCATCTTGTTTCTCTCTCTTTAACCCTCCTTTATCTTGTTTCACTCTACTTAACCCTCCTTCATTTTTTCACTCTCGTTAACCGTCCTTCATCGTGTTTCACTCTCTTTAACCCTCCGTTGTCTTGTTTGTCTCTCGTTAACCCTCCTTCATCATGTTTCACGCTCTTTCACCCTCCTTCGTCTTGTTTGACTCTCTTTAACCCTCCTTCATCTTGTTTCACTCTCTCGAACCACCTTTGTCTTGTTTGACTCTCTTTAACTCTCCTTCATCTTGGTTGACTCTCTTTCACCCTCCTTTATCTTGTTTCACTCTCTTTAACCCACCTTCATCTTGTTTCACTCTCTTCATCCCTCCTTCATCTTGTTTCACTCTCTTTAACCCTCCTTCATCTTGTTTCACTCTCTTTAGACTTCCTCCATCTTGTTTCACTCTCTTTAACCCACCGTCATCTTGTTTAACTCGCTTTAGCCCTCCTTCATCTAGTTTCAATCTCTTTAACCCTCCTTCACCTTATTTCACTCTCTTTAGACCTCCTTCATCTTGTTTCACTCTCTTTGACCCTCCTTCATCTTGTTTCACTGTCTTTGACCCTCCTTCGTCTTGCTTCACTCTCTTTGACCCTCCTTCGTCTTGCTTCACTGTCTTTGACACTCCTTCAACTTGTTTCACTGACTTTGACCCTCCTTCATCTTGTTTCTCTCTCTTTAACCCTCCTTCATCATGTTTCACTCTCTAACCCACCGTCGTCTTGTTTGACTCTCTTTAACTCTCCTTCATCTTGGTTGACTCTCTTTAACCCTCCTTTATATTGTTTCACTCTCTTTAACCCTCCTTCGTCTTGTTTCACTCTCTTTAGACGTCCTTCATCTTGTTTCACTCTCTTTAACCTTCCTTTATCTTGTTTCACTCTCTTTAAGCCTCCCATGTCTTGTTTCACTCTCTTCATCCCTCCTTCATCTTATTTCACTCTCCTTAACCCTCCTTCATCTTGTTTCACTCTCTTAAGACCTCCTCCATCTTGTTTCACTCTCTTTAACCCACCGTCATCTTGTTTAACTCTCTTTAGCCCTCCTTCATCTAGTTTCAATCTCTTTAACCCTCCTTTATCTTGTTTCACTCACTTTAACCCTCCTTCATCTTGTTTCACTCTCTTTAACCCTCCTTCATCTTGTTTCACTCTCTTTAACCCTCCTTTATCTTGTTTCACTCTCTTTAACTCACCTTCGTCTTGTTTCACTCTCTTTAACCCTCCTTCAACTTGTTTCACTCTCTTTAACCTTCCTTTATCTTGTTTTACTCTCTTTAACACTCCTTCATCTTGGTTGACTCTCTTTAACCCTCCTTCATCTTGATTCACTCTCTTTAACCCACCGTCATATTGTTTCACTCTCTTTAACCCTCCTTTATCTTGTTTCACTCACTTCAACCCTCCTTCATCTTGTTTCACTGTCTTTAACCCTCCTTCAATATGTTTCACTCTCTTTAACCCTCCTTCGTCTTGCTTCACTGTCTTTGACACTCCTTCAACTTGTTTCACTGTCTTTGACCCTCCTTCATCTTGTTTCTCTCTCTTTATCCCTCCTTCATCATGTTTCACGCTCTTTCACCCTCCTTCATCTTGGTTGACTCTCTTTAACCCTCCTTCATCTTGATTCACTCTCTTTAACCCACCGTCATCTTGTTTCACTCTCCTTAGCCCTCCTTCATCTTGTTTCACTCTCTGTAACCCTCCTTCGTCTTGCTTCACTGTCTTTGACCCTCCTTCATCTTGTTTCACTGTCTTTGACCCTCCTTCATCTTGTTTCACTCTCTTTAACCCTCCTTTATCTTGTTTCACTATATTCAACCCTCCTTCATCTTGTTTCACTGTCTTTAACCCTCCTTCATCTTGTTTCACTTGCTTTAACCCTCCTTCATCTTGTTTCACTCTCTTTAACCCTCCTTCATCTTGTTTCACTCTCTTTAACCCTCTTTTATCTTGTTTCCCTCTATTTAACCCTCCTTCATTTTTTTCACTCTCGTTAACCCTCCTTCGTCTTGTTTCACTCTCTTTAACCCTCCTTGGTCTTATTTCACTCTCTCTGACCCTCCGTCGTCTTGCTTCACTCTATTTAACCCTCCTTTATCTTGTTTCACTCTATTTCACCCTCCTTCACCTTGTTTCACTCTCGTTAACCCTCCTACATCGTGTTTCACTCTCTTTCACCCTCCTTCGTCTTGTGTGACTCTCTTTAACACTCCTTCATCTTGGTTGACTCTCTTTAGACCTCCTTCATCTTGTTTCACTCACTTTGACCCTCCTTCGTCTTGCTTCACTGTCTTTGACCCTACTTCAACTTGTTTCACTGTCTTTGACCCTCCTTCATCTTGTTTCTCTCTCTTTAACCCTCCTTCGTCTTGTTTCACTCTCTTTAACCCTCCGTCGTCTTGTTTCACTCTCGTTAACCCACCTTCATCATGGTTGATTCTCATTAACCCTCCTTTGTCTTGTTTGACTCTCTTTAACTCTCCTTCATCTCGGTTGACTCTCTTGAACCCTCCTTTATCTTGTTTCACTCTCTTTAACCCACCTTCATCTTGTTTCACTCTCTTCATCCCTCCTTCATCTTGTTTCACTCTCTTTAACCCTCCTTCATCTTGTTTCACTCTCTTTAGACCTCCTCCATCTTGTTTCACTCTCTTTAACCCACCGTCATCTTGTTTAACTCGCTTTAGCCCTCCTTCATCTAGTTTCAATCTCTTTAACCCTCCTTCACCTTATTTCACTCTCTTTAGACCTCCTTCATCTTGTTTCACTCTCTTTGACCCTCCTTCATCTTGTTTCACTGTCTTTGACCCTCCTTCGTCTTGCTTCACTCTCTTTGACCCTCCTTCGTCTTGCTTCACTGTCTTTGACACTCCTTCAACTTGTTTCACTGACTTTGACCCTCCTTCATCTTGTTTCTCTCTCTTTAACCCTCCTTTATCTTGTTTCACTCTACTTAACCCTCCTTCATTTTTTCACTCTCGTTAACCGTCCTTCATCGTGTTTCACTCTCTTTAACCCTCCGTTGTCTTGTTTGTCTCTCGTTAACCCTCCTTCATCATGTTTCACGCTCTTTCACCCTCCTTCGTCTTGTTTGACTCTCTTTAACCCTCCTTCATCTTGTTTCACTCTCTCGAACCACCTTTGTCTTGTTTGACTCTCTTTAACTCTCCTTCATCTTGGTTGACTCTCTTTCACCCTCCTTTATCTTGTTTCACTCTCTTTAACCCACCTTCATCTTGTTTCACTCTCTTCATCCCTCCTTCATCTTGTTTCACTCTCTTTAACCCTCCTTCATCTTGTTTCACTCTCTTTAGACTTCCTCCATCTTGTTTCACTCTCTTTAACCCACCGTCATCTTGTTTAACTCGCTTTAGCCCTCCTTCATCTAGTTTCAATCTCTTTAACCCTCCTTCACCTTATTTCACTCTCTTTAGACCTCCTTCATCTTGTTTCACTCTCTTTGACCCTCCTTCATCTTGTTTCACTGTCTTTGACCCTCCTTCGTCTTGCTTCACTCTCTTTGACCCTCCTTCGTCTTGCTTCACTGTCTTTGACACTCCTTCAACTTGTTTCACTGACTTTGACCCTCCTTCATCTTGTTTCTCTCTCTTTAACCCTCCTTCATCATGTTTCACTCTCTAACCCACCGTCGTCTTGTTTGACTCTCTTTAACTCTCCTTCATCTTGGTTGACTCTCTTTAACCCTCCTTTATATTGTTTCACTCTCTTTAACCCTCCTTCGTCTTGTTTCACTCTCTTTAGACGTCCTTCATCTTGTTTCACTCTCTTTAACCTTCCTTTATCTTGTTTCACTCTCTTTAAGCCTCCCATGTCTTGTTTCACTCTCTTCATCCCTCCTTCATCTTATTTCACTCTCCTTAACCCTCCTTCATCTTGTTTCACTCTCTTAAGACCTCCTCCATCTTGTTTCACTCTCTTTAACCCACCGTCATCTTGTTTAACTCTCTTTAGCCCTCCTTCATCTAGTTTCAATCTCTTTAACCCTCCTTTATCTTGTTTCACTCACTTTAACCCTCCTTCATCTTGTTTCACTCTCTTTAACCCTCCTTCATCTTGTTTCACTCTCTTTATCCCTCCTTTATCTTGTTTCACTCTCTTTAACTCACCTTCGTCTTGTTTCACTCTCTTTAACCCTCCTTCAACTTGTTTCACTCTCTTTAACCTTCCTTTATCTTGTTTTACTCTCTTTAACACTCCTTCATCTTGGTTGACTCTCTTTAACCCTCCTTCATCTTGATTCACTCTCTTTAACCCACCGTCATATTGTTTCACTCTCTTTAACCCTCCTTTATCTTGTTTCACTCACTTCAACCCTCCTTCATCTTGTTTCACTGTCTTTAACCCTCCTTCAATATGTTTCACTCTCTTTAACCCTCCTTCGTCTTGCTTCACTGTCTTTGACACTCCTTCAACTTGTTTCACTGTCTTTGACCCTCCTTCATCTTGTTTCTCTCTCTTTATCCCTCCTTCATCATGTTTCACGCTCTTTCACCCTCCTTCATCTTGGTTGACTCTCTTTAACCCTCCTTCATCTTGATTCACTCTCTTTAACCCACCGTCATCTTGTTTCACTCTCCTTAGCCCTCCTTCATCTTGTTTCACTCTCTGTAACCCTCCTTCGTCTTGCTTCACTGTCTTTGACCCTCCTTCATCTTGTTTCACTGTCTTTGACCCTCCTTCATCTTGTTTCACTCTCTTTAACCCTCCTTTATCTTGTTTCACTATATTCAACCCTCCCTCGCCTTGTTTCACTCTCTTCAACCCTCCTTCATCTTGTTTCACTGTCTTTAACCCTCCTTCATCTTGTTTCCCTCTATTTAACCCTCCTACATTTTTTTCACTCTCGTTAACCATCCTTCATAGTGTTGCACTCTCTTTCACCCTCCTTCGTCTTGTTTCACTCTCTTTAACCCTCCTTCATCTTATTTCACTCTCTCTGACCCTCCGTCGTCTTGCTTCACTCTATTTAACCCTCCTTTATCTTGTTTCACTCTATTTCACCCTCCTTTATCTTGTTTCACTCTATTTAACCCTCCTTCACCTTGTTTCACTCTCGTTAACCCTCCTTCATCGTGTTTCACTCTCTTTCACACTGCTTCGTCTTGTTTCACTCTCTTTAACCCTCCTTCATCTTGTTTCACTCTCTTTCACCCTCCTTCGTCTTGTTTTACTCTCTTTAACACTCCTTCATCTTGGTTGACTCTCTTTAACCCTCCTTCATCTTGATTCACTCTCTGCAACACTCCTTCGTCTTGTTTCCCTCTATTTAACCCTCCTTCATTTTTTTTCACTCTCGTTAACCTTCCTTCGTCTTGTTTGACTCTCTTTAGACCTTCTTCATCTTGTTTCATTCTCTTTAACCCTCCTTCATCTTGGTTCACTGTCTTTAACCCTCCTTCATCTTGTTTCACTCTCTTTAGACCTCCTTCATCTTGTTTCACGCTCTTTGACCCTCCTTCGTCTTGCTTCACTGTCTTTGACACTCCTTCAACTTGTTTCACTGTCTTTGACCCTCCTTCATCTTGTTTCTCTCTCTTTAACCCTCCTTCATCATGTTTCACGCTCTTTAACCCTCCTTCATCTTATTTCACTCTCTCTGACCCTCCGTCGTCTTGCTTCACTCTATTTAACCCTCCTTTATCTTGTTTCACTCTATTTCACCCTCCTTTATCTTGTTTCACTCTATTTAACCCTCCTTCACCTTGTTTCACTCTCGTTAACCCTCCTTCATCGTGTTTCACTCTCTTTCACACTGCTTCGTCTTGTTTCACTCTCTTTAACCCTCCTTCATCTTGTTTCACTCTCTTTCACCCTCCTTCGTCTTGTTTTACTCTCTTTAACACTCCTTCATCTTGGTTGACTCTCTTTCACCCTCCTTCATCTTGATTCACTCTCTGCAACACTCCTTCGTCTTGTTTCCCTCTATTTAAACCTCCTTCATTTTTTTTCACTCTCGTTAACCTTCCTTCGTCTTGTTTGACTCTCTTTAGACCTTCTTCATCTTGTTTCATTCTCTTTAACCCTCCTTCATCTTGGTTCACTCTCTTTAACCCTCCTTCATCTTGTTTCACTCTCTTTAGACCTCCTTCATCTTGTTTCACGCTCTTTGACCCTCCTTCGTCTTGCTTCACTGTCTTTGACACTCCTTCAACTTGTTTCACTGTCTTTGACCCTCCTTCATCTTGTTTCTCTCTCTTTAACCCTCCTTCATCATGTTTCACGCTCTTTAACCCTCCTTCATCTTGTTTCACTCTCTAACCCACCTTCGTCTTGTTTGACTCTCTTTTAACTCTCCTTCATCTTGGTTGACTCTCTTTAACCCTCCTTTATATTGTTTCACTCTCTTTTACCCACCGCCATCTTGTTTCACTCTCTTCAACCCTCCTTCATCTTGTTTCACTGTCTTTAACCCTCCTTCATCTTGTTTCCCTCTATTTAACCCTCCTACATTTTTTTCACTCTCGTTAACCCTCCTTCATCTTGTTTCACTCTCTTTGACCCTCCTTCATCTTGTTTCACTCTCGTTAACCATCCTTCATAGTGTTTCACTCTCTTTCACCCTCCTTCGTCTTGTTTCACTCTCTTTGACCCTCCTTCATCGTGTTTCACTCTCTTTCACACTGCTTCGTCTTGTTTCACTCTCTTTAACACTCCTTCATCTTGGTTGACTCTCTTTAGACCTCCTTCGTCTTGTTTCACGCTCTTTGACCCTCCTTCGTCTTGCTTCACTGTCTTTGACACTCCTTCAACTTGTTTCACTGTCTTTGACCCTCCTTCATCTTGTTTCTCTCTCTTTAACCCTCCTTCGTCTTGTTTGACTCTCTTTAACCCTCCTTCATCTTGTTTCACTCTCGAACCCACCTTCGTCTTGTTTGACTCTCTTTAACTCTCCTTCATCTTGGTTGAATCTCTTTAACCCTCCTTCATGTTGTTTCACTCTCTTTAGACCTCCTCCATCTTGTTTCACTCTCTTTAACCCACCGTCATCTTGTTTAACTCTCGTTAGCCCTCCTTCATCTAGTTTCAATCTCTTTAACCCTCCTTCATCTTGTTTCACTCTCTTTAACCCTCCTTTATCTTGTTTCACTCTCTTTAACTCACCTTCATCTTGTTTCATTCTCTTTAACCCTCCTTCAACTTGTTTCACTCTCTTTAACCTTCCTTTATCTTGTTTCGCTCTCTTTAGACCTCCTTCCTCTTGTTTCACTCTCTTTAACCCTCCTCCGTCTTGTTTCACTCTCTTTAACCCTCCGTCGTCTTGTTTGACTCTCCTTAACCCTCCTTCATCATGTTTCACACTCTTTCACACTCCTTCGTCTCGTTTGACTCTCTTTAACCATCCTTCATCCTGTTTGACTCTCTTAAACTCTCCTTCATCTTGGTTGACTCTCTTTAACCCTCCTTTATATTGTTTCACTCTCTTTAACCCTCCTTCGCCTTGTTTCACTTTCTTTAGACGTCCTTCATCTTGTTTCACTCTCTTTGACCGTTGTTCGTCTTGCTTCACTCTCTTTGACCCTCCTTCATCTTGTTTCACTGTCTTTCACCCTCCTTCATCTTGTTTCACTCTCTGTAACCCACCGTCATCTTGTTTAACTCTCTTTTGCCCTCCTTCATTTAGTTTCAATCTCTTTAACCCTCCTTTATCTTGTTTCACTCTCTTTAACCCTCCTTCATCTTGTTTCACTCTCTTTAACCCTCCTTCATCTTGTTTCACTCTCTTTAACCCTCCGTCGTCTTGTTTGTCTCTCGTTAACCCTCCTTCATCATGTTTCACGCTCTTTCACCCTCCTTCGTCTTGTTTGACTCTCTTTAACCCTCCTTCATCTTGTTTCACTCTCTCGAACCACCTTTGTCTTGTTTGACTCTCTTTAACTCTCCTTCACCTTGGTTGACTCTCTTTAGACCTCCTCCATCTTGTTTCACTCTCTTCATCCCTCCTTCATCTTGTTTCACTCTCTTTAACCCTCCTTCATCTTGTTTCACTCTCTTTAGACCTCCTCCATCTTGTTTCACTCTCTTTAACCCACCGTCATCTTGTTTAACTCGCTTTAGCCCTCCTTCATCTAGTTTCAAACTCTTCAAACCTCCTTCACTTTATTTCACTCTCTTTAGGCCTCCTTCATCTTGTTTCACTCTCTTCGACCCTCCTTCATCTTGTTTCACTGTCTTTGACCCTCCTTCGTCTTGCTTCACTCTCTTTGACCCTCCTTCGTCTTGCTTCACTGTCTTTGACACTCCTTCAACTTGTTTCACTGACTTTGACCCTCCTTCATCTTGTTTCACTCTCTTTAACCCTCCTTCATCTTGTTTCACTCTCTTTAACCCTCCTTTATCTTGTTTGACTCTCTTTAACACTCCTTCATCTTGGTTGACTCTCTTTAACCCTCCTTCATCTTGATTCACTCTCTTTAACCCACCGTCATCTTGTTTCACTCTCTTTAACCCTCCATCATCTTGTTTCACTCTCTTCAACCCTCCTTCATCTTGTTTCACTGTCTTTAACCCTCCTTCATCGTGTTTCACTCTCTTTAACCCTCCTTCATCTTGCTTCACTGTCTTTGACACTCCTTCAACTTGTTTCACTGTCTTTGACCCTCCTTCATCTTGTTTCTCTCTCTTTATCCCTCCTTCATCATGTTTCACGCTCTTTCACCCTCCTTCGTCTTGTTTGACTCTCTTTAACCCTCCTTCATCTTGTTTCACTCTCTAAACCACCTTCGTCTTGTTTGACTCTTTCACTCTCCTTCATCTTGGTTGACTCTCTTTAACCCTCCTTTATATTGTTTCACTCTCTTTTACCCACCGTCATCTTATTTCACTCTCTTTAGCCCTCCTTTATCTTGTTTCACTCTCTTTAACCCTCCTTCGTCTCGTTTCACTCTCTTTAGACGTCCTTCATCTTGTTGCACTCTCTTTGACCGTTGTTCGTCTTGCTTCACTCTCATTGACCCTCCTTCATCTTGTTTCACTGTCTTTCACCCTCCTTCATCTTGTTTCACGCTCTTTAAGCCTCCTTCGTCTTGTTTCACTCTCTTCATCCCTCCTTCATCTTGTTTCATCTCCTTAACCCTCCTTCATCTTGTTTCACTCTCTTTAGACCTCCTCCATCTTGTTTCACTCTCTTTAACCCACCGTCATCTTCTTTAACTCTCTTTAGCCCTCCTTCATCTAGTTTCAATCTCTTTAACTCTCCTTCATCTTGGTTGACTCTCTTTAACTCACCTTCGTCTTGTTTCATTCTCTTTAACCCTCCTTCAACTTGTTTCACTCTCTTTAACCCTCCTTCATCTTGTTTCACTCTCTGTAGACCTCCTTCATCTTGTTTCACTCGCTTTAAACCTCCTTTATCTTGTTTCACTCCCTTTAACCCTCCTTCATCTTGTTTCTCTCTATTTAAACCTCCTTTATCTTGTTTCACTATATTCAACCCTCCTTCATCTTGTTTCACTCTCTGTAACCCTCCTTCATCTTGCTTCACTGTCTTTGACCCTCCTTCATCTTGTTTCACTGTCTTTGACCCTCCTTCATCTTGTTTCACTCTCTTTAACCCTTCTTTATCTTGTTTCACTATATTCAACCCTCCCTCACCTTGTTTCACTCTCTTCAACCCTCCTTCATCTTGTTTCACTGTCTTTAACCCTCCTTCATCTTGTTTCACTCTCTTTAACCCTCCTTTATCTTGTTTCACTATATTCAACCCTCCCTCACCTTGTTTCACTCTCTTCAACCCTCCTTCATCTTGTTTCACTCTCTTTGACCCTCCTTCATCTTGTTTCACTCCCTTTAACCCTCCTTCATCTTGTTTCACTCTCTTTAACCCTCCTTTATCTTGTTTGACTCTCTTTAACACTCCTTCATCTTGGTTGACTCTCTTTAACCCTCCTTCATCTTGATTCACTCTCTTTAACCCACCGTCATCTTGTTTCACTCTCTTTAACCCTCCATCATCTTGTTTCACTCTCTTCAACCCTCCTTCATCTTGTTTCACTGTCTTTAACCCTCCTTCATCGTGTTTCACTCTCTTTAACCCTCCTTCATCTTGCTTCACTGTCTTTGACACTCCTTCAACTTGTTTCACTGTCTTTGACCCTCCTTCATCTTGTTTCTCTCTCTTTATCCCTCCTTCATCATGTTTCACGCTCTTTCACCCTCCTTCGTCTTGTTTGACTCTCTTTAACCCTCCTTCTTCTTGTTTCACTCTCTAAACCACCTTCGTCTTGTTTGACTCTTTCACTCTCCTTCATCTTGGTTGACTCTCTTTAACCCTCCTTTATATTGTTTCACTCTCTTTTACCCACCGTCATCTTATTTCACTCTCTTTAGCCCTCCTTTATCTTGTTTCACTCTCTTTAACCCTCCTTCGTCTCGTTTCACTCTCTTTAGACGTCCTTCATCTTGTTGCACTCTCTTTGACCGTTGTTCGTCTTGCTTCACTCTCATTGACCCTCCTTCATCTTGTTTCACTGTCTTTCACCCTCCTTCATCTTGTTTCACGCTCTTTAAGCCTCCTTCGTCTTGTTTCACTCTCTTCATCCCTCCTTCATCTTGTTTCATCTCCTTAACCCTCCTTCATCTTGTTTCACTCTCTTTAGACCTCCTCCATCTTGTTTCACTCTCTTTAACCCACCGTCATCTTCTTTAACTCTCTTTAGCCCTCCTTCATCTAGTTTCAATCTCTTTAACTCTCCTTCATCTTGGTTGACTCTCTTTAACTCACCTTAGTCTTGTTTCATTCTCTTTAACCCTCCTTCAACTTGTTTCACTCTCTTTAACCCTCCTTCATCTTGTTTCACTCTCTGTAGACCTCCTTCATCTTGTTTCACTCTCTTTGACCCTCCTTTATCTTGTTTCACTCGCTTTAAACCTCCTTTATCTTGTTTCACTCCCTTTAACCCTCCTTCATCTTGTTTCTCTCTATTTAAACCTCCTTTATCTTGTTTCACTATATTCAACCCTCCTTCATCTTGTTTCACTCTCTGTAACCCTCCTTCATCTTGCTTCACTGTCTTTGACCCTCCTTCATCTTGTTTCACTGTCTTTGACCCTCCTTCATCTTGTTTCACTCTCTTTAACCCTTCTTTATCTTGTTTCACTGTATTCAACCCTCCCTCACCTTGTTTCACTCTCTTCAACCCTCCTTCATCTTGTTTCACTGTCTTTAACCCTCCTTCATCTTGTTTCACTCTCTTTAACCCTCCTTTATCTTGTTTCACTATATTCAACCCTCCCTCACCTTGTTTCACTCTCTTCAACCCTCCTTCATCTTGTTTCACTGTCTTTAACCCTCCTTCATTTATTTCACTCTCGTTAACCCTCCTTCATCTTGTTTCACTCTCTTTGACCCTCCTTCATCTTGTTTCACTCTCTTTAACCCTCCTTTATCTTGTTTGACTCTCTTTAACACTCCTTCATCTTGGTTGACTCTCTTTAACCCTCCTTCATCTTGATTCACTCTCTTTAACCCACCGTCATCTTGTTTCACTCTCTTTAACCCTCCATCATCTTGTTTCACTCTCTTCAACCCTCCTTCATCTTGTTTCACTGTCTTTAACCCTCCTTCATCGTGTTTCACTCTCTTTAACCCTCCTTCATCTTGCTTCACTGTCTTTGACACTCCTTCAACTTGTTTCACTGTCTTTGACCCTCCTTCATCTTGTTTCTCTCTCTTTATCCCTCCTTCATCATGTTTCACGCTCTTTCACCTTCCTTCGTCTTGTTTGACTCTCTTTAACCCTCCTTCATCTTGTTTCACTCTCTAAACCACCTTCGTCTTGTTTGACTCTTTCACTCTCCTTCATCTTGGTTGACTCTCTTTAACCCTCCTTTATATTGTTTCACTCTCTTTTACCCACCGTCATCTTATTTCACTCTCTTTAGCCCTCCTTTATCTTGTTTCACTCTCTTTAACCCTCCTTCGTCTCGTTTCACTCTCTTTAGACGTCCTTCATCTTGTTGCACTCTCTTTGACCGTTGTTCGTCTTGCTTCACTCTCATTGACCCTCCTTCATCTTGTTTCACTGTCTTTCACCCTCCTTCATCTTGTTTCACGCTCTTTAAGCCTCCTTCGTCTTGTTTCACTCTCTTCATCCCTCCTTCATCTTGTTTCATCTCCTTAACCCTCCTTCATCTTGTTTCACTCTCTTTAGACCTCCTCCATCTTGTTTCACTCTCTTTAACCCACCGTCATCTTCTTTAACTCTCTTTAGCCCTCCTTCATCTAGTTTCAATCTCTTTAACTCTCCTTCATCTTGGTTGACTCTCTTTAACTCACCTTAGTCTTGTTTCATTCTCTTTAACCCTCCTTCAACTTGTTTCACTCTCTTTAACCCTCCTTCATCTTGTTTCACTCTCTGTAGACCTCCTTCATCTTGTTTCACTCTCTTTGACCCTCCTTTATCTTGTTTCACTCGCTTTAAACCTCCTTTATCTTGTTTCACTCCCTTTAACCCTCCTTCATCTTGTTTCTCTCTATTTAAACCTCCTTTATCTTGTTTCACTATATTCAACCCTCCTTCATCTTGTTTCACTCTCTTTGACCCTCCTTCGTCTTGCTTCACTGTCTTTGACCCTCCTTCGTCTTGTTTTACTCTCTTTAACACTCCTTCATCTTGGTTGACTCTCTTTAACCCTCCGTCATCTTGATTCACTCTCTTTAACCCACCGTCATCTTGTTTCACTCTCTATAGCCCTCCTTCATCTTGTTTCACTCTCTTTAACCCTCCTTCATATTGTTTGACTCTCTTTAAACCTCCTTCATCTTGTTACACTCTCTTTAACCCTCATTCATCTTGTTTCACTCTCTTTAACCCTCCTTCATCTTGTCTCACTCTCTTTAACCCTCCTTCATCTTGTTTCACTTTCATTAACCCTCCTTCATCTTGTTTCACTCTCTTTAACCCTCCTTCATCTTGTTTCACTCTCTTTAACCCTCCTTCATCTTGTTTCACTCTCTTTAACCCTCGTTCGTCTTGTTTCACTCTCTTTAACCCTCCTTCATCTTGTTTGACTCTCTTTAGCCCTCATTCATCTTGTTTCACTCTCTTTAACCCTCCTTCATCTTGTTTCACTCTCTTTAACGCTCCTTCATCTTGTTTCACTCTCTTTAACCCTGCTTCATCTTGTTTCACTCTCTTGAACCCTCCTTCATCTTGTTTCACTCTCTTTAACCCTCCTTCATCTTGTTTCACTCTCTTTTACGCTCCTTCATCTTGTTTCCCTCTCTTCAAACCTCCTTCGTCTTGTTTCACTCTCTTTAACCCTCGTTCGTCTTGTTTCACTCTCTTTAACCCTCCTTCCTCTTGTTTCACTCTCTTTAACCCTCCTTCATCTTGTTCGACTCGCTTTAACCCTCCTTCATCTTGTTTCACTCTCTTTAACCCTTCTTAATCTTGTTTGACTCTCTTTAACCCTCCTTCATCTTGTTACACTCTCTTTAACCCTCCTTCATCTTGTTTCATTCCCTTTAAACCTCCTTCATCTTGTTTCACTCTCTTTAACCCTCCTTCATATTGTTTCACTCTCTTTAACCCTCCTTCTTCATCTTGGTTCATTCTCTTTAACCCTCCTTCACCTTCTTTCACTCTCTTTAACCCTCCTTCATCTTGTTTCACTCTCTTTGACCCTCCTTTATCGTGTTTCACCCTCTTTAACCCTCCTTCATCTTGTTTCATTCTCTTTAACCCTGCTTTATCTTGTTTCACCCTCTTTAACTCTCCTTCATCTTGTTTCACTCTCTTTAACCCTCCTTCATCTCGTTTCACTCTCTTGAACCCTCCTTCATCTTGTTTCACTCTCTTTAACTCTCATTCATCTTGTTTCACTCTCTTTAACCCTCCTTCATCTTGTATCCCCCTCTTTCGCCATCCTTCAGCTTCTTGCAGTCTCTTTAACCCTCCTTCATCTTGTTTCTCTCTCTTTAACCCTCCTTCATCTTGTTTCACTCTATTGAATCCTCCATCATCTTGTTTCACTCTCTTTCACCCTCCTTCGTCTTTTTTCCCTCTCTTCAAACGTCCTTCGTCTTGTTTCACTCTCTTTAACCCTGGTTCGTCTTGTTTCACTCTCTTTAACCCTCCTTCGTCTTGTTTCACTCTCTTTCACCCTCCTTCGTCTTGTTTCCCTCTCTTCAAACCTCCTTCGTCTTGTTTCACTCTCTTTAACCCTCCTTCATCTTGTTTCGCTCTCTTTAACCCTCCTTCATCTTGTATCCCTCTCTTTAGCCATCCTTCAGCTTGTTGCACTCTCTTTAACCCTCCTTCATCTTGTTTCTCGCTCTTTAACCTCCTTCGTCTTGTTTCACTCTCTTTAACCCTCCTTCATCTTGTTTCACTCTCTTTAACCCTCCTTCATCTTGTTTAACTCTCTTTAACCCTCCTTCATCTTGTTTCACTCTATTGAATCCTCCTTCATCTTGTTTCACTCTCTTTAACCCTCCTTCATCTTGTTTCACTCTCTTTAACGCTCCTTCAACTTGTATCACTCTCTTTAGCCATCCTTCAGCTTGTTGCACTCTCTTTAACCCTCCTTCATCTTGTTTCTCTCTCTTTAACCCTCCTTCGTTTTGTTTCCCTCTCTTCAAACCTCCTTCGTCTTGTTTCACTCTCTATAACACTCGTTCGTCTTGTTTCACTCTCTTTAACCCCCCTTCGTCTTGTTTCACTCTCTTTAACCCTCCTTCATCTTGTTACACTCCTTCATCTTGTTTCACTCTCTTTACCCCTCCTTCATCCTGCTTCACTCTCTTTAACCCTCCTTCATCCTGCTTCACTCTCTTTAACTCTCCTTCATCTTGTTTCACTCTCTTTAACCCTCCTTCATCTTGTTTCACTCTCTTTAACCCTCCTTCATCTTGTTCGACTCTCTTTAGCCCTCATTCATCTTGTTTCACTCTCGTTAACCCTCCTTCATCTTGTTTCACTCTCTTTAACCCTCCTTCATCTTGTTTCACTCTCTTGAACCCTCCTTCATCTTGTTTCACTCTCTTGAACCCTCCTTCATCTTGTTTCACTCTCTTTAACCCTCCTTGATCGTGTTTGACTCTCTTTAACCCTCCTTCATCTTGTTACACTCTCTTTAACCCTCATGCATCTTGTTTCCCTCTCTTTAAACCTCCTTCATCTTGTTTCACTCTCTTTAACCCTCCTTCATCTTGTTTCATTCCCTTTAACCCTCCTTCATCTTGTTTCACTCTCTTTAACCCTCCTTCATATTGTTTCACTCTCTTTAACCCTCCTTCTTCATCTTGATTCATTCTATTTAACCCTCCTTCATCTTGTTTCGCTCTCTTTGACCCTCCTTTATCTTGTTTCACCCTCTTTAACCCTCCTTCATCTTGTTTCATTCTCTTTAACCCTGCTTTATCTTGTTTCACCCTCTTTAACCCTCCTTCATCTTGTTTCACTCTCTTTACCCCTCCTTCATCCTGCTTCACTCTCTTTAACCCTCCTTCATCCTGCTTCACTCTCTTTAACCCGCCTTCACCTTCTTTCCCTCTCTGTAACCCTCCTTCATCTTGTTTCACATTCTTTGAACCTCCTTTATCTTGTTTAACCCTCTTTAACCCTCCTTCATCTTGTTTCACTCTCTTTAACCGTCCTTCGTCTTGTTTAACTCTCTTTCACCCTCCTTCGTCTTTTTTCCCTCTCTTCAAACCTCCTTCGTCTTGTTTCACTCTCTTTAACCCTCGTTCGTCTTGTTTCACTCTCTTTAAACCTCCTTCGTCTTGTTTCACTCTCTTTAACCCTCCTTCGTCTTGTTTCACTCTCTTTAACCCTCCTTCGTCTTGTTTCACTCTCTTTAACCCTGCTTCATCTTGTTTCACTCTCTTTAACCCTCCTTCATCTTGTTTAACTCTCTTTAACCCTCCTTCATCTTGTTTCACTCTATTGAATCCTCCTTCATCTTGTTTCACTCTCTTTAACCCTCCTTCATCTTTTTTCACTCTCTTTAACCCTCCTTCAACTTGTATCACTCTCTTTAGCCATCCTTCAGCTTGTTGCACTCTCTTTAACCCTCCTTCATCTTGTTTCTCTCTCTTTAACCCTCCTTCGTTTTGTTTCCCTCTCTTCAAACCTCCTTCGTCTTGTTTCAATCTCTATAACCCTCGTTCGTCTTGTTTCACTCTCTTTAACCCTCCTTTATCTTGTTTCACTCCCTTTAACCCGCCTTCATCTTGTTTCACTCGATTTAACCCTCCTTCATCTTTTTTCACTCTCTTTAACCCTCCTTCATCTTGTTTCACTCTCTTTAACCCTCGTTCGTCTTGTTTCACTCTCTTTAACCCTCCTTCATCTTGTTTCACTCTCTTTAACCCTCCTTCGTCTTGTTTCACTCTCTTTAACACTCCTTCATCTTGTTTGACTCTCTTTAGCCCTCATTCATCTTGTTTCACTCTCTTTAACCCTCCTTCATCTTGTTTCACTCTCTTTAACGCTCCTTCATCTTGTTTCACTCTCTTTAACCCTGCTTCATCTTGTTTCACTCTCTTGAACCCTCCTTCATCTTGTTTCACTCTCTTTAACCGTCCTTCATCTTGTTTCACTCTCTTTTACGCTCCTTCATCTTGTTTCCCTCTCTTCAAACCTCCTTCGTCTTGTTTCACTCTCTTTAACCCTCGTTCGTCTTGTTTCACTCTCTTTAACCCTCCTTCCTCTTGTTTCACTCTCTTTAACCCTCCTTCATCTTGTTCGACTCGCTTTAACCCTCCTTCATCTTGTTTCACTCTCTTTAACCCTTCTTAATCTTGTTTGACTCTCTTTAACCCTCCTTCATCTTGTTACACTCTCTTTAACCCTCATGCATCTTTTTTCACTCTCTTTTACGCTCCTTCATCTTGTTTCCCTCTCTTCAAACCTCCTTCGTCTTGTTTCACTCTCTTTAACCCTCGTTCGTCTTGTTTCACTCTCTTTAACCCTCCTTCCTCTTGTTTCACTCTCTTTAACCCTCCTTCATCTTGTTCGACTCGCTTTAACCCTCCTTCATCTTGTTTCACTCTCTTTAACCCTTCTTAATCTTGTTTGACTCTCTTTAACCCTCCTTCATCTTGTTACACTCTCTTTAACCCTCATGCATCTTTTTTCCCTCTCTTTAAACCTCCTTCATCTTGTTTCACTCTCTTTAACCCTCCTTCATCTTGTTTCATTCCCTTTAAACCTCCTTCATCTTGTTTCACTCTCTTTAACCCTCCTTCATATTGTTTCACTCTCTTTAACCCTCCTTCTTCATCTTGGTTCATTCTCTTTAACCCTCCTTCACCTTCTTTCACTCTCTTTAACCCTCATTCATCTTGTTTCACTCTCTTTAACCCTCCTTCATCTTGTATCCCCCTCTATCGCCATCCTTCAGCTTCTTGCAGTCTCTTTAACCCTCCTTCATCTTGTTTCTCTCTCTTTAACCCTCCTTCATCTTGTTTCACTCTATTGAATCCTCCTTCATCTTGTTTCACTCTCTTTCACCCTCCTTCGTCTTTTTTCCCTCTCTTCAAACCTCCTTCGTCTTGTTTCACTCTCTTTAACCCTCGTTCGTCTTGTTTCACTCTCTTTAACCCTCCTTCGTCTTGTTTCACTCTCTTTCACCCTCCTTCGTCTTGTTTCCCTCTCTTCAAACCTCCTTCGTCTTGTTTCACTCTCTTTAACCCTCGTTCGTCTTGTTTCATTCTCTTTAAACCTCCTTCATCTTATTTCACTCTCTTTAACCCTCCTTCGTCTTGTTTCACTCTCTTTAACCCTCCTTCATCTTGTTTCACTCTCTTTAACCCTCCTTCATCTTGTTTCACTCTCTTTAACCCTCCTTCATCTTGTTTCACTCTCTTTAACCCTCCTTCATCTTGTTTAACTCTCTTTAACCCTCCTTCATCTTGTTTCACTCTATTGAATCCTCCTTCATCTTGTTTCACTCTCTTTAACCCTCCTTCATCTTGTTTCACTCTCTTTAACCCTCCTTCAACTTGTATCACTCTCTTTAGCCATCCTTCAGCTTGTTGCACTCTCTTTAACCCTCCTTCATCTTGTTTCTCTCTCTTTAACCCTCCTTCGTTTTGTTTCCCTCTCTTCAAACCTCCTTTGTCTTGTTTCACTCTCTATAACACTCGTTCGTCTTGTTTCACTCTCTTTAACCCTCCTTCGTCTTGTTTCACTCTCTTTAACCCTCCTTCATCTTGTTACACTCCTTCATCTTGTTTCACTCTCTTTACCCCTCCTTCATCCTGCTTCACTCTCTTTAACCCTCCTTCATCCTGCTTCACTCTCTTTAACTCTCCTTCATCTTGTTTCACTCTCTTTAACCCTCCTTCGTCTTGTTTCACTCTCTTTAACCCTCCTTCATCTTGTTCGACTCTCTTTAGCCCTCATTCATCTTGTTTCACTCTCGTTAACCCTCCTTCATCTTGTTTCACTCTCTTTAACCCTCCTTCATCTTGTTTCACTCTCTTGAACCCTCCTTCATCTTGTTTCACTCTCTTGAACCCTCCTTCATCTTGTTTCACTCTCTTTAACCCTCCTTCATCTTGTTTCACTCTCTTTTACCCTCCTTCATCTTGTTTCCCTCTCTTCAAACCTCCTTCGTCTTGTTTCACTCTCTTTAACCCTCGCTCATCTTGTTTCACTCTCTTTAACCCTCCTTCCTCTTGTTTCACTCTCTTTAACCCTCCTTCATCTTGTTCGACTCGCTTTAACCCTCCTTCATCTTGTTTCACTCTCTTTAACCCTCCTTAATCTTGTTTGACTCTCTTTAACCCTCCTTCATCTTGTTACACTCTCTTTAACCCTCATGCATCTTGTTTCCCTCTCTTTAAACCTCCTTCATCTTGTTTCACTCTCTTTAACCCTCCTTCATCTTGTTTCATTCCCTTTAACCCTCCTTCATCTTGTTTCACTCTCTTTAACCCTCCTTCATATTGTTTCACTCTCTTTAACCCTCCTTCTTCATCTTGATTCATTCTATTTAACCCTCCTTCATCTTGTTTCGCTCTCTTTAACCCTCCTTCACCTTCGTTCACTCTCTTTAACCCTCCTTCATCTTGTTTCACTCTCTTTGACCCTCCTTTCTCTTGTTTCACCCTCTTTAACCCTCGTTCATCTTGTTTCATTCTCTTTAACCCTGCTTTATCTTGTTTCACCCTCTTTAACCCTCCTTCATCTTGTTTCACTCTCTTTACCCCTCCTTCATCCTGCTTCACTCTCTTTAACCCTCCTTCATCCTGCTTCACTCTCTTTAACCCGCCTTCACCTTCTTTCCCTCTCTGTAACACTCCTTCATCTTGTTTCACATTCTTTGAACCTCCTTTATCTTGTTTAACCCTCTTTAACCCTCCTTCATCTGGTTTCACTCTCTTTAACCGTCCTTCGTCTTGTTTCACTCTCTTTCACCCTCCTTCGTCTTTTTTCCCTCTCTTCAAACCTCCTTCGTCTTGTTTCACTCTCTTTAACCCTCGTTCGTCTTGTTTCACTCTCTTTAAACCTCCTTCGTCTTGTTTCACTCTCTTTAACCCTCCTTCGTCTTGTTTCACTCTCTTTAACCCTCCTTCGTCTTGTTTCACTCTCTTTAACCCTGCTTCATCTTGTTTCACTCTCTTTAACCCTCCTTCATCTTGTTTAACTCTCTTTAACCCTCCTTCATCTTGTTTCACTCTATTGAATCCTCCTTCATCTTGTTTCACTCTCTTTAACCCTCCTTCATCTTGTTTCACTCTCTTTAACCCTCCTTCAACTTGTATCACTCTCTTTAGCCATCCTTCAGCTTGTTGCACTCTCTTTAACCCTCCTTCATCTTGTTTCTCTCTCTTTAACCCTCCTTCGTTTTGTTTCCCTCTCTTCAAACCTCCTTCGTCTTGTTTCACTCTCTATAACCCTCGTTCGTCTTGTTTCATTCTCTTTAACCCTCCTTCGTCTTGTTTCACTCTCTTTAACCCTCCTTCATCTTGTTACACTCTGTTTAACCTTCATTCAACTTGTTTCACCCTCTTTAACCCTCCTTCATCCTGCTTCACTCTCTTTAACCCTCCTTCATCCTGCTTCACTCTCTTTAACTCTCCTTCATCTTGTTTCACTCTCTTTAACCCCCCTTCGTCTTGTTTCACTCTCTTTAACCCTCCTTCGTCTTGTTTCACTCTCTTTAACCCTCCTTCATCTTGTTCGACTCTCTTTAGCCCTCATTCATCTTGTTTCACTCTCGTTAACCCTCCTTCATCTTGTTTCACTCTCTTTAACCCTCCATCATCTTGTTTCACTCTCTTTAACCCTCCTTCATCTTGTTTCACTCTCTTGAACCCTCCTTCATTTTGTTTCACTCTCTTGAACCCTCCTTCATCTTGTTTCACTCTCTTTAACCCTCCTTCATCTTGTTTCACTCTCTTTTACCCTCCTTCATCTTGTTTCCCTCTCTTCAAACCTCCTTCGTCTTGTTTCACTCTCTTTAACCCTCGCTCGTCTTGTTTCACTCTCTTTAACCCTCCTTCATCTTGTTTCACTCTCTTTTACCCTCCTTCATCTTGTTTCCCTCTCTTCAAACCTCCTTCGTCTTGTTTCACTCTCTTTAACCCTCGCTCGTCTTGTTTCACTCTCTTTAACCCTCCTTCCTCTTGTTTCACTCTCTTTAACCCTCCTTCTTCAGCTTGGTTCATTCTCTTTAACCCTCCTTCACCTTGTTCCACTTTCTTTAACCCTCCTTCATCTTGTTTCACTCTCTTTAACCCTCCTTCATCTTGTTTCACTCTCTTTAACCCTCCTTCACCTTCGTTCACTCTCTTTAACCCTCCTTCATCTTGTTTCACTCTCTTTGACCCTCCTTTATCTTGTTTCACCCTCTTTAACCCTCCTTCATCTTGTTTCATTCTCTTTAACCCTGCTTTATCTTGTTTCACTCTCTTTAACCCTCCTTCATCTTGTTTCACTCTCTTTACCCCTCCTTCATCCTGCTTCACTCTCTTTAACCCTCCTTCATCCTGCTTCACTCTCTTTAACCCTCCTTCACCTTCTTTCCCTCTCTGTAACCCTCCTTCATCTTGTTTCACATTCTTTAAACCTCCTTTATCTTGTTTAACCCTCTTTAACCCTCCTTCATCTTGTTTCACTCTCTTGAACCCTCCTTCATCTTGTTTCACTCTCTTGAACCCTCCTTCATCTTGTTTCACTCTCTTTACCCCTCCTTCATCCTGCTTCACTCTCTTTAACCCTCCTTCATCCTGCTTCACTCTCTTTAACCCTCCTTCACCTTCTTTCACTCTCTGTAACCCTCCTTCGTCTTGTTTCACTCTCTTTAACCCTCCTTCGTCTTGTTTCACTCTCTTTAACCCTCCTTCATCTTGTTCGACTCGCTTTAACCCTCCTTCATCTTGTTTCACTCTCTTTAACCCTCCTTCATCTTGTTTCACTCTCTTTAACCCTCCTTCATATTGTTTCACTCTCTTTGACCCTCCTTTATCTTGTTTCACCCTCTTTAACCCTCCTTCATCTTGTTTCATTCTCTTTAACCCTGCTTTATCTTGTTTCACCCTCTTTAACCCTCCGTCATCTTGTTTCACTCTCTTTAACCCTCCTTCATCTTGTTTCACTCTCTTGAACCCTCCTTCATCTTGTTTCACTCTCTTTAACCCTCCTTCATCTTGTTTCGCTCTCTTTAACCCTCCTTCATCTTGTATCCCTCTCTTTAGCCATCCTTCAGCTTGTTGCACTCTCTTTAACCCTCCTTCATCTTGTTTCTCGCTCTTTAACCTCCTTCGTCTTGTTTGCCTCTCTTCAAACCTCCTTCGTCTTGTTTCACTCTCTTTAACCCTCCTTCATCTTGTTTCTCGCTCTTTAACCTCCTTCGTCTTGTTTGCCTCTCTTCAAACCTCCTTCATCTTGTTTCACTCTTTAACCTTCGTTCGTCTTGTTTCACTCTCTTTAACCCTCCTTCGTCTTGTTTCACTCTCTTTAACCCTCATTCAACTTGTTTCACCCTCTTTAACCCTCCGTCATCTTGTTTCACGCTCTTTAACCCTCCTTCATCTTGTTTCACTCTCTTTTCCCCTCCTTCATCCTGCTTCACTCTCTTTAACTCTCCTTCACCTTCTTTCACTCTCTGTAACCCTCCTTCATCTTGTTTCACTCTCGTTAAACCTCCTTTATCTTGTTTCACTCTCTTGAACCCACCTTCATCTTGTTTCACTCTCTTTAACCCTCCTTCATCTTGTTCCACTCTCTTGAACCCTCCTTCATGTTGTTTCACTCTCTTTTACCCTCCTTCATCTTGTTTCCCTCTCTTCAAACCTCCTTTATCTTGTTTCACCCTCTTTAACCCTCCTTCATCTTGTTTCACTCTCTTTAACCCTCCTTCATCTTGTTTCACTCTCTTTAACCCTCCTTCATATTGTTTCACTCTCTTTAACCCTCCTTCTTCAGCTTGGTTCATTCTCTTTAACCCTCCTTCTTCAGCTTGGTTCATTCTCTTTAACCCTCCTTCATCTTGTTTCACTTTTTTTAACCCTCCTTCATCTTGTTTCACTCTCTTTAACCCTCCTTCATCTTGTTTCTCTCTCTTTAACCCTCCTTCGTCTTGTTTCCCTCTCTTCAAACCTCCTTCATCTTGTTTCACTCTTTAACCTTCGTTCGTCTTGTTTCACTCTCTTTAACCCTCCTTCGTCTTGTTTCACTCTCTTTAACCCTCATTCAACTTGTTTCACCCTCTTTAACCCTCCGTCATCTTGTTTCACGCTCTTTAACCCTCCTTCATCTTGTTTCACTCTCTTTTCCCCTCCTTCATCCTGCTTCACTCTCTTTAACTCTCCTTCACCTTCTTTCACTCTCTTTTCCCCTCCTTCATCCTGCTTCACTCTCTTTAACTCTCCTTCACCTTCTTTCACTCTCTGTAACCCTCCTTCATCTTGTTTCACTCTCGTTAAACCTCCTTTATCTTGTTTCACTCTCTTGAACCCACCTTCATCTTGTTTCACTCTCTTTAACCCTCCTTCATCTTGTTCCACTCTCTTGAACCCTCCTTCATGTTGTTTCACTCTCTTTTACCCTCCTTCATCTTGTTTCCCTCTCTTCAAACCTCCTTTATCTTGTTTCACCCTCTTTAACCCTCCTTCATCTTGTTTCACTCTCTTTAACCCTCCTTCATCTTGTTTCACTCTCTTTAACCCTCCTTCATATTGTTTCACTCTCTTTAACCCTCCTTCTTCAGCTTGGTTCATTCTCTTTAACCCTCCTTCTTCAGCTTGGTTCATTCTCTTTAACCCTCCTTCATCTTGTTTCACTTTTTTTAACCCTCCTTCATCTTGTTTCACTCTCTTTAACCCTCCTTTATCTTGTTTCACTCTCTTTAACCCTCCTTCATCTTGTTTCACTCTCTTAAACCCTCCTTAATCTTGTTTCACTCTCTTTAACATTCCTTCATCTTGTTGCACTCTTTAACCCTCCTTCATCTTGTTTCACTCCCTTTAACCCTCCTTCATCTAGTTTCACTCTCTTTAACCCTCCTTCATCCATCTTCACTCTCTTTAACCCTCCTTCACCTTCTTTCACTCTCTTTAACCCTCCTTCATCTTGTTTCACTCTCTTTGACCCTCCTTTATCTTGTTTCACCCTCTTTAACCCTCCTTCATCTTGTTTCATTCTCTTTAACCCTGCTTTATCTTGTTTCACCCTCTTTAACCCTCCTTCATCTTGTTTCACTCTCATTAACCCTCCTTCATCTTGTTTCACTCTCTTGAACCCTCCTTCATCTTGTTTCACTCTCTTTAACCCTCCTTCATATTGTTTCACTCTCTTTAACCCATATTCTTCATCTTGGTTCATTCTCTTTCACCCTCCTTCATCTTGTTTCACTTTCTTTAACCCTCCTTCATCTTGTTTCACTCTCGTTAACCCTCCTTCATCTTGTTTCACTCTCTTTAACCCTCCATCATCTTGTTTCACTCTCTTTAACCCTCCTTCATCTTGTTTCACTCTCTTGAACCCTCCTTCATTTTGTTTCACTCTCTTGAACCCTCCTTCATCTTGTTTCACTCTCTTTAACCCTCCTTCATTTTGTTTCACTCTCTTTTACCCTCTTTCATCTTGTTTCCCTCTCTTCAAACCTCCTTCGTCTTGTTTCACTCTCTTTAACCCTCGCTCGTCTTGTTTCACTCTCTTTAACCCTCCTTCCTCTTGTTTCACTCTCTTTAACCCTCCTTCTTCAGCTTGGTTCATTCTCTTTAACCCTCCTTCATCTTGTTCCACTTTCTTTAACCCTCCTTCATCTTGTTTCACTCTCTTTAACCCTCCTTCATCTTGTTTCACTCTCTTTAACCCTCCTTCACCTTCGTTCACTCTCTTTAACCCTCCTTCATCTTGTTTCACTCTCTTTGACCCTCCTTTATCTTGTTTCACCCTCTTTAACCCTCCTTCATCTTGTTTCATTCTCTTTAACCCTGCTTTATCTTGTTTCACCCTCTTTAACCCTCCTTCATCTTGTTTCACTCTCTTTACCCCTCCTTCATCCTGCTTCACTCTCTTTAACCCTCCTTCATCCTGCTTCACTCTCTTTAACCCTCCTTCACCTTCTTTCCCTCTCTGTAACCCTCCTTCATCTTGTTTCACATTCTTTAAACCTCCTTTATCTTGTTTAACCCTCTTTAACCCTCCTTCATCTTGTTTCACTCTCTTGAACCCTCCTTCATCTTGTTTCACTCTCTTGAACCCTCCTTCATCTTGTTTCACTCTCTTTACCCCTCCTTCATCCTGCTTCACTCTCTTTAACCCTCCTTCGTCTTGTTTCACTCTCTTTAACCCTCCTTCATCTTGTTCGACTCTCTTTAGCCCTCATTCATCTTGTTTCACTCTCGTTAACCCTCCTTCATCTTGTTTCCCTCTCTTCAAACCTCCTTCGTCTTGTTTCACTCTCTTTAACCCTCGTTCGTCTTGTTTCACTCTCTTTAACCCTCCTTCCTCTTGTTTCACTCTCTTTAACCCTCCTTCATCTTGTTCGACTCGCTTTAACCCTCCTTCATCTTGTTTCACTCTCTTTAACCCTCCTTAAACTTGTTTGACTCTCTTTAACCCTCCTTCATCTTGTTACACTTTCTTTAACCCTCATGCATCTTGTTTCCCTCTCTTTAAACCTACTTCATCTTGTTTCACTCTCTTTAACCCTCCTTCATCTTGTTTCATTCCCTTTAACCCTCCTTCATCTTGTTTCACTCTCTTTAACCCTCCTTCATATTGTTTCACTCTCTTTAACCCTCCTTCTTCATCTTGGTTCATTCTCTTTAACCCTCCTTCATCTTATTTCACTCTCTTTAACCCTCCTTCAACCTCTTTCACTCTCTTTCACTCTCTTTAACCCTCCTTCATCTTGTTTCACTCTCTTTGACCCTCCTTTATCTTGTTTCACCCTCTTTAACCCTCCTTCATCTTGTTTCATTCTCTTTAACCCTGCTTTATCTTGTTTCACCCTCTTTAACCCTCCTTCATCTTGTTTCACTCTCTTTAACCCTCCTTCATCTTGTTTCACTCTCTTGAACCCTCCTTCATCTTGTTTCACTCTCTTTTACCCTCCTTCATCTTGTTTCCCTCTCTTCAAACCTCCTTCGTCTTGTTTCACTCTCTTTAACCCTCGCTCGTCTTGTTTCACTCTCTTTAACCCTCCTTCCTCTTGTTTCACTCTCTTTAACCCTCCTTCTTCAGCTTGGTTCATTCTCTTTAACCCTCCTTCATCTTGTTCCACTTTCTTTAACCCTCCTTCATCTTGTTTCACTCTCTTTAACCCTCCTTCATCTTGTTTCACTCTCTTTAACCCTCCTTCAACCTCTTTCACTCTCTTTCACTCTCTTTAACCCTCCTTCATCTTGTTTCACTCTCTTTGACCCTCCTTTATCTTGTTTCACCCTCTTTAACCCTCCTTCATCTTGTTTCATTCTCTTTAACCCTGCTTTATCTTGTTCCACTTTCTTTAACCCTCCTTCATCTTGTTTCACTCTCTTTAACCCTCCTTCATCTTGTTTCACTCTCTTTAACCCTCCTTCACCTTCGTTCACTCTCTTTAACCCTCCTTCATCTTGTTTCACTCTCTTTGACCCTCCTTTATCTTGTTTCACCCTCTTTAACCCTCCTTCATCTTGTTTCATTCTCTTTAACCCTGCTTTATCTTGTTTCACCCTCTTTAACCCTCCTTCATCTTGTTTCACTCTCTTTACCCCTCCTTCATCCTGCTTCACTCTCTTTAACCCTCCTTCATCCTGCTTCACTCTCTTTAACCCTCCTTCACCTTCTTTCCCTCTCTGTAACCCTCCTTCATCTTGTTTCACATTCTTTAAACCTCCTTTATCTTGTTTAACCCTCTTTAACCCTCCTTCATCTTGTTTCACTCTCTTTACCCCTCCTTCATCCTGCTTCACTCTCTTTAACCCTCCTTCATCCTGCTTCACTCTCTTTAACCCTCCTTCACCTTCTTTCACTCTCTGTAACCCTCCTTCGTCTTGTTTCACTCTCTTTAACCCTCCTTCGTCTTGTTTCACTCTCTTTAACCCTCCTTCATCTTGTTCGACTCTCTTTAGCCCTCATTCATCTTGTTTCACTCTCGTTAACCCTCCTTCATCTTGTTTCCCTCTCTTCAAACCTCCTTCGTCTTGTTTCACTCTCTTTAACCCTCGTTCGTCTTGTTTCACTCTCTTTAACCCTCCTTCCTCTTGTTTCACTCTCTTTAACCCTCCTTCATCTTGTTCGACTCGCTTTAACCCTCCTTCATCTTGTTTCACTCTCTTTAACCCTCCTTAAACTTGTTTGACTCTCTTTAACCCTCCTTCATCTTGTTACACTCTCTTTAACCCTCATGCATCTTGTTTCCCTCTCTTTAAACCTACTTCATCTTGTTTCACTCTCTTTAACCCTCCTTCATCTTGTTTCATTCCCTTTAACCCTCCTTCATCTTGTTTCACTCTCTTTAACCCTCCTTCATATTGTTTCACTCTCTTTAACCCTCCTTCTTCATCTTGGTTCATTCTCTTTAACCCTCCTTCATCTTATTTCACTCTCTTTAACCCTCCTTCAACCTCTTTCACTCTCTTTCACTCTCTTTAACCCTCCTTCATCTTGTTTCACTCTCTTTGACCCTCCTTTATCTTGTTTCACCCTCTTTAACCCTCCTTCATCTTGTTTCATTCTCTTTAACCCTGCTTTATCTTGTTTCACCCTCTTTAACCCTCCTTCATCTTGTTTCACTCTCTTTAACCCTCCTTCATCTTGTTTCACTCTCTTGAACCCTCCTTCATCTTGTTTCACTCTCTTTAACCCTCCTTCATCTTGTTTCGCTCTCTTTAACCCTCCTTCATCTTGTATCCCTCTCTTTAGCCATCCTTCAGCTTGTTGCACTCTCTTTAACCCTCCTTCATCTTGTTTCTCGCTCTTTAACCTCCTTCGTCTTGTTTGCCTCTCTTCAAACCTCCTTCGTCTTGTTTCACTCTCTTTAACCCTCCTTCATCTTGTTTCATTCTCTTTAACCCTGCTTTATCTTGTTTCACCCTCTTTAACCCTCCTTCATCTTGTTTCACTCTCTTTAACCCTCCTTCATCTTGTTTCACTCTCTCTAACCCTCCTTCATCTTGTTGAACTCTCTTTAACCCTCCTTCATCTTGTTTCACTCTCTTGAACCCTCCTTCATCTTGTTTCACTCTCATTAACCCTCCTTCATCTTTTTTCACTCTCTTTAGCCATCCTTCAGCTTGTTGCACTCTCTTTAACCCTCCTTCATCTTGTTTCTCTCTCTTTAACCCTCCTTCGTCTTGTTTCCCTCTCTTCAAACCTCCTTCATCTTGTTTCACTCTTTAACCTTCGTTCGTCTTGTTTCACTCTCTTTAACCCTCCTTCGTCTTGTTTCACTCTCTTTAACCCTCATTCAACTTGTTTCACCCTCTTTAACCCTCCGTCATCTTGTTTCACGCTCTTTAACCCTCCTTCATCTTGTTTCACTCTCTTTTCCCCTCCTTCATCCTGCTTCACTCTCTTTAACCCTCCTTCACCTTCTTTCACTCTCTGTAACCCTCCTTCATCTTGTTTCACTCTCGTTAAACCTCCTTTATCTTGTTTCACTCTCTTGAACCCACCTTCATCTTGTTTCACTCTCTTTAACCCTCCTTCATCTTGTTCCACTCTCTTGAACCCTCCTTCATGTTGTTTCACTCTCTTTTACCCTCCTTCATCTTGTTTCCCTCTCTTCAAACCTCCTTTATCTTGTTTCACCCTCTTTAACCCTCCTTCATCTTGTTTCACTCTCTTTAACCCTCCTTCATCTTGTTTCACTCTCTTTAACCCTCCTTCATATTGTTTCACTCTCTTTAACCCTCCTTCTTCAGCTTGGTTCATTCTCTTTAACCCTCCTTCTTCAGCTTGGTTCATTCTCTTTAACCCTCCTTCATCTTGTTTCACTTTTTTTAACCCTCCTTCATCTTGTTTCACTCTCTTTAACCCTCCTTTATCTTGTTTCACTCTCTTTAACCCTCCTTCATCTTGTTTCACTCTCTTAAACCCTCCTTAATCTTGTTTCACTCTCTTTAACATTCCTTCATCTTGTTGCACTCTTTAACCCTCCTTCATCTTGTTTCACTCCCTTTAACCCTCCTTCATCTAGTTTCACTCTCTTTAACCCTCCTTCATCCATCTTCACTCTCTTTAACCCTCCTTCACCTTCTTTCACTCTCTTTAACCCTCCTTCATCTTGTTTCAGTCTCTTTGACCCTCCTTTATCTTGTTTCACCCTCTTTAACCCTCCTTCATCTTGTTTCATTCTCTTTAACCCTGCTTTATCTTGTTTCACCCTCTTTAACCCTCCTTCATCTTGTTTCACTCTCATTAACCCTCCTTCATCTTGTTTCACTCTCTTGAACCCTCCTTCATCTTGTTTCACTCTCTTTAACCCTCCTTCATATTGTTTCACTCTCTTTAACCCATATTCTTCATCTTGGTTCATTCTCTTTCACCCTCCTTCATCTTGTTTCACTTTCTTTAACCCTCCTTCATCTTGTTTCACTCTCTTTCACCCTCCTTTATCTTGTTTCACTCTCTTTAACCCTCCTTCATCTTGTTTCACTCTCTTAAACCCTCCTTAATCTTGTTTCACTCTCTTTAACATTCCTTCATCTTGTTGCACTCTCTTTAACCCTCCTTCATCTTGTTTCACTCCCTTTAACCCTTCTTCATCTAGTTTCACTCTCTTTAACCCTCCTTCATCCATCTTCACTCTCTTTAACCCTCCTTCACCTTCTTTCACTCTCTTTAACCCTCCTTTATCTTGTTTCACCCTCTTTAACCCTCCTTCATCTTGTTTCATTCTCTTTAACCCTGCTTTATCTTGTTTCACTCTCTTTAACCCTCCTTCGTCTTGTTTCCCTCTCTTCAAACCTCCTTCGTCTTGTTTCACTCTCTTTAACTCTCCTTCGTCTTGTTTCACCCTCTTTAACCCTCCTTCATCTTGTTTCACTCTCTTGAACCCTCCTTCATCTTGTTTCACTCTCTTTAACTCTCCTTCATCTTGTTTCACTCTCTTTAACCCTTGTTCGTCTTGTTTCACTCTCTTTAACCCTCCTTCGTCTTGTTTCACTCTCTTTAACCCTCCTTCGTCTTGTTTCACTCTCTTTAACCCTCCTTCATCTTGTTTCACTCTCTTTAACCCTCCTTCATCTTGTTTCACTCTCTTTAACCCTCCTTCATCTTGTTTCACTCTCTTTAACCCGCCTTCATCTTGTTTGACTCTCTTGAACCCTCCTTCATCTTGTTTCACTCTCTTAAACCCTCCTTCATCTTGTTTCACTCTCTTTAACCCTCCTTCATCTTGTTTCACTCTCTTTTACCCTCCTTCATCTTGTTTCCCTCTCTTTAACCCTCCTTCATCCATCTTCACTCTCTTTAACCCTCCTTCACCTTCTTTCACTCTCTTTGACCCTCCTTCATCTTGTTTCACTCTCTTTGACCCTCCTTTATCTTGTTTCATTCTCTTTAACCCTGCTTTATCTTGTTTCACCCTCTTTAACCCTCCTTCATCTTGTTTCACTCTCTTGAACCCTCCTTCATCTTGTTTCACTCTCTTTCACCCTCCTTCATCTTGTTTCACTCTCTTTAACCCTCCTTCATCTTGTTTCACTCTCTTTAACCCTCCTTCATCTTCTTACACTCTCGTTAACCCTCATTCATCTTGTTTCACTCGCTTTAACCCTCCTTCATCTTGTTACACTCTCTTTAACCCTCATTCAACTTGTTTCACCCTCTTTAACCCTGCTTCATCTTGTTTCACTCTCTTTAACCCTCCTTCATCTTGTTTCACTCTCTTTACCCCTCCTTCATCCTGCTTCACTCTCTCTAACCCTCCTTCACCTTCTTTCACTCTCTGTAACCCTCATTCATCTTGTTTCACTCTCTTGAACCCTCCTTCATCTTGTTTCACTCTCTTTAACCCTCCTTCATCTTGTTTCACTCTCTTTTACCGTCCTTCATCTTGTTTCCCTCTCTTCAATCCTCCTTGGTCTTGTTTCACTCTCTTTAACCCTCGTGCGTCTTGTTTCACTCTCTTTAACCCTCCTTCATCTTGTTTCACTCTCTTTAACCCTCCTTCATCTTGTTTCACTCTCTTTAACCCTCGGTAATCTTGTTTGACTCTCATTAACCGTCCTTCATCTTGTTACACTCTCTTTAACCCTCATGCATCTTGTTTCCCTCTCTTTAAACATCCTTCATCTTGTTTCACTCTCTTTAACCCTCCTTCATCTTGTTTCACTTTCTTTAACCCTCCTTCATCTTGTTCCACTCACTTTAACCCTCTTTCATCTTGTTTCACTCTCTTTAACCCTCCTTCATCTTGTTTCACTCTCTTTACCCCTCCTTCATCCTGCTTCACTCTCTCTAACCCTCCTTCACCTTCTTTCACTCTCTGTAACCCTCATTCATCTTGTTTCACTCTCTTGAACCCTCCTTCATCTTGTTTCACTCTCTTTAACCCTCCTTCATCTTGTTTCACTCTCTTTTACCGTCCTTCATCTTGTTTCCCTCTCTTCAATCCTCCTTGGTCTTGTTTCACTCTCTTTAACCCTCGTGCGTCTTGTTTCACTCTCTTCAACCCTCCTTCATCTTGTTTCACTCTCTTTAACCCTCCTTCATCTTGTTTCACTCTCTTTAACCCTCGGTAATCTTGTTTGACTCTCATTAACCGTCCTTCATCTTGTTACACTCTCTTTAACCCTCATGCATCTTGTTTCCCTCTCTTTAAACATCCTTCATCTTGTTTCACTCTCTTTAACCCTCCTTCATCTTGTTTCACTTTCTTTAACCCTCCTTCATCTTGTTCCACTCACTTTAACCCTCTTTCATCTTGTTTCACTCTCTTTAACCCTCCTTCATCTTGTTTCACCCTCTTTAACCCTCCTTCATCTTGTTTCACTCTCTTTAGCCATCCTTCAGCTTGTTGCACTCTCTTTGCCCCTCCTTCATCTTGTTTCTCTCTCTTTAACCCTCCTTCGTCTTGTTTCCCTCTCTTCAAACCTCCTTCGTCTTGTTTCACTCTCTTTAACCCTCGTTCGTCTTGTTTCACTCTCTTTAACCCTCCTTCGTCTTGTTTCACTCTCTTTAACCCTCCTTCATCTTGTTCGACTCTCTTTAACCCTCATTCATCTTGTTTCACTCTCTTTAACCCTCCTTCATCTTGTTTCACTCTCTTTAACCCTCCTTCATCTTGTTTCACTCTCTTTAACCCTCCTTCATCTTGTTTCACTCTCTTTAACCCGCCTTCATCTTGTTTGACTCTCTTTAACACTCCTTCATCTTGTTCGACTCTCTTTAACCCTCCTTCATCTTGTTTCACTCTCTTTAACCCTCCTTTATCTTGTTTCACCCTCTTTAACCCTCCTTCATCTTGTTTCACTCTCTTTAACCCTCCTTCATCTTGTTTCACTGTCTTGAACCCTCCTTCATCTTGTTTCACTCTCTTGAACCCTCCTTCATATTGTTTCACTCTCTTTAACCCTCCTTCATCTTGTTTCACTCTCTTGAACCCTCCTTCATCTTGTTTCACTCTCTTGAACACTCCTTCATCTTGTTTCACTCTCTTTCACCCTCCATCATCTTGTTTCCCTCTCTTCAAAGCTCCTTCGTCTTGTTTCACTCTCTTTAACCCTCCTTCAACTTCTTTCACTCTCTTTAACCCTCCATCATCTTGTTTCACTCTATTTGACCCTCCTTTATCTTGTTTCACCCTGTTTAACCCTCCTTCATCTTGTTTCATTCTCTTCAACCCTGCTTTATCTTGTTTCACCCTCTTTAACCCTCCTTCATCTTGTTTCACTCTCTTTAACCCTCCTTCATCTTGTTTCACTCTCTTCAAACCTCATTCGTCTTGTTTCACTCTCTTTAACCCTCCTTCGTCTTGTTTCACTCTCTTTAACCCTCCTTCATCTAGCTTCACTCTCTTTAACCCTCCTTCGTCTTGTTTCACTCTCTTTAACCCTCCTTCGTCTTGTTTCACTCTCTTTAACCCTCCTTCATCTTGTTCAACTCTCTTTAACCCTCATTCATCTTGTTTCTCTCCCTTTAACCCTCCTTCGTCTTGTTTCCCTCTCTTCAAATCTCCTTCGTCTTGTTTCACTCTCTTTAACCTTCGTTCGTCTTGTTTCACTCTCTTTAACCCTCCTTCGTCTTGTTTCACTCTCTTTAACCCTCCTTCGTCTTGTTTCACCCTCTTTAACCCTCCTTCATCTTGTTTCATTCCCTTTAACCCTCCTTCATCTTGTTTCACTCTCTTTAACCCTCCTTCATATTGTTTGACTCTCTTTAAACCTCCTTCATCTTGTTTCACCCTCTTTAACCCTCCTTCATCTTGTTTCACTCTCTTTAACCCTCCTTCATCTTGTTTCACTCTCTTTAACCCTCCTTCATTTTGTTTCACTCTCTTTTCCCCTCCTTCATCCTGCTTCACTCTCTTTAACCCTCATTCATCCATCTTCACTCTATTTAACCCTCCTTCATCTTGTTTCACGCTCTTTAACCCTCCTTCATCTTGTTTCACTCTCTTTTCCCCTCCTTCATCCTGCTTCACTCTCTTTAACTCTCCTTCACCTTCTTTCACTCTCTGTAACCCTCCTTCACCTTGTTTCACTCTTGTTAAACCTCCTTTATCTTGTTTCAGCCTCTTTAACCCTCCTTCATCTTGTTTCACTCTCTTTAACCCTCCTTCATCTTGTTTCACTCTCTTTAACCCTCGGTAATCTTGTTTGACTCTCATTAACCGTCCTTCATCTTGTTACACTCTCTTTAACCCTCATGCATCTTGTTTCCCTCTCTTTAAACATCCTTCATCTTGTTTCACTCTCTTTAACCCTCCTTCATCTTGTTTCACTTTCTTTAACACTCCTTCATCTTGTTCCACTCTCTTTAACCCTCTTTCATCTTGTTTCACTCTCTTTAACCCTCCTTCATCTTGTTTCACTCTCTTTAACCCTCCTTCATCTTGTTTCACTCTCTTTAGCCATCCTTCAGCTTGTTGCACTCTCTTTGACCCTCCTTCATCTTGTTTCTCTCTCTTCAACCCTCCTTCGTCTTGTTTCCCTCTCTTCAAACCTCCTTCGTCTTGTTTCACTCTCTTTAACCCTCGTTCGCCTTGTTTCACTCTCTTTAACCCTGCTTCGTCTTGTTTCACTCTCTTTAACCCTCCTTCATCTTGTTCGACTCTCTTTAACCCTCATTCATCTTGTTTCACTCTCTTTAACCCTCCTTCATCTTGTTTCACTCTCTTTAACCCTCCTTCATCTTGTTTCACTCTCTTTAACCCTCCTTCATCTTGTTTCACTCTCTTTAACCCGCCTTCATCTTGTTTGACTCTCTTGAACCCTCCTTCATCTTGTTTCACTCTCTTAAACCCTCCTTCATCTTGTTTCACTCTCTTTTACCCTCCTTCATCTTGTTTCCCTCTCTTCAAACCTCCTTCATCTTGTTTCACTCTCTTTAACCCTCCTTCATCTTGTTTCACTCTCTTTAACCCTCCTTCATCCATCTTCACTCTCTTTAACCCTCCTTCATCTTGTTTCACTCTCTTTGACCCTCCTTTATCTTGTTTCATTCTCTTTAACCCTGCTTTATCTTGTTTCACCCTCTTTAACCCTCCTTCATCTTGTTTCACTCTCTTGAACCCTCCTTCATCTTGTTTCACTCTCTTTCACCCTCCTTCATCTTGTTTCACTCTCTTTTACCCTCCTTCATCTTGTATCCCTCTCTTTAACCCTCCTTCATCTTGTTTCACTCTCTTTAACCCTCCTTCATGTTGTTTCACTCTCTTTAACCCTCCTTCATCTTCTTACACTCTCGTTAACCCTCATTCATCTTGTTTCACTCGCTTTAACCCTCCTTCATCTTGTTACACTCTCTTTAACCCTCATTCAACTTGTTTCACCCTCTTTAACCCTGCTTCATCTTGTTTCACTCTCTTTAACCCTCCTTCATCTTGTTTCACTCTCTTTACCCCTCCTTCATCCTGCTTCACTCTCTCTAACCCTCCTTCACCTTCTTTCACCCTCTGTAACCCTCATTCATCTTGTTTCACTCTCTTGAACCCTCCTTCATCTTGTTTCACTCTCTTTAACCCTCCTTCATCTTGTTTCACTCTCTTTTACCGTCCTTCATCTTGTTTCCCTCTCTTCAATCCTCCTTGGTCTTGTTTCACTCTCTTTAACCCTCGTGCGTCTTGTTTCACTCTCTTTAACCCTCCTTCATCTTGTTTCACTCTCTTTAACCCTCCTTCATCTTGTTTCACTCTCTTTAGCCCTCGGTAATCTTGTTTGACTCTCATTAACCGTCCTTCATCTTGTTACACTCTCTTTAACCCTCATGCATCTTGTTTCCCTCACTTTAAACATCCTTCATCTTGTTTCACTCTCTTTAACCCTCCTTCATCTTGTTTCACTTTCTTTAACCCTCCTTCATCTTGTTCCACTCACTTTAACCCTCTTTCATCTTGTTTCACTCTCTTTAACCCTCCTTCATCTTGTTTCACTCTCTTTAACCCTCCTTCATCTTGTTTCACTCTCTTTAGCCATCCTTCAGCTTGTTGCACTCTCTTTGCCCCTCCTTCATCTTGTTTCTCTCTCTTTAACCCTCCTTCGTCTTGTTTCCCTCTCTTCAAACCTCCTTCGTCTTGTTTCACTCTCTTTAACCCTCGTTCGTCTTGTTTCACTCTCTTTAACCCTCCTTCGTCTTGTTTCACTCTCTTTAACCCTCCTTCATCTTGTTCGACTCTCTTTAACCCTCATTCATCTTGTTTCACTCTCTTTAACCCTCCTTCATCTTGTTTCACTCTCTTTAACCCTCCTTCATCTTGTTTCACTCTCTTTAACCCTCCTTCATCTTGTTTCACTCTCTTTAACCCGCCTTCATCTTGTTTGACTCTCTTTAACCCTCCTTCATCTTGTAAGACTCTCTTTAACCCTCCTTCATCTTGTTTCACTCTCTTTAACCCTCCTTTATCTTGTTTCACCCTCTTTAACCCTCCTTCATCTTGTTTCACTCTCTTTAACCCTCCTTCATCTTGTTTCACTGTCTTGAACCCTCCTTCATCTTGTTTCACTCTCTTGAACCCTCCTTCATATTGTTTCACTCTCTTTAACCCTCCTTCATCTTGTTTCACTCTCTTTTACCCTCCTTCATCTTGTTTCCCTCTCTTCAAACCTCCTTCATCTTGTTTCACTCTCTTTAACCCTCCTTAATCTTGTTTGACTCTCTTTAACCCTCCTTCAACTTGTTACACTCTCTTTAACCCTCATGCATCTTGTTTCCCTCTTTTTAACCCTCCTTCATCTTGTTTCACTCTCTTTAACCCTCGTGCGTCTTGTTTCACTCTCTTTAACCCTCCTTCATCTTGTTTCACTCTCTTTAACCCTCCTTCATCTTGTTTCACTCTCTTTAACCGTCCTTCATCTTGTTACACTCTCTTTAACCCTCATGCATCTTGTTTCCCTCTCTTTAAACATCCTTCATCTTGTTTCACTCTCTTTAACCCTCCTTCATCTTGTTTCACTCTCTTTAACCCTCCTTCATCTTGTTTCACTCTCTTTAGCCATCCTTCAGCTTGTTGCACTCTCTTTGCCCCTCCTTCATCTTGTTTCTCTCTCTTTAACCCTCCTTCGTCTTGTTTCCCTCTCTTCAAACCTCCTTCGTCTCGTTTCACTCTCTTTAACCCTCGTTCGTCTTGTTTCACTCTCTTTAACCCTCCTTCGTCTTGTTTCACTCTCTTTAACCCTCCTTCATCTTGTTCGACTCTCTTTAACCCTCATTCATCTTGTTTCACTCTCTTTGACCCTCCTTTATCTTGTTTCATTCTCTTTAACCCTGCTTTATCTTGTTTCACCCTCTTTAACCCTCCTTCATCTTGTTTCACTCTCTTTAACCCTCCTTCATCCATCTTCACTCTCTTTAACCCTCCTTCACCTTCTTTCACTCTCTTTGACCCTCCTTCATCTTGTTTCACTCTCTTTGACCCTCCTTTATCTTGTTTCATTCTCTTTAACCCTGCTTTATCTTGTTTCACCCTCTTTAACCCTCCTTCATCTTGTTTCACTCTCTTGAACCCTCCTTCATCTTGTTTCACTCTCTTTCACCCTCCTTCATCTTGTTTCACTCTCTTTAACCCTCCTTCATCTTGTATCCCTCTCTTTAACCCTCCTTCATCTTGTTTCACTCTCTTTAACCCTCCTTCATCTTGTTTCACTCTCTTTAACCCTCCTTCATCTTCTTACACTCTCGTTAACCCTCATTCATCTTGTTTCACTCGCTTTAACCCTCCTTCATCTTGTTACACTCTCTTTAACCCTCATTCAACTTGTTTCACCCTCTTTAACCCTCATTCAACTTGTTTCACCCTCTTTAACCCTCCTTCATCTTGTTTCACTCTCTTTAACCCTCCTTCATCTTGTTTCACTCTCTTTAGCCATCCTTCAGCTTGTTGCACTCTCTTTGCCCCTCCTTCATCTTGTTTCTCTCTCTTTAACCCTCCTTCGTCTTGTTTCCCTCTCTTCAAACCTCCTTCGTCTTGTTTCACTCTCTTTAACCCTCGTTCGTCTTGTTTCACTCTCTTTAACCCTCCTTCGTCTTGTTTCACTCTCTTTTACCCTCCTTCATCTTGTTCGACTCTCTTTAACCCTCATTCATCTTGTTTCACTCTCTTTAACCCTCCTTCATCTTGTTTCACTCTCTTTAACCCTCCTTCATCTTGTTTCACTCTCTTTAACCCTCCTTCATCTTGTTTCACTCTCTTTAACCCGCCTTCATCTTGTTTGACTCTCTTTAACCCTCCTTCATCTTGTTCGACTCTCTTGAACCCTCCTTCATATTGTTTCACTCTCTTTAACCCTCCTTCATCTTGTTTCACTCTCTTTTACCCTCCTTCATCTTGTTTCCCTCTCTTCAAACCTCCTTCATCTTGTTTCACTCTCTTTAACCCTCCTTAATCTTGTTTGACTCTCTTTAACCCTCCTTCAACTTGTTACACTCTCTTTAACCCTCATGCATCTTGTTTCCCTCTTTTTAACCCTCCTTCATCTTGTTTAACTCTCTTTAACCCTCATTCATCTTGTTTCACTCTCTTTAACCCTCCTTCATCTTGTTTCACTCTCTTTAACCCTCCTTCATCTTGTTTCACTCTCTTTAACCCTCCTTCATCCTGTTTCACTCTCTTTAACCCTCCTTCATCTTGTATCCCTCTCTTTAACCCTCCTTCATCTTGTTTCACTCTCTTTAACCCTCCTTCATCTTGTTTCACTCTCTTTAACCCTCCTTCATCTTCTTACACTCTCGTTAACCCTCATTCATCTTGTTTCACTCGCTTTAACCCTCCTTCATCTTGTTACACTCTCTTTAACCCTCATTCAACTTGTTTCACCCTCTTTAACCCTCATTCAACTTGTTTCACCCTCTTTAACCCTCCTTCATCTTGTTTCACTCTCTTTAACCCTCCTTCATCTTGTTTCACTCTCTTTAGCCATCCTTCAGCTTGTTGCACTCTCTTTGCCCCTCCTTCATCTTGTTTCTCTCTCTTTAACCCTCCTTCGTCTTGTTTCCCTCTCTTCAAACCTCCTTCGTCTTGTTTCACTCTCTTTAACCCTCGTTCGTCTTGTTTCACTCTCTTTAACCCTCCTTCGTCTTGTTTCACTCTCTTTTACCCTCCTTCATCTTGTTTCCCTCTCTTCAAACCTCCTTCATCTTGTTTCACTCTCTTTAACCCTCCTTAATCTTGTTTGACTCTCTTTAACCCTCCTTCAACTTGTTACACTCTCTTTAACCCTCATGCATCTTGTTTCCCTCTTTTTAACCCTCCTTCATCTTGTTTAACTCTCTTTAACCCTCATTCATCTTGTTTCACTCTCTTTAACCCTCCTTCATCTTGTTTCACTCTCTTTAACCCTCCTTCATCTTGTTTCACTCTCTTTAACCCTCCTTCATCCTGTTTCACTCTCTTTAACCCTCCTTCATCTTGTATCCCTCTCTTTAACCCTCCTTCATCCTGTTTCACTCTCTTTAACCCTCCTTAATCTTGTTTCACTCTCTTTAACCCTCCTTCATCTTGTTTCACCCTCTTTAACCCTCCTTCATCTTGTTTCACGCTCTTTAACCCTCCTTCATCTTGTTTCACTCTCTTTACCCCTCCTTCATCCTGCTTCACTCTCTTTAACCCTCTTTCACCTTCTTTCACTCTCTGTAACCCACCTTCATCTTGTTTCACTCTCTTTAACCCTCCTTCATCTTGTTTCACTCTCTTTAACCCTCTTTCATCTTGTTTCACTCTCTTTTACCCTCCTTCATCTTGTTTCCCTCTCTTCAAACCTCCTTCGTCTTGTTTCACTCTCTTTAACCCTCCTTCACCTTCTTTCACTCTCTTTAACCCTCATTCATCTTGTTTCACTCTCTTTGACCCTCCTTCATCTTGTTTCTCTCTCTTCAACCCTCCTTCGTCTTGTTTCCCTCTCTTCAAACCTCCTTCGTCTTGTTTCACTCTCTTTAACCCTCGTTCGCCTTGTTTCACTCTCTTTAACCCTGCTTCGTCTTGTTTCACTCTCTTTAACCCTCCTTCATCTTGTTCGACTCTCTTTAACCCTCATTCATCTTGTTTCACTCTCTTTAACCCTCCTTCATCTTGTTTCACTCTCTTTAACCCTCCTTCATCTTGTTTCACTCTCTTTAACCCTCCTTCATCTTGTTTCACTCTCTTTAACCCGCCTTCATCTTGTTTGACTCTCTTGAACCCTCCTTCATCTTGTTTCACTCTCTTAAACCCTCCTTCATCTTGTTTCACTCTCTTTAACGCTCCTTCATCTTGTTTCACTCTCTTTTACCCTCCTTCATCTTGTTTCCCTCTCTTCAAACCTCCTTCATCTTGTTTCACTCTCTTTAACCCTCCTTCACCTTCTTTCACTCTCTTTAACCCTCCTTCATCTTGTTTCACTCTCTTTAACCCTCCTTCATCCATCTTCACTCTCTTTAACCCTCCTTCATCTTGTTTCACTCTCTTTGACCCTCCTTTATCTTGTTTCATTCTCTTTAACCCTGCTTTATCTTGTTTCACCCTCTTTAACCCTCCTTCATCTTGTTTCACTCTCTTGAACCCTCCTTCATCTTGTTTCACTCTTTTTAACCCTCCTTCATCTTGTATCCCTCTCTTTAACCCTCCTTCATCTTGTTTCACTCTCTTTAACCCTCCTTCATCTTGTTTCACTCTCTTTAACCCTCCTTCATCTTCTTACACTCTCGTTAACCCTCATTCATCTTGTTTCACTCGCTTTAACCCTCCTTCATCTTGTTACACTCTCTTTAACCCTCATTCAACTTGTTTCACCCTCTTTAACCCTGCTTCATCTTGTTTCACTCTCTTTAACCCTCCTTCATCTTGTTTCACTCTCTTTACCCCTCCTTCATCCTGCTTCACTCTCTCTAACCCTCCTTCACCTTCTTTCACTCTCTGTAACCCTCATTCATCTTGTTTCACTCTCTTGAACCCTCCTTCATCTTGTTTCACTCTCTTTAACCCTCCTTCATCTTGTTTCACTCTCTTTTACCGTCCTTCATCTTGTTTCCCTCTCTTCAATCCTCCTTGGTCTTGTTTCACTCTCTTTAACCCTCGTGCGTCTTGTTTCACTCTCTTTAACCCTCCTTCATCTTGTTTCACTCTCTTTAACCCTCCTTCATCTTGTTTCACTCTCTTTAACCCTCCTTCATCTTGTTTCACTCTCTTTAGCCCTCGGTAATCTTGTTTGACTCTCATTAACCGTCCTTCATCTTGTTACACTCTCTTTAACCCTCATGCATCTTGTTTCCCTCACTTTAAACATCCTTCATCTTGTTTCACTCTCTTTCCCCCTCCTTCATCTTGTTTCACTTTCTTTAACCCTCCTTCATCTTGTTCCACTCACTTTAACCCTCTTTCATCTTGTTTCACTCTCTTTAACCCTCCTTCATCTTGTTTCACTCTCTTTAACCCTCCTTCATCTTGTTTCACTCTCTTTAGCCATCCTTCAGCTTGTTGCACTCTCTTTGCCCCTCATTCATCTTGTTTCACTCTCTTTGACCCTCCTTCATCTTGTTTCTCTCTCTTCAACCCTCCTTCGTCTTGTTTCCCTCTCTTCAAACCTCCTTCGTCTTGTTTCACTCTCTTTAACCCTCGTTCGCCTTGTTTCACTCTCTTTAACCCTGCTTCGTCTTGTTTCACTCTCTTTAACCCTCCTTCATCTTGTTCGACTCTCTTTAACCCTCATTCATCTTGTTTCACTCTCTTTAACCCTCCTTCATCTTGTTTCACTCTCTTTAACCCTCCTTCATCTTGTTTCACTCTCTTTAACCCTCCTTCATCTTGTTTCACTCTCTTTAACCCGCCTTCATCTTGTTTGACTCTCTTGAACCCTCCTTCATCTTGTTTCACTCTCTTAAACCCTCCTTCATCTTGTTTCACTCTCTTTAACGCTCCTTCATCTTGTTTCACTCTCTTTTACCCTCCTTCATCTTGTTTCCCTCTCTTCAAACCTCCTTCATCTTGTTTCACTCTCTTTAACCCTCCTTCACCTTCTTTCACTCTCTTTAACCCTCCTTCATCTTGTTTCACTCTCTTTAACCCTCCTTCATCCATCTTCACTCTCTTTAACCCTCCTTCATCTTGTTTCACTCTCTTTGACCCTCCTTTATCTTGTTTCATTCTCTTTACCCCTGCTTTATCTTGTTTCACCCTCTTTAACCCTCCTTCATCTTGTTTCACTCTCTTGAACCCTCCTTCATCTTGTTTCACTCTCTTTCACCCTCCTTCATCTTGTTTCACTCTCTTTAACCCTCCTTCATCTTGTATCCCTCTCTTTAACCCTCCTTCATCTTGTTTCACTCTCTTTAACCCTCCTTCATCTTGTTTCACTCTCTTTAACCCTCCTTCATCTTCTTACACTCTCGTTAACCCTCATTCATCTTGTTTCACTCGCTTTAACCCTCCTTCATCTTGTTACACTCTCTTTAACCCTCATTCAACTTGTTTCACCCTCTTTAACCCTGCTTCATCTTGTTTCACTCTCTTTAACCCTCCTTCATCTTGTTTCACTCTCTTTACCCCTCCTTCATCCTGCTTCACTCTCTCTAACCCTCCTTCACCTTCTTTCACTCTCTGTAACCCTCATTCATCTTGTTTCACTCTCTTGAACCCTCCTTCATCTTGTTTCACTCTCTTTAACCCTCCTTCATCTTGTTTCACTCTCTTTTACCGTCCTTCATCTTGTTTCCCTCTCTTCAATCCTCCTTGGTCTTGTTTCACTCTCTTTAACCCTCGTGCGTCTTGTTTCACTCTCTTTAACCCTCCTTCATCTTGTTTCACTCTCTTTAACCCTCCTTCATCTTGTTTCACTCTCTTTAGCCCTCGGTAATCTTGTTTGACTCTCATTAACCGTCCTTCATCTTGTTACACTCTCTTTAACCCTCATGCATCTTGTTTCCCTCACTTTAAACATCCTTCATCTTGTTTCACTCTCTTTAACCCTCCTTCATCTTGTTTCACTTTCTTTAACCCTCCTTCATCTTGTTCCACTCACTTTAACCCTCTTTCATCTTGTTTCACTCTCTTTAACCCTCCTTCATCTTGTTTCACTCTCTTTAACCCTCCTTCATCTTGTTTCACTCTCTTTAGCCATCCTTCAGCTTGTTGCACTCTCTTTGCCCCTCATTCATCTTGTTTCACTCTCTTTGACCCTCCTTCATCTTGTTTCTCTCTCTTCAACCCTCCTTCGTCTTGTTTCCCTCTCTTCAAACCTCCTTCGTCTTGTTTCACTCTCTTTAACCCTCGTTCGCCTTGTTTCACTCTCTTTAACCCTGCTTCGTCTTGTTTCACTCTCTTTAACCCTCCTTCATCTTGTTCGACTCTCTTTAACCCTCATTCATCTTGTTTCACTCTCTTTAACCCTCCTTCATCTTGTTTCACTCTCTTTAACCCTCCTTCATCTTGTTTCACTCTCTTTAACCCTCCTTCATCTTGTTTCACTCTCTTTAACCCGCCTTCATCTTGTTTGACTCTCTTGAACCCTCCTTCATCTTGTTTCACTCTCTTAAACCCTCCTTCATCTTGTTTCACTCTCTTTAACGCTCCTTCATCTTGTTTCACTCTCTTTTACCCTCCTTCATCTTGTTTCCCTCTCTTCAAACCTCCTTCATCTTGTTTCACTCTCTTTAACCCTCCTTCACCTTCTTTCACTCTCTTTAACCCTCCTTCATCTTGTTTCACTCTCTTTAACCCTCCTTCATCCATCTTCACTCTCTTTAACCCTCCTTCATCTTGTTTCACTCTCTTTGACCCTCCTTTATCTTGTTTCATTCTCTTTAACCCTGCTTTATCTTGTTTCACCCTCTTTAACCCTCCTTCATCTTGTTTCACTCTCTTGAACCCTCCTTCATCTTGTTTCACTCTCTTTCACCCTCCTTCATCTTGTTTCACTCTCTTTAACCCTCCTTCATCTTGTATCCCTCTCTTTAACCCTCCTTCATCTTGTTTCACTCTCTTTAACCCTCCTTCATCTTGTTTCACTCTCTTTAACCCTCCTTCATCTTCTTACACTCTCGTTAACCCTCATTCATCTTGTTTCACTCGCTTTAACCCTCCTTCATCTTGTTACACTCTCTTTAACCCTCATTCAACTTGTTTCACCCTCTTTAACCCTGCTTCATCTTGTTTCACTCTCTTTAACCCTCCTTCATCTTGTTTCACTCTCTTTACCCCTCCTTCATCCTGCTTCACTCTCTCTAACCCTCCTTCACCTTCTTTCACTCTCTGTAACCCTCATTCATCTTGTTTCACTCTCTTGAACCCTCCGTCATCTTGTTTCACTCTCTTTAACCCTCCTTCATCTTGTTTCACTCTCTTTTACCGTCCTTCATCTTGTTTCCCTCTCTTCAATCCTCCTTGGTCTTGTTTCACTCTCTTTAACCCTCGTGCGTCTTGTTTCACTCTCTTTAACCCTCCTTCATCTTGTTTCACTCTCTTTAACCCTCCTTCATCTTGTTTCACTCTCTTTAGCCCTCGGTAATCTTGTTTGACTCTCATTAACCGTCCTTCATCTTGTTACACTCTCTTTAAACCTCATGCATCTTGTTTCCCTCACTTTAAACATCCTTCATCTTGTTTCACTCTCTTTAACCCTCCTTCATCTTGTTTCACTTTCTTTAACCCTCCTTCATCTTGTTCCACTCACTTTAACCCTCTTTCATCTTGTTTCACTCTCTTTAACCCTCCTTCATCTTGTTTCACTCTCTTTAACCCGCCTTCATCTTGTTTCACTCTCTTTAGCCATTCTTCAGCTTGTTGCACTCTCTTTGCCCCTCCTTCATCTTGTTTCTCTCTCTTTAACCCTCCTTCGTCTTGTTTCCCTCTCTTCAAACCTCCTTCGTCTTGTTTCACTCTCTTTAACCCTCGTTCGTCTTGTTTCACTCTCTTTAACCCTCCTTCGTCTTGTTTCACTCTCTTTAACCCTCCTTCATCTTGTTCGACTCTCTTTAACCCTCATTCATCTTGTTTCACTCTCTTTAACCCTCCTTCATCTTGTTTCACTCTCTTTAACCCTCCTTCATCTTGTTTCACTCTCTTTAACCCTCCTTCATCTTGTTTCACTCTCTTTAACCCGCCTTCATCTTGTTTGACTCTCTTTAACCCTCCTTCATCTTGTTCGACTCTCTTTAACCCTCCTTCATCTTGTTTCACTCTCTTTAACCCTCCTTTATCTTGTTTCACCCTCTTTAACCCTCCTTCATCTTGTTTCACTCTCTTTAACCCTCCTTCATCTTGTTTCACTGTCTTGAACCCTCCTTCATCTTGTTTCACTCTCTTGAACCCTCCTTCATATTGTTTCACTCTCTTTAACCCTCCTTCATCTTGTTTCACTCTCTTTTACCCTCCTTCATCTTGTTTCCCTCTCTTCAAACCTCCTTCATCTTGTTTCACTCTCTTTAACCCTCCTTAATCTTGTTTGACTCTCTTTAACCCTCCTTCAACTTGTTACACTCTCTTTAACCCTCATGCATCTTGTTTCCCTCTTTTTAACCCTCCTTCATCTTGTTTCACTCTCTTTAACCCTCGTGCGTCTTGTTTCACTCTCTTTAACCCTCCTTCATCTTGTTTCACTCTCTTTAACCCTCCTTCATCTTGTTTCACTCTCTTTAACCGTCCTTCATCTTGTTACACTCTCTTTAACCCTCATGCATCTTGTTTCCCTCTCTTTAAACATCCTTCATCTTGTTTCACTCTCTTTAACCCTCCTTCATCTTGTTTCACTCTCTTTAACCCTCCTTCATCTTGTTTCACTCTCTTTAGCCATTCTTCAGCTTGTTGCACTCTCTTTGCCCCTCCTTCATCTTGTTTCTCTCTCTTTAACCCTCCTTCGTCTTGTTTCCCTCTCTTCAAACCTCCTTCGTCTCGTTTCACTCTCTTTAACCCTCGTTCGTCTTGTTTCACTCTCTTTAACCCTCCTTCGTCTTGTTTCACTCTCTTTAACCCTCCTTCATCTTGTTTCATTCTCTTTAACCCTGCTTTATCTTGTTTCACCCTCTTTAACCCTCCTTCATCTTGTTTCACTCTCTTTAACCCTCCTTCATCCATCTTCACTCTCTTTAACACTCCTTCACCTTCTTTCACTCTCTTTGACCCTCCTTCATCTTGTTTCACTCTCTTTGACCCTCCTTTATCTTGTTTCATTCTCTTTAACCCTGCTTTATCTTGTTTCACCCTCTTTAACCCTCCTTCATCTTGTTTCACTCTCTTGAACCCTCCTTCATCTTGTTTCACTCTCTTTCACCCTCCTTCATCTTGTTTCACTCTCTTTAACCCTCCTTCATCTTGTATCCCTCTCTTTAACCCTCCTTCATCTTGTTTCACTCTCTTTAACCCTCCTTCATCTTGTTTCACTCTCTTTAACCCTCCTTCATCTTCTTACACTCTCGTTAACCCTCATTCATCTTGTTTCACTCGCTTTAACCCTCCTTCATCTTGTTACACTCTCTTTAACCCTCATTCAACTTGTTTCACCCTCTTTAACCCTCATTCAACTTGTTTCACCCTCTTTAACCCTCCTTCATCTTGTTTCACTCTCTTTAACCCTCCTTCATCTTGTTTCACTCTCTTTAGCCATCCTTCAGCTTGTTGCACTCTCTTTGCCCCTCCTTCATCTTGTTTCTCTCTCTTTAACCCTCCTTCGTCTTGTTTCCCTCTCTTCAAACCTCCTTCGTCTTGTTTCACTCTCTTTAACCCTCGTTCGTCTTGTTTCACTCTCTTTAACCCTCCTTCGTCTTGTTTCACTCTCTTTTACCCTCCTTCATCTTGTTCGACTCTCTTTAACCCTCATTCATCTTGTTTCACTCTCTTTAACCCTCCTTCATCTTCTTACACTCTCGTTAACCCTCATTCATCTTGTTTCACTCGCTTTAACCCTCCTTCATCTTGTTACACTCTCTTTAACCCTCATTCAACTTGTTTCACCCTCTTTAACCCTGCTTCATCTTGTTTCACTCTCTTTAACCCTCCTTCATCTTGTTTCACTCTCTTTACCCCTCCTTCATCCTGCTTCACTCTCTCTAACCCTCCTTCACCTTCTTTCACTCTCTGTAACCCTCATTCATCTTGTTTCACTCTCTTGAACCCTCCGTCATCTTGTTTCACTCTCTTTAACCCTCCTTCATCTTGTTTCACTCTCTTTTACCGTCCTTCATCTTGTTTCCCTCTCTTCAATCCTCCTTGGTCTTGTTTCACTCTCTTTAACCCTCGTGCGTCTTGTTTCACTCTCTTTAACCCTCCTTCATCTTGTTTCACTCTCTTTAACCCTCCTTCATCTTGTTTCACTCTCTTTAGCCCTCGGTAATCTTGTTTGACTCTCATTAACCGTCCTTCATCTTGTTACACTCTCTTTAAACCTCATGCATCTTGTTTCCCTCACTTTAAACATCCTTCATCTTGTTTCACTCTCTTTAACCCTCCTTCATCTTGTTTCACTTTCTTTAACCCTCCTTCATCTTGTTCCACTCACTTTAACCCTCTTTCATCTTGTTTCACTCTCTTTAACCCTCCTTCATCTTGTTTCACTCTCTTTAACCCGCCTTCATCTTGTTTCACTCTCTTTAGCCATTCTTCAGCTTGTTGCACTCTCTTTGCCCCTCCTTCATCTTGTTTCTCTCTCTTTAACCCTCCTTCGTCTTGTTTCCCTCTCTTCAAACCTCCTTCGTCTTGTTTCACTCTCTTTAACCCTCGTTCGTCTTGTTTCACTCTCTTTAACCCTCCTTCGTCTTGTTTCACTCTCTTTAACCCTCCTTCATCTTGTTCGACTCTCTTTAACCCTCATTCATCTTGTTTCACTCTCTTTAACCCTCCTTCATCTTGTTTCACTCTCTTTAACCCTCCTTCATCTTGTTTCACTCTCTTTAACCCTCCTTCATCTTGTTTCACTCTCTTTAACCCGCCTTCATCTTGTTTGACTCTCTTTAACCCTCCTTCATCTTGTTCGACTCTCTTTAACCCTCCTTCATCTTGTTTCACTCTCTTTAACCCTCCTTTATCTTGTTTCACCCTCTTTAACCCTCCTTCATCTTGTTTCACTCTCTTTAACCCTCCTTCATCTTGTTTCACTGTCTTGAACCCTCCTTCATCTTGTTTCACTCTCTTGAACCCTCCTTCATATTGTTTCACTCTCTTTAACCCTCCTTCATCTTGTTTCACTCTCTTTTACCCTCCTTCATCTTGTTTCCCTCTCTTCAAACCTCCTTCATCTTGTTTCACTCTCTTTAACCCTCCTTAATCTTGTTTGACTCTCTTTAACCCTCCTTCAACTTGTTACACTCTCTTTAACCCTCATGCATCTTGTTTCCCTCTTTTTAACCCTCCTTCATCTTGTTTCACTCTCTTTAACCCTCGTGCGTCTTGTTTCACTCTCTTTAACCCTCCTTCATCTTGTTTCACTCTCTTTAACCCTCCTTCATCTTGTTTCACTCTCTTTAACCGTCCTTCATCTTGTTACACTCTCTTTAACCCTCATGCATCTTGTTTCCCTCTCTTTAAACATCCTTCATCTTGTTTCACTCTCTTTAACCCTCCTTCATCTTGTTTCACTCTCTTTAACCCTCCTTCATCTTGTTTCACTCTCTTTAGCCATTCTTCAGCTTGTTGCACTCTCTTTGCCCCTCCTTCATCTTGTTTCTCTCTCTTTAACCCTCCTTCGTCTTGTTTCCCTCTCTTCAAACCTCCTTCGTCTCGTTTCACTCTCTTTAACCCTCGTTCGTCTTGTTTCACTCTCTTTAACCCTCCTTCGTCTTGTTTCACTCTCTTTAACCCTCCTTCATCTTGTTTCATTCTCTTTAACCCTGCTTTATCTTGTTTCACCCTCTTTAACCCTCCTTCATCTTGTTTCACTCTCTTTAACCCTCCTTCATCCATCTTCACTCTCTTTAACCCTCCTTCACCTTCTTTCACTCTCTTTGACCCTCCTTCATCTTGTTTCACTCTCTTTGACCCTCCTTTATCTTGTTTCATTCTCTTTAACCCTGCTTTATCTTGTTTCACCCTCTTTAACCCTCCTTCATCTTGTTTCACTCTCTTGAACCCTCCTTCATCTTGTTTCACTCTCTTTCACCCTCCTTCATCTTGTTTCACTCTCTTTAACCCTCCTTCATCTTGTATCCCTCTCTTTAACCCTCCTTCATCTTGTTTCACTCTCTTTAACCCTCCTTCATCTTGTTTCACTCTGTTTAACCCTCCTTCATCTTCTTACACTCTCGTTAACCCTCATTCATCTTGTTTCACTCGCTTTAACCCTCCTTCATCTTGTTACACTCTCTTTAACCCTCATTCAACTTGTTTCACCCTCTTTAACCCTCATTCAACTTGTTTCACCCTCTTTAACCCTCCTTCATCTTGTTTCACTCTCTTTAACCCTCCTTCATCTTGTTTCACTCTCTTTAGCCATCCTTCAGCTTGTTGCACTCTCTTTGCCCCTCCTTCATCTTGTTTCTCTCTCTTTAACCCTCCTTCGTCTTGTTTCCCTCTCTTCAAACCTCCTTCGTCTTGTTTCACTCTCTTTAACCCTCGTTCGTCTTGTTTCACTCTCTTTAACCCTCCTTCGTCTTGTTTCACTCTCTTTTACCCTCCTTCATCTTGTTCGACTCTCTTTAACCCTCATTCATCTTGTTTCACTCTCTTTAACCCTCCTTCATCTTGTTTCACTCTCTTTAACCCTCCTTCATCTTGTTTCACTCTCTTTAACCCTCCTTCATCTTGTTTCACTCTCTTTAACCCGCCTTCATCTTGTTTGACTCTCTTTAACCCTCCTTCATCTTGTTCGACTCTCTTGAACCCTCCTTCATATTGTTTCACTCTCTTTAACCCTCCTTCATCTTGTTTCACTCTCTTTTACCCTCCTTCATCTTGTTTCCCTCTCTTCAAACCTCCTTCATCTTGTTTCACTCTCTTTAACCCTCCTTAATCTTGTTTGACTCTCTTTAACCCTCCTTCAACTTGTTACACTCTCTTTAACCCTCATGCATCTTGTTTCCCTCTTTTTAACCCTCCTTCATCTTGTTTAACTCTCTTTAACCCTCATTCATCTTGTTTCACTCTCTTTAACCCTCCTTCATCTTGTTTCACTCTCTTTAACCCTCCTTCATCTTGTTTCACTCTCTTTAACCCTCCTTCATCCTGTTTCACTCTCTTTAACCCTCCTTCATCTTGTATCCCTCTCTTTAACCCTCCTTCATCTTGTTTCACTCTCTTTAACCCTCCTTCATCTTGTTTCACTCTCTTTAACCCTCCTTCATCTTCTTACACTCTCGTTAACCCTCATTCATCTTGTTTCACTCGCTTTAACCCTCCTTCATCTTGTTACACTCTCTTTAACCCTCATTCAACTTGTTTCACCCTCTTTAACCCTCATTCAACTTGTTTCACCCTCTTTAACCCTCCTTCATCTTGTTTCACTCTCTTTAACCCTCCTTCATCTTGTTTCACTCTCTTTAGCCATCCTTCAGCTTGTTGCACTCTCTTTGCCCCTCCTTCATCTTGTTTCTCTCTCTTTAACCCTCCTTCGTCTTGTTTCCCTCTCTTCAAACCTCCTTCGTCTTGTTTCACTCTCTTTAACCCTCGTTCGTCTTGTTTCACTCTCTTTAACCCTCCTTCGTCTTGTTTCACTCTCTTTTACCCTCCTTCATCTTGTTCGACTCTCTTTAACCCTCATTCATCTTGTTTCACTCTCTTTAACCCTCCTTCATCTTGTTTCACTCTCTTTAACCCTCCTTCATCTTGTTTCACTCTCTTTAACCCTCCTTCATCTTGTTTCACTCTCTTTAACCCGCCTTCATCTTGTTTGACTCTCTTTAACCCTCCTTCATCTTGTTCGACTCTCTTGAACCCTCCTTCATATTGTTTCACTCTCTTTAACCCTCCTTCATCTTGTTTCACTCTCTTTTACCCTCCTTCATCTTGTTTCCCTCTCTTCAAACCTCCTTCATCTTGTTTCACTCTCTTTAACCCTCCTTAATCTTGTTTGACTCTCTTTAACCGTCCTTCAACTTGTTACACTCTCTTTAACCCTCATGCATCTTGTTTCCCTCTTTTTAACCCTCCTTCATCTTGTTTAACTCTCTTTAACCCTCATTCATCTTGTTTCACTCTCTTTAACCCTCCTTCATCTTGTTTCACTCTCTTTAACCCTCCTTCATCTTGTTTCACTCTCTTTAACCCTCCTTCATCCTGTTTCACTCTCTTTAACCCTCCTTAATCTTGTTTCACTCTCTTTAACCCTCCTTCATCTTGTTTCACCCTCTTTAACCCTCCTTCATCTTGTTTCACGCTCTTTAACCCTCCTTCATCTTGTTTCACTCTCTTTACCCCTCCTTCATCCTGCTTCACTCTCTTTAACCCTCCTTCACCTTCTTTCACTCTCTGTAACCCTCCTTCATCTTGTTTCACTCTCTTTAACCCTCTTTCATCTTGTTTCACTCTCTTTTACCCTCCTTCATCTTGTTTCCCTCTCTTCAAACCTCCTTCGTCTTGTTTCACTCTCTTTAACCCTCCTTCACCTTCTTTCACTCTCTTTAACCCTCCTTCATCTTGTTTCACTCTCTTTAACCCTCCTTCATCTTGTTTCACTCTCGTCAAACCTCCTTCGTCTTGTTTCACTCTCTTTAACCCTCGTTCGTCTTGTTTCACTCTCTTTACCCCTTCTTCGTCTTGTTTCACTCTCTTTAACCCTCCTTCATCTTGTTTCACTCTCGTCAAACCTCCTTCGTCTTGTTTCACTCTCTTTAACCCTCCTTCATCTTGTTTCACTCTCTTTAACCCTCCTTCGTCTTGTTTCACTCTCTTTAACCCTCCTTCATCTTGTTCGACTCTCTTTAACCCTCATTCATCTTGTTTCACTCTCTTTAACCCTCCTTCATATTGTTTCACTCTCTTTAACCCTCCTTCATCTTGTTTCACTCTCTTTAACCCTCCTTCATCTTGTATCACTCTCTTTAGCCATCCTTCAGCTTGTTGCACTCTCTTTAACCCTCCTTCATCTTGTTTCTCTCTCTTTAACCCTCCTTCGTCTTGATTCCCTCTCTTCAAACCTCCTTCGTCTTGTTTCACTTTCTTTCACCCTCCTTCATCTTGTTTGACTCTTTAACCCTCCTTTACCTTGTTTCACTCTCTTTAACCCTCCTTCATCTTGTTTCACTCTCTTTAACCCTCCTTCATCTTGTTTCACTCCCTTTAACCCTCCTTCATCTAGTTTCACTCTCTTTGACCCTCCTTTATCTTGTTTCATTCTCTTTAACCCTGCTTTATCTTGTTTCACCCTCTTTAACCCTCCTTCATCTTGTTTCACTCTCTTTAACCCTCCTTCATCCATCTTCACTCTCTTTAACCCTCCTTCACCTTCTTTCACTCTCTTTGACCCTCCTTCATCTTGTTTCACACTCTTTGACCCTCCTTTATCTTGTTTCATTCTCTTTAACCCTGCTTTATCTTGTTTCACCCTCTTTAACCCTCCTTCATCTTGTTTCACTCTCTTGAATCCTCCTTCATCTTGTTTCACTCTCTTTCACCCTCCTTCATCTTGTTTCACTCTCTTTAACCCTCCTTCATCTTGTATCCCTCTCTTTAACCCTCCTTCATCTTGTTTCACTCTCTTTAACCCTCCTTCATCTTGTTTCACTCTCTTTAACCCTCCTTCATCTTGTTTCACTCTCTTTAACCCTCCTTCATCTTCTTACACTCTCGTTAACCCTCATTCATCTTGTTTCACTCGCTTTAACCCTCCTTCATCTTGTTACACTCTCTTTAACCCTCATTCAACTTGTGTCACCCTCTTTAACCCTGCTTCATCTTGTTTCACTCTCTTTAACCCTCCTTCATCTTGTTTCACTCTCTTTACCCCTCCTTCATCCTGCTTCACTCTCTCTAACCCTCCTTCACCTTCTTTCACTCTCTGTAACCCTCATTCAACTTGTTTCACTCTCTTGAACCCTCCTTCATCTTGTTTCACTCTCTTTAACCCTCCTTCATCTTGTTTCACTCTCTTTTACCGTCCTTCATCTTGTTTCCCTCTCTTCAAACCTCCTTGGTCTTGTTACACTCTCTTTAACCCTCGTGCGTCTTGTTTCACTCTCTTTAACCCTCCTTCATCTTGTTTCACTCTCTTTAACCCTCCTTCATCTTGTTTCACTCTCTTTAACCCTCGGTAATCTTGTTTGACTCTCATTAACCGTCCTTCATCTTGTTACACTCTCTTTAACCGTCATGCATCTTGTTTCCCTCTCTTTAAACATCCTTCATCTTGTTTCACTCTCTTTAACCCTCCTTCATCTTGTTTCACTTTCTTTAACCCTCCTTCATCTTGTTCCACTCACTTTAACCCTCTTTCATCTTGTTTCACTCTCTTTAACCCTCCTTCATCTTGTTTCACTCTCTTTAACCCTCCTTCATCTTGTTTCACTCTCTTTAGCCATCCTTCAGCTTGTTGCACTCTCTTTGCCCCTCCTTCATCTTGTTTCTCTCTCTTTAACTCTCCTTCGTCTTGTTTCCCTCTCTTCAAACCTCCTTCGTCTTGTTTCACTCTCTTTAACCCTCGTTCATCTTGTTTCACTCTCTTTAACCCTCCTTCATCTTGTTTCACTCTCTTTAACCCTCCTTCTTCATCTTGGTTCATTCTCTTTAACCCTCCTTCACCTTCTTTCACTCTCTTTAACCCTCCTTCACCTTCTTTCACTCTCTGTAACCCTCCTTCATCTTGTTTCACTCTCTTTAACCCTCCTTTATCTTGTTTCACCCTCTTTAACCCTCCTTCATCTTGTTTCACTCTCTTTAACCCTCCTTCATCTTGTTTCACTCTCTTGAACCCTCCTTCATCTTGTTTCACTCTCTTGAACCCTCCTTCATATTGTTTCACTCTCTTTAACCCTCCTTCATATTGTTTCACTCTCTTTTACCCTCCTTCATCTTGTTTCCGTCTCTTCAAACCTCCTTCGTCTTGTTTCACTCTCTTTAACCCTCCTTAATCTTGTTTGACTCTCTTTAACCCTCCTTCAACTTGTTACACTCCCTTTAACCCTCATGCATCTTGGTTCCCTCTGTTTAAACCTCCTTCATCTTGTTTCCCTCTCTTTAACCCTCCTTCATCTTGTTTCACTTTCTTTAACCCTCCTTCATCTTGTTTCACTCTCTTTAACTCTCTTTCATCTTGTTTCACTCTCTTTAACCCTCCTTCATCTTGTTTCACTCTTTTTAACCCTCCTTCATCTTGTTTAACTCTCTTTAACCCTCATTCATCTTGTTTCACTCTCTTTAACCCTCCTTCATCTTGTTTCACTCTCTTTAACCCTCCTTCATCTTGTTTCACTCCCTTAACCCTCCTTAGTCTTGTTTCACTCTCTTTAACCCTCCTTCATCTTGTTTCACCCTCTTTAACCCTCCTTCATCTTGTTTCACGCTCTTTAACCCTCCTTCATCTTGTTTCACTCTCTTTACCCCTCCTTCATCCTGCTTCACCCTCTTTAACCCTCCTTCACCTTCTTTCACTCTCTGCAACCCTCCTTCATCTTGTTTCACTCTCTTTAACCCTCCTTCGTCTTGTTTCACTCTCTTTAACCCTCCTTCATCTTGTTTCACTCTCTTTAACCCTCCTTCATCTTGTTCGACTCTCTTTAACCCTCATTCATCTTGTTTCACTCTCTTTAACCCTCCTTCCTATTGTTTCACTCTCTTTAACCCTCCTTCATCTTGTTTCACTCTCTTTAACCCTCCTTCATCTTGTATCACTCTCTTTAGCCATCCTTCAGCTTGTTGCACTCTCTTTAACCCTCCTTCATCTTGTTTCTCTCTCTTTAACCCTCCTTCGTCTTGTTTCCCTCTCTTCAAACCTCCTTCGTCTTGTTTCACTCTCTTTAACCCTCCTTCATCTTGTTTCACTCTCTTTAACCCTCCTTCAACTTGTTACACTCTCTTTAACCCTCATGCATCTTGTTTCACCCTCTTCAACCCTCCTTCATCTTGTTTCATTCCCTTTAACCCTCCTTCATCTTGTTTCACTCTCTTTAACCCTCCTTCATATTGTTTGACTCTCTTTAAACCTCCTTCATCTTGTTACATTCTCTTTAACCCTCATTCATCTTGTTTCACTCTCTTTAACCCTCCTTCATCTTGTTTCATTCTCTTTAACCCTGCTTTATCTTGTTTCACTCTCTTTAACCCTCCTTCAACTTGTTACACTCTCTTTAACCCTCATGCATCTTGTTTCACCCTCTTTAACCCTCCTTCATCTTGTTTCATTCCCTTTAACCCTCCTTCATCTTGTTTCACTCTCTTTAACCCTCCTTCATATTGTTTGACTCTCTTTAAACCTCCTTCATCTTGTTTCACTTTCATTAACCCTCATTCATCCATCTTCACTCTCTTTAACCCTCCTTCACCTTCTTTCACTCTCTTTAACCCTCCTTCATCTTGTTTCACTCACTTTGACCCTCCTTTATCTTGTTTCACCCTCTTTAACCTTCCTTCATCTTGTTTCATTCTCTTTAACCCTGCTTTATCTTGTTTCACCCTCTTTAACCCTTCTTCATCTTGTTTCACTCTCTTGAACCCTCCTTCATCTTGTTTCACTCTCTTTAACCCCCCTTCATCTTGTTTCACTCCCTTTAGCCATCCTTCAGCTTGTTGCACTCTCTTTAACCCTCCTTCATCTTGTATCTCTCTCTTTAACCCTCCTTCGTCTTGTTTCCCTCTCTTCAAACCTCCTTCGTCTTGTTTCACTCTCTTTAACCTTCGTTCGACTTGTTTCACTCTCTTTAACCCTCCTTCATCTTGTTTCACTCTCTTTATCCCTCCTTCATCTTGTTACACTCTCTTTAACCCTCATTCAACTTGTTTCACCCTCTTTAACCCTCCTTCATCTTGTTTCACTCTCTTTAACCCTCCTTCATCTTGTTTCACTTTCTTTAACCCTCCTTCATCTTGTTCCACTCACTTTAACCCTCTTTCATCTTGTTTCACTCTCTTTAACCCTCCTTCATCTTGTTTCACTCTCCTTAACCCTCCTTCATCTTGTTTTACTCTCTTTAGCCATCCTTCAGCTTGTTGCACTCTCTTTGCCCCTCCTTCATCTTGTTTCTCTCTCTTTAACCCTCCTTCGTCTTGTTTCCCTCTCTTCAAACCTCCTTCGTCTTGTTTCACTCTCTTTAACCCTCCTTCGTCTTGTTTCACTCTCTTTAACCCTCCTTCATCTTGTTCGACTCTCTTTAACCCTCATTCATCTTGTTTCACTCTCTTTAACCCTCCTTCATCTTGTTTCACTCTCTTTAACCCTCCTTCATCTTATTTCACTCTCTTTAACCCTCCTTCATCTTGTTTCACTCTCTTTAACCCGCCTTCATCTTGTTTGACTCTCTTTAACCCTCCTTCATCTTGTTCGACTCTCTTTAACCCTCATTCATCTTGTTTCACTCTCTTTAACCCTCCTTCATCTTGTTTCACTCTCTTTAACCCTCCTTCATCTTGTTTCACTCTCTTTAGCCCTCCTTTATCTTGTTTCACCCTCTTTAACCCTCCTTCATCTTGTTTCACTCTCTTTAACCCTCCTTCATCTTGTTTCACTCTCTTGAACCCTCCTTCATCTTGTTTCACTCTCTTGAACCCTCCTTCATATTGTTTCACTCTCTTTAACCCTCCTTCATCTTGTTTCACTCTCTTTTACCCTCCTTCATCTTGTTTCCCTCTCTTCAAACCTCCTTCATATTGTTTCACTCTCTTTAACCCTCCTTAATCTTGTTTGACTCTCTTTAACCCTCCTTCAACTTGTTACACTCTCTTTAACCCTCATGCATCTTGTTTCCCTCTTTTTAACCCTCCTTCATCTTGTTTAACTCTCTTTAACCCTCATTCATCTTGTTTCACTCTCTTTAACCCTCCTTCATCTTGTTTCACTCTCTTTAACCCTCCTTCATCCTGTTTCACTCTCTTTAACCCTCCTTAATCTTGTTTCACCCTCTTTAACCCTCCTTCATCTTGTTTCACGCTCTTTAACCCTCCTTCATCTTGTTTCACTCTCTTTACCCCTCCTTCATCCTGCTTCACTCTCTTTAACCCTCCTTCACCTTCTTTCACTCTCTGTAACCCTCCTTCATCTTGTTTCACTCTCTTTAACCCTCCTTCATCTTGTTTCACTCTCTTTAACCCTCTTTCATCTTGTTTCACTCTCTTTTACCCTCCTTCATCTTGTTTCCCTCTCTTCAAACCTCCTTCGTCTTGTTTCACTCTCTTTAACCCTCCTTCACCTTCTTTCACTCTCTTTAACCCTCCTTCATCTTGTTTCACTCTCTTTAACCCTCCTTCATCTTGTTTCACTCTCGTCAAACCTCCTTCGTCTTGTTTCACTCTCTTTAACCCTCGTTCGTCTTGTTTCACTCTCTTTACCCCTTCTTCGTCTTGTTTCACTCTCTTTAACCCTCCTTCATCTTGTTTCACTCTCGTCAAACCTCCTTCGTCTTGTTTCACTCTCTTTAAACCTCCTTCATCTTGTTTCACTCTCTTTAACCCTCCTTCGTCTTGTTTCACTCTCTTTAACCCTCTTTCATCTTGTTCGACTCTCTTTAACCCTCATTCATCTTGTTTCACTCTCTTTAACCCTCCTTCATATTGTTTCACTCTCTTTAACCCTCCTTCATCTTGTTTCACTCTCTTTAACCCTCCTTCATCTTGTATCACTCTCTTTAGCCATCCTTCAGCTTGTTGCACTCTCTTTAACCCTCCTTCATCTTGTTTCTCTCTCTTTAACCCTCCTTCGTCTTGATTCCCTCTCTTCAAACCTCCTTCGTCTTGTTTCACTCTCTTTAACCCTCCTTCGTCTTGTTTCACTCTCTTTAACCCTCCTTCAACTTGTTACACTCTCTTTAACCCTCATGCATCTTGTTTCACTCTTTAACCCTCCTTCGTATTGTTTGACTCTCTTTAAACCTCCTTCATCTTGTTACACTCTCTATAACCCTCATTCATCTTGTTTCACTCTCTTTAACCCTCCTTCATCTTGTTTCACTTTCATTAACCCTCCTTCATCTTGTTTCACTCTCTTTAACCCTCCTTCATCTTGTTTCACTCTCATAAACCCTCCTGCATCTTGTTTCAGTATCTTTAACCCTCCCTCCATCTTGCTTCACTCTCTTTAACCGTCCTTCATCTTGTTTCACTCTCTTTAACCCTCCTTCTTCATCTTGGTTCATTCTCTTTAACCCTCCTTCACCTTCTTTCACTCTCTTTAACCCTCCTTCACCTTCTTTCACTCTCTGTAACCCTCCTTCATCTTGTTTCACTCTCTTTAACCCTCCTTTATCTTGTTTCACCCTCTTTAACCCTCCTTCATCTTGTTTCACTCTCTTTAACCCTCCTTCATCTTGTTTCACTCTCTTGAACCCTCCTTCATCTTGTTTCACTCTCTTGAACCCTCCTTCATATTGTTTCACTCCCTTTTACCCTCCTTCATCTTGTTTCCGTCTCTTCAAACCTCCTTCGTCTTGTTTCACTCTCTTTAACCCTCCTTAATCTTGTTTGACTCTCTTTAACTCTCCTTCAACTTGTTACACTCTCTTTAACCCTCATGCATCTTGTTTCCCTCTGTTTAAACCTCCTTCATCTTGTTTCCCTCTCTTTAACCCTCCTTCATCTTGTTTCACTTTCTTTAACCCTCCTTCATCTTGTTTCACTCTCTTTAACTCTCTTTCATCTCGTTTCACTCTCTTTAACCCTCCTTCATCTTGTTTCACTCTTTTTAACCCTCCTTCATCTTGTTTAACTCTCTTTAACCCTCATTCATCTTGTTTCACTCTCTTTAACCCTCCTTCATCTTGTTTCACTCTCTTTAACCCTCCTTCATCTTGTTTCACTCTCTTTAACCCTCCTTAATCTTGTTTCACTCTCTTTAACCCTCCTTCATCTTGTTTCACCCTCCTTAACCCTCCTTCATCTTGTTTCACGCTCTTTAACCCTCCTTCATCTTGTTTCACTCTCTTTACCCCTCCTTCATCCTGCTTCACCCTCTTTAACCCTCCTTCACCTTCTTTCACTCTCTGCAACCCTCCTTCATCTTGTTTCACTCTCTTTAACCCTCCTTCGTCTTGTTTCACTCTCTTTAACCCTCCTTCATCTTGTTTCACTCTCTTTAACCCTCCTTCATCTTGTTCGACTCTCTTTAACCCTCATTCATCTTGTTTCACTCTCTTTAACCCTCCTTCATATTGTTTCACTCTCTTTAACCCTCCTTCATCTTGTATCACTCTCTTTAGCCATCCTTCAGCTTGTTGCACTCTCTTTAACCCTCCTTCATCTTGTTTCTCTCTCTTTAACCCTCCTTCGTCTTGTTTCCCTCTCTTTAAACCTCCTTCGTCTTGTTTCACTCTCTTTAACCTTCGTTCGTCTTGTTTCACTCTCTTTAACCCTCCTTCATCTTGTTTCACTCTCTTTATCCCTCCTTCATCTTGTTACACTCTCTTTAACCCTCATTTAACTTGTTTCACCCTCTTTAACCCTCCTTCATCTTGTTTCACGCTCTTTAACCCTCCTTCATCTTGTTTCACTCTCTTTTCCCCTCCTTCATCCTGCTTCACTCTCTTTAACCCTCCTTCACCTTCTTTCACTCTCTGTAACCCTCCTTCATCTTGTTTCACTCTCTTTAAACCTCCTTTATCTTGTTTCACCCTCTTTAACCCTCCTTCATCTTGTTTCACTCTCTTCAACCCTCCTTCATCTTGTTTCACTCTCTTTAACCCTCCTTCATCTTGTTTCACTCTCTTTAACCCTCCTTCACCTTCTTTCACTCTCTTTAACCCTCCTTCACCTTCTTTCACTCTCTGTAACCCTCCTTCATCTTGTTTCACTCTCTTTAACCCTCCTTTATCTTGTTTCACCCTCTTTAACCCTCCTTCATCTTGTTTCACTCTCTTTAACCCTCCTTCATCTTGTTTCACTCTCTTGAACCCTCCTTCATCTTGTTTCACTCTCTTGAACCCTCCTTCATATTGTTTCACTCTCTTTTACCCTCCTTCATCTTGTTTCCGTCTCTTCAAACCTCCTTCGTCTTGTTTCACTCTCTTTAACCCTCCTTAATCTTGTTTGACTCTCTTTAACCCTCCTTCAACTTGTTACACTCTCTTTAACCCTCATGCATCTTGTTTCCCTCTGTTTAAACCTCCTTCATCTTGTTTCCCTCTCTTTAACCCTCCTTCATCTTGTTTCACTTTCTTTAACCCTCCTTCATCTTGTTTCACTCTCTTTAACTCTCTTTCATCTCGTTTCACTCTCTTTAACCCTCCTTCATCTTGTTTCACTCTTTTTAACCCTCCTTCATCTTGTTTAACTCTCTTTAACCCTCATTCATCTTGTTTCACTCTCTTTAACCCTCCTTCATCTTGTTTCACTCTCTTTAACCCTCCTTCATCTTGTTTCACTCTCTTTAACCCTCCTTAATCTTGTTTCACTCTCTTTAACCCTCCTTCATCTTGTTTCACCCTCCTTAACCCTCCTTCATCTTGTTTCACGCTCTTTAACCCTCCTTCATCTTGTTTCACTCTCTTTACCCCTCCTTCATCCTGCTTCACCCTCTTTAACCCTCCTTCACCTTCTTTCACTCTCTGCAACCCTCCTTCATCTTGTTTCACTCTCTTTAACCCTCCTTCGTCTTGTTTCACTCTCTTTAACCCTCCTTCATCTTGTTTCACTCTCTTTAACCCTCCTTCATCTTGTTCGACTCTCTTTAACCCTCATTCATCTTGTTTCACTCTCTTTAACCCTCCTTCATATTGTTTCACTCTCTTTAACCCTCCTTCATCTTGTATCACTCTCTTTAGCCATCCTTCAGCTTGTTGCACTCTCTTTAACCCTCCTTCATCTTGTTTCTCTCTCTTTAACCCTCCTTCGTCTTGTTTCCCTCTCTTTAAACCTCCTTCGTCTTGTTTCACTCTCTTTAACCTTCGTTCGTCTTGTTTCACTCTCTTTAACCCTCCTTCATCTTGTTTCACTCTCTTTATCCCTCCTTCATCTTGTTACACTCTCTTTAACCCTCATTTAACTTGTTTCACCCTCTTTAACCCTCCTTCATCTTGTTTCACGCTCTTTAACCCTCCTTCATCTTGTTTCACTCTCTTTTCCCCTCCTTCATCCTGCTTCACTCTCTTTAACCCTCCTTCACCTTCTTTCACTCTCTGTAACCCTCCTTCATCTTGTTTCACTCTCTTTAAACCTCCTTTATCTTGTTTCACCCTCTTTAACCCTCCTTCATCTTGTTTCACTCTCTTCAACCCTCCTTCATCTTGTTTCACTCTCTTTAACCCTCCTTCATCTTGTTTCACTCTCTTTAACCCTCCTTCATCTTGTTTCACTTTCTTTCACCCTCCTTCATCTTGTTTCACTCTCTTTAACCCTCCTTTACCTTGTTTCACTCTCTTTAACCCTCCTTCATCTTGTTTCACTCTCTTTAACCCTCCTTCATCTTGTTTCACTCCCTTTAACCCTCCTTTATCTTGTTTCACTCTCTTTAACCTCCTTCACCTTCTTTCACTCTCTTTGACCCTCCTTCATCTTGTTTCACTCTCTTTGACCCTCCTTTAACTTGTTTCATTCTCTTTAACCCTGCTTTATCTTGTTTCACCCTCTTTAACCCTCCTTCATCTTGTTTCACTCTCATTAACCCTCCTTCATCTTGTTTCACTCTCTTGAACCCTCCTTCATCTTGTTTCACTCTCTTTAACCCTCCTTCATCTTGTTTCACTCTCTTTAACCCTCCTTCATCTTGTATCCCTCTCTTTAACCCTCCTTCATCTTGTTTCACTCCCTTTAGCCATCCTTCAGCTTGTTGCACTCTCTTTAACCCTCCTTCATCTTGTTTCACTCTCTTTAACCCGCCTTCATCTTGTTTGACTCTCTTTAACCCTCCTTCATCTTGTTCGACTCTCTTTAACCCTCATTCATCTTGTTCGACTCTCTTTAACCCTCATTCATCTTGTTTCACTCTCTTTAACCCTCCTTCATCTTGTTTCACTCTCTTTAACCCTCCTTTATCTTGTTTCACCCTCTTTAACCCTCCTTCATCTTGTTTCACTCTCTTTAACCCTCCTTCATCTTGTTTCACTCTCTTGAACCCTCCTTCATCTTGTTTCACTCTCTTGAACCCTCCTTCATATTGTTTCACTCTCTTTAACCCTCCTTCATCTTGTTTCACTCTCTTTTACCCTCCTTCATCTTGTTTCCCTCTCTTCAAACCTCCTTCATCTTGTTTCACTCTCTTTAACCCTCCTTAATCTTGTTTGACTCTCTTTAACCCTCCTTCAACTTGTTACACTCTCTTTAACCCTCATGCATCTTGTTTCCCTCTTTTTAACCCTCCTTCATCTTGTTTCACTCTCTTTAACCCTCCTTCATCTTGTTTCACTCTCTTTAACCCTCCTTCATCCTGTTTCACTCTCTTTAACCCTCCTTAATCTTGTTTCACTCTCTTTAACCCTCCTTCATCTTGTTTCACCCTCTTTAACCCCCCTTCATCTTGTTTCACGCTCTTTAACCCTCCTTCATCTTGTTTCACTCTCTTTACCCCTCCTTCATCCTGCTTCACTCTCTTTAACCCTCCTTCACCTTCTTTCACTCTCTGTAACCCTCCTTCATCTTGTTTCACTCTCTTTAACCCTCCTTCATCTTGTTTCACTCTCTTTAACCCTCCTTCATCTTGTTTCACTCTCTTTAACCCTCTTTCATCTTGTTTCACTCTCTTTTCCCCTCCTTCATCTTGTTTCCCTCTCTTCAAACCTCCTTCGTCTTGTTTCACTCTCTTTAACCCTCCTTCACCTTCTTTCACTCTCTTTAACCCTCCTTCATCTTGTTTCACTCTCGTCAAACCTCCTTCGTCTTGTTTCACTCTCTTTAACCCTCGTTCGTCTTGTTTCACTCTCTTTACCCCTTCTTCGTCTTGTTTCACTCTCTTTAACCCTCCTTCATCTTGTTTCACTCTCGTCAAACCTCCTTCGTCTTGTTTCACTCTCTTTAACCCTCCTTCATCTTGTTTCACTCTCTTTAACCTTCCTTCGTCTTGTTTCACTCTCTTTAACCCTCCTTCAACTTGTTCGACTCTCTTTAACCCTCATTCATCTTGTTTCACTCTCTTTAACCCTCCTTCATATTGTTTCACTCTCTTTAACCCTCCTTCATCTTGTTTCACTCTCTTTAACCCTCCTTCATCTTGTATCACTCTCTTTAGCCATCCTTCAGCTTGTTGCACTCTCTTTAACCCTCCTTCATCTTGTTTCTCTCTCTTTAACCCTCCTTCGTCTTGATTCCCTCTCTTCAAACCTCCTTCGTCTTGTTTCACTCTCTTTAACCCTCCTTCAACTTGTTACACTCTCTTTAACCCTCATGCATCTTGTTTCACTCTCTTTAACCCTCCTTCATATTGTTTGACTCTCTTTCAACCTCCTTCATCTTGTTACACTCTCTATAACCCTCATTCATCTTGTTTCACTCTCTTTAACCCTCCTTCATCTTGTTTCACTTTCATTAACCCTCCTTCATCTTGTTTCACTCTCTTTAACCCTCCTTCATCTTGTTTCACCCTCTTTAACCCTCCTTCATCTTGTTTCACGCTCTTTAACCCTCCTTCATCTTGTTTCACTCTCTTTACCCCTCCTTCATCCTGCTTCACCCTCTTTAACCCTCCTTCACCTTCTTTCACTCTCTGCAACCCTCCTTCATCTTGTTTCACTCTCTTTAACCCTCCTTCGTCTTGTTTCACTCTCTTTAACCCTCCTTCATCTTGTTTCACTCTCTTTAACCCTCCTTCATCTTGTTCGACTCTCTTTAACCCTCATTCATCTTGTTTCACTCTCTTTAACCCTCCTTCATATTGTTTCACTCTCTTTAACCCTCCTTCATCTTGTATCACTCTCTTTAGCCATCCTTCAGCTTGTTGCACTCTCTTTAACCCTCCTTCATCTTGTTTCTCTCTCTTTAACCCTCCTTCGTCTTGTTTCCCTCTCTTTAAACCTCCTTCGTCTTGTTTCACTCTCTTTAACCTTCGTTCGTCTTGTTTCACTCTCTTTAACCCTCCTTCATCTTGTTTCACTCTCTTTATCCCTCCTTCATCTTGTTACACTCTCTTTAACCCTCATTTAACTTGTTTCACCCTCTTTAACCCTCCTTCATCTTGTTTCACGCTCTTTAACCCTCCTTCATCTTGTTTCACTCTCTTTAACCCTCCTTCATCTTGTTTCACTTTCATTAACCCTCCTTCATCTTGTTTCACTCTCTTTAACCCTCCTTCATCTTGTTTCACCCTCTTTAACCCTCCTTCATCTTGTTTCACGCTCTTTAACCCTCCTTCATCTTGTTTCACTCTCTTTACCCCTCCTTCATCCTGCTTCACCCTCTTTAACCCTCCTTCACCTTCTTTCACTCTCTGCAACCCTCCTTCATCTTGTTTCACTCTCTTTAACCCTCCTTCGTCTTGTTTCACTCTCTTTAACCCTCCTTCATCTTGTTTCACTCTCTTTAACCCTCCTTTATCTTGTTCGACTCTCTTTAACCCTCCTTCATCTTGTTTCACTCTCTTTATCCCTCCTTCATCTTGTTACACTCTCTTTAACCCTCATTTAACTTGTTTCACCCTCTTTAACCCTCCTTCACCTTCTTTCACTCTCTGTAACCCTCCTTCATCTTGTTTCACTCTCTTTAAACCTCCTTTATCTTGTTTCACCCTCTTTAACCCTCCTTCATCTTGTTTCACTCTCTTCAACCCTCCTTCATCTTGTTTCACTCTCTTTAACCCTCCTTCATCTTGTTTCACTCTCTTTAACACTCCTTCATCTTGTTTCACTTTCTTTCACCCTCCTTCATCTTGTTTCACTCTCTTTAACCCTCCTTTCCCTTGTTTCACTCTCTTTAACCCTCCTTCATCTTGTTTCACTCTCTTTAACCCTCCTTCATCTTGTTTCACTCCCTTTAACCCTCCTTTATCTTGTTTCACTCTCTTTAACCTCCTTCATCCATCTTCACTCTCTTTAACCCTCCTTCACCTTCTTTCACTCTCTTTGACCCTCCTTCATCTTGTTTCACTCTCTTTGACCCTCCTTTAACTTGTTTCATTCTCTTTAACCCTGCTTTATCTTGTTTCACCCTCTTTAACCCTCCTTCATCTTGTTTCACTCTCATTAACCCTCCTTCATCTTGTTTCACTCTCTTGAACCCTCCTTCATCTTGTTTCACTCTCTTTAACCATCCTTCATCTTGTTTCACTCTCTTTAACCCTCCTTCATCTTGTATCCCTCTGTTTAACCCTCCTTCATCTTGTTTCACTCCCTTTAGCCATCCTTCAGCTTGTTGCACTCTCTTTAACCCTCCTTCATCTTGTTTCACTCTCTTTAACCCGTCTTCATCTTGTTTGACTCTCTTTAACCCTCCTTCATCTTGTTTCACTCTCTTGAACCCTCCTTCATCTTGTTTCACTCTCTTGAACCCTCCTTCATCTTGTTTCACTCTCTTTAACCCTCCTTCATCTTGTTTCACTCTCTTGAACCCTCCTTCATCTTGTTTCACTCTCTTGAACCCTCCTTCATATTGTTTCACTCCCTTTAACCCTCCTTCATCTTGTTTCACTCTCTTTTACCCTCCTTCATCTTGTTTCCCTCTCTTCAAACCTCCTTCATCTTGTTTCACTCTCTTTAACCCTCCTTAATCTTGTTTGACTCTCTTTAACCCTCCTTCAACTTGTTACACTCTCTTTAACCCTCATGCATCTTGTTTCCCTCTTTTTAACCCTCCTTCATCTTGTTTAACTCTCTTTAACCCTCATTCATCTTGTTTCACTCTCTTTAACCCTCCTTCATCTTGTTTCACTCTCTTTAACCCTCCTTCATCCTGTTTCACTCTCTTTAACCCTCCTTAATCTTGTTTCACTCTCTTTAACCCTCCTTCATCTTGTTTCACCCTCTTTAACCCTCCTTCATCTTGTTTCACGCTCTTTAACCCTCCTTCATCTTGTTTCACTCTCTTTACCCCTCCTTCATCCTGCTTCACTCTCTTTAACCCTCCTTCACCTTCTTTCACTCTCTGTAACCCTCCTTCATCTTGTTTCCCTCTCTTCAAACCTCCTTCGTCTTGTTTCACTCTCTTTAACCCTCCTTCACCTTCTTTCACTCTCTTTAACCCTCCTTCATCTTGTTTCACTCTCTTTAACCCTCCTTCATCTTGTTTCACTCTCGTCAAACCTCCTTCGTCTTGTTTCACTCTCTTTAACCCTCGTTCGTCTTGTTTCACTCTCTTTACCCCTTCTTCGTCTTGTTTCACTCTCTTTAACCCTCCTTCATCTTGTTTCACTCTCTTTAACCCTCCTTCATCTTGTATCACTCTCTTTAGCCATCCTTCAGCTTGTTGCACTCTCTTTAACCCTCCTTCATCTTGTTTCTCTCTCTTTAACCCTCCTTCGTCTTGATTCCCTCTCTTCAAACCTCCTTCGTCTTGTTTCACTCTCTTTAACCCTCCTTCGTCTTGTTTCACTCTCTTTAACCCTCCTTCAACTTGTTACACTCTCTTTAACCCTCATGCATCTTGTTTCACTCTCTTTAACCCTCCTTCATCTTGTTTCACTTTCATTAACCCTCCTTCATCTTGTTTCACTCTCTTTAACCCTCCTTCATCTTGTTTCACTCTCATAAACGCTCCTGCATCTTGTTTCAGTATCTTTAACCCTCCCTCCATCTTGCTTCACTCTCTTTAACCGTCCTTCATCTTGTTTCACTCTCTTTAACCCTCCTTCTTCATCTTGGTTCATTCTCTTTAACCCTCCTTCACCTTCTTTCACTCTCTTTAACCCTCCTTCACCTTCTTTCACTCTCTGTAACCCTCCTTCATCTTGTTTCACTCTCTTTAACCCTCCTTTATCTTGTTTCACCCTCTTTAACCCTCCTTCATCTTGTTTCACTCTCTTTAACCCTCCTTCATCTTGTTTCACTCTCTTGAACCCTCCTTCATCTTGTTTCACTCTCTTGAACCCTCCTTCATATTGTGTCACTCTCTTTAACCCTCCTTCATATTGTTTCACTCTCTTTTACCCTCCTTCATCTTGTTTCCGTCTCTTCAAACCTCCTTCGTCTTGTTTCACTCTCTTTAACCCTCCTTAATCTTGTTTGACTCTCTTTAACCCTCCTTCAACTTGTTACACTCTCTTTAACCCTCATGCATCTTGTTTCCCTCTGTTTAAACCTCCTTCATCTTGTTTCCCTCTCTTTAACCCTCCTTCATCTTGTTTCACTTTCTTTAACCCTCCTTCATCTTGTTTCACTCTCTTTTCCCCTCCTTCATCCTGCTTCACTCTCTTTAACCCTCCTTCACCTTCTTTCACTCTCTGTAACCCTCCTTCATCTTGTTTCACTCCCTTTAGCCATCCTTCAGCTTGTTGCACTCTCTTTAACCCTCCTTCATCTTGTGTCTCTCTCTTTAACACTCCTTCGTCTTGTTTCACTCTCTTTAACTCTCTTTCATCTTGTTTCACTCTCTTTAACCCTCCTTCATCTTGTTTCACTCTTTTTAACCCTCCTTCATCTTGTTTAACTCTCTTTAACCCTCATTCATCTTGTTTCACTCTCTTTAACCCTCCTTCATCTTGTTTCACTCTGTTTAACCCTCCTTCATCTTGTTTCACTCTCTTTAACCCTCCTTAATCTTGTTTCACTCTCTTTAACCCTCCTTAATCTTGTTTCACTCTCTTTAACCCTCCTTCATCTTGTTTCACCCTCTTTAACCCTCCTTCATCTTGTTTCACGCTCTTTAACCCTCCTTCATCTTGTTTCACTCTCTTTACCCCTCCTTCATCCTGCTTCACCCTCTTTAACCCTCCTTCACCTTCTTTCACTCTCTGCAACCCTCCTTCATCTTGTTTCACTCTCTTTAACCCTCCTTCGTCTTGTTTCACTCTCTTTAACCCTCCTTCATCTTGTTTCACTCTCTTTAACCCTCCTTCATCTTGTTCGACTCTCTTTAACCCTCATTCATCTTGTTTCACTCTCTTTAACCCTCCTTCATATTGTTTCACTCTCTTTAACCCTCCTTCATCTTGTTTCACTCTCTTTAACCCTCCTTCATCTTGTATCACTCTCTTTAGCCATCCTTCAGCTTGTTGCACTCTCTTTAACCCTCCTTCATCTTGTTTCTCTCTCTTTAACCCTCCTTCGTCTTGTTTCCCTCTCTTCAAACCTCCTTCGTCTTGTTTCACTCTCTTTAACCCTCCTTCATCTTGTTTCACTCTCTTTAACCCTCCTTCAACTTGTTACACTCTCTTTAACCCTCATGCATCTTGTTTCACCCTCTTTAACCCTCCTTCATCTTGTTTCATTCCCTTTAACCCTCCTTCATCTTGTTTCACTCTCTTTAACCCTCCTTCATATTGTTTGACTCTCTTTAACCCTCCTTCATCTTGTTACACTCTCTTTAACCCTCATTCATCTTGTTTCACTCTCTTTAACCCTCCTTCATCTTGTTTCACTTTCATTAACCCTCCTTCATCTTGTTTCACTCTCTTTAACCCTCCTTCATCTTGTTTCACTCTCATAAACCCTCCTTCATCTTGTTTCAGTATCATTAACCCTCCCTCCATCTTGCTTCACTCTCTTTAACCCTCCTTCATCTTGTTTCACTCTCTTTAACCCTCCTTCTTCATCTTGGTTCATTCTCTTTAACCCTCCTCCTTCATCTTGTTTCACTCTCTTTAACCCTCCTTCATATTGTTTGACTCTCTTTAAACCTCCTTCATCTAGTTTCACTCTCTTTAACCCTCATTCATCCATCTTCACTCTCTTTAACCCTCCTTCACCTTCATTCACTCTCTTTAACCCTCCTTCATCTTGTTTCACTCACTTTGACCCTCCTTTATCTTGTTTCACCCTCTTTAACCTTCCTTCATCTTGTTTCATTCTCGTTAACCCTGCTTTATCTTGTTTCATCCTCTTTAACCCTCCTTCATCTTGTTTCACTCTCTTGAACCCTCCTTCATCTTGTTTCACTCTCTTTAACCCTCCTTCATCTTGTTTCACTCCCTTTAGCCATCCTTCAGCTTGTTGCACTCTCTTTAACCCTCCTTCATCTTGTGTCTCTCTCTTTAACCCTCCTTCGTCTTGTTTCCCTCTCTTCAAACCTCCTTCGTCTTGTTTCACTCTCTTTAACCTTCGTTCGTCTTGTTTCACTCTCTTTAACCCTCCTTCATCTTGTTTCACTCTCTTTATCCCTCCTTCATCTTGTTACACTCTCTTTAACCCTCATTCAACTTGTTTCACCCTCTTTAACCCTCCTTCATCTTGTTTCACGCTCTTTAACCCTCCTTCATCTTGTTTCACTCTCTTTTCCCCTCCTTCATCCTGCTTCACTCTCTTTAACCCTCCTTCACCTTCTTTCACTCTCTGTAACCCTCCTTCATCTTGTTTCACTCCCTTTAGCCATCCTTCAGCTTGTTGCACTCTCTTTAACCCTCCTTCATCTTGTGTCTCTCTCTTTAACCCTCCTTCGTCTTGTTTCCCTCTCTTCAAACCTCCTTCGTCTTGTTTCACTCTCTTTAACCTTCGTTCGTCTTGTTTCACTCTCTTTAACCCTCCTTCATCTTGTTTCACTCTCTTTATCCCTCCTTCATCTTGTTACACTCTCTTTAACCCTCATTCAACTTGTTTCACCCTCTTTAACCCTCCTTCATCTTGTTTCACGCTCTTTAACCCTCCTTCATCTTGTTTCACTCTCTTTTCCCCTCCTTCATCCTGCTTCACTCTCTTTAACCCTCCTTCACCTTCTTTCACTCTCTGTAACCCTCCTTCATCTTGTTTCACTCTCTTTAAACCTCCTTTATCTTGTTTCACCCTCTTTAACCCTCCTTCATCTTGTTTCACTCTCTTCAACCCTCCTTCATCTTGTTTCACTCTCTTTAACCCTCCTTCATCGTGTTTCACTCTCTTTAACCCTCCTTCATCTTGTTTCACTTTCTTTCACCCTCCTTCATCTTGTTTCACTCTCTTTAACCCTCCTTTACCTTGTTTCACTCTCTTTAACCCTCCTTCATCTTGTTTCACTCTCTTTAACCCTCCTTCATCTTGTTTCACTCCCTTTAACCCTCCTTCATCTTGTTTCACTCTCTTTAACCTCCTTCATCCATCTTCACTCTCTTTAACCCTCCTTCACCTTCTTTCACTCTCTTTGACCCTCCTTCATCTTGTTTCACTCTCTTTGACCCTCCTTTATCTTGTTTCATTCTCTTTAACCCTGCTTTATCTTGTTTCACCCTCTTTAACCCTCCTTCATCTTGTTTCACTCTCATTAACCCTCCTTCATCTTGTTTCACTCTCTTGAACCCTCCTTCATCTTGTTTCACTCTCTTTAACCCTCCTTCATCTTGTTTAACTCTCTTTAACCCTCCTTCATCTTGTATCCCTCTCTTTAACCCTCCTTCATCTTGTTTCACTCCCTTTAGCCATCCTTCAGCTTGTTGCACTCTCTTTAACCCTCCTTCATCTTGTATCTCTCTCTTTAACCCTCCTTCGTCTTGTATCTCTCTCTTTAACCCTCCTTCGTCTTGTTTCCCTCTCTTCAAACCTCCTTCGTCTTGTTTCACTCTCTTTAACCTTCGTTCGTCTTGTTTCACTCTCTTTAACCCTCCTTCGTCTTGTTTCACTCTCTTTATCCCTCCTTCATCTTGTTACACTCTCTTTAACCCTCATTCAACTTGTTTCACCCTCTTTAACCCTCCTTCATCTTGTTTCACGCTCTTTAACCCTCCTTCATCTTGTTTGACTCTCTTTTCCCCTCCTTCATCCTGCTTCACTCTCTTTAACCCTCCTTCACCTTCTTTCACTCTCTGTAACCCTCCTTCATCTTGTTTCACTCTCTTTAAACCTCCTTTATCTTGTTTCACCCTCTTTAACCCTCCTTCATCTTGTTTCACTCTCTTCAACCCTCATTCATCTTGTTTCACTCTCTTTAACCCTCCTTCATCTTGTTTCACTCTCTTTAACCCTCCTTCATCTTGTTTCACTTTCTTTCACCCTCCTTCATCTTGTTTCACTCTCTTTAACCCTCCTTTACCTTGTTTCACTCTCTTTAACCCTCCTTCATCTTGTTTCACTCTCTTTAACCCTCCTTCATCTTGTTTCACTCACTTTAACCCTCCTTCATCTTGTTTCACTCTCTTTAACCTCCTTCATCCATCTTCACTCTCTTTAACCCTCCTTCACCTTCTTTCACTCTCTTTGACCCTCCTTCATCTTGTTTCACTCTCTTTGACCCTCCTTTATCTTGTTTCATTCTCTTTAACCCTGCTTTATCTTGTTTCACCCTCTTTAACCCTCCTTCATCTTGTTTCACTCTCATTAACCCTCCTTCATCTTGTTTCACTCTCTTGAACACTCCTTCATCTTGTTTCACTCTCTTTAACCCTCCTTCATCTTGTTTCACTCTCTTTAACCCTCCTTCATCTTGTATCCCTCTCTTTAACCCTCCTTCATCTTGTATCCCTCTCTTTAGCCATCCTTCAGCTTGTTGCACTCTCTTTAACCCTCCTTCATCTTGTATCTCTCTCTTTAACCGTCCTTCGTCTTGTTTCCCTCTCTTCAAACCTCCTTCGTCTTGTTTCACTCTCTTTAACCTTTGTTCGTCTTGTTTCACTCTCTTTAACCCTCCTTCGTCTTGTTTCACTCTCTTTAACCCTCCTTCATCTTGTTACACTCTCTTTAACCCTCATTCAACTTGTTTCACCCTCTTTAACCCTCCTTCATCTTGTTTCACGCTCTTTAACCCTCCTTCATCTTCTTTCACTCTCTTTTCCCCTCCTTCATCCTGCTTCACTCACTTTAACCCTCCTTCACCTTCTTTCACTCTCTGTAACCCTCCTTCATCTTGTTTCACTCTCTTTAAACCTCCTTTATCTTGTTTCACCCTCTTTAACCCTCCTTCATCTTGTTTCACTCTCTTCAACCCTCCTTCATCTTGTTTCACTCTCATTAACCCTCCTTCATCTTGTTTCACTCTCTTTAACCCTCCTTCATCTTGTTTCACTTTCTTTCACCCTCCTTCATCTTGTTTCACTCTCTTTAACCCTCCTTTACCTTGTTTCACTCTCTTTAACCCTCCTTCATCTTGTTTCACCCTCTTTAACCTTCCTTCATCTTGTTTCATTCTCTTTAACCCTGCTTTATCTTGTTTCATCCTCTTTAACCCTCCTTCATCTTGTTTCACTCTCTTGAACCCTCCTTCATCTTGTTTCACTCTCTTTAACCCTCCTTCATCTTGTTTCACTCCCTTTAGCCATCCTTCAGCTTGTTGCACTCTCTTTAACCCTCCTTCATCTTGTGTCTCTCTCTTTAACCCTCCTTCGTCTTGTTTCCCTCTCTTCAAACCTCCTTCGTCTTGTTTCACTCTCTTTAACCTTCGTTCGTCTTGTTTCACTCTCTTTAACCCTCCTTCATCTTGTTTCACTCTCTTTATCCCTCCTTCATCTTGTTACACTCTCTTTAACCCTCCTTCATCTTGTTTCACTCTCTTTTCCCCTCCTTCATCCTGCTTCACTCTCTTTAACCCTCCTTCACCTTCTTTCACTCTCTGTAACCCTCCTTCATCTTGTTTCACTCTCTTTAAACCTCCTTTATCTTGTTTCACCCTCTTTAACCCTCCTTCATCTTGTTTCACTCTCTTCAACCCTCCTTCATCTTGTTTCACTCTCTTTAACCCTCCTTCATCTTGTTTCACTCCCTTTAACCCTCCTTCATCTTGTTTCACTCTCTTTAACCTCCTTCATCCATCTTCACTCTCTTTAACCCTCCTTCACCTTCTTTCACTCTCTTTGACCCTCCTTTATCTTGTTTCATTCTCTTTAATCCTGCTTTATCTTGTTTCACCCTCTTTAACCCTCCTTCATCTTGTTTCACTCTCATTAACCCTCCTTCATCTTGTTTCCCTCTCTTGAACCCTCCTTCATCTTGTTTCACTCTCTTTAACCCTCCTTCATCTTGTTTCACTCTCTTTAACCCTCCTTCATCTTGTATCCCTCTCTTTAACCCTCCTTCATCTTGTTTCACTCCCTTTAGCCATCCTTCAGCTTGTTGCACTCTCTTTAACCCTCCTTCATCTTGTATCTCTCTCTTTAACCCTCCTTCGTCTTGTTTCCCTCTCTTCAAACCTCCTTCGTCTTGTTTCACTCTCTTTAACCTTCGTTCGTCTTGTTTCACTCTCTTTAACCCTCCTTCGTCTTGTTTCACTCTCTTTATCCCTCCTTCATCTTGTTACACTCTCTTTAACCCTCATTCAACTTGTTTCACTCTCTTTAACCCTCCTTCACCTTCTTTCACTCTCTGTAACCCTCCTTCATCTTGTTTCACTCTCTTTAAACCTCCTTTATCTTGTTTCACCCTCTTTAACCCTCCTTCATCTTGTTTCACTCTCTTCAACCCTCCTTCATCTTGTTTCACTCTCTTTAACCCTCCTTCATCTTGTTTCACTCTCTTTAACCCTCCTTCATCTTGTTTCACTTTCTTTCACCCTCCTTCATCTTGTTTCACTCTCTTTAACCCTCCTTTACCTTGTTTCACTCTCTTTAACCCTCCTTCATCTTGTTTCACTCTCTTTAACCCTCCTTCATCTTGTTTCACTCCCTTTAACCCTCCTTCATCTAGTTTCACTCTCTTTAACCACCTTCATCCATCTTCACTCTCTTTAACCCTCCTTCACCTTCTTTCACTCTCTTTGACCCTCCTTCATCTTGTTTCACTCTCTTTGACCCTCCTTAATCTTGTTTCATTCTCTTTAACCCTGCTTTATCTTGTTTCACCCTCTTTAACCCTCCTTCATCATGTTTCACTCTCATTAACCCTCCTTCATCTTGTTTCACTCTCTTGAACCCTCCTTCATCTTGTTTCACTCTCTTGAACCCTCCTTCATCTTGTTTCACTCTCTTTAACCCTCCTTCATCTTGTTTCACTCTCTTTAGCCATCCTTCAGCTTGTTGCACTCTCTTTAACCCTCCTTCATCTAGTTTCACTCTCTTTAACCTCCTTCATCCATCTTCACTCTCTTTAACCCTCCTTCACCTTCTTTCACTCTCTTTGACCCTCCTTCATCTTGTTTCACTCTCTTTGACCCTCCTTAATCTTGTTTCATTCTCTTTAACCCTGCTTTATCTTGTTTCACCCTCTTTAACCCTCCTTCATCATGTTTCACTCTCATTAACCCTCCTTCATCTTGTTTCACTCTCTTGAACCCTCCTTCATCTTGTTTCACTCTCTTCAACCCTCCTTCATCTTGTTTCACTCTCTTTAACCCTCCTTCATCTTGTTTCACTCTCTTTAGCCATCCTTCAGCTTGTTGCACTCTCTTTAACCCTCCTTCATCTTGTCTCTCTCTCTTTAACCCTCCTTAGTCTTGTTTCCCTCTCTTCAAACCTCCTTCGTCTTGTTTCACTCTCTTCAACCCTCCTTCGTCTTGTTTCCCTCTCTTCAAACCTCCTTCGTCTTGTTTCACTCTCTTTAACCTTCGTTCGTCTTGTTTCACTCTCTTTAACCCTCCTTTACCTTGTTTCACTCTCTTCAACCCTCCTTCATCTTGTTTCACTCTCTTTAACCCTCCTTCATCTTGTTTCACTCTCTTTAACCCTCCTTCATCTTGTTTCACTTTCTTTCACCCTCCTTCATCTTGTTTCACTCTCTTTAACCCTCCTTTACCTTGTTTCACTCTCTTTAACCCTCCTTCATCTTGTTTCACTCTCTTTAACCCTCCTTCATCTTGTTTCACTCCCTTTAACCCTCCTTCATCTAGTTTCACTCTCTTTAACCTCCTTCATCCATCTTCACTCTCTTTAACCCTCCTTCACCTTCTTTCACTCTCTTTGACCCTCCTTCATCTTGTTTCACTCTCTTTGACCCTCCTTAATCTTGTTTCATTCTCTTTAACCCTGCTTTATCTTGTTTCACCCTCTTTAACCCTCCTTCATCATGTTTCACTCTCATTAACCCTCCTTCATCTTGTTTCACTCTCTTGAACCCTCCTTCATCTTGTTTCACTCTCTTTAGCCATCCTTCAGCTTGTTGCACTCTCTTTAACCCTCCTTCATCTAGTTTCACTCTCTTTAACCTCCTTCATCCATCTTCACTCTCTTTAACCCTCCTTCACCTTCTTTCACTCTCTTTGACCCTCCTTCATCTTGTTTCACTCTCTTTGACCCTCCTTAATCTTGTTTCATTCTCTTTAACCCTGCTTTATCTTGTTTCACCCTCTTTAACCCTCCTTCATCATGTTTCACTCTCATTAACCCTCCTTCATCTTGTTTCACTCTCTTGAACCCTCCTTCATCTTGTTTCACTCTCTTCAACCCTCCTTCATCTTGTTTCACTCTCTTTAACCCTCCTTCATCTTGTTTCACTCTCTTTAGCCATCCTTCAGCTTGTTGCACTCTCTTTAACCCTCCTTCATCTTGTCTCTCTCTCTTTAACCCTCCTTCGTCTTGTTTCCCTCTCTTCAAACCTCCTTCGTCTTGTTTCACTCTCTTTAACCTTCGTTCGTCTTGTTTCACTCTCTTTAACCATCCTTCGTCTTGTTTCACTCTCTTTAACCCTCCTTCATCTTGTTACACTCTCTTTAATCCTCATTCAACTTGTTTCACCCTCTTTAACCCACCTTCATCTTGTTGCACGCTCTTTAACCCTCCTTCATCTTGTTTCACTCTCTTTTCCCCTCCTTCATCCTGCTTCACTCTCTTGAACCCTCCTTCATCTTGTTTCACTCTCTTTAACCCTCCTTCATCTTGTTTCACTCTCTTTAACCCTCCTTCATCTTGTATCCCTCTCTTTAACCCTCCTTCATCTTGTATCCCTCTCTTTAGCCATCCTTCAGCTTGTTGCACTCTCTTTAACCCTCCTTCATCTTGTATCTCTCTCTTTAACCGTCCTTCGTCTTGTTTCCCTCTCTTCAAACCTCCTTCGTCTTGTTTCACTCTCTTTAACCTTTGTTCGTCTTGTTTCACTCTATTTAACCCTCCTTCGTCTTGTTTCACTCTCTTTAACCCTCCTTCATCTTGTTACACTCTCTTTAACCCTCATTCAACTTGTTTCACCCTCTTTAACCCTCCTTCATCTTGTTTCACGCTCTTTAACCCTCCTTCATCTTCTTTCACTCTCTTTTCCCCTCCTTCATCCTGCTTCACTCTCTTTAACCCTCCTTCACCTTCTTTCACTCTCTGTAACCCTCCTTCATCTTGTTTCACTCTCTTTAAACCTCCTTTATCTTGTTTCACCCTCTTTAACCCTCCTTCATCTTGTTTCACTCTCTTCAACCCTCCTTCATCTTGTTTCACTCTCTTTAACCCTCCTTCATCTTGTTTCACTTTCTTTCACCCTCCTTCATCTTGTTTCACTTTCTTTCACCCTCCTTCATCTTGTTTCACTCTCTTTAACCCTCCTTTACCTTGTTTCACTCTCTTTAACCCTCCTTCATCTTGTTTCACCCTCTTTAACCTTCCTTCATCTTGTTTCATTCTCTTTAACCCTGCTTTATCTTGTTTCATCCTCTTTAACCCTCCTTCATCTTGTTTCACTCTCTTGAACCCTCCTTCATCTTGTTTCACTCTCTTTAACCCTCCTTCATCTTGTTTCACTCCCTTTAGCCATCCTTCAGCTTGTTGCACTCTCTTTAACCCTCCTTCATCTTGTGTCTCTCTCTTTAACCCTCCTTCGTCTTGTTTCCCTCTCTTCAACCTCCTTCGTCTTGTTTCACTCTCTTTAACCTTCGTTCGTCTTGTTTCACTCTCTTTAACCCTCCTTCATCTTGTTTCACTCTCTTTATCCCTCCTTCATCTTGTTACACTCTCTTTAACCCTCATTCAACTTGTTTCACCCTCTTTAATCCTCCTTCATCTTGTTTCACGCTCTTTAACCCTCCTTCATCTTGTTTCACTCTCTTTTCCCCTCCTTCATCCTGCTTCACTCTCTTTAACCCTCCTTCACCTTCTTTCACTCTCTGTAACCCTCCTTCATCTTGTTTCACTCTCTTTAAACCTCCTTTATCTTGTTTCACCCTCTTTAACCCTCCTTCATCTTGTTTCACTCTCTTTAACCCTCCTTCATCTTGTTTCACTTTCTTTCACCCTCCTTCATCTTGTTTCACTCTCTTTAACCCTCCTTTACCTTGTTTCACTCTCTTTAACCCTCCTTCATCTTGTTTCACCCTCTTTAACCTTCCTTCATCTTGTTTCATTCTCTTTAACCCTGCTTTATCTTGTTTCATCCTCTTTAACCCTCCTTCATCTTGTTTCACTCTCTTGAACCCTCCTTCATCTTGTTTCACTCTCTTTAACCCTCCTTCATCTTGTTTCACTCCCTTTAGCCATCCTTCAGCTTGTTGCACTCTCTTTAACCCTCCTTCATCTTGTGTCTCTCTCTTTAACCCTCCTTCGTCTTGTTTCCCTCTCTTCAAACCTCCTTCGTCTTGTTTCACTCTCTTTAACCTTCGTTCGTCTTGTTTCACTCTCTTTAACCCTCCTTCATCTTGTTTCACTCTCTTTAACCCTCCTTCATCTTGTTTCACTTTCTTTCACCCTCCTTCATCTTGTTTCACTCTCTTTAACCCTCCTTTACCTTGTTTCACTCTCTTTAACCCTCCTTCATCTTGTTTCACTCTCTTGAACCCTCCTTCATCTTGTTTCACTCTCTTTAACCCTCCTTCATCTTGTTTCACTCTCTTGAACCCTCCTTCATCTTGTTTCACTCTCTTCAACCCTCCTTCATCTTGTTTCACTCTCTTTAACCCTCCTTCATCTTGTTTCACTCTCTTTAGCCATCCTTCAGCTTGTTGCACTCTCTTTAACCCTCCTTCATCTTGTCTCTCTCTCTTTAACCCTCCTTAGTCTTGTTTCCCTCTCTTCAAACCTCCTTCGTCTTGTTTCACTCTCTTCAACCCTCCTTCGTCTTGTTTCCCTCTCTTCAAACCTCCTTCGTCTTGTTTCACTCTCTTTAACCTTCGTTTGTCTTGTTTCACTCTCTTTAACCCCCCTTCGTCTTGTTTCACTCTCTTTATCCCTCCTTCATCTTGTTACACTCTCTTTAACCCTCATTCAACTTGTTTCACCCTCTTTAACCCTCCTTCATCTTGTTTCACGCTCTTTAACCCTCCTTCATCTTGTTTGACTCTCTTTTCCCCTCCTTCATCCTGCTTCACTCTCTTTAACCCTCCTTCACCTTCTTTCACTCTCTGTAACCCTCCTTCATCTTGTTTCACTCCCTTTAACCCTCCTTCATCTAGTTTCACTCTCTTTAACCTCCTTCATCCATCTTCACTCTCTTTAACCCTCCTTCACCTTCTTTCACTCTCTTTGACCCTCCTTCATCTTGTTTCACTCTCTTTGACCCTCCTTAATCTTGTTTCATTCTCTTTAACCCTGCTTTATCTTGTTTCACCCTCTTTAACCCTCCTTCATCATGTTTCACTCTCATTAACCCTCCTTCATCTTGTTTCACTCTCTTGAACCCTCCTTCATCTTGTTTCACTCTCTTGAACCCTCCTTCATCTTGTTTCACTCTCTTTAACCCTCCTTCATCTTGTTTCACTCTCTTTAGCCATCCTTCAGCTTGTTGCACTCTCTTTAACCCTCCTTCATCTAGTTTCACTCTCTTTAACCTCCTTCATCCATCTTCACTCTCTTTCACCCTCCTTCACCTTCTTTCACTCTCTTTGACCCTCCTTCATCTTGTTTCACTCTCTTTGACCCTCCTTAATCTTGTTTCATTCTCTTTAACCCTGCTTTATCTTGTTTCACCCTCTTTAACCCTCCTTCATCATGTTTCACTCTCATTAACCCTCCTTCATCTTGTTTCACTCTCTTGAACCCTCCTTCATCTTGTTTCACTCTCTTCAACCCTCCTTCATCTTGTTTCACTCTCTTTAACCCTCCTTCATCTTGTTTCACTCTCTTTAGCCATCCTTCAGCTTGTTGCACTCTCTTTAACCCTCCTTCATCTTGTCTCTCTCTCTTTAACCCTCCTTAGTCTTGTTTCCCTCTCTTCAAACCTCCTTCGTCTTGTTTCACTCTCTTTAACCCTCCTTCGTCTTGTTTCCCTCTCTTCAAACCTCCTTCGTCTTGTTTCACTCTCTTTAACCTTCGTTCGTCTTGTTTCACTCTCTTTAACCCCCCTTCGTCTTGTTTCACTCTCTTTATCCCTCCTTCATCTTGTTACACTCTCTTTAACCCTCATTCAACTTGTTTCACCCTCTTTAACCCTCCTTCATCTTGTTTCACGCTCTTTAACCCTCCTTCATCTTGTTTGACTCTCTTTTCCCCTCCTTCATCCTGCTTCACTCTCTTTAACCCTCCTTCACCTTCTTTCACTCTCTGTAACCCTCCTTCATCTTGTTTCACTCTCTTTAAACCTCCTTTATCTTGTTTCACCCTCTTTAACCCTCCTTCATCTTGTTTCACTCTCTTCAACCCTCCTTCATCTTGTTTCACTCTCTTTAACCCTCCTTCATCTTGTTTCACTCTCTTTAACCCTCCTTCATCTTGTTTCACTTTCTTTCACCCTCCTTCATCTTGTTTCACTCTCTTTAACCCTCCTTTACCTTGTTTCACTCTCTTTAACCCTCCTTCATCTTGTTTCACTCTCTTTAACCCTCCTTCATCTTGTTTCACTCCCTTTAACCCTCCTTCATCTAGTTTCACTCTCTTTAACCTCCTTCATCCATCTTCACTCTCTTTAACCCTCCTTCACCTTCTTTCACTCTCTTTGACCCTCCTTCATCTTGTTTCACTCTCTTTGACCCTCCTTAATCTTGTTTCATTCTCTTTAACCCTGCTTTATCTTGTTTCACCCTCTTTAACCCTCCTTCATCATGTTTCACTCTCATTAACCCTCCTTCATCTTGTTTCACTCTCTTGAACCCTCCTTCATCTTGTTTCACTCTCTTTAGCCATCCTTCAGCTTGTTGCACTCTCTTTAACCCTCCTTCATCTAGTTTCACTCTCTTTAACCTCCTTCATCCATCTTCACTCTCTTTAACCCTCCTTCACCTTCTTTCACTCTCTTTGACCCTCCTTCATCTTGTTTCACTCTCTTTGACCCTCCTTAATCTTGTTTCATTCTCTTTAACCCTGCTTTATCTTGTTTCACCCTCTTTAACCCTCCTTCATCATGTTTCACTCTCATTAACCCTCCTTCATCTTGTTTCACTCTCTTGAACCCTCCTTCATCTTGTTTCACTCTCTTCAACCCTCCTTCATCTTGTTTCACTCTCTTTAACCCTCCTTCATCTTGTTTCACTCTCTTTAGCCATCCTTCAGCTTGTTGCGCTCTCTTTAACCCTCCTTCATCTTGTCTCTCTCTCTTTAACCCTCCTTCGTCTTGTTTCCCTCTCTTCAAACCTCCTTCGTCTTGTTTCACTCTCTTTAACCTTCGTTCGTCTTGTTTCACTCTCTTTAACCATCCTTCGTCTTGTTTCACTCTCTTTAACCCTCCTTCATCTTGTTACACTCTCTTTAATCCTCATTCAACTTGTTTCACCCTCTTTAACCCACCTTCATCTTGTTGCACGCTCTTTAACCCTCCTTCATCTTGTTTCACTCTCTTTTCCCCTCCTTCATCCTGCTTCACTCTCTTGAACCCTCCTTCATCTTGTTTCACTCTCTTTAACCCTCCTTCATCTTGTTTCACTCTCTTTAACCCTCCTTCATCTTGTATCCCTCTCTTTAACCCTCCTTCATCTTGTATCCCTCTCTTTAGCCATCCTTCAGCTTGTTGCACTCTCTTTAACCCTCCTTCATCTTGTATCTCTCTCTTTAACCGTCCTTCGTCTTGTTTCCCTCTCTTCAAACCTCCTTCGTCTTGTTTCACTCTCTTTAACCTTTGTTCGTCTTGTTTCACTCTATTTAACCCTCCTTCGTCTTGTTTCACTCTCTTTAACCCTCCTTCATCTTGTTACACTCTCTTTAACCCTCATTCAACTTGTTTCACCCTCTTTAACCCTCCTTCATCTTGTTTCACGCTCTTTAACCCTCCTTCATCTTCTTTCACTCTCTTTTCCCCTCCTTCATCCTGCTTCACTCTCTTTAACCCTCCTTCACCTTCTTTCACTCTCTGTAACCCTCCTTCATCTTGTTTCACTCTCTTTAAACCTCCTTTATCTTGTTTCACCCTCTTTAACCCTCCTTCATCTTGTTTCACTCTCTTCAACCCTCCTTCATCTTGTTTCACTCTCTTTAACCCTCCTTCATCTTGTTTCACTTTCTTTCACCCTCCTTCATCTTGTTTCACTTTCTTTCACCCTCCTTCATCTTGTTTCACTCTCTTTAACCCTCCTTTACCTTGTTTCACTCTCTTTAACCCTCCTTCATCTTGTTTCACCCTCTTTAACCTTCCTTCATCTTGTTTCATTCTCTTTAACCCTGCTTTATCTTGTTTCATCCTCTTTAACCCTCCTTCATCTTGTTTCACTCTCTTGAACCCTCCTTCATCTTGTTTCACTCTCTTTAACCCTCCTTCATCTTGTTTCACTCCCTTTAGCCATCCTTCAGCTTGTTGCACTCTCTTTAACCCTCCTTCATCTTGTGTCTCTCTCTTTAACCCTCCTTCGTCTTGTTTCCCTCTCTTCAACCTCCTTCGTCTTGTTTCACTCTCTTTAACCTTCGTTCGTCTTGTTTCACTCTCTTTAACCCTCCTTCATCTTGTTTCACTCTCTTTATCCCTCCTTCATCTTGTTACACTCTCTTTAACCCTCATTCAACTTGTTTCACCCTCTTTAATCCTCCTTCATCTTGTTTCACGCTCTTTAACCCTCCTTCATCTTGTTTCACTCTCTTTTCCCCTCCTTCATCCTGCTTCACTCTCTTTAACCCTCCTTCACCTTCTTTCACTCTCTGTAACCCTCCTTCATCTTGTTTCACTCTCTTTAAACCTCCTTTATCTTGTTTCACCCTCTTTAACCCTCCTTCATCTTGTTTCACTCTCTTTAACCCTCCTTCATCTTGTTTCACTTTCTTTCACCCTCCTTCATCTTGTTTCACTCTCTTTAACCCTCCTTTACCTTGTTTCACTCTCTTTAACCCTCCTTCATCTTGTTTCACCCTCTTTAACCTTCCTTCATCTTGTTTCATTCTCTTTAACCCTGCTTTATCTTGTTTCATCCTCTTTAACCCTCCTTCATCTTGTTTCACTCTCTTGAACCCTCCTTCATCTTGTTTCACTCTCTTTAACCCTCCTTCATCTTGTTTCACTCCCTTTAGCCATCCTTCAGCTTGTTGCACTCTCTTTAACCCTCCTTCATCTTGTGTCTCTCTCTTTAACCCTCCTTCGTCTTGTTTCCCTCTCTTCAAACCTCCTTCGTCTTGTTTCACTCTCTTTAACCTTCGTTCGTCTTGTTTCACTCTCTTTAACCCTCCTTCATCTTGTTTCACTCTCTTTAACCCTCCTTCATCTTGTTTCACTTTCTTTCACCCTCCTTCATCTTGTTTCACTCTCTTTAACCCTCCTTTACCTTGTTTCACTCTCTTTAACCCTCCTTCATCTTGTTTCACTCTCTTTAACCCTCCTTCATCTTGTTTCACTCCCTTTAACCCTCCTTCATCTTGTTTCACTCTCTTTAACCTCCTTCATCCATCTTCACTCTCTTTAACCCTCCTTCACCTTCTTTCACTCTCTTTGACCCTCCTTCATCTTGTTTCACTCTCTTTGACCCTCCTTTATCTTGTTTCATTCTCTTTAACCCTGCTTTATCTTGTTTCACCCTCTTTAACCCTCCTTCATCTTGTTTCACTCTCATTAACCCTCCTTCATCTTGTTTCACTCTCTTGAACCCTCCTTCATCTTGTTTCACTCTCTTTAACCCTCCTTCATCTTGTTTCACTCTCTTTAACCCTCCTTCATCTTGTATCCCTCTCTTTAACCCTCCTTCATCTTGTTTCACTCCCTTTAGCCATCCTTCAGCTTGTTGCACTCTCTTTAACCCTCCTTCATCTTGTATCTCTCTCTTTAACCCTCCTTCGTCTTGTTTCCCTCTCTTCAAACCTCCTTCGTCTTGTTTCACTCTCTTTAACCTTCGTTCGTCTTGTTTCACTCTCTTTAACACTCCTTCGTCTTGTTTCACTCTCTTTATCCCTCCTTCATCTTGTTACACTCTCTTTAACCCTCATTCAACTTGTTTCACCCTCTTTAACCCTCCTTCATCTTGTTTCACGCTCTTTAACCCTCCTTCATCTTGTTTGACTCTCTTTTCCCCTCCTTCATCCTGCTTCACTCTCTTTAACCCTCCTTCACCTTCTTTCACTCTCTGTAACCCTCCTTCATCTTGTTTCACTCTCTTTAAACCTCCTTTATCTTGTTTCACCCTCTTTAACCCTCCTTCATCTTGTTTCACTCTCTTCAACCCTCCTTCATCTTGTTTCACTCTCTTTAACCCTCCTTCATCTTGTTTCACTCTCTTTAACCCTCCTTCATCTTGTTTCACTTTCTTTCACCCTCCTTCATCTTGTTTCACTCTCTTTAACCCTCCTTTACCTTGTTTCACTCTCTTTAACCCTCCTTCATCTTGTTTCACTCTCTTTAACCCTCCTTCATCTTGTTTCACTCCCTTTAACCCTCCTTCATCTAGTTTCACTCTCTTTAACCTCCTTCATCCATCTTCACTCTCTTTAACCCTCCTTCACCTTCTTTCACTCTCTTTGACCCTCCTTCATCTTGTTTCACTCTCTTTGACCCTCCTTAATCTTGTTTCATTCTCTTTAACCCTGCTTTATCTTGTTTCACCCTCTTTAACCCTCCTTCATCATGTTTCACTCTCATTAACCCTCCTTCATCTTGTTTCACTCTCTTGAACCCTCCTTCATCTTGTTTCACTCTCTTCAACCCTCCTTCATCTTGTTTCACTCTCTTTAACCCTCCTTCATCTTGTTTCACTCTCTTTAGCCATCCTTCAGCTTGTTGCACTCTCTTTAACCCTCCTTCATCTTGTCTCTCTCTCTTTAACCCTCCTTCGTCTTGTTTCCCTCTCTTCAAACCTCCTTCGTCTTGTTTCACTCTCTTTAACCTTCGTTCGTCTTGTTTCACTCTCTTTAACCATCCTTCGTCTTGTTTCACTCTCTTTAACCCTCCTTCATCTTGTTACACTCTCTTTAATCCTCATTCAACTTGTTTCACCCTCTTTAACCCACCTTCATCTTGTTGCACGCTCTTTAACCCTCCTTCATCTTGTTTCACTCTCTTTTCCCCTCCTTCATCCTGCTTCACTCTCTTGAACCCTCCTACATCTTGTTTCACTCTCTTTAACCCTCCTTCATCTTGTTTCACTCTCTTTAACCCTCCTTCATCTTGTATCCCTCTCTTTAACCCTCCTTCATCTTGTATCCCTCTCTTTAGCCATCCTTCAGCTTGTTGCACTCTCTTTAACCCTCCTTCATCTTGTATCTCTCTCTTTAACCGTCCTTCGTCTTGTTTCCCTCTCTTCAAACCTCCTTCGTCTTGTTTCACTCTCTTTAACCTTTGTTCGTCTTGTTTCACTCTCTTTAACCCTCCTTCGTCTTGTTTCACTCTCTTTAACCCTCCTTCATCTTGTTACACTCTCTTTAACCCTCTTTCAACTTGTTTCACCCTCTTTAACCCTCCTTCATCTTGTTTCACGCTCTTTAACCCTCCTTCATCTTGTTTCACTCTCTTTAAACCTCCTTTATCTTGTTTCACCCTCTTTAACCCTCCTTCATCTTGTTTCACTCTCTTCAACCCTCCTTCATCTTGTTTCACTCTCTTTAACCCTCCTTCATCTTGTTTCACTCTCTTTAACCCTCCTTCATCTTGTTTCACTTTCTTTCACCCTCCTTCATCTTGTTTCACTCTCTTTAACCCTCCTTTACCTTGTTTCACTCTCTTTAACCCTCCTTCATCTTGTTTCACCCTCTTTAACCTTCCTTCATCTTGTTTCATTCTCTTTAACCCTGCTTTATCTTGTTTCATCCTCTTTAACCCTCCTTCATCTTGTTTCACTCTCTTGAACCCTCCTTCATCTTGTTTCACTCTCTTTAAACCTCCTTTATCTTGTTTCACCCTCTTTAACCCTCCTTCATCTTGTTTCACTCTCTTCAACCCTCCTTCATCTTGTTTCACTCTCTTTAACCCTCCTTCATCTTGTTTCACTCTCTTTAACCCTCCTTCATCTTGTTTCACTTTCTTTCACCCTCCTTCATCTTGTTTCACTCTCTTTAACCCTCCTTTACCTTGTTTCACTCTCTTTAACCCTCCTTCATCTTGTTTCACCCTCTTTAACCTTCCTTCATCTTGTTTCATTCTCTTTAACCCTGCTTTATCTTGTTTCATCCTCTTTAACCCTCCTTCATCTTGTTTCACTCTCTTGAACCCTCCTTCATCTTGTTTCACTCTCTTTAACCCTCCTTCATCTTGTTTCACTCCCTTTAGCCATCCTTCAGCTTGTTGCACTCTCTTTAACCCTCCTTCATCTTGTGTCTCTCTCTTTAACCCTCCTTCGTCTTGTTTCCCTCTCTTCAACCTCCTTCGTCTTGTTTCACTCTCTTTAACCTTCGTTCGTCTTGTTTCACTCTCTTTAACCCTCCTTCATCTTGTTTCACTCTCTTTATCCCTCCTTCATCTTGTTACACTCTCTTTAACCCTCATTCAACTTGTTTCACCCTCTTTAACCCTCCTTCATCTTGTTTCACGCTCTTTAACCCTCCTTCATCTTGTTTCACTCTCTTTTCCCCTCCTTCATCCTGCTTCACTCTCTTTAACCCTCCTTCACCTTCTTTCACTCTCTGTAACCCTCCTTCATCTTGTTTCACTCTCTTTAAACCTCCTTTATCTTGTTTCACCCTCTTTAACCCTCCTTCATCTTGTTTCACTCTCTTCAACCCTCCTTCATCTTGTTTCACTCTCTTTAACCCTCCTTCATCTTGTTTCACTCTCTTTAACCCTCCTTCATCTTGTTTCACTTTCTTTCACCCTCCTTCATCTTGTTTCACTCTCTTTAACCCTCCTTTACCTTGTTTCACTCTCTTTAACCCTCCTTCATCTTGTTTCACTCTCTTTAACCCTCCTTCATCTTGTTTCACTCCCTTTAACCCTCCTTCATCTTGTTTCACTCTCTTTAACCTCCTTCATCCATCTTCACTCTCTTTAACCCTCCTTCACCTTCTTTCACTCTCTTTGACCCTCCTTCATCTTGTTTCACTCTCTTTGACCCTCCTTTATCTTGTTTCATTCTCTTTAACCCTGCTTTATCTTGTTTCACCCTCTTTAACCCTCCTTCATCTTGTTTCACTCTCATTAACCCTCCTTCATCTTGTTTCACTCTCTTGAACCCTCCTTCATCTTGTTTCACTCTCTTTAACCCTCCTTCATCTTGTTTCACTCTCTTTAACCCTCCTTCAGCTTGTTGCACTCTCTTTAAACCTCCTTCATCTTGTTACACTCTCTTTAACCCTCATTCAACTTGTTTCACCCTCTTTAATCCTCCTTCATCTTGTTTCACGCTCTTTAACCCTCCTTCATCTTGTTTCACTCTCTTTTCCCCTCCTTCATCCTGCTTCACTCTCTTTAACCCTCCTTCACCTTCTTTCACTCTCTGTAACCCTCCTTCATCTTGTTTCACTCTCTTTAAACCTCCTTTATCTTGTTTCACCCTCTTTAACCCTCCTTCATCTTGTTTCACTCTCTTTAACCCTCCTTCATCTTGTTTCACTTTCTTTCACCCTCCTTCATCTTGTTTCACTCTCTTTAACCCTCCTTTACCTTGTTTCACTCTCTTTAACCCTCCTTCATCTTGTTTCACCCTCTTTAACCTTCCTTCATCTTGTTTCATTCTCTTTAACCCTGCTTTATCTTGTTTCATCCTCTTTAACCCTCCTTCATCTTGTTTCACTCTCTTGAACCCTCCTTCATCTTGTTTCACTCTCTTTAACCCTCCTTCATCTTGTTTCACTCCCTTTAGCCATCCTTCAGCTTGTTGCACTCTCTTTAACCCTCCTTCATCTTGTGTCTCTCTCTTTAACCCTCCTTCGTCTTGTTTCCCTCTCTTCAAACCTCCTTCGTCTTGTTTCACTCTCTTTAACCTTCGTTCGTCTTGTTTCACTCTCTTTAACCCTCCTTCATCTTGTTTCACTCTCTTTAACCCTCCTTCATCTTGTTTCACTTTCTTTCACCCTCCTTCATCTTGTTTCACTCTCTTTAACCCTCCTTTACCTTGTTTCACTCTCTTTAACCCTCCTTCATCTTGTTTCACTCTCTTTAACCCTCCTTCATCTTGTTTCACTCCCTTTAACCCTCCTTCATCTTGTTTCACTCTCTTTAACCTCCTTCATCCATCTTCACTCTCTTTAACCCTCCTTCACCTTCTTTCACTCTCTTTGACCCTCCTTCATCTTGTTTCACTCTCTTTGACCCTCCTTTATCTTGTTTCATTCTCTTTAACCCTGCTTTATCTTGTTTCACCCTCTTTAACCCTCCTTCATCTTGTTTCACTCTCATTAACCCTCCTTCATCTTGTTTCACTCTCTTGAACCCTCCTTCATCTTGTTTCACTCTCTTTAACCCTCCTTCATCTTGTTTCACTCTCTTTAACCCTCCTTCATCTTGTATCCCTCTCTTTAACCCTCCTTCATCTTGTTTCACTCCCTTTAGCCATCCTTCAGCTTGTTGCACTCTCTTTAACCCTCCTTCATCTTGTATCTCTCTCTTTAACCCTCCTTCGTCTTGTTTCCCTCTCTTCAAACCTCCTTCGTCTTGTTTCACTCTCTTTAACCTTCGTTCGTCTTGTTTCACTCTCTTTAACACTCCTTCGTCTTGTTTCACTCTCTTTATCCCTCCTTCATCTTGTTACACTCTCTTTAACCCTCATTCAACTTGTTTCACCCTCTTTAACCCTCCTTCATCTTGTTTCACGCTCTTTAACCCTCCTTCATCTTGTTTGACTCTCTTTTCCCCTCCTTCATCCTGCTTCACTCTCTTTAACCCTCCTTCACCTTCTTTCACTCTCTGTAACCCTCCTTCATCTTGTTTCACTCTCTTTAAACCTCCTTTATCTTGTTTCACCCTCTTTAACCCTCCTTCATCTTGTTTCACTCTCTTCAACCCTCCTTCATCTTGTTTCACTCTCTTTAACCCTCCTTCATCTTGTTTCACTCTCTTTAACCCTCCTTCATCTTGTTTCACTTTCTTTCACCCTCCTTCATCTTGTTTCACTCTCTTTAACCCTCCTTTACCTTGTTTCACTCTCTTTAACCCTCCTTCATCTTGTTTCACTCTCTTTAACCCTCCTTCATCTTGTTTCACTCCCTTTAACCCTCCTTCATCTAGTTTCACTCTCTTTAACCTCCTTCATCCATCTTCACTCTCTTTAACCCTCCTTCACCTTCTTTCACTCTCTTTGACCCTCCTTCATCTTGTTTCACTCTCTTTGACCCTCCTTAATCTTGTTTCATTCTCTTTAACCCTGCTTTATCTTGTTTCACCCTCTTTAACCCTCCTTCATCATGTTTCACTCTCATTAACCCTCCTTCATCTTGTTTCACTCTCTTGAACCCTCCTTCATCTTGTTTCACTCTCTTCAACCCTCCTTCATCTTGTTTCACTCTCTTTAACCCTCCTTCATCTTGTTTCACTCTCTTTAGCCATCCTTCAGCTTGTTGCACTCTCTTTAACCCTCCTTCATCTTGTCTCTCTCTCTTTAACCCTCCTTCGTCTTGTTTCCCTCTCTTCAAACCTCCTTCGTCTTGTTTCACTCTCTTTAACCTTCGTTCGTCTTGTTTCACTCTCTTTAACCATCCTTCGTCTTGTTTCACTCTCTTTAACCCTCCTTCATCTTGTTACACTCTCTTTAATCCTCATTCAACTTGTTTCACCCTCTTTAACCCACCTTCATCTTGTTGCACGCTCTTTAACCCTCCTTCATCTTGTTTCACTCTCTTTTCCCCTCCTTCATCCTGCTTCACTCTCTTGAACCCTCCTACATCTTGTTTCACTCTCTTTAACCCTCCTTCATCTTGTTTCACTCTCTTTAACCCTCCTTCATCTTGTATCCCTCTCTTTAACCCTCCTTCATCTTGTATCCCTCTCTTTAGCCATCCTTCAGCTTGTTGCACTCTCTTTAACCCTCCTTCATCTTGTATCTCTCTCTTTAACCGTCCTTCGTCTTGTTTCCCTCTCTTCAAACCTCCTTCGTCTTGTTTCACTCTCTTTAACCTTTGTTCGTCTTGTTTCACTCTCTTTAACCCTCCTTCGTCTTGTTTCACTCTCTTTAACCCTCCTTCATCTTGTTACACTCTCTTTAACCCTCTTTCAACTTGTTTCACCCTCTTTAACCCTCCTTCATCTTGTTTCACGCTCTTTAACCCTCCTTCATCTTGTTTCACTCTCTTTAAACCTCCTTTATCTTGTTTCACCCTCTTTAACCCTCCTTCATCTTGTTTCACTCTCTTCAACCCTCCTTCATCTTGTTTCACTCTCTTTAACCCTCCTTCATCTTGTTTCACTCTCTTTAACCCTCCTTCATCTTGTTTCACTTTCTTTCACCCTCCTTCATCTTGTTTCACTCTCTTTAACCCTCCTTTACCTTGTTTCACTCTCTTTAACCCTCCTTCATCTTGTTTCACCCTCTTTAACCTTCCTTCATCTTGTTTCATTCTCTTTAACCCTGCTTTATCTTGTTTCATCCTCTTTAACCCTCCTTCATCTTGTTTCACTCTCTTGAACCCTCCTTCATCTTGTTTCACTCTCTTTAAACCTCCTTTATCTTGTTTCACCCTCTTTAACCCTCCTTCATCTTGTTTCACTCTCTTCAACCCTCCTTCATCTTGTTTCACTCTCTTTAACCCTCCTTCATCTTGTTTCACTCTCTTTAACCCTCCTTCATCTTGTTTCACTTTCTTTCACCCTCCTTCATCTTGTTTCACTCTCTTTAACCCTCCTTTACCTTGTTTCACTCTCTTTAACCCTCCTTCATCTTGTTTCACCCTCTTTAACCTTCCTTCATCTTGTTTCATTCTCTTTAACCCTGCTTTATCTTGTTTCATCCTCTTTAACCCTCCTTCATCTTGTTTCACTCTCTTGAACCCTCCTTCATCTTGTTTCACTCTCTTTAACCCTCCTTCATCTTGTTTCACTCCCTTTAGCCATCCTTCAGCTTGTTGCACTCTCTTTAACCCTCCTTCATCTTGTGTCTCTCTCTTTAACCCTCCTTCGTCTTGTTTCCCTCTCTTCAACCTCCTTCGTCTTGTTTCACTCTCTTTAACCCTCCTTCATCTTGTTTCACTCTCTTTAACCCTCCTTCATCTTGTATCCCTCTCTTTAACCCTCCTTCATCTTGTATCCCTCTCTTTAGCCATCCTTCAGCTTGTTGCACTCTCTTTAACCCTCCTTCATCTTGTATCTCTCTCTTTAACCGTCCTTCGTCTTGTTTCCCTCTCTTCAAACCTCCTTCGTCTTGTTTCACTCTCTTTAACCTTTGTTCGTCTTGTTTCACTCTCTTTAACCCTCCTTCGTCTTGTTTCACTCTCTTTAACCCTCCTTCATCTTGTTACACTCTCTTTAACCCTCTTTCAACTTGTTTCACCCTCTTTAACCCTCCTTCATCTTGTTTCACGCTCTTTAACCCTCCTTCATCTTGTTTCACTCTCTTTAAACCTCCTTTATCTTGTTTCACCCTCTTTAACCCTCCTTCATCTTGTTTCACTCTCTTCAACCCTCCTTCATCTTGTTTCACTCTCTTTAACCCTCCTTCATCTTGTTTCACTCTCTTTAACCCTCCTTCATCTTGTTTCACTTTCTTTCACCCTCCTTCATCTTGTTTCACTCTCTTTAACCCTCCTTTACCTTGTTTCACTCTCTTTAACCCTCCTTCATCTTGTTTCACCCTCTTTAACCTTCCTTCATCTTGTTTCATTCTCTTTAACCCTGCTTTATCTTGTTTCATCCTCTTTAACCCTCCTTCATCTTGTTTCACTCTCTTGAACCCTCCTTCATCTTGTTTCACTCTCTTTAAACCTCCTTTATCTTGTTTCACCCTCTTTAACCCTCCTTCATCTTGTTTCACTCTCTTCAACCCTCCTTCATCTTGTTTCACTCTCTTTAACCCTCCTTCATCTTGTTTCACTCTCTTTAACCCTCCTTCATCTTGTTTCACTTTCTTTCACCCTCCTTCATCTTGTTTCACTCTCTTTAACCCTCCTTTACCTTGTTTCACTCTCTTTAACCCTCCTTCATCTTGTTTCACTCTCTTTAACCCTCCTTCATCTTGTTTCACTCTCTTTAACCCTCCTTCATCTTGTTTCACTTTCTTTCACCCTCCTTCATCTTGTTTCACTCTCTTTAACCCTCCTTTACCTTGTTTCACTCTCTTTAACCCTCCTTCATCTTGTTTCACCCTCTTTAACCTTCCTTCATCTTGTTTCATTCTCTTTAACCCTGCTTTATCTTGTTTCATCCTCTTTAACCCTCCTTCATCTTGTTTCACTCTCTTGAACCCTCCTTCATCTTGTTTCACTCTCTTTAACCCTCCTTCATCTTGTTTCACTCCCTTTAGCCATCCTTCAGCTTGTTGCACTCTCTTTAACCCTCCTTCATCTTGTGTCTCTCTCTTTAACCCTCCTTCGTCTTGTTTCCCTCTCTTCAACCTCCTTCGTCTTGTTTCACTCTCTTTAACCTTCGTTCGTCTTGTTTCACTCTCTTTAACCCTCCTTCATCTTGTTTCACTCTCTTTATCCCTCCTTCATCTTGTTACACTCTCTTTAACCCTCATTCAACTTGTTTCACCCTCTTTAACCCTCCTTCATCTTGTTTCACGCTCTTTAACCCTCCTTCATCTTGTTTCACTCTCTTTTCCCCTCCTTCATCCTGCTTCACTCTCTTTAACCCTCCTTCACCTTCTTTCACTCTCTGTAACCCTCCTTCATCTTGTTTCACTCTCTTTAAACCTCCTTTATCTTGTTTCACCCTCTTTAACCCTCCTTCATCTTGTTTCACTCTCTTCAACCCTCCTTCATCTTGTTTCACTCTCTTTAACCCTCCTTCATCTTGTTTCACTCTCTTTAACCCTCCTTCATCTTGTTTCACTTTCTTTCACCCTCCTTCATCTTGTTTCACTCTCTTTAACCCTCCTTTACCTTGTTTCACTCTCTTTAACCCTCCTTCATCTTGTTTCACTCTCTTTAACCCTCCTTCATCTTGTTTCACTCCCTTTAACCCTCCTTCATCTTGTTTCACTCTCTTTAACCTCCTTCATCCATCTTCACTCTCTTTAACCCTCCTTCACCTTCTTTCACTCTCTTTGACCCTCCTTCATCTTGTTTCACTCTCTTTGACCCTCCTTTATCTTGTTTCATTCTCTTTAACCCTGCTTTATCTTGTTTCACCCTCTTTAACCCTCCTTCATCTTGTTTCACTCTCATTAACCCTCCTTCATCTTGTTTCACTCTCTTGAACCCTCCTTCATCTTGTTTCACTCTCTTTAACCCTCCTTCATCTTGTTTCACTCTCTTTAACCCTCCTTCATCTTGTATCCCTCTCTTTAACCCTCCTTCATCTTGTTTCACTCCCTTTAGCCATCCTTCAGCTTGTTGCACTCTCTTTAACCCTCCTTCATCTTGTATCTCTCTCTTTAACCCTCCTTCGTCTTGTTTCCCTCTCTTCAAACCTCCTTCGTCTTGTTTCACTCTCTTTAACCTTCGTTCGTCTTGTTTCACTCTCTTTAACCCTCCATCGTCTTGTTTCACTCTCTTTATCCCTCCTTCATCTTGTTACACTCTCTTTAACCCTCATTCAACTTGTTTCACCCTCTTTAACCCTCCTTCATCTTGTTTCACGCTCTTTAACCCTCCTTCATCTTGTTTGACTCTCTTTTCCCCTCCTTCATCCTGCTTCACTCTCTTTAACCCTCCTTCACCTTCTTTCACTCTCTGTAACCCTCCTTCATCTTGTTTCACTCTCTTTAAACCTCCTTTATCTTGTTTCACCCTCTTTAACCCTCCTTCATCTTGTTTCACTCTCTTTAACCTCCTTCATCCATCTTCACTCTCTTTAACCCTCCTTCACCTTCTTTCACTCTCTTTGACCCTCCTTCATCTTGTTTCACTCTCTTTGACCCTCCTTTAACTTGTTTCATTCTCTTTAACCCTGCTTTATCTTGTTTCACCCTCTTTAACCCTCCTTCATCTTGTTTCACTCTCATTAACCCTCCTTCATCTTGTTTCACTCTCTTGAACCCTCCTTCATCTTGTTTCACTCTCTTTAACCCTCCTTCATCTTGTTTCACTCTCTTTAACCCTCCTTCATCTTGTATCCCTCTCTTTAACCCTCCTTCATCTTGTTTCACTCCCTTTAGCCATCCTTCAGCTTGTTGCACTCTCTTTAACCCTCCTTCATCTTGTATCTCTCTCTTTAACCCTCCTTCGTCTTGTTTCCCTCTCTTCAAACCTCCTTCGTCTTGTTTCACTCTCTTTAACCTTCGTTCGTCTTGTTTCACTCTCTTTAACCCTCCATCGTCTTGTTTCACTCTCTTTATCCCTCCTTCATCTTGTTACACTCTCTTTAACCCTCATTCAACTTGTTTCACCCTCTTTAACCCTCCTTCATCTTGTTTCACGCTCTTTAACCCTCCTTCATCTTGTTTGACTCTCTTTTCCCCTCCTTCATCCTGCTTCACTCTCTTTAACCCTCCTTCACCTTCTTTCACTCTCTGTAACCCTCCTTCATCTTGTTTCACTCTCTTTAAACCTCCTTTATCTTGTTTCACCCTCTTTAACCCTCCTTCATCTTGTTTCACTCTCTTCAACCCTCCTTCATCTTGTTTCACTCTCTTTAACCCTCCTTCATCTTGTTTCACTCTCTTTAACCCTCCTTCATCTTGTTTCACTTTCTTTCACCCTCCTTCATCTTGTTTCACTCTCTTTAACCCTCCTTTACCTTGTTTCACTCTCTTTAACCCTCCTTCATCTTGTTTCACTCTCTTTAACCCTCCTTCATCTTGTTTCACTCCCTTTAACCCTCCTTCATCTAGTTTCACTCTCTTTAACCTCCTTCATCCATCTTCACTCTCTTTAACCCTCCTTCACCTTCTTTCACTCTCTTTGACCCTCCTTCATCTTGTTTCACTCTCTTTGACCCTCCTTCATCATGTTTCACTCTCATTAACCCTCCTTCATCTTGTTTCACTCTCTTGAACCCTCCTTCATCTTGTTTCACTCTCTTCAACCCTCCTTCATCTTGTTTCACTCTCTTTAACCCTCCTTCATCTTGTTTCACTCTCTTTAGCCATCCTTCAGCTTGTTGCACTCTCTTTAACCCTCCTTCATCTTGTCTCTCTCTCTTTAACCCTCCTTCGTCTTGTTTCCCTCTCTTCAAACCTCCTTCGTCTTGTTTCACTCTCTTTAACCTTCGTTCGTCTTGTTTCACTCTCTTTAACCATCCTTCGTCTTGTTTCACTCTCTTTAACCCTCCTTCATCTTGTTACACTCTCTTTAATCCTCATTCAACTTGTTTCACCCTCTTTAACCCACCTTCATCTTGTTGCACGCTCTTTAACCCTCCTTCATCTTGTTTCACTCTCTTTTCCCCTCCTTCATCCTGCTTCACTCTCTTGAACCCTCCTTCATCTTGTTTCACTCTCTTTAACCCTCCTTCATCTTGTTTCACTCTCTTTAACCCTCCTTCATCTTGTATCCCTCTCTTTAACCCTCCTTCATCTTGTATCCCTCTCTTTAGCCATCCTTCAGCTTGTTGCACTCTCTTTAACCCTCCTTCATCTTGTATCTCTCTCTTTAACCGTCCTTCGTCTTGTTTCCCTCTCTTCAAACCTCCTTCGTCTTGTTTCACTCTCTTTAACCTATGTTCGTCTTGTTTCACTCTCTTTAACCCTCCTTCGTCTTGTTTCACTCTCTTTAACCCTCCTTCATCTTGTTACACTCTCTTTAACCCTCATTCAACTTGTTTCACCCTCTTTAACCCTCCTTCATCTTGTTTCACGCTCTTTAACCCTCCTTCATCTTCTTTCACTCTCTTTTCCCCTCCTTCATCCTGCTTCACTCTCTTTAACCCTCCTTCACCTTCTTTCACTCTCTGTAACCCTCCTTCATCTTGTTTCACTCTCTTTAAACCTCCTTTATCTTGTTTCACCCTCTTTAACCCTCCTTCATCTTGTTTCACTCTCTTCAACCCTCCTTCATCTTGTTTCACTCTCTTTAACCCTCCTTCATCTTGTTTCACTCTCTTTAACCCTCCTTCATCTTGTTTCACTTTCTTTCACCCTCCTTCATCTTGTTTCACTCTCTTTAACCCTCCTTTACCTTGTTTCACTCTCTTTAACCCTCCTTCATCTTGTTTCACCCTCTTTAACCTTCCTTCATCTTGTTTCATTCTCTTTAACCCTGCTTTATCTTGTTTCATCCTCTTTAACCCTCCTTCATCTTGTTTCACTCTCTTGAACCCTCCTTCATCTTGTTTCACTCTCTTTAACCCTCCTTCATCTTGTTTCACTCCCTTTAGCCATCCTTCAGCTTGTTGCACTCTCTTTAACCCTCCTTCATCTTGTGTCTCTCTCTTTAACCCTCCTTCGTCTTGTTTCCCTCTCTTCAACCTCCTTCGTCTTGTTTCACTCTCTTTAACCTTCGTTCGTCTTGTTTCACTCTCTTTAACCCTCCTTCATCTTGTTTCACTCTCTTTATCCCTCCTTCATCTTGTTACACTCTCTTTAACCCTCATTCAACTTGTTTCACCCTCTTTAATCCTCCTTCATCTTGTTTCACGCTCTTTAACCCTCCTTCATCTTGTTTCACTCTCTTTTCCCCTCCTTCATCCTGCTTCACTCTCTTTAACCCTCCTTCACCTTCTTTCACTCTCTGTAACCCTCCTTCATCTTGTTTCACCCTCTTTAACCCTCCTTCATCTTGTTTCACTCTCTTCAACCCTCCTTCATCTTGTTTCACTCTCTTTAACCCTCCTTCATCTTGTTTCACTCTCTTTAACCCTCCTTCATCTTGTTTCACTTTCTTTCACCCTCCTTTACCTTGTTTCACTCTCTTTAACCCTCCTTCATCTTGTTTCACTCTCTTTAACCCTCCTTCATCTTGTTTCACTCCCTTTAACCCTCCTTCATCTTGTTTCACTCTCTTTAACCTCCTTCATCCATCTTCACTCTCTTTAACCCTCCTTCACCTTCTTTCACTCTCTTTGACCCTCCTTCATCTTGTTTCACTCTCTTTGACCCTCCTTTATCTTGTTTCATTCTCTTTAACCCTGCTTTATCTTGTTTCACCCTCTTTAACCCTCCTTCATCTTGTTTCACTCTCATTAACCCTCCTTCATCTTGTTTCACTCTCTTGAACCCTCCTTCATCTTGTTTCACTCTCTTTAACCCTCCTTCATCTTGTTTCACTCTCTTTAACCCTCCTTCATCTTGTATCCCTCTCTTTCACCCTCCTTCATCTTGTTTCACTCCCTTTAGCCATCCTTCAGCTTGTTGCACCCTCTTTAACCCTCCTTCATCTTGTATCTCTCTCTTTAACCCTCCTTCGTCTTGTTTCCCTCTCTTCAAACCTCCTTCGTCTTGTTTCACTCTCTTTAACCTTCGTTCGTCTTGTTTCACTCTCTTTAACCCTCCTTCGTCTTGTTTCACTCTCTTTATCCCTCCTTCATCTTGTTACACTCTCTTTAACCCTCATTCAACTTGTTTCACCCTCTTTAACCCTCCTTCATCATGTTTCACGCTCTTTAACCCTCCTTCATCTTGTTTGACTCTCTTTTCCCCTCCTTCATCCTGCTTCACTCTCTTTAACCCTCCTTCACCTTCTTTCACTCTCTGTAACCCTCCTTCATCTTGTTTCACTCTCTTTAAACCTCCTTTATCTTGTTTCACCCTCTTTAACCCTCCTTCATCTTGTTTCACTCTCTTCAACCCTCCTTCATCTTGTTTCACTCTCTTTAACCCTCCTTCATCTTGTTTCACTCTCTTTAACCCTCCTTCATCTTGTTTCACTTTCTTTCACCCTCCTTCATCTTGTTTCACTCTCTTTAACCCTCCTTTACCTTGTTTCACTCTCTTTAACCCTCCTTCATCTTGTTTCACTCTCTTTAACCCTCCTTCATCTTGTTTCACTCCCTTTAACCCTCCTTCATCTAGTTTCACTCTCTTTAACCTCCTTCATCCATCTTCACTCTCTTTAACCCTCCTTCACCTTCTTTCACTCTCTTTGACCCTCCTTCATCTTGTTTCACTCTCTTTGACCCTCCTTAATCTTGTTTCATTCTCTTTAACCCTGCTTTATCTTGTTTCACCCTCTTTAACCCTCCTTCATCATGTTTCACTCTCATTAACCCTCCTTCATCTTGTTTCACTCTCTTGAACCCTCCTTCATCTTGTTTCACTCTCTTTAACCCTCCTTCATCTTGTTTCACTCTCTTTAGCCATCCTTCAGCTTGTTGCACTCTCTTTAACCCTCCTTCATCTTGTCTCTCTCTCTTTAACCCTCCTTCGTCTTGTTTCCCTCTCTTCAAACCTCCTTCGTCTTGTTTCACTCTCTTTAACCTTCGTTCGTCTTGTTTCACTCTCTTTAACCATCCTTCGTCTTGTTTCACTCTCTTTAACCCTCCTTTATCTTGTTTCACCCTCTTTAACCCTCCTTCATCTTGTTTCACTCTCTTCAACCCTCCTTCATCTTGTTTCACTCTCTTTAACCCTCCTTCATCTTGTTTCACTCTCTTTAACCCTCCTTCATCTTGTTTCACTTTCTTTCACCCTCCTTCATCTTGTTTCACTCTCTTTAACCCTCCTTTACCTTGTTTCACTCTCTTTAACCCTCCTTTATCTTGTTTCACTCTCTTTAACCCTCCTTCATCTTGTTTCACTCCCTTTAACCCTCCTTCATCTAGTTTCACTCTCTTTAACCTCCTTCATCCATCTTCACTCTCTTTAACCCTCCTTCACCTTCTTTCACTCTCTTTGACCCTCCTTCATCTTGTTTCACTCTCTTTGACCCTCCTTTATCTTGTTTCATTCTCTTTAAGCCTGCTTTATCTTGTTTCACCCTCTTTAACCCTCCTTCATCTTGTTTCACTCTCATTAACCCTCCTTCATCTTGTATCCCTCTCTTTAACCCTCCTTCATCTTGTATCCCTCTCTTTAGCCATCCTTCAGCTTGTTGCACTCTCTTTAACCCTCCTTCATCTTGTTTCTGTCTCTTTAACCCTCCTTCGTCTTGTTTCCCTCTCTTCAAACCTCCTTCGTCTTGTTTCCCTCTCTTTAACCCTCGTTCGTCTTGTTTCACTCTCTTTAACCCTCCTTCGTCTTGTTTCACTCTCTTTAACCCTCCTTCATCTTGTTTCACTCTCTTTACCCCTCCTTCATCCTGCTTCACTCTCTCTTACCCTCCTTCACCTTCTTTCACTCTATGTAACCCTCCTTCATCTTGTTTCACTCTCTTTAACCCTCCTTTATCTTGTTTCACCCTCTTTAACCCTCCTTTATCTTGTTTCACTCTCTTTAACCCTCCTTCATCTTGTTGCACTCTCTTGAACCCTCCTTCATCTTGTTTCACTCTCTTGAACCATCCTTCATCTTGTTTCACTCTCTTTAACCCTCCTTCATCTTGTTTCACTCTCTTTTACCCTCCTTCATCTTGTTTCCCTCTCTTCAAACCTCCTTGGTCTTGTTTCACTCTCTTTAACCCTCGTTCGTCTTGTTTCACTCTCTTTAACCCTCCTTCATCTTGTTCGACTCGCTTTAACCCTCCTTCATCTTGTTTCACTCTCTTTAACCCTCCTTAATCTTGTTTGACTCTCATTAACCGTCCTTCATCTTGTTACACTCTCTTTAACCCTCATGCATCTTGTTTCCCTCTCTTTAAACATCCTTCATCTTGTTTCACTCTCTTCAACCCTCCTTCATCTTGTTTCACTTTCTTTAACCTTCCTTCATCTTGTTTCACTCTCTTTAACCCTCTTTCATCTTGTTTCACTCTCTTTCGCCATCCTTCAGCTTGTTGCACTCTCTTAGACCCTCCTTCATTTTGTTTCACTCTCTTTAACCCTCTTTCATCTTGTTTGACTCTCTTTAGCCATCCTTCAGCTTGTTGCACTCTCTTAGACCCTCCTTCATCTTGTTTCTCTCTCTTTAACCCTCCTTCGTCTTGTTTCCCTCTCTTCAAACCTCCTTCGTCTTGTTTCACTCTCTTTAACCCTCGTTCGTCTTGTTTCACTCTCTTTAACCCTCCTTCGTCTTGTTTCACTCTCTTTAACCCTCCTTCATCTTGTTTCACTCTCTTTAACCCTCTTTCATCTTGTTTGACTCTCTTTATCGCTCCTTGATCTTGTTTGACTCTCTTTAACCCTCCTTCATCTTGTTTGACTCTCTTTAAACCTCCTTCATCTTGTTTCACTCTCTTTAACCCTCCTTTACCTTGTTTCACTCTCTTTAACCCTCCTTCATCTTGTTTCACTCTCTTTAACCCTCCTTCATCTTGTTTCACTCACTTTAACCCTCCTTCATCTTGTTTCACTCTCTTTAGCCTCCTTCATCCATCTTCACTCTCTTTAACCCTCCTTCACCTTCTTTCACTCTCTTTGACCCTCCTTCATCTTGTTTCACTCTCTTTGACCCTCCTTTATCTTGTTTCATTCTCTTTAACCCTGCTTTATCTTGTTTCACCCTCTTTAACCCTCCTTCATCTTGTTTCACTCTCATTAACCCTCCTTCATCTTGTTTCACTCTCTTGAACCCTCCTTCATCTTGTTTCACTCTCTTTAACCCTCCTTCATCTTGTTTCACTCTCTTTAACCCTCCTTCATCTTGTATCCCTCTCTTTAACCCTCCTTCATCTTGTATCCCTCTCTTTAGCCATCCTTCAGCTTGTTGCACTCTCTTTAACCCTCCTTCATCTTGTATCTCTCTCTTTAACCGTCCTTCGTCTTGTTTCCCTCTCTTCAAACCTCCTTCGTCTTGTTTCACTCTCTTTAACCTTTGTTCGTCTTGTTTCACTCTCTTTAACCCTCCTTCGTCTTGTTTCACTCTCTTTAACCCTCCTTCATCTTGTTACACTCTCTTTAACCCTCATTCAACTTGTTTCACCCTCTTTAACCCTCCTTCCTCTTGTTTCACGCTCTTTAACCCTCCTTCATCTTCTTTCACTCTCTTTTCCCCTCCTTCATCCTGCTTCACTCTCTTTAACCCTCCTTCACCTTCTTTCACTCTCTGTAACCCTCCTTCATCTTGTTTCACTCTCTTTAAACCTCCTTTATCTTGTTTCACCCTCTTTAACCCTCCTTCATCTTGTTTCACTCTCTTCAACCCTCCTTCATCTTGTTTCACTCTCTTTAACCCTCCTTCATATTGTTTCACTCTCTTTAACCCTCCTTCATCTTGTTTCACTTTCTTTCACCCTCCTTCATCTTGTTTCACTCTCTTTAACCCTCCTTTACCTTGTTTCACTCTCTTTAACCCTACTTCATCTTGTTTCACTCTCTTTAACCCTCCTTCATCTTGCTTCACTCCCTTTAACCCTCCTTCATCTAGTTTCTCTCTCTTTAACCTCCTTCATCCATCTTCACTCTCTTTAGCCCTCCTTCACCTTCTTTCACTCTCTTTGACCCTCCTTCATCTTGTTTCACTCTCTTTGACCCTCCTTAATGTTGTTTCATTCTCTTTAACCCTGCTTTATCTTGTTTCACCCTCTTTAACCCTCCTTCATCATGTTTCACTCTCATTAACCCTCCTTCATCTTGTTTCACTCTCTTGAACCCTCCTTCATCTTGTTTCACTCTCTTCAACCCTCCTTCATCTTGTTTCACTCTCTTTAACCCTCCTTCATCTTGTTTCACTCTCTTTAGCCATCCTTCAGCTTGTTGCACTCTCTTTAACCCTCCTTCATCTTGTATCTCTCTCTTTAACCCTCCTTCGTCTTGTTTCCCTCTCTTCAAACCTCCTTCGTCTTGTTTCACTCTCTTTAACCTTCGTTCGTCTTGTTTCACTCTCTTTAACCATCCTTCGTCTTGTTTCACTCTCTTTAACCCTCCTTCATCTTGTTACACTCTCTTTAATCCTCATTCATCTTGTTGCACGCTCTTTAACCCTCCTTCATCTTGTTTCACTCTCTTTTCCCCTCCTTCATCCTGCTTCACTCTCTTTAACCCTCCTTCACCTTCTTTCACTCTCTGTAACCCTCCTTCATCTTGTTTCACTCTCTTTAAACCTCCTTTATCTTGTTTCACCCTCTTTAACCCTCCTTCATCTTGTTTCACTCTCTTTAACCCTCCTTCATCTTGTTTCACTCTCTTTAACCCTCCTTCATCTTGTTTCACTTTCTTTCACCCTCCTTCATCTTGTTTCACTCTCTTTAACCCTCCTTTACCTTGTTTCACTCTCTTTAACCCTCCTTTATCTTGTTTCACTCTCTTTAACCCTCCTTCATCTTGTTTCACTCCCTTTAACCCTCCTTCATCTAGTTTCACTCTCTTTAACCTCCTTCATCCATCTTCACTCTCTTTAACCCTCCTTCACCTTCTTTCACTCTCTTTGACCCTCCTTCATCTTGTTTCACTCTCTTTGACCCTCCTTTATCTTGTTTCATTCTCTTTAAGCCTGCTTTATCTTGTTTCACCCTCTTTAACCCTCCTTCATCTTGTTTCACTCTCATTAACCCTCCTTCATCTTGTTTCACTCTCTTGAACCCTCCTTCATCTTGTTTCACTCTCTTTAACCCTCCTTCATCTTGTTTCACTCTCTTTAACCCTCCTTCATCTTGTATCCTTCTCTTTAACCCTCCTTCATCTTGTATCCCTCTCTTTAGCCATCCTTCAGCTTGTTGCACTCTCTTTAACCCTCCTTCATCTTGTTTCTGTCTCTTTAACCCTCCTTCGTCTTGTTTCCCTCTCTTTAACCCTCCTTTGTCTTGTTTCCCTCTCTTTAACCCTCGTTCGTCTTGTTTCACTCTCTTTAACCCTCCTTCGTCTTGTTTCACTCTCTTTAACCCTCCTTCGTCTTGTTTCACTCTCTTTAACCCTCCTTCATCTTGTTTCACTCTTTTTACCCCTCCTTCATCCTGCTTCACTCTCTCTTACCCTCCTTCACCTTCTTTCACTCTCTGTAACCCTCCTTCATCTTGTTTCACTCTCTTTAACCCTCCTTTATCTTGTTTCACCCTCTTTAACCCTCCTTTATCTTGTTTCACTCTCTTTAACCCTCCTTCATCTTGTTGCACTCTCTTGAACCCTCCTTCATCTTGTTTCACTCTCTTCAACCCTCCTTCATCTTGTTTCACTCTCTTTAACCCTCCTTTACCTTGTTTCACTCTCTTTAACCCTCCTTCATCTTGTTTCACTCTCTTTAACCCTCCTTCATCTTGTTTCACTCCCTTTAACCCTCCTTCATCTAGTTTCACGCTCTTTAACCTCCTTCATCCATCTTCACTCTCTTTAGCCCTCCTTCACCTTCTTTCACTCTCTTTAACCCTCCTTCATCATGTTTCACTCTCATTAACCCTCCTTCATCTTGTTTCACTCTCTTGAACCCTCCTTCATCTTGTTTCACTCTCTTCAACCCTCCTTCATCTTGTTTCACTCTCTTTAACCCTCCTTCATCTTGTTTCACTCTCTTTAGCCATCCTTCAGCTTGTTGCACTCTCTTTAACCCTCCTTCACCTTGTATCTCTCTCTTTAACCCTCCTTCGTCTTGTTTCCCTCTCTTCAAACCTCCTTCGTCTTGTTTCACTCTCTTTAACCTTCGTTCGTCTTGTTTCACTCTCTTTAACCATCCTTCGTCTTGTTTCACTCTCTTTCACCCTCCTTCATCTTGTTACACTCTCTTTAATCCTCATTCATCTTGTTGCACGCTCTTTAACCCTCCTTCATCTTGTTTCACTCTCTTTTCCCCTCCTTCATCCTGCTTCACTCTCTTTAACCCTCCTTCACCTTCTTTCACTCTCTGTAACCCTCCTTCATCTTGTTTCACTCTCTTTAAACCTCCTTTATCTTGTTTCACCCTCTTTAACCCTCCTTCATCTTGTTTCACTCTCTTCAACCCTCCTTCATCTTGTTTCACTCTCTTTAACCCTCCTTCATCTTGTTTCACTCTCTTTAACCCTCCTTCATCTTGTTTCACTTTCTTTCACCCTCCTTCATCTTGTTTCACTCTCTTTAACCCTCCTTTACCTTGTTTCACTCTCTTTAACCCTCCTTCATCTTGTTTCACTCTCTTTAACCCTCCTTCATCTTGTTTCACTCCCTTTAACCCTCCTTCATCTAGTTTCACTCTCTTTAACCTCCTTCACCCATCTTCACTCTCTTTAACCCTCCTTCACCTTCTTTCACTCTCTTCGACCCTCCTTCATCTTGTTTCACTCTCTTTGACCCTCCTTTATCTTGTTTCATTCTCTTTAACCCTGCTTTATCTTGTTTCACCCTCTTTAACCCTCCTTCATCTTGTTTCACTCTCATTAACCCTCCTTCATCTTGTTTCACTCTCTTGAACCCTCCTTCATCTTGTTTCACTCTCTTTAACCCTCCTTCATCTTGTTTCACTCTCTTTAACCCTCCTTCATCTTGTATCCTTCTCTTTAACCCTCCTTCATCTTGTATCCCTCTCTTTAGCCATCCTTCAGCTTGTTGCACTCTCTTTAACCCTCCTTCATCTTGTTTCCCTCTCTTTAACCCTCGTTCGTCTTGTTTCACTCTCTTTAACCCTCCTTCGTCTTGTTTCACTCTCTTTACCCCTCCTTCATCCTGCTTCACTCTCTCTTACCCTCCTTCACCTTCTTTCACTCTCTGTAACCCTCCTTCATCTTGTTTCACTCTCTTTAACCCTCCTTTATCTTGTTTCACCCTCTTTAACCCTCCTTTATCTTGTTTCACGCTCTTTAACCCTCCTTCATCTTGTTGCACTCTCTTGAACCCTCCTTCATCTTGTTTCACTCTCTTGAACCCTCCTTCATCTAGTTTCACTCTCTTTAACCCTCCTTCATCTTGTTTCACTCTCTTTTACCCTCCTTCATCTTGTTTCCCTCTCTTCAAACCTCCTTGGTCTTGTTTCACTCTCTTTAACCCTCGTTCGTCTTGTTTCACTCTCTTTAACCCTCCTTCATCTTGTTCGACTCGCTTTAACCCTCCTTCATCTTGTTTCACTCGCTTTAACCCTCCTTCATCTTGTTTCACTCTCTTTAACCGTCCTTCATCTTGTTTCACTTTCTTTAACCTTCCTTCATCTTGTTTCACTCTCTTTAACCCTCTTTCATCTTGTTTCACTCTCTTTAACACTCTTTCATCTTGTTTGACTCTCTTTAGCCATCCTTCAGCTTGTTGCACTCTCTTAGACCCTCCTTCATCTTGTTTCTCTCTCTTTAACCCTCCTTCGTCTTGTTTCCCTCTCTTCACACCTCCTTCGTCTTGTTTCACTCTCTTTAACCCTCGTTCGTCTTGTTTCACTCTCTTTAACCCTCCTTCGTCTTGTTTCACTCTCTTTAACCCTCCTTCATCTTGTTCGACTCACTTTAACCGTCATTCATCTTCTTTCACTCTCTTTATCCCTCCTTCATCTTGTTTCACTCTCTTTAACCCTCCTTCATCTTGTTTCACTCTCTTTAACCGTCCTGCATCTTGTTTCACTCTCTTTAACCATCCTTCATCTTGTTTCACTCTCTTTAACCCTCTTTCATCTTGTTTGACTCTCTTTAACCCTCCTTCATCTTGTTTGACTCTCTTTAACCCTCCTTCATTGTGTTTCACTCTCATTAATCCTCCTTCATTGTCTTTGAGTCTGTTTAACCCTCCTTCATCTTGTTCGACTCTCTTTAACCCTCCTTCATCTTGTTTCACTGTCTTCGACCCTCCTTCATCTTGTTTCAATCTCTTTACCCCACCTTCATTCTGCTTCACTCTCTTTAACCCTCCTTCATCTTGTTTCACTCTCTTTAACCCTCCTTCATCTTGTTTGACTCTCTTTAACCCTCCTTCATCTTCTTCGACTCTTTTTACCCCTCCTTCATCTTGTTTTACTCTCTTTAACCCTCCTTCATCTTGTTTCACTCGCTTTACCCCTCCTTCATTCTGCTTCACTCTCTTTAACCCTCCTTCATCTTGTTTCACTCTCTTTAACCGTCCTTCATCTTGTTTCACTCTCTTTCAATCCCCTTCATCTTGGTTCACTCCCTTTAACCCTCCTGCATCTTGTTTCGCTCTCTTTAACCCTCCTTCATCTTGTTTCACTCTCTTTAACCCTCCTTCATCTTGTTTCACTCTCTTTAACCCTCTTTCATCTTGTTTGAATCTCTTTATCCCTCCTTCGTCTTGTTTCACTCTCTTTAACCCTCCTTCGTCTTGTTTCACTCTCTTTAACCCTCCTTCATCTCGTTTCACTCTTTTTACCCCTCCTTCATCCTGCTTCACTCTCTCTTACCCTCCTTCACCTTCTTTCACTCTCTTTAACCCTCCTTTATCTTGTTTCACCCTCTTTAACCCTCCTTTATCTTGTTTCACTCTCTTTAACCCTCCTTCATCTTGTTGCACTCTCTTGAACCCTCCTTCATCTTGTTTCACTCTCTTGAACCCTCCTTCATCTTGTTTCACTCTCTTTAACCCTCCTTCATCTTGTTTCACTCTCTTTTACCCTCCTTCATCTTGTTTCCCCCTCTTCAAACCTCCTTGGTCTTGTTTCACTCTCTTTAACCCTCGTTCGTCTTGTTTCACTCTCTTTAACCCTCCTTCGTCTTGTTTCCCTCTCTTCAAACCTCCTTCGTCTTGTTTCACTCTCTTTAACCCTCGTTCGTCTTGTTTCACTCTCTTTAACCCTCCTTCGTCTTGTTTGACTCTCTTTAACCCTCCTTCATCTTGTTTCACTCTCTTTAACCCTCCTTTACCTTGTTTCACTCTCTTTAACCCTCCTTCATCTTGTTTCACTCTCTTTAACCCTCCTTCATCTTGTTTCACTCACTTTAACCCTCCTTCATCTTGTTTCACTCTTTAGCCTCCTTCATCCATCTTCACACTCTTTAACCCTCCTTCACCTTCTTTCACTCTCTTTGACCCTCCTTCATCTTGTATCCCTCTCTTTAGCCATCCTTCAGCTTGTTGCACTCTCTTTAACCCTCCTTCATCTTGTATCTCTCTCTTTAACCGTCCTTCGTCTTGTTTCCCTCTCTTCAAACCTCCTTCGTCTTGTTTCACTCTCTTTAACCTTTGTTCGTCTTGTTTCACTCTCTTTAACCCTCCTTCGTCTTGTTTCACTCTCTTTAACCCTCCTTCATCTTGTTACACTCTCTTTAACCCTCATTCAACTTGTTTCACCCTCTTTAACCCTCCTTCATCTTGTTTCACGCTCTTTAACCCTCCTTCATCTTCTTTCACTCTCTTTTCCCCTCCTTCATCCTGCTTCACTCTCTTTAACCCTCCTTCACCTTCTTTCACTCTCTGTAACCCTCCTTCATCTTGTTTCACTCTCTTTAAACCTCCTTTATCTTGTTTCACCCTCTTTAACCCTCCTTCATCTTGTTTCACTCTCTTCAACACTCCTTCATCTTGTTTCACTCTCTTTAACCCTCCTTTACCTTGTTTCACTCTCTTTAACCCTCCTTCATCTTGTTTCACTCTCTTTAACCCTCCTTCATCTTGTTTCACTCCCTTTTACCCTCCTTCATCTAGTTTCACGCTCTTTAACCTCCTTCATCCATCTTCACTCTCTTTAGCCCTCCTTCACCTTCTTTCACTCTCTTTGACCCTCCTTCATCTTGTTTCACTCTCTTTGACCCTCCTTAATCTTGTTTCATTCTCTTTAACCCTGCTTTATCTTGTTTCACCCTCTTTAACCCTCCTTCATCATGTTTCACTCTCATTAACCCTCCTTCATCTTGTTTCACTCTCTTGAACCCTCCTTCATCTTGTTTCACTCTCTTCAACCCTCCTTCATCTTGTTTCACTCTCTTTAACCCTCCTTAATCTTGTTTGACTCTCATTAACCGTCCTTCATCTTGTTACACTCTCTTTAACCCTCATGCATCTTGTTTCCCTCTCTTTAAACATCCTTCATCTTGTTTCACTCTCTTCAACCCTCCTTCATCTTGTTTCACTTTCTTTAACCCTCCTTCATCTTGTTTCACTCTCTTTAACCCTCTTTCATCTTGTTTCACTCTCTTTAGCCATCCTTCAGCTTGTTGCACTCTCTTAGACCCTCCTTCATCTTGTTTCACTCTCTTTAACCCTCTTTCATCTTGTTTGACTCTCTTTAGCCATCCTTCAGCTTGTTGCACTCTCTTAGACCCTCCTTCATCTTGTTTCTCTCTCTTTAACCCTCCTTCGTCTTGTTTCCCTCTCTTCAAACCTCCTTCGTCTTGTTTCACCCTCTTTAACCCTCCTTCATCTTGTTTCACGCTCTTTAACCCTCCTTCATCTTCTTTCACTCTCTTTTCCCCTCCTTCATCCTGCTTCACTCTCTTTAACCCTCCTTCACCTTCTTTCACTCTCTGTAACCCTCCTTCATCTTGTTTCACTCTCTTTAAACCTCCTTTATCTTGTTTCACCCTCTTTAACCCTCCTTCATCTTGTTTCACTCTCTTCAACACTCCTTCATCTTGTTTCACTCTCTTTAACCCTCCTTTACCTTGTTTCACTCTCTTTAACCCTCCTTCATCTTGTTTCACTCTCTTTAACCCTCCTTCATCTTGTTTCACTCCCTTTAACCCTCCTTCATCTAGTTTCACGCTCTTTAACCTCCTTCATCCATCTTCACTCTCTTTAGCCCTCCTTCACCTTCTTTCACTCTCTTTGACCCTCCTTCATCTTGTTTCACTCTCTTTGACCCTCCTTAATCTTGTTTCATTCTCTTTAACCCTGCTTTATCTTGTTTCACCCTCTTTAACCCTCCTTCATCATGTTTCACTCTCATTAACCCTCCTTCATCTTGTTTCACTCTCTTGAACCCTCCTTCATCTTGTTTCACTCTCTTCAACCCTCCTTCATCTTGTTTCACTCTCTTTAACCCTCCTTAATCTTGTTTGACTCTCATTAACCGTCCTTCATCTTGTTACACTCTCTTTAACCCTCATGCATCTTGTTTCCCTCTCTTTAAACATCCTTCATCTTGTTTCACTCTCTTCAACCCTCCTTCATCTTGTTTCACTTTCTTTAACCCTCCTTCATCTTGTTTCACTCTCTTTAACCCTCTTTCATCTTGTTTCACTCTCTTTAGCCATCCTTCAGCTTGTTGCACTCTCTTAGACCCTCCTTCATCTTGTTTCACTCTCTTTAACCCTCTTTCATCTTGTTTGACTCTCTTTAGCCATCCTTCAGCTTGTTGCACTCTCTTAGACCCTCCTTCATCTTGTTTCTCTCTCTTTAACCCTCCTTCGTCTTGTTTCCCTCTCTTCAAACCTCCTTCGTCTTGTTTCACTCTCTTTAACCCTCGTTCGTCTTGTTTCACTCTCTTTAACCCTCCTTCGTCTTGTTTCTCTCTCTTTAACCCTCCTTCATCTTGTTCGACTCTCTTTAACCCTCATTCATCTTGTTTCACTCTCTTTAACCCTCCTTCATCTTGTTTCACTCTCTTTAACCCTCCTTCATCTTGTTTCACTCTCTTTAACCGTCCTGCATCTTGTTTCACTCTCTTTAACCCTCCTTCATCTTGTTTCACTCTCTTTAACCCTCTTTCATCTTGTTTGACTCTCTTTATCACTCCTTGATCTTGTTTGACTCTCTTTAACCCTCCTTCATCTTGTTTGACTCTCTTTAACCCTCCTTCATTGTGTTTCACTCTCATTAATCCTCCTTCATTGTCTTCGAGTCTGTTTAACCCTCCTTCATCTTGTTCGACTCTCTTTAACCCTCCTTCATCTTGTTTCACTGTCTTCGACCCTCCTTCATCTTGTTTCAATCTCTTTACCCCTCCTTCATTCTGCTTCACTCTCTTTAACCCTCCTTCATCTTGTTTCACTCTCTTTAACCCTCCTTCATCTTGTTTGACTCTCTTTAACCCTCCTTCATCTTCTTCGACTCTTTTTACCCCTCCTTCATCTTGTTTTACTCTCTTTAACCCTCCTTCATCTTGTTTCACTCGCTTTACCCCTCCTTCATTCTGCTTCACTCTCTTTAACCCTCCTTCATCTTGTTTCACTCTCTTTAACCGTCCTTCATCTTGTTTCACTCTCTTTCAATCCCCTTCATCTTGGTTCACTCCCTTTAACCCTCCTGCATCTTGTTTCACTCCCTTTAACCCTCCTGCATCTTGTTTCACTCTCTTTAACCCTCCTTCATCGTGTTTCTCTCTCTTTAACCCTCCTTCATCTTGTGTCACTCTCTTTAACCCTCCTTCATCTTGTTTGACTCTATTTAACCCTCCTTCATCTTGTTTGACTCTCTTTAACCCTCCTTCATCGTGTTTCACTCTCATTAATCCTCCTTCATCGTCTTCGAGTCTGTTTAACCCTCCTTCATCTTGTTCGACTCTCTTTAACCCTCCTTCATCTTGTTTCAATCTCTTTACCCCTCCTTCATTCTGCTTCTCTCTCTTTAACCCTCCTTCATCTTGTTTCACTCTCTTTAACCCTCCTTCATCTTGTTTCACTCTCTTTAACCCTCCTTCATCTTGTTTGACTCTCTTTAACCCTCCTTCATCTTCTTCGACTCGTTTTACCCCTCCTTCATATTGTTTCACTCTCTTTAACCCTCCTTCATCTTGTTTCACTCAGTTTACCCCTCCTTCATTCTGCTTCACTCTCTTGAACCCTCCTTCATCGTGTTTCACTCTCTTGAACCCTCCTTCATCTTGTTTCACTGTCTTCGACCCTCCTTCATCTTGTTTCACTCTCTTTAACCCTCCTTCATCTTGTTTCACTCTCTTTACCCCTCCTTCATTCTGCTTCACTCTCTTTAACCCTCCTTCACCTTGTTTCACCCTCTTTCATCTTGTTTCACTCTCTTTAACCCTCCTTCATCTTGTTTGACTCTCTATAACCCTCCTTCATCTTGTTTCACTCGCTTTAACCCTCCTTCATCTTGTTACACTATCTTGAAACCTCCTTCATCTTGTTTCACTCTCTTTAACCCTCCATCATTCTCCTTCACTCTCTTTAACCCACCTTCATCTTATTTCACTCTCTTTAACCCTCCTTCATCTTGTTTCACTCTCTTTATCCCTCCTTCATCTTGTTTGACTCTCTTTAACCCTCCTTCATCGTGTTTCACTCTCTTTAACCCTCCTTCATCTTGTTTCAGTCTCTTTAACCCTCCTTCATCGTGTCTCAATCTCTTTAACCCTCCTTCATCGTGTTTCAATCTCTTTAACCCTCCTTCATCGTGTTTCACTCTCTTTAACCCTCCTTCATCTTGTTTCACTGTCTTCGACCCTCCTTCATCTTGTTTCACTCTCTTTAACCCTCCTTCATCTTGTTTCACTCTCTTTATCCCTCCTTCATCCTGCTTCACTCTCTTTAACCCTCCTTCATCTTGTTACGTTAACTTGAAACCTCCTTCATCTTGTTTCACTCTCTTTAACCCTCCATCATTCTCCTTCACTCTCTTTAACCCACCTTCATCTTATTTCACTCTCTTTAACCCTCCTTCATCTTGTTTCACTCTCTTTAACCCTCCTTCATCTTGTTTGACTCTCTTTAACCCTCCTTCATCGTGTTTCACTCTCTTTAACCCTCCTTCATCTTGTTTCACTCTCTTTAACCCTCCTTCATCGTGTTTCAATCTCTTTAACCCTCCTTCATCTTGTTTCACTCTCTTTAACCCTCCTTCATCTTGTTTTGCTGTCTTCGACCCTCCTTCATCTTGTTTCACTCTCTTTAACCCTCCTTCATCTTGTTTCACTCTCTTTACCCCTCCCTCATTCTGCTTCACTCTCTTTAACCCTCCTTCATCCTGTTTCACTCTCTTTAACGCTCCTTCATCTTGTTTGACTCTCTTTAACCCTCGTTCATCTTGTTTGACTCTCTTTAACCCTCCTTCATCTTGTTTCGCTGTCTTCGACCCTCCTTCATCTTGTTTCACTCTCTTTAACCCTCCTTCATCGTGTTTCACTCTCCTTAACCCTCCTTCATCTTGTTTCACTCGCTTTAACCCTCCTTCATCTTGTTTCACTCGCTTTAACCCTCCTTCATCTTGTTACACTCTCTTGAACCCTCCTTCATCTTGTTTCACTCTCTTTATCCCTCCTTCATCTTGGTTCACTCCCTTTAACACTCCTGCATCTTGTTTCACTCTCTTTAACCCTCCTTTATCGTGTTCGACTCTCTTTAACCCTCCGTCATCTTTTTTCACTCTCTTTAACCCTCCTTCATTCTGCTTCAATCTCTTTAACCCTACTTCATCTTGTTTCATTCTCTTTAACCCTCCTTCATCTTGTTTCACTGTCTTCGACCCGCCTTCATCTTGTTTCACTCTCTTTAACCCTCCTTCATCTTGTTTCACTCTCTTTACCCCTCCTTCATTCTGCTTCACTCTCTTTAACCATCCTTCACCTTGTTTCACTCTCTTTAACCCTCCTTTATTTTATTTCACTCTCTTGAACCCTCCTTCATATTGTTTCACTCTCTTTAACCCTCGTTCATCTTGTTTGACTCTCTTTAACCCTCCTTCATCTTGTTTGACTCTCTTTAACCCTCCTTCATCTTGTTTGACTCTCTTTATCCCTCCTTCATCGTGTTTCACTCTGTTTAACCCTCCTTCATCTTGTTTAACTCTTTTTAACCCTCCTTCATCTTGTTCGACTCTCTTTAACCCTCGTCCATCTTGTTTCACTCTCTTTAACCGTCCTTCATCTTGTTTCACTATCTTTAACCCCCCTTCATCTTGGTTCACTCTCTTTAACCCTCTTTCAACTTGTTTGACTCTCTTTATCCCTCCATGATCTTGTTTGACTCTCTTTAACCCTCCTTCATCGTGTTTCTCTCTCTTTAACCCTCCTTCATCTTGTTTCACTCTCTTTAACCCTCCTTCATCTTGTTTCACTCTCTTTAACCCTCCTTCATCTTGTTTCACTCTCTTTAACCCTCCTTCATCTTGTTTGACTCTCTTTAACCCTCCTTCATCGTGTTTCACTCTCATTAATCCTCCTTCATCTTCTTCGAGTCTCTTTAACCTTCCTTCATCTTGTTCGACTATCTTTAACCCTCCTTCATCTTCTTCGACTCTCTTTAACCCTCCTTCATCTTGTTTAACTCTCTATAACCCTGCTTAATCTTGTTTCCCTCTCTTTAACCCTCCTTCATCTTGTTTCACTCTCTTTCACCAGCCTTCATCTTGTTTCGCTCCCTTTAACCCTCCAGCATCTTGTTTCACTCTCTTTCACCCTCCTTCATCTTGTTTCACTCTCTTTGACCCTCTTTCATCTTGTTTTACTCTCTTTATCCCTCCTTCATCGTGTTTCTCTCTCTTTAACCCTCCTTCATCTTGTTTCACTCTCTTTAACACTCCTTCATCTTGTTTAACTCTCTATAACCCTGCTTAATCTTGTTTCTCTCTCTTTAACCCTCCTTCATCTTGTTTGACTCTCTTTATCCCTCCTTGATCTTGTTTGACTCTCTTTAACACTCCTTCATCGTGTTTCTCTCTCTTTAACACTCCTTCATCGTGTTTCTCTCTCTTTAACCCTCCTTCATTCTGCTTCAATCTCTTCAACCCTCCTTCATCTTGTTTCACTGTCTTCGACCCTCCTTCATCTTGTTTCACTCTCTTTAACCCTCCTTTATCGTGTTCGACTCTCTTTAACCCTCCTTCACCTTGTTTCACTCTCTTTAACCCTCCTTTATTTTATTTCACTCTCTTGAACCCTCCTTCATATTGTTTCACTCTCTTTAACCCTCGTTCATCTTGTTTGACTCTCTTTAACCCTCCTTCATCTTGTTTGACTCTCTTTCACCCTCCTTCGTCTTGTTTCACTCTCTTTAACCCTCCTTTATCGTGTTCGACTCTCTTTAACCCTCCGTCATCTTTTTTCACTCTATTTAACCCTCCTTCATTCTGCTTCAATCTCTTTAACCCTACTTCATCTTGTTTCACTCTCTTTAACCCTCCTTCATCTTGTTTCACTGTCTTCGACCCGCCTTCATCTTGTTTCACTCTCTTCAACCCACCTTCATCTTATTTCACTCTCTTTACCCCTCCTTCATTCTGCTTCTCTCTCTTTAACCCTCCTTCATCTTGTTTCACTCTCTTTAACCCTCCTTCATCTTGTTTCACTCTCTTTAACACTCCTTCATCTTGTTTGACTCTCTTTAACCCTCCTTCATCTTCTTCGACTCGTTTTACCCCTCCTTCATATTGTTTCACTCTCTTTAACCCTCCTTCATCTTGTTTCACTCTCTTTAACCCTCCTTCATCTTGTCTGACTCTCTTTAACCCTCCTTAATCTTGTTTGACTCTCTTTAACCCTCCTTCATCTTGTTTCACTCTCTTTAACCCTCCTTCATTTTGTTTCACTCTCTTTAACCCTCCTTCATCTTGTTCGATTCTCTTTAACCCTCCTTCATCTTGTTTGACTCTCTTTAACCCTCCTTCATCTTGTTTCAATCTCTTTACCCCTCCTTCATTCTGCTTCACTCTCTTTAACCCTCCTTCACCTTGTTTCACTCTCTTTAACCGTCGTTCATCTTGTTTGACTCTCTTTCACCCTCCTTCATCTTGTTTGACTCTCTTTATCACTCCTTCATCGTGTTTCACTCTGTTTAACCCTCCTTCATCTTGTTTAACTCTTTTTAACCCTCCTTCATCTTGTTCGACTCTCTTTAACCCGCCTCCATCTTGTTTCACTCTCTTTAACCGTCCTTCACCTTGTTTCACTCTCTTTAACCCTCCTTCATCTTGTTTGACTCTCTTTCACCCTCCTTCATCTTGTTTCACTCTCTTTAACCCTCCTTCATTCTGCTTCAATCTCTTTAACCCTACTTCATCTTGTTTCACTCTCTTTCACCATCCTTTATCTTGTTTCACTCCCTGTAACCCTCCGGCATCTTGTTTCACTCTCTTTAACCCTTCTTAATCTTGTTTCACTCTCTTTAACCCTCTTTCATCTTGTTTTACTCTCTTTATCCCACCTTCATCGTGTTTCTCTCTCTTTAACCCTCCTTCATCTTGTTTCACTCTCTTTAACCCTCCTTCATCTTGTTTCACTCTCTTTCATCATCCTTCATCTTGTTTCACTCTCTTTAACCCTCCTTCATCTTGTTTCACTCTCTTTAACACTCCTTTATCTTGTTTAACTCTCTATAACCCTGCTTAATCTTGTTTCCCTCTCTTTAACCCTCCTTCATCTTGTTTCACTCTCTTTCACCATCCTTCATCTTGGTTCACTCCCTTTAACACTCCTGCATCTTGTGTCACTCTCTTTAACCCTCCTTCATCTTGTTTCGCTCTCGTTAACCCTCCTTCGTCTTGTTTCACTCTCTTTAACCCTCCTTCGTCTTGTTTCACTCTCTTTAACCCTCCTTTATCGTGTTCGACTCTCTTTAACCCTCCTTCATCTTTTTTCACTCTCTTTAACCCTCCTTCATTCTGCTTCAATCTCTTTAACCCTACTTCATCTTGTTTCACTCTCTTTAACCCTCCTTCATCTTGTTTCACTGTCTTCGACCCTCCTTCATCTTGTTTCACTCTCTTTAACCCTCCTTCATCTTGTTTCACTCTCTTTAACCCTCCTTTATTTTATTTCACTCTCTTGAACCCTCCTTCATATTGTTTCACTCTTTTTAACCCTCGTTCATCTTGTTTGACTCTCTTTAACCCTCCTTCATCTTGTTTGACTCTCTTTAACCCTCCTTCATCGTGTTTCACCCTGTTTAACCCTCCTTCATCTTGTTTAACTCTTTTTAACCCTCCTTCATCTTGTTCGACTCTCTTTAACCCGCCTCCATCTTGTTTCACTCTCTTTAACCCTCCTTCGTCTTGTTTCACTCTCTTTAACCCTCCTTTATCGTGTTCGACTCTCTATAACCCTGCTTAATCTTGTTTCCCTCTCTTTAACCCTCCTTCATCTTGTTTCACTCTCTTTCACCATCCTTCATCTTGGTTCACTCCCTTTAACACTCCTGCATCTTGTGTCACTCTCTTTAACCCTCCTTCATCTTGTTTCGCTCTCTTTAACCCTCCTTCATTCTGCTTCAATCTCTTTAACCCTACTTCATCTTGTTTCACTCTCTTTAACCCTCCTTCATCTTGTTTCAATCTCTTTACCCCTCCTTCATTCTGCTTCACTCTCTTTAACCCTCCTTCACCTTGTTTCACTCTCTTTAACCCTCCTTTATTTTATTTCACTCTCTTGAACCCTCCTTCATATTGTTTTACTCTCTTTAACCCTCGTTCATCTTGTTTGACTCTCTTTAATCCTCCTTCATCTTGTTTGTCTCTCTTTATCCCTCCTTCATCGTGTTTGACTCTGTTGAACCCCCCTTCATCTTGGTTCACTCCCTTTAACCCTCCTGCATCTTGTTTCACTCTCTTTAACCCTCCTTCATCTTGTTTCACTCTCTTTAACCCTCTTTCATCTTGTTTGACTCTCTTTATCCCTCCATGATCTTGTTTGACTCTCTTTAACCCTCCTTCATCGTGTTTCTCTCTCTTTAACCCTCCTTCATCTTGTTTCACTCTCTTTAACCCTCCTTCATCTTGTTACACTCTCTTTAACCCTCCTTCATCTTGTTTCACTCTCTTTAACCCTCCTTCATCTTGTTTGACTCTCTTTAACCCTCCTTGATCGTGTTTCACTCTCATTAATCCTCCTTCATCTTCTTCGAGTCTCTTTAACCCTCCTTCATCTTGTTCGACTCTCTTTAACCCTCCTTCATCTTCTTCGACTCTCTTTAACCCTCCTTCATTTTGTTTCACTCTCTTTCACCATCCTTTATCTTGTTTCACTCCCTTTAACCCTCCGGCATCTTGTTTCACTCTCTTTAACCCTTCTTAATCTTGTTTCACTCTCTTTAACCCTTCTTAATCTTGTTTCACTCTCTTTAACCCTCTTTCATCTTGTTTTACTCTCTTTATCCCACCTTCATCGTGTTTCTCTCTCTTTAACCCTCCTTCGTCTTGTTTAACTCTCTTTAACCCTCCTTCATCTTGTTTCACTCTCTTTCATCATCCTTCATCTTGTTTCACTTTCTTTAACCCTCCTTCATCTTGTTTCACTCTCTTTAACACTCCTTCATCTTGTTTAACTCTCTATAACCCTGCTTAATCATGTTTCCCTCTTTTTAACCCTCCTTCATCTTGTTTCACCCTCTTTCACCATCCTTCATCTTGTTTCACTCCCTTTAACCCTCCAGCATCTTGTTTCACTCTCTTTAACCCTCCTTCATCTTCTTTCACTCTCTTTGACCCTCTTTCATCTTGTTTTACTCTCTTTATCCCTCCTTCATCGTGTTTCTCTCTCTTTAACCCTCCTTCATCTTGTTTGACTCTCTTTAACACTCCTTCATCTTGTTTAACTCTCTATAACCCTGCTTAATCTTGTTTCTCTCTCTTTAACCCTCCTTCATCTTGTTTCACATTCTTCAACGCTCCTTCATCTTGTTTCACTCTCTTTAACCATCCTTCATCTTGTTTCACTCTCTTTAACCCTCTTTCATCTTGTTTGACGCTCTTTATCCCTCCTTGATCTTGTTTGACTCTCTTTAACACTCCTTCATCTTCTTTCGCAATCGTTAACCCTCCTTCGTCTTGTTTCACTCTCATAACCCTCCTTCGTCTTGTTTCACTGTCTTCGACCCTCCTTCATCTTGTTTCACTCTCTTTAACCCTCCTTCATCTTGTTTCACTCTCTTTACCCCTCCTTCATTCTGCTTCACTCTCTTTAACCCTCCTTCATTTTGTTTCACTCTCTTTAACCCTCCTTTATCTTATTTCACTCTCTTTAACCCTCCTTCATCTTGTTTGACTCTCTTTAACCCTCCTTCATCTTCTTTGACTCTGTTTAACCCTCCTTCATCGTGTTTCACTCTCTTTAACCCTCCTTCATCTTGTTTCACTCTCTTTAACCCTCCTTCATCTTGTTCGACTCTCTTTAACCCGCCTTCACCTTGTTTCACTCTCTTTAACAGTCCTTCATCTTGTTTCACTCTCTTTAACCCCCCTTCATCTTGGTTCACTCTCTTTAACCCTCCTTCATCTTGTTTCACTCTCTTTAACCCTCCTTCATCTTGTTTCACTCTCATTATCCCTCCTTCATCTTGTTTGTCTCTCTTTAACCCTCCTTCATCTTCTTCGACTCTCTTTAACCCTCCTTCATCTTGTTTCACTCTCATTAACCCTCCTTCATCTTGTTTGTCTCTCTTTAACCCTCCTTCATCTTCTTCGACTCTCTTTAACCCTCCTTCATCTTGTTTCACTCTCTTTCACCATCCTTCATCTTGTTTCACTCCCTTTAACCCTCCTTCGTCTTGTTTCACTCTCTTTAACCCTCCTTCATCGTGTTCGACTCTCTTTAACCCTCCTTCATTCTTTTTCACTCTCTTTAACCCTCCTTCATCTTGTTTGACTCTCTTTAACCCTCCTTCATCTTCTTTGACTCTCTTTAACCCTCCTTCATCGTGTTTCACTCTCTTTAACCCTCCTTCATCTTGTTTCACTCTCTTTAACCCTCCTTCATCTTGTTCGACTCTCTTTAACCCGCCTTCATCTTGTTTCACTCTCTTTAACAGTCCTTCATCTTGTTTCACTCTCTTTAACCCCCCTTCATCTTGGTTCACTCTCTTTAACCCTCCTTCATCTTGTTTCACTCTCTTTAACCCTCCTTCATCTTTTTTCACTCTCATTATCCCTCCTTCATCTTGTTTGTCTCTCTTTAACCCTCCTTCATCTTCTTCGACTCTCTTTAACCCTCCTTCATCTTGTTTCACTCTCATTAACCCTCCTTCATCTTGTTTGTCTCTCTTTAACCCTCCTTCATCTTCTTCGACTCTCTTTAACCCTCCTTCATCTTGTTTCACTCTCTTTCACCATCCTTCATCTTGTTTCACTCCCTTTAACCCTCCTTCGTCTTGTTTCACTCTCTTTAACCCTCCTTCATCGTGTTCGACTCTCTTTAACCCTCCTTCATTCTTTTTCACTCTCTTTAACCCTTCTTAATCTTGTTTCACTCTCTTTAACCCTCTTTCATCTTGTTTTACTCTCTTTATCCCACCTTCATCGTGTTTCTCTCTCTTTAACCCTCCTTCATCTTGTTTCACTCTCTTTAACCCTCCTTCATCTTGTTTCACTCTCTTTCACCATCCTTCATCTTGTTTCACTCTCTTTAACCCTCCTTCATCTTGTTTCACTCTCGTTAACTCTCCTTCGTCTTGTTTCAATCTCATTAATCCTCCTTCATCTTCTTCGAGTCTCTTTAACCCTCCTTCATCTTGCTTCACTCTCTTTCACCATCCTTCATCTTGTTTCACTCCCTTTAACCCTCCTGCATCTTGTTTCACTCTCTTTAACCCTTCTTCATCTTGTTTCACTCTCTTTAACCCTCTTTCATCTTGTTTTACTCTCTTTATCCCACCTTCATCGTGTTTCTCTCTCTTTAACCCTCCTTCATCTTGTTTCACTCTCTTTATTCCTCCTTGATCTTGTTTGACTCTCTTTAACCCTCCTTCATCGTGTTTCTCTCTCTTTAACCCTCCTTCATCTTGTTTCACTCTCTTTAACCCTCCTTCATCTTGTTTGACTCTCTTTAACACTCCTTCATCTTGTTTGACTCTCTTTAACCCTCCTTCATCTTGTTTCAATCTCTTTACCCCTCCTTCATTCTGCTTCACTCTCTTTAACCCTCCTTCATCGTGTTTCACTCTCATTAATCCTCCTTCATCTTCTTCGAGTCTCTTTAACCCTCCTTCATCTTGTTCGACTCTCTTTCACCCTCCTGCATCTTGTTTCACTGTCTTCGACCCTCCTTCATCTTGTTTCACTCTCTTTAACCCTCCTTCATCTTGTTTCAATCTCTTTACCCCTCCTTCATTCTGCTTCACTCTCTTTAACCCTCCTTCATCTTGTTTCACTCTCTTTAACCCTCCTTCATCGTGTTTCACTCGCTTTAACGCTCCTTCATCTTGTTTCACTCTCTTTCATCATCCTTCATCTTGTTTCACTCTCTTTAACCCTCCCTCATCTTGTTTCACTCTCTTTAACACTCCTTCATCTTGTTTAACTCTCTATACCCCTGCTTAATCTTGTTTCCCTCTCTTTAAACCTCCTTCATCTTGTTTCACTCTCTTTCACCATCCTTCATCTTGTTTCACTCCCTTCAACCCTCCAGCATCTTGTTTCACTCTCTTTAACCCTCCTTCATCTTGTTTCACTCTCTTTGACCCTCTTTCATCTTGTTTTACTCTCCTTATCCCTCCTTCATCGTGTTTCTCTCTCTTTAACCCTCCTTCATCTTGTCTGACTCCCTTTAACCCTCCTTAATCTTGTTTGACTCTCTTTAACCCTCCTTCATTTTGTTTCACTCTCTTTCACCCTCCTTCATCTTGTTTGACTCTCTTTAAACCTCCTTCATCTTGTTTGACTCTCTTTAACCCTCCTTCATCTTATTTCACTCTCTTGAACATTCCTTCATCTTGTTTAACTCTCTATAACCCTGTTTAATCTTGTTTCTCTCTCTTTAACCCTCCTTCATTTTGTTTCACATTCTTTAACGCTCCTTCATCTTTTTTGACTCTCTTTAAGCCTCCTTCATCGTGTTTCACTCTCATTAATCCTCCTTCATCTTCTTCGAGTCTCTTTAACCCTCCTTCATCTTGTTCGACTCTCTTTAACCCTCCTTCATCTTGTTTCACTCTCTTTAACACTCCTTCATCTTGTTTCACTCTCTTTAATGCTCCTTAATCTTGTTTCTCTCACTTTATCCCACCTTCATCGTGTTTCTCTCTCTTTAACCCTCCTTCATCTTGTTTCACTCTCTTTAACCCTCCTTCATCTTGTTTCACTCTCTTTCACCATCCTTCATCTTGTTTCACTCTCTTTAACCCTCCTTCATCTTGTTTCACTCTCGTTAACTCTCCTTCGTCTTGTTTCAATCTCATTAATCCTCCTTCATCTTCTTCGAGTCTCTTTAACCCTCCTTCATCTTGCTTCACTCTCTTTCACCATCCTTCATCTTGTTTCACTCCCTTTAACCCTCCTGCATCTTGTTTCACTCTCTTTAACCCTTCTTCATCTTGTTTCACTCTCTTTAACCCTCTTTCATCTTGTTTTACTCTCTTTATCCCACCTTCATCGTGTTTCTCTCTCTTTAACCCTCCTTCATCTTGTTTCACTCTCTTTATTCCTCCTTGATCTTGTTTGACTCTCTTTAACCCTCCTTCATCGTGTTTCTCTCTCTTTAACCCTCCTTCATCTTGTTTCACTCTCTTTAACCCTCCTTCATCTTGTTTGACTCTCTTTAACACTCCTTCATCTTGTTTGACTCTCTTTAACCCTCCTTCATCTTGTTTCAATCTCTTTAACCCTCCTTCATTCTGCTTCACTCTCTTTAACCCTCCTTCATCGTGTTTCACTCTCATTAATCCTCCTTCATCTTCTTCGAGTCTCTTTAACCCTCCTTCATCTTGTTCGACTCTCTTTCACCCTCCTGCATCTTGTTTCACTGTCTTCGACCCTCCTTCATCTTGTTTCACTCTCTTTAACCCTCCTTCATCTTGTTTCAATCTCTTTACCCCTCCTTCATTCTGCTTCACTCTCTTTAACCCTCCTTCATCTTGTTTCACTCTCTTTAACCCTCCTTCATCGTGTTTCACTCGCTTTAACGCTCCTTCATCTTGTTTCACTCTCTTTCATCATCCTTCATCTTGTTTCACTCTCTTTAACCCTCCCTCATCTTGTTTCACTCTCTTTAACACTCCTTCATCTTGTTTAACTCTCTATACCCCTGCTTAATCTTGTTTCCCTCTCTTTAAACCTCCTTCATCTTGTTTCACTCTCTTTTACCATCCTTCATCTTGTTTCACTCCCTTCAACCCTCCAGCATCTTGTTTCACTCTCTTTAACCCTCCTTCATCTTGTTTCACTCTCTTTGACCCTCTTTCATCTTGTTTTACTCTCCTTATCCCTCCTTCATCGTGTTTCTCTCTCTTTAACCCTCCTTCATCTTGTCTGACTCCCTTTAACCCTCCTTAATCTTGTTTGACTCTCTTTAACCCTCCTTCATTTTGTTTCACTCTCTTTCACCCTCCTTCATCTTGTTTGACTCTCTTTAACCCTCCTTCATCTTATTTCACTCTCTTGAACATTCCTTCATCTTGTTTAACTCTCTATAACCCTGTTTAATCTTGTTTCTCTCTCTTTAACCCTCCTTCATTTTGTTTCACATTCTTTAACGCTCCTTCATCTTTTTTGACTCTCTTTAAGCCTCCTTCATCGTGTTTCACTCTCATTAATCCTCCTTCATCTTCTTCGAGTCTCTTTAACCCTCCTTCATCTTGTTCGACTCTCTTTAACCCTCCTTCATCTTGTTTCACTCTCTTTAACACTCCTTCATCTTGTTTCACTCTCTTTAATGCTCCTTAATCTTGTTTCTCTCACTTTAACCCTCCTTCATCTTGTTTCACATTCTTTAACCCTCCTTCATCTTGTTTCACTCTCTTTAATCCTCCTTCAGCTTGTTGCACTCTCTTTAACCCTCCTTCATCTTGTTTCTGTCTTTAACTTTCTTTCATCTTGTTTTACTCTCTTTATCCCACCTTCATCGTGTTTCTCTCTCTTTTACCCTCCTTCATCTTGTTTCACTCTCTTTCACCCTCCTTCATCTTGCTTCACTCTCTTTCACCATCCTTCATCTTGTTTCACTCTCTTTCACCATCCTTCATTTTGTTTCACTCTCTTTAACCCTCCTTCATCTTGTCTGACTCTCTTTAACCCTCCTTCATCTTGTTTGACTCTCTTTAACCCTCCTTCATCTTGTTTCACTCTCTTTAACCCTCCTTCATCTTGTTTCACTCTCTTTAACCCTCCTTCATCTTGTTTCACTCTCTTTAGCCCTCCTTCATCTTGTTTCACTCTCTTTGACCATTCTTCATCTTGTTTCACTCTCTTTAACCCTCCTTCATCTTGTTTCACTCTCTTTAACGCTCCTTAATCTTGTTTCTCTAACTTTAACGCTCCATATTGTTTCACATTCTTGAACCCTCCATCATCTTGTTTCACTCTCTCTAACCCTCCTTCATCTTGTTTCACTCTCTTTAACCCTCCTTCATCTTGTTTCACTCTCTTTAACACTCCTTCATCTTGTTTCACTCTCTTTAACGCTCCTTAATCTTGTTTCTCTCACTTTAACCCTCCTTCATCTTGTTTCACATTCTTTAACCCTCCTTCATCTTGTTTCACTCTCTTTAATCCTCCTTCAGCTTGTTGCACTCTCTTTAACCCTCCTTCATCTTGTTTCTGTCTTTAACCTTCTTTCATCTTGTTTTACTCTCTTTATCCCACCTTCATCGTGTTTCTCTCTCTTTTACCCTCCTTCATCTTGTTTCACTCTCTTTCACCCTCCTTCATATTGTTTCACTCTCTTTCACCATCCTTCATCTTGTTTCACTCTCTTTAACCCTCCTTCATTTTGTTTCACTCTCTTTAACCCTCCTTCATCTTGTCTGACTCTCTTTAACCCTCCTTCATCTTGTTTGACTCTCTTTAACCCTCCTTCATCTTGTTTCACTCTCTTCAACCCTCCTTCATTTTGTTTCACTCTCTTTAACCCTCCTTCATCTTGTTTAACTCTCTATAACCCTGCTTAATCTTGTTTCCCTCTATTTAACCCTCCTTCATCTTGTTTCACTCTCTTTCACCATCCTTCATCTTGTTTCACTCCCTTTAACCCTCCAGCATCTTGTTTCACTCTCTTTAACCCTCCTTCATCTTGTTTCACTCTCTTTGACCCTCTTTCATCTTGTTTTACTCTCTTTATCCCTCCTTCATCGTGTTTCTCTCTCTTTAACCCTCCTTCATCTTGTTTAATTCTCTTTAACACTCCTTCATCTTGTCTGACTCTCTTTAACCCTCCTTAATCTTGTTTGACTCTCTTTAACCCTCCTTCATCTTGTTTCACTCTCTTTAACCCTCCTTCATTTGTTTCACTCTCTTTAACCCTCCTTCATCTTGTTTGACTCTCTTTAACCCCCCCTTCATCTTTTTTAACTCTCTTTAACCCTCCTTTATCTTGTTTCTCTCTCTTTAACCCTCCTTCATCTTGTTTCACTCTCTTTAACCCTCCTTCATCTTGTTTCCCTCTCATTACCCCTCCTTCATTCTGCTTCACTCTCTTTAACCCTCCTTCATCTTGTTTCACTCTCTTTAACCCCCCTTCATCTTGTTTCACTCTCTTTAACACTCCTTCATCTTGTTTCACTCTCTTTAACGCTCCTTAATCTTGTTTCTCTAACTTTAACCCTCCATATTGTTTCACATTCTTTAACCCTCCTTCATCTTGTTTCACTCTCTCTAACCCTCCTTCATCTTGTTTCACTCTCTTTAACACTCCTTCATCTTGTTTCACTCTCTTTAACGCTCATTAATCTTGTTTCTCTCACTTTAACCCTCCTTCATCTTGTTTCACATTCTTCAACCCTCCTTCATCTTGTTTCACTCTCTTTAATCCTCCTTCAGCTTGTTGCACTCTCTTTAACCCTCCTTCATCTTGTTTCTGTCTTTAACCTTCTTTCATGTTGTTTTACTCTCTTTATCCCACCTTCATCGTGTTTCTCTCTCTTTTACCCTCCTTCATTTTGTTTCACTCTCTTTCACCCTCCTTCATATTGTTTCACTCTCTTTCACCATCCTTCATCTTGTTTCACTCTCTTTAACCCTCTTTCATCTTGTTTGACTCTCTTTAACCCTCCTTCATCTTGTTTCACTCTCTTTAACCCTCCTTCATTTTGTTTCACTCTCTTTAACCCTCCTTCATCTTGTCTGACTCTCTTTAACCCTCCTTAATCTTGTTTGACTCTCTTTAACCCTCCTTCATCTTGTTTCACTCTCTTTAACCCTCCTTCATTTTGTTTCACTCTCTTTAACCCTCCTTCATCTTGTTTGACTCTTTTTAACCCTCCTTCATCGTGTTTCACTCGCTTTAACGCTCCTTCATCTTGTTTCACTCTCTTTCTTCATCCTTCATCTTGTTTCACTCTCTTTAACCCTCCTTCATCTTGTTTCACTCTCTTTAACACTCCTTCATCTTGTTTAACTCTCTATACCCCTGCTTAATCTTGTTTCCCTCTCTTTAAACCTCCTTCATCTTGTTTCACTCTCTTTCACCATCCTTCATCTTGTTTCACTCCCTTCAACCCTCCAGCATCTTGTTTCACTCTCTTTAACCCTCCTTCATCTTGTTTCACTCTCTTTGACCCTCTTTCATCTTGTTTTACTCTCTTTATCCCTCCTTCATCGTGTTTCTCTCTCTTTAACCCTCCTTCATCTTGTTTCACTCTCTTTAACCCTCCTTCATCTTGTCTGACTCCCTTTAACCCTCCTTAATCTTGTTTGACTCTCTTTAACCCTCCTTCATTTTGTTTCACTCTCTTTAACCCTCCTTCATCTTGTTTGACTCTCTTTAAACCTCCTTCATCTTGTTTGACTCTCTTTAACCCTCCTTCATCTTATTTCACTTTCTTGAACATTCCTTCATCTTGTTTCACTCTCTTTAATGCTCCTTAATCTTGTTTCTCTCACTTTAACCCTCCTTCATCTTGTTTCACATTCTTTAACCCTCCTTCATCTTGTTTCACTCTCTTTAATCCTCCTTCAGCTTGTTGCACTCTTTTAACCCTCCTTCATCTTGTTTCTGTCTTTAACCTTCTTTCATCTTGTTTTACTCTCTTTATCCCACCTTCATCGTGTTTCTCTCTCTTTTACCCTCCTTCATCTTGTTTCACTCTCTTTCACCCTCCTTCATATTGTTTCACTCTCTTTCACCATCCTTCATCTTGTTTCACTCTCTTTAACCCTCCTTCATTTTGTTTCACTCTCTTTAACCCTCCTTCATCTTGTCTGACTCTCTTTAACCCTCCTTCATCTTGTTTCACTCTCTTTAACCCTCCTTCATCTTGTTTCACTCTCTTTAACCCTTCTTCATCGTGTTTCATTCGCTTTAACGCTCCTTCATCTTGTTTCACTCTCTTTCATCATCCTTCATCTTGTTTCACTCTCTTTAACCCTCCTTCATCTTGTTTCACTCTCTTTAACACTCCTTCATCTTGTCTGACTCTCTTTAACCCTCCTTAATCTTGTTTGACTCTCTTTAACCCTCCTTCATCTTGTTTCACTCTCTTTAACCCTCCTTCATTTGTTTCACTCTCTTTAACCCTCCTTCATCTTGTTTGACTCTCTTTAACCCCCCCTTCATCTTTTTTAACTCTCTTTAACCCTCCTTTATCTTGTTTCTCTCTCTTTAACCCTCCTTCATCTTGTTTCACTCTCTTTAACCCTCCTTCATCTTGTTTCCCTCTCATTACCCCTCCTTCATTCTGCTTCACTCTCTTTAACCCTCCTTCATCTTGTTTCACTCTCTTTAACCCCCCTTCATCTTGTTTCACTCTCTTTAACGCTTCTTAATCTTGTTTCTCTAACTTTAACCCTCCATATTGTTTCACATTCTTTAACCCTCCATCATCTTGTTTCACTCTCTCTAACCCTCCTTCATCTTGTTTCACTCTCTTTAACGCTCCTTCATCTTGTTTCACTCTCTTTAACACTCCTTCATCTTGTTTCACTCTCTTTAACGCTCATTAATCTTGTTTCTCTCACTTTAACCCTCCTTCATCTTGTTTCACATTCTTTAACCCTCCTTCATCTTGTTTCACTCTCTTTAATCCTCCTTCAGCTTGTTGCACTCTCTTTAACCCTCCTTCATCTTGTTTCTGTCTTTAACCTTCTTTCATCTTGTTTTACTCTCTTTATCCCACCTTCATCGTGTTTCTCTCTCTTTTACCCTCCTTCATCTTGTTTCACTCTCTTTAACCCTCCTTCATTTTGTTTCACTCTCTTTAACCATCCTTCCGCTTGTTGCACTCTCTTTAACCCTCCTTCATCTTGTTTCTCTCTCTTTAACCCTCCTTCATCTTGTTTCACTCTTTAACCCGCCTTCATCTTGTTACACTCTCTTTGACCATCCTTCCTCTTGTTTCACTGTCTTTGACCCACCTTCATCTTGTTTCACTCTCTTTGACCATCCTTCATCTTGTTTCACTGCCTTTGACCCTCCTTCATCTTGTTTCACTCTCTTTAACCCTCCTTCATCTTGTTTCACTCTCTTTAACCCTCCTTTAACTTATTTCACTCTCTTTAACCCTCCTTCATCTTGTTTCACTCTCTTTAACCCTCGTACATCTTGTCTGACTCTCTTTAACCCTCCTTCATCTTGTTTCACTCTCTTTAACCCTCCTTCATCTTGTTCGACTCTCTTTAACCCGCCTTCATCTTGTTTCACTCTCTTTAACCGTCCTTCATCTTGTTTCACTCAATTTAACCTCCCTTCATCTTGGTTCACTCCCCTTAACCCTCCTGCATCTTGTTTCACGCTCTTTAACCCTCTTTCATCTTGTTTCACTCTCTTTAACCCTCGTACATCTTGTTTCACTCTCTTTAACACTCCTTCATCTTGTTTAACTCTCTATAACCCTGCTTAATCTTGTTTCCCTCTCTTTAACCCTCCTTCATCTTGTTTCATTCTCTTTAACCCTCCTTCATTTGTTTCACTCTCTTTAACCCTCCTTCATCTTGTTTGACTCTCTTTAACCCCCCCTTCATCTTTTTTAACTCTCTTTAACCCTCCTTTATCTTGTTTCTCTCTCTTTAACCCTCCTTCATCTTGTTTCACTCTCTTTAACCCTCCTTCATCTTGTTTCCCTCTCATTACCCCTCCTTCATTCTGCTTCACTCTCTTTAACCCTCCTTCATCTTGTTTCACTCTCTTTAACCCCCCTTCATCTTGTTTCACTCTCTTTAACGCTCCTTAATCTTGTTTCTCTAACTTTAACCCTCCATATTGTTTCACATTCTTTAACCCTCCATCATCTTGTTTCACTCTCTCTAACCCTCCTTCATCTTGTTTCACTCTCTTTAACGCTCCTTCATCTTGTTTCACTCTCTCTAACCCTCCTTCATCTTGTTTCACTCTCTTTAACGCTCCTTCATCTTGTTTCACTCTCTTTAACACTCCTTCATTTTGTTTCACTCTCTTTAACGCTCATTAATCTTGTTTCTCTCACTTTAACCCTCCTTCATCTTGTTTCACATTCTTTAACCCTCCTTCATCTTGTTTCACTCTCTTTAATCCTCCTTCAGCTTGTTGCACTCTCTTTAACCCTCCTTCATCTTGTTTCTGTCTTTAACCTTCTTTCATCTTGTTTTACTCTCTTTATCCCACCTTCATCGTGTTTCTCTCTCTTTTACCCTCCTTCATCTTGTTTCACTCTCTTTCACCCTCCTTCATATTGTTTCACTCTCTTTCACCATCCTTCATCTTGTTTCACTCTCTTTAACCCTCCTTCATTTTGTTTCACTCTCTTTAACCATCCTTCCGCTTGTTGCACTCTCTTTAACCCTCCTTCATCTTGTTTCTCTCTCTTTAACCCTCCTTCATCTTGTTTCACTCTTTAACCCGCCTTCATCTTGTTACACTCTCTTTGACCATCCTTCCTCTTGTTTCACTGTCTTTGACCCACCTTCATCTTGTTTCACTCTCTTTGACCATCCTTCATCTTGTTTCACTGCCTTTGACCCTCCTTCATCTTGTTTCACTCTCTTTAACCCTCCTTCATCTTGTTTCACTCTCTTTAACCCTCCTTTAACTTATTTCACTCTCTTTAACCCTCCTTCATCTTGTTTCACTCTCTTTAACCCTCGTACATCTTGTCTGACTCTCTTTAACCCTCCTTCATCTTGTTTGACTCTCTTTAACCCTCCTTCATCGTGTTTCACTCTCTTTAACCGTCCTTCATCTTGTTTCACTCAATTTAACCTCCCTTCATCTTGGTTCACTCCCCTTAACCCTCCTGCATCTTGTTTCACGCTCTTTAACCCTCTTTCATCTTGTTTCACTCTCTTTAACCCTCGTACATCTTGTTTCACTCTCTTTAACACTCCTTCATCTTGTTTAACTCTCTATAACCCTGCTTAATCTTGTTTCCCTCTCTTTAACCCTCCTTCATCTTGTTTCATTCTCTTTAACCCTCCTTCATTTGTTTCACTCTCTTTAACCCTCCTTCATCTTGTTTGACTCTCTTTAACCCCCCCTTCATCTTTTTTAACTCTCTTTAACCCTCCTTTATCTTGTTTCTCTCGCTTTAACCCTCCTTCATCTTGTTTCACTCTCTTTAACCCTCCTTCATCTTGTTTCCCTCTCATTACCCCTCCTTCATTCTGCTTCACTCTCTTTAACCCTCCTTCATCTTGTTTCACTCTCTTTAACCCCCCTTCATCTTGTTTCACTCTCTTTAACGCTCCTTAATCTTGTTTCTCTAACTTTAACCCTCCATATTGTTTCACATTCTTTAACCCTCCATCATCTTGTTTCACTCTCTCTAACCCTCCTTCATCTTGTTTCACTCTCTTTAACGCTCCTTCATCTTGTTTCACTCTCTTTAACACTCCTTCATCTTGTTTCACTCTCTTTAACGCTCATTAATCTTGTTTCTTTCACTTTAACCCTCCTTCATCTTGTTTCACATTCTTTAACCCTCCTTCATCTTGTTTCACTCTCTTTAATCCTCCTTCAGCTTGTTGCACTCTCTTTAACCCTCCTTCATCTTGTTTCTGTCTTTAACCTTCTTTCATCTTGTTTTACTCTCTTTATCCCACCTTCATCGTGTTTCTCTCTCTTTTACCCTCCTTCATCTTGTTTCACTCTCTTTCACCCTCCTTCATATTGTTTCACTCTCTTTCACCATCCTTCATCTTGTTTCACTCTCTTTAACCCTCCTTCATTTTGTTTCACTCTCTTTAACCATCCTTCCGCTTGTTGCACTCTCTTTAACCCTCCTTCATCTTGTTTCTCTCTCTTTAACCCTCCTTCATCTTGTTTCACTCTTTAACCCGCCTTCATCTTGTTACACTCTCTTTGACCATCCTTCCTCTTGTTTCACTGTCTTTGACCCACCTTCATCTTGTTTCACTCTCTTTGACCATCCTTCATCTTGTTTCACTGCCTTTGACCCTCCTTCATCTTGTTTCACTCTCTTTAACCCTCCTTCATCTTGTTTCACTCTCTTTAACCCTCCTTTAACTTATTTCACTCTCTTTAACCCTCCTTCATCTTGTTTCACTCTCTTTAACCCTCGTACATCTTGTTTGACTCTCTTTAACCCTCCTTCATCTTGTTTGACTCTCTTTAACCCTCCTTCATCGTGTTTCACTCTCTTTAACCCTCCTTCATCTTGTTTCACTCTCTTTAACCCTCCTTCATCTTGTTCGACTCTCTTTAACCCGCCTTCATCTTGTTTCACTCTCTTTAACCGTCCTTCATCTTGTTTCACTCAATTTAACCTCCCTTCATCTTGGTTCACTCCCCTTAACCCTCCTGCATCTTGTTTCACGCTCTTTAACCCTCTTTCATCTTGTTTCACTCTCTTTAACCCTCGTACATCTTGTTTGACTCTCTTTAACCCTCCTTCATCTTGTTTGACTCTCTTTAACCCTCCTTCATCGTGTTTCACTCTCTTTAACCCTCCTTCATCTTGTTTCAATCTCTTTATTCCTCCTTGATCTTGTTTGACTCTCTTTAACCCTCCTTCGTCCTGTTTCACTCTCTTTAACCCTCCTTCATCTTGTTTCACTCGCTTTAACGCTCCTTCATCTTGTTACACTCTCTAGAACCCTCCTTCATCTTGATTCACTCTCTTAACCCTCCTTCATCTTGTTTCACTCTCTTTAACCCTCTTTTATCTTGTTTGATTCTCTTTATCCCTCCTTGATCTTGTTTGACTCTCTTTAACCCTCCTTCATCGTGTTTCTCTCTCTTTAACACTCCTTCATCTTGTTTCACTCTCTTTAACTCTCCTTCGTCTTGTTTCACTCTCTTTAACCCTCCTTCATCGTGTTCGACTCTCTTTAACCCCCTTCATCTTTTTTAACTCTCTTTAACCCTCCTTTATCTTGTTTCACTCTCTTTAACACTCCTTCATCTTGTTTCACTCTATTTAACCCTCCTTAATCTTGTTTCCCTCTCTTTAACCCTCCTTCATCTTGTTTCTCTCTCTTTAACCCTCCTTCATCTTGTTTCCCTCTCTTTCACCATCCTTCATCTTGTTTCACTCTCTTTAACCCTCCTTCATCTTGTTTGACTCTCTTTATCCCTCCTTCATCGTGTTTCACTCTCTTTAACCCTCCTTCATCTTGTTTTACTCTCTTTAACCCCCCTTCATCTTGTCGACTCTCTTTAACCCGCCTTCATCTTGTTTCCCTCTCTTTAACCGTCCTTCATCTTGTTTCACTCTCTTTAACCCGCCTTCATCTTGTTTCACTCTCTTTAACCCTCCTTCATCGTGTTTCTCTCTCTTTAACACTCCTTCATCTTGTTTCACTCTCTTTAACTCTCCTTCGTCTTGTTTCACTCTCTTTAACCCTCCTTCATCGTGTTCGACTCTCTTTAATCCCCCTTCATCTTTTTTAACTCTCTTTAACCCTCCTTTATCTTGTTTCACTCTCTTTAACACTCCTTCATCTTGTTTCACTCTATTTAACCCTCCTTAATCTTGTTTCCCTCTCTTTAACCCTCCTTCATCTTGTTTCTCTCTCTTTAACCCTCCTTCATCTTGTTTCCCTCTCTTTCACCATCCTTCATCTTGTTTCTCTCTCTTTAACCCTCCTTCATCTTGTTTGACTCTCTTTATCCCTCCTTCATCGTGTTTCACTCTCTTTAACCCTCCTTCATCTTGTTTCACTCTCTTTAACCCCCCTTCATCTTGTCGACTCTTTTTAACCCGCCTTCATCTTGTTTCACTCTCTTTAACCGTCCTTCATCTTGTTTCACTCTCTTTAACCGTCCTTCATCTTGTTTCACTCTCTTTAACCCCCCTTCATCTTGTTTCACATTCTTTAACCCTCCTCCATCTTGTTTCACATTCTTTAACCATCCATCATCTTGTTTCACTCTCTTTAACCATCCTTCCGCTTGTTGCACTCTCTTTAACCCTCCTTCATCTTGTTTCTCTCTCTTTAACCCTCCTTCATCTTGTTTCACTCTTTAACCCACCTTCATCTTGTTACACTCTCTTTGACCATCCTTCCTCTTGTTTCACTGTCTTTGACCCACCTTCATCTTGTTTCACTCTCTTTAATGCTCCTTAATCTTGTTTCTCTCACTTTAACCCTCCTTCATCTTGTTTCACATTCTTTAACCCTCCATCATCTTGTTTCACTCTCTTTAATCCTCCTTCATCTTGTTTCACTCTCTTTAACCCTCCTTCATCTTGTTTCTGTCTTTAACCCTCTTTCATCTTGTTTTACTCTCTTTATCCCACCTTCATCGTGTTTCTCTCTCTTTTACCCTCCTCCAACTTGTTTCACTCTCTTTCACCCTCCTTCATCTTGTTTCACTCTCTTTCACCATCCTTCATCTTGTTTCACTCTCTTTAACCCTCCTTCATCTTGTTTCACTCTCTTTAACACTCCTTCATCTTGTTTAACTCTCTATAACCCTGCTTAATCTTATTTCCCTCTCTTTAACCCTCCTTCATCTTGTTTCTCTCTCTTTAACCCTCCTTCATCTTGTTTCACTCTCTTTCACCATCCTTCATCTTGTTTCACTCCCTTTAACCCTCCAGCATCTTGTTTCACTCTCTTTAACCCTCTTTCATCTTGTCTGACTCTCTTTAACCCTCCTTCATCTTGTTTGACTCTCTTTAACCCTCCTTCATCTTGTTTCACTCTTTAACCCTCCTTCATTTTGTTTCACTCTCTTTAACCCTCCTTCATCTTGTCTGACTCTCTTTAACCCTCCTTCATCTTGTTTCACTCTCTTTAACACTCCTTCATCTTGTTTAACTCTCTATAACCCTGCTTAATCTTGTTTCCCTCTCTTTAACCCTCCTTCATCTTGTTTCACTCTCTTTCACCATCCTTCATCTTGTTTCACTCCCTTTAACCCTCCAGCATCTTGTTTCACTCTCTTTAACCGTCCTTCATCTTGTTTCACTCTCTTTGACCCTCTTTCATCTAGTTTTACTCTCTCTATCCCTCCTTCATCGTGTTTCTCTCTCTTTAACCCTCCTTCATCTTGTTTCACTCTCTTTAACACTCCTTCATCTTGTCTGACTCTCTTTAACCCTCCTTCATCTTGGTTGACTCTCTTTAACCCTCCTTCATCTTGTTTCACTCTGTTTAACACTCCTTCATCTTGTTTAACTCTCTATAACCCTGCTTAATCTTGTGTCCCTCTCTTTACCCCTCCTTCATCTTGTTTCACATTCTTTAACGCTCCTTCATCTTGTTTCACTCTCTTTAACCCTCCTTCATCTTGTTTCACTCTCTTTAACCCTCTTTCATCTTGTTTGACTCTCTTTATCCCTCCTTGATCTTGTTTCACTCTCTTTAACACTCCTTCATCGTGTTTCTTTCTCTTTAACACTCCTTCATCTTGTTTCGCAATCGTTAACCCTCCTTCGTCTTGTTTCACTCTCATAACCCTCCTTCGTCTTGTTTCACTCTCTTTAACCCTCCTTCATCGTGTTCGACTCTCTTTAACCCTCCTTCATTCTGCTTCAATCTCTTCAACCCCCCTTCATGTTGTTTCACTGTCTTCGACCCTCCTTCATCTTGTTTCACTCTCTTTAACCCTCCTTCATCTTGTTTCACTCTCTTTCCCCCTCCTTCATTCTGCTTCACTCTCTTTAACCCTCCTTCATCTTGTTTCACTCTCTTTAACCCTCCTTTATCTTATTTGACTCTCTTTAACCCTCCTTCATCGTGTTTCACTCTCTTTAACCCTCCTTCATCTTGTTTCACTCTCTTTAACCCTCCTTCATCTTGTTCGACTCTCTTTAACCCGCCTTCATCTTGTTTCACTCTCTTTAACCGTCCTTCATCTTGTTTCATTCTCTTTAACCCCCCTTCATCTTGGTTCACTCCCTTTAACCCTCCTGCATCTTGTTTCACTCTCTTTAACCCTCTTTCATCTTGTTTGACTCTCTTTATCCCTCCTTGATCTTGTTTGACTCTGTTTAACCATCCTTCATCTTGTTTGACTCTCTTTAACCCTCCTTCATCGTGTTTCACTCTCATTAATCCTCCTTCATCTTCTTCGAGTCTCTTTAACCCTCCTTCATCTTGTTCGACTCTCTTTAACCCTCCTTCATCTTGTTTCACTGTCTTCGACCCTCCTTCATCTTGTTTCACTCTCTTTAACCCTCCTTCATCTTGTTTGACTCTCTTTAACCCTCCTTCATCTTGTTTGACTCTCTTTAACCCTCCTGCATCGTGTTTCACTCTGTTCAACCCTCCTTCATCTTGTTTAACTCTTTTTAACCCACCATCTTGTTCGACTCTCTTTAACCGCCTTCAACTTGTTTCACTCTCTTTAACACTCCTTCATCTTGTTTAACTCTCTATAACCCTGCTTAATCTTGTTTCCCTCTCTTTAACCCTCCTTCATCTTGTTTCACTCTCTTTCACCATCCTTCATCTTGTTTCACTCCCTTTAACCCTCCAGCATCTTGTTTCACTCTCTTTAACCCTCCTTCATCTTGTTTCACTCTCTTTGACCCTCTTTCATCTTGTTTTACTCTCTCTATCCCTCCTTCATCGTGTTTCTCTCTCTTTAACCCTCCTTCATCTTGTTTCACTCTCTTTAACACTCCTTCATCTTGTCTGACTCTCTTTAACCCTCCTTAATCTTGTTTGACTCTCTTTAACACTCCTTCATCTTGTTTAACTCTCTATAACCCTGCTTAATCTTGTTTCTCTCTCTTTAACCCTCCTTCATCTTGTTTCACATTCTTCAACGCTCCTTCATCTTGTTTCACTCTCTTTAACCATCCTTCGTCTTGTTTCACTCTCTTTAACCCTCCTTCATCTTGTTTCACTCTCTTTCCCCCTCCTTCATTCTGCTTCACTCTCTTTAACCCTCCTTCATCTTGTTTCACTCTCTTTAACCCTCCTTTATCTTATTTGACTCTCTTTAACCCTCCTTCATCGTGTTTCACTCTCTTTAACCCTCCTTCATCTTGTTTCACTCTCTTTAACCCTCCTTCATCTTGTTCGACTCTCTTTAACCCGCCTTCATCTTGTTTCACTCTCTTTAACCGTCCTTCATCTTGTTTCATTCTCTTTAACCCCCCTTCATCTTGGTTCACTCCCTTTAACCCTCCTGCATCTTGTTTCACTCTCTTTAACCCTCTTTCATCTTGTTTGACTCTCTTTATCCCTCCTTGATCTTGTTTGACTCTGTTTAACCATCCTTCATCTTGTTTGACTCTCTTTAACCCTCCTTCATCGTGTTTCACTCTCATTAATCCTCCTTCATCTTCTTCGAGTGTCTTTAACCCTCCTTCATCTTGTTCGACTCTCTTTAACCCTCCTTCATCTTGTTTCACTGTCTTCGACCCTCCTTCATCTTGTTTCACTCTCTTTAACCCTCCTTCATCTTGTTTGACTCTCTTTAACCCTCCTTCATCTTGTTTGACTCTCTTTAACCCTCCTGCATCGTGTTTCACTCTGTTCAACCCTCCTTCATCTTGTTTAACTCTTTTTAACCCACCATCTTGTTCGACTCTCTTTAACCGCCTTCAACTTGTTTCACTCTCTTTAACACTCCTTCATCTTGTTTAACTCTCTATAACCCTGCTTAATCTTGTTTCCCTCTCTTTAACCCTCCTTCATCTTGTTTCACTCTCTTTCACCATCCTTCATCTTGTTTCACTCCCTTTAACCCTCCAGCATCTTGTTTCACTCTCTTTAACCCTCCTTCATCTTGTTTCACTCTCTTTGACCCTCTTTCATCTTGTTTTACTCTCTCTATCCCTCCTTCATCGTGTTTCTCTCTCTTTAACCCTCCTTCATCTTGTTTCACTCTCTTTAACACTCCTTCATCTTGTCTGACTCTCTTTAACCCTCCTTAATCTTGTTTGACTCTCTTTAACCCTCCTTCATCTTGTTTCACTCTCTTTAACCCTCCTTCATTTTGTTTCACTCTCTTTAACGCTCCTTCATCTTGTTTGACTCTCTTTAACCCTCCTTCATCTTGTTTGACTCGCTTTAACCCTCCTGCATCTTGTTTCACTCTCTTTAACCCTCCTTCATCTTGTTTCACTCTCTTTAACCCTCTTTCATCTTGTTTGACTCTCTTTATCCCTCCATGACCTTGTTTGACTCTCTTTAACCCTCCTTCATCGTGTTTCTCTCTCTTTAACCCTCCTCCATCTTGTTTCACTCTCATTAACCCTCCTTCATCTTGTTTGTCTCTCTTTAACCCTCCTTCATCTTCTTCGACTCTCTTTAACCCTCCTTCATCTTGTTTCACTCTCATTAACCCTCCTTCATCTTGTTTGTCTCTCTTTAACACTCCTTCATCTTGTTTGACTCTCTTTAACCCTCCTTCATCGTGTTTCACTCTCATTAATCCTCCTTCATCTTCTTCGAGTCTCTTTAACCCTCCTTCATCTTTTTTCACTCTCTTTAACCCTCCTTCATCTTGTTTCACTCTCATTAACCCTCCTTCATCTTGTTTGTCTCTCTTTAACCCTCCTTCATCTTCTTCGACTCTCTTTAACCCTCCTTCATCTTGTTTCACTCTCATTAACCCTCCTTCATCTTGTTTGTCTCTCTTTAACCCTCCTTCATCTTCTTCGACTCTCTTTAACCCTCCTTCATCTTGTTTCACTCTCTTTCACCATCCTTCATCTTGTTTCACTCCCTTTAACCCTCCGGCATCTTGTTTCACTCTCTTTAACCCTTCTTAATCTTGTTTCACTCTCTTTAACCCTCTTTCATCTTGTTTTACTCTCTTTTTCCCACATTCATCTTGTTTCACTCTCTTTAACCTCCCTTCATCTTGGTTCACTCCCCTTAACCCTCCTGCATCTTGTTTCACGCTCTTTAACCCTCTTTCATCTTGTTTCACTCTCTTTAACCCTCGTACATCTTGTTTGACTCTCTTTAACCCTCCTTCATCTTGTTTGACTCTCTTTAACCCTCCTTCATCGTGTTTCACTCTCTTTAACCCTCCTTCATCTTGTTTCACTCTCTTTATTCCTCCTTGATCTTGTTTGATTCTCTTTAACCCTCCTTCATCGTGTTTCTCTCTCTTTAACCCTCCTTCATCTTGTTTCACTCTCTTTAACCCTCCTTCATCTTGTTTCACTCTCTTTAACCCTCCTTCATCTTGTTTCACTCTCATTAACGCTCCTTCATCTTGTTTGTCTCTCTTTAACCCTCCTTCATCTTCTTCGACTCTCTTTAACCCTCCTTCATCTTGTTTCACTTTCATTAACCCTCCTTCACCTTGTTTGTCTCTCTTTAACCCTCCTTCGTCTTCTTCGACTCTCTTTAACCCTCCTTCATCTTGTTTCACTCTCTTTCACCATCCTTCATCTTGTTTCACTCCCTTTAACGCTCCTTCATCTTGTTACACTCTCTTGAACCCTCCTTCATCTTGATTCACTCTCTTAACCCTCCTTCATCTTGTTTCACTCTATTTATCCCTCCTTCATCTTGGTTCACTCCCTTTAACACTCCTGCATCTTGTTTCACTCTCTTTAACCCTCCTTCATCTTGTTTCACTCTCTTTAACCCTCTTTCATCTTGTTTGACTCTCTTTATCCCTCATTCATCTTGTTTCACTCTCTTTAACCGTCCTTCATCTTGTTTCACTCTCTTTAACCCTCTTTCATCTTGTTTGACTCTCTTTATCCCTCCTTCATCTTGTTTCACTCTCTTTAACCGTCCTTCATCTTGTTTCACTCTCTTTAACCCCCCTTCATCTTGGTTCACTCCCTTTAACCCTCCTGCATCTTGTTTCACTCTCTTTAACCCTCTTTCATCTTGTTTGACTCTCTTTATCCCTCCTTGATCTTGTTTGCCTCTGTTTAACCGTCCTTCATCTTGTTTGACTCTCTTTAACCCTCCTTCATCGTGTTTCACTCTCATTAATCCTCCTTCATCTTCTTCGAGTCTCTTTAACCCTCCTTCATCTTGTTCGACTCTCTTTAACCCTCCTTCATCTTGTTTGACTCTCTTTAACCCTCCTTCATCTTGTTTGACTCTGTTTAACCCTCCTTCATCTTGTTTAACTCTTTTTAACCCTCCATCTTGTTCGACTCTCTTTAACCGCCTTCATCTTGTTTCACTCTCTTTAACCGTCCTTCATCTTGTTTCACTATCTTTAACCCCCCTTCATCTTGGTTCACTCCCTTTAACCCTCCTGCATCTTGTTTCACTCTCTTTAACCCTCCTTCATCTTGTTTCACTCTCTTTAACCCTCTTTCATCTTGTTTGACTCTCTTTATCCCTCCATGATCTTGTTTGACTCTCTTTAACCCTCCTTCATCGTGTTTCTCTCTCTTTAACCCTCCTTCATCTTATTTCACTCCCTTTAACGCTCCTTCATCTTGTTACACTCTCTTGAACCCTCCTTCATCTTGATTCACTCTCTTAACCCTCCTTCATCTTGTTTCACTCTCTTTATCCCTCCTTCATCTTGGTTCACTCCCGTTAACACTCCTGCATCTTGTTTCACTCTCTTTAACCCTCCTTCATCTTGTTTCACTCTCTTTAACCCTCTTTCATCTTGTTTGACTCTCTTTATCCCTCCTTGATCTTGTTTGACTCTCTTTAACCCTCCTTCATCGTGTTTCTCTCTCTTTAACACTCCTTCATCTTGTTTCACTCTCTTTAACTCTCCTTTATCTTATTTGACTCTCTTTAACCCTCCTTCATCGTGTTTCACTCTCGTTAACCCTCCTTCATCTTGTTTCACTCTCTTTAACCCTCCTTCATCTTGTTCGACTCTCTTTAACCCGCCTTCATCTTGTTTCACTCTCATTAATCCTCCTTCATCTTCTTCGAGTCTCTTTAACCCTCCTTCATCTTGTTCGACTCTCTTTAACCCTCCTTCATCTTGTTTGACTCTCTTTAACCCTCCTTCATCTTGTTTGACTCTGTTTAATCCTCCTTCATCTTGTTTAACTCTTTTTAACCCTCCATCTTGTTCGACTCTCTTTAACCGCCTTCATCTTGTTTCACTCTCTTTAACCGTCCTTCATCTTGTTTCACTATCTTTAACCCCCCTTCATCTTGGTTCACTCCCTTTAACCCTCCTGCATCTTGTTTCACTCTCTTTAACCCTCCTTCATCTTGTTTCACTCTCTTTAACCCTCTTTCTTCTTGTTTGACTCTCTTTACCCCTCCATGATCTTGTTTGACTCTCTTTAACCCTCCTTCATCGTGTTTCTCTCTCTTTAACGCTCCTTCATCTTGTTTCACTCTCTTTAACCCTCCTTCATCTTGTTTGACTCTCTTTAACCCTCCTGCATCTTGTTTCACTCTCTTTAACCCTCCTTCATCTTGTTTCAATCTCTTTAACCCTCTTTCATCTTGTTTGACTCTCTTTATCCGTCCATGATCTTGTTTCACTCCCTTTAACCCTCCGGCATCTTGTTTCACTCTCTTTAACCCTTCTTAATCTTGTTTCACTCTCTTTAACCCTCTTTCATCTTGTTTTACTCTCTTTATCCCACCTTCATCTTGTTTCACTCTCTTTAACCTCCCTTCATCTTGGTTCACTCCCCTTAACCCTCCTGCATCTTGTTTCACGCTCTTTAACCCTCTTTCATCTTGTTTCACTCTCTTTAACCCTCGTACATCTTGTTTGACTCTCTTTAACCCTCCTTCATCTTGTTTGACTCTCTTTAACCCTCCTTCATCGTGTTTCACTCTCTTTAACCCTCCTTCATCTTGTTTCACTCTCTTTATTCCTCCTTGATCTTGTTTGATTCTCTTTAACCCTCCTTCATCGTGTTTCTCTCTCTTTAACCCTCCTTCATCTTGTTTCACTCTCTTTAACCCTCCTTCATCTTGTTTCACTCTCTTTAACCCTCCTTCATCTTGTTTCACTCTCATTAACGCTCCTTCATCTTGTTTGTCTCTCTTTAACCCTCCTTCATCTTCTTCAACTCTCTTTAACCCTCCTTCATCTTGTTTCACTCTCATTAACCCTCATTCATCTTGTTTGTCTCTCTTTAACCCTCCTTCATCTTCTTCGACTCTCTTTAACCCTCCTTCATCTTGTTTCACTCTCTTTCACCATCCTTCATCTTGTTTCACTCCCTTTAACGCTCCTTCATCTTGTTACACTCTCTTGAACCCTCCTTCATCTTGATTCACTCTCTTAACCGTCCTTCATCTTGTTTCACTCTCTTTATCCCTCCTTCATCTTGGTTCACTCCCTTTAACACTCCTGCATCTTGTTTCACTCTCTTTAACCCTCCTTCATCTTGTTTCACTCTCTTTAACCCTCTTTCATCTTGTTTGACTCTCTTTATCCCTCCTTCATCTTGTTTTACTCTCTTTAACCGTCCTTCATCTTGGTTCACTCTCTTTAACCCCCCTTCATCTTGGTTCACTCCCTTTTTACCCTCCTGCATCTTGTTTCACTCTCTTTAACCCTCTTTCATCTTGTTTGACTCTCTTTATCCCTCCTTGATCTTGTTGGACTCTGTTTAACCATCCTTCATCTTTTTTCACTCTCTTTAACCCTCCTTCATCGTGTTTCACTCTCATTAATCCTCCTTCATCTTCTTCGAGTCTCTTTAACCCTCCTTCATCTTGTTCGACTCTCTTTAACCCTCCTTCATCTTGTTTGACTCTCTTTAACCCTCCTTCATCTTGTTTGACTCTGTTTAACCCTCCTTCATCTTGTTTAACTCTTTTTAACCCTCCATCTTGTTCGACTCTCTTTAACCGCCTTCATCTTGTTTCACTCTCTTTAACCGTCCTTCATCTTGTTTCACTATCTTTAACCCCCCTTCATCTTGGTTCACTCCCTTTAACCCTCCTGCATCTTGTTTCACTCTCTTTAACCCTCCTTCATCTTGTTTCACTCTCTTTAACCCTCTTTCATCTTGTTTGACTCTCTATATCCCTCCATGATCTTGTTTGACTCTCTTTAACCCTCCTTCATCGTGTTTCTCTCTCTTTAACCCTCCTTCATCTTGTTTCACTCTCTTTAACCCTCCTTCATCTTGTTTCACTCTCTTTAACCCTCCTTCATCTTGTTTCACTCTCTTTAACCCTCCTTCATCTTGTTTGACTCTCTTTAACCCTCCTTCATCGTGTTTCACTCTCATTAATCCTCCTTCATCTTCTTCGAGTCTCTTTAACCCTCCTTCATCTTGTTTCACTCTCTTTAACCCTCCTTCATCTTGTTTCACTCTCATTAACCCTCCTTCATCTTGTTTGTCTCTCTTTAACCCTCCTTCATCTTCTTCGACTCTCTTTAACCCTCCTTCATCTTGTTTCACTCTCATTAACCCTCCTTCAGCTTGTTTGTCGCTCTTTAACCCTCCTTTATCTTCTTCGACTCTCTTTAACCTTCCTTCATCTTGTTTCACTCTCTTTCACCATCCTTCATCTTGTTTCACTCCCTTTAACCCTCCGGCATCTTGTTTCACTCTCTTTAACCCTTCTTAATCTTGTTTCACTCTCTTTAACCCTCTTTCATCTTGTTTTACTCTCTTTATCCCACCTTCATCTTGTTTCACTCTCTTTAACCTCCCTTCATCTTGGTTCACTCCCCTTAACCCTCCTGCATCTTGTTTCACTCTCTTTAACCCTCGTACATCTTGTTTGACTCTCTTTAACCCTCCTTCATCTTGTTTGACTCTCTTTAACCCTCCTTCATCGTGTTTCACTCTCTTTAACCCTCCTTCATCTTGTTTCACTCTCTTTAACCCTCCTTCATCTTGTTTCACTCTCATTAACCCGCCTTCATCTTGTTTGTCTCTCTTTAACCCTCCTTCATCTTCTTCGACTCTCTTTAACCCTCCTTCATCTTGTTTCACTCTCATTAACCCTCCTTCATCGTGTTTGTCTCTCTTTAACCCTCCTTCATCTTCTTCGACTCTCTTTAACCCTCCTTCATCGTGTTTCACTCTCTTTAACACTCCTTCATCTTGTTTCACTCTCTTTAACCCTCCTCAATATTGTTTCTCTCTCTTTAACCCTCCTTCATCTTGTTTCACATTCTTTAACCCTCCATCATCTTGTTTCACTCTCTTTAACCATCCTTCATCTTGTTTCACTCTCTTTAACCCCCCTTCATCTTGGTTCACTCCCTTTAACGCTCCTGCATCTTTTTAACTCTCTTTAACCCTCTTTCATCTTGTTTCACACTCTTTATCCCTCCTTGATCTTGTTTGACTCTCTTTAACCCTCCTTCTTCGTGTTTCTCTCTCTTTCACCCGCCTTCATCTTGTTTCACTCTCTTTAACCCTCCTTCAACTTGTTTCACTCTTTTTAACCCTCCTTCATTTTGTTTCACTCTCTTTCACCCTCCTTCATGTTGTTTCATTCTCTTTAACACTCCTTCATCTTGTTTCACTCTCTTTAACCCTCCTTAATCTTGTTTCTCTCTCTTTAACCCTCCTTCATCTTGTTTCACTCTCTCTAACCCTCCTTCATCTTGTATCTCTCTCTTTAACCCTCCTTCGTCTAGTTTCACATTCTTTAACCCTCCTTCATCTTGTTTCACTCTCTTTAACAATCCTTCATCTTGTTTCACTCTCTTTCACCCTACTTCATCTTGTTTCCCTCTCTTCAACCCTCCTTCATCTTGTTTCACTCTCTTTAACCCTCGTTCGTCTTGTTTCACTCTCTTTAACCCTCCTTCATCTTGTTCGACTCTCTTTAACCCTCCTTCATCTTGTTTCACTCTCTTTAACCCTCCTTCATCTTGTTTCACTCTCTTTACCCCTCCTTCATCTTGTTTCACTCTCTTTAACCCTCCTTCATCTTGTTTCACTCTCTTTAACTCTCCTTCATCTTGTTTCACTCTCTTTAACCCTCCTTCATCTTGTTTCACTCTCTTTAACCCTCCTTCGTCTTTTTTCACTCTCTTTAACCCTCCTTCATCTTGTTTCACTCTCTTTAACCCTCCTTCCCCTTGTTTCACTTCTTTAACCCTCCTTCGTCGTTTCACTCTCCTTGACCCTCCTTCATCTTGTATCTCTCTCTTTAACCCTCCTTCGTCTTGTTTCACATTCTTTAACCCTCCTTCATCTTGTTTCACTCTCTTTAACAATCCTTCATCTTGTTTCACTCTCTTTCACCCTACTTCATCTTGTTTCCCTCTCTTCAACCCTCCTTCATCTTGTTTCACTCTCTTTAACCCTCGTTCGTCTTGTTTCACTCTCTTTAACCCTCCTTCATCTTGTTTCACTCTCTTTAACCCTCTTTCCTCTTGTTTCACTCTCGTTAACCCTCCTTCATCTTGTTTCACTCTCTTTAACCCTCCTTCGTCTTGTTTCACTCTCTTTAACCCTCCTTCGTCTTATTTCACTCTCTTTACCCCTCCTTCATCTTGTTTCACTCTCTTTAACCCTCCTTCGTCTTTTTTCACTCTCTTTAACCCTCCTTCATCTTGTTTCACTCTCTTTAACCCTCCTTCGCCTTCTTTCGCTCTCTTTAACCCTCCTTCATCTTGTTTCACTCTTGTTAACCCTCCTTCATCTTGTTTCACCCACTTTAACCCTCCTTGATTATTGATATTTTCATTCTTTACTGTATCTCTACTCTCTCCACTATTCTTACATTTGATCTTTGGGTTCTCATTTTTTACTGATCCTTTACTCACTCCACTCCCATTTCTTGTCAAAGCTTCCCACGTTTCAATCAGCAGTATTTTAAAACTACCCCCATACGGCCAAGCTCTGTGGGACCACCCATACAAATCGCTACTGAATGTTACCGCATATCGAAGTTCTCCGGGTTCTCTTCTCACAGTGTCAGCTGGTGATCCCGGCGGGACAAGGGGATCTCCTACCTTTCTCTGTTGCCTTACAATTGTTTTTATCAGCTGTTCTGTTATTTTACTCATTTTCACTCCCTTATCCATCTCGTTGGCAGAGTCCGCCTTCCTTATCGCCCCGGAAGTCTGTACCATGGCTTTGGAGTGACTTGTAAGGGGGCGACCGAGTTCGTTGCCCATCGTGGCCTCTGGAAAACACTTCAAAGCACACACAAGTAACAACAAGGGCCGCGGCAAATTATTAACAAAGACTATAATGAGCGCTCACTGGTGTTAGCCCTTTTGCGAATCTCGAAGCCTGTTTATTGTTCAGTTTTTTTTTTTTTCTCTCAGGCACCTTTATCTTCTCATGCAGCATGCATTAATTTATTCATTAAGATAACTCTCCTAGCATGAGTCACTGGCCAGTAATTAAGGCTGCCGAGCCGCAGACCCCCCCTTTCAGCTGGGATCGTGCTATGGCTCTCTCCCTTTCAGCTGAGAGAGTCCTGTTTAGAGATTCCTTTCGGGGTTCACTTCCCGTTAAATTAGGGAAACTGCAACGACTCCGCCAATTGTTGCAGAAAAAAATAGTCAGCACTTCGAGTTTTCGCAAAAGGTCCTTTATTTAACACGAAGATCGTGGAGGGAATTAGAATGACTGCAGTCTTTCCAAATGTCCCTGCTTTACAAAGGTAAGGCGAGTTCTTTCTATAATATCGTAAGTAATATCTAGGACAGAGAGGCATTCTTGAGATTAAACAAGGAGACAGAAAGCGAGCAAAGTTTAATAACAGGCCTTGAGTTCCTCGCCGAAGCAAAACAATGTGCAGCTGTACGCCTATTTACATGGTGTGACCTTCCGACTGTTTCATACAGAACTTCAAACTTTTAAACTAAAAATAAGGCTATATATCCATCATGCTTCACTAAGTGCCTATTTCCATGAAATATAGTCAAGCAGCCGATTAAAATAATACAAGGTATTTAAGGCAGCTAATCCACCAACTAAAGTCCCTTCTACACCGCTTTTGATGGAGTGAAGTCCATCCTGTATCTGGTGAAATCAAGCTTGAGATGGTTTATCCTGCTCGCCTTTGAGTAACGTTGGACATGGCGGCGAGAACCTTGGTTTCATCCTAGCCCCGGATCACTGTTTGCTCATTCTCCCCGTGTCTGCGTGGGTCTCACCCCCTCAACCCAACAATGTGCAGGGTAGGTGGATTTGCTGCGCTAAACTGCCCCTTAAAAAAGTAATTACGTTCCAAGAAAAAGAGCACTTTTTCACTCACGAGGAGATGCTGATTCCTTTGTCCAAAGGCACAAGTTACGCTCTGTTTAATCTGTTATTTGGTTCTGTATTTGGGCACTTTGTGCTGGATTCTCTGGTTTTGAGGCCATGTCCCCACGCCGGCGTGGGAACGGTGGCGTTTTACGACAGAACAAATGGCGTAAAATGGTCAGCGATCCTCCGTTTGGGTGAGGGCTAGCATCAAAGTAGCGTAGAGCACTCGGCTCTAGCTGCCGATACAGCCCGGAGAATTTCCGGGTCCGTGGCTGCGCATGCGCATGCCAGAAGTCTGCAGCGGCCGCGTCGTGCGCAGCAAGGTGGTCGCTCGCGGACCTGGCCTGCGGGGTGGATCCGACCACCCAACAGTGCCCCGAGCCCCTGGCAAAGTCCCCCCTGCCCGCGGATCAGCCCTCCCCCGACTGTTGTGGTGCTGGCCTGAGTCAGCATGCTGCCACGGCGAGTTCCCGAAGGATGAGACCACACGCGACAGACGCCGTTGGGAACTTGGCCGGTCGGGTGTGGAGTATCGGGGGGTGGGCTTCAGGCATTGTCCTGAGGCCGTCGATACATTCTTGTTGTTGTTCTTGTTTGGAGACGGCGGATCATCGTGAAAGCGCCGCCGCCCCAGATTCGGTCGTGAACAGGGATTCTCCGGCCGATCGCCGAACGCGATTTCGGCATTGGCGACAGGAGAATCCCGTCCTTTGTATTTCACTTCTTTTCATGGTCATTGTTTGGGTGTATTCTTGATGTCCTTAATTATATTTGACAGATTTCTGCTGTTTGTTCCTTACATTAACCCATCTTTCCTTTTCCTTTTTTAATTTTTATCATTTGGCGTAACTTTTAGTTGTCAGCGTGGTGTTATAAGTTAAATAAGTTTTCACTCCAGTTAGGTGTGTTAGTTAACAGGAGTGATATTAGAGGGTTTTCTGCAGCTCATAGCAATAGTTTTTAAATGAGCTTAAAGTTGTCTTTATTTAGGTTTTGTTAATTGTAGGCTTTAGGTTAAGTTATTGTTTGCCACTGTTCCATTTACTTTTGGGTGTGGTTATACTCAACTGTGATGATGTCTTTGGGGTGGGGAGAGGGAGTGGGATGAGTTTTAGTTTTAGCTTGCTGACAGTGTCTGCTGGTCTCTCTTTATCGAGTCATCTGGCTTGGCTCTGTGGCCATCTTGGGTCTTCTTGTTTGGTATTAGCTGTGTGCCTGATTTAATGGGCGGGATTCTCTGCTGCCCGACACCGATATCGTAATCGGCGATTGGGCAGAGAATCCTTTCTGATGCCCAAATCGGGGGCGGCGCCAGTTTGACGATGCATCAAGCGTGCGGCTCACAATTTCCCCTCTGTTCCCGCAGGTGAAGTTGGCCCATAACAGGCAGGAAAGGATATTGACGGACGGAGGGATTCCGGACATCACAGTCCTCACCCGCTATGGGGAACAGGCCCTGGAGATCATGGGTTGGCTGAGGAGAGAGCTGTCACCGACAACAAGGCTGATCTGCATCGCAAAGGTGAGGATCCATTGCCCCTTCACCCAGATGTTCATGTCAGAAATTATTCTTCCCTCTCAATGACGACATGTCCATTCTCTCACTGGATCTCCACCTGAAGGGACTGGGCCATCCGGTGTGTCCCCTCCGCCCCACCATCCAATAGGACACCTCAGAGGACAGCTCCGAGGAGACCACCATAAACGTGTCACAGCTATCACTTCCACCAGACAAAGGCACACACCTCGGTGGGTGACATGAGAGGACAGGCTTCTGAGGCACAATCTGGTGAGCACCGCACAGTTGCTGATGCAGATCAGGTGGAAGCAGGAACATCCAAAGGTGTCAGCAATTGGTGGTCTGCTGGATCCCAGGAATCAGCTGGGCTCCAGTCAGACACCAAGCCTCTGGGTAAGGTTATCCCAGAGCTGATGCAGATGCTAGGACACGGCTGTGAGATTCAGGAAGGGAATATCAACCACACTCCAGCAAGTGTATAACTGATTGGAAGAGTCCTAATGACTACGGGCACAGGAGATGGTCTTTGCAATGCGTGGCACCATGCCCAACACTGCTAGAGTAGCGACCACAATGGAAAGCCTGGAGCACAGCGTCTGCATCATGAGTGGTGCTGTCCAAGGCATGGCTCAGTCAGCGACGACCATGGTTGAGGGTCTCGAAATAGGAACAGTTTCTTCCCCACAACTGCTAGACTCCTCAACGACTCCCCCTCGGACTGATCTGTTCCCTGTAAGAACACTATTCACGACGCCCTGTGCTGCTCTTGCTCATTTATTTGCTTTGTTCCACACATTTTGGCCCCTTGTTCCACACTGTAACCAATCACTGTTTGTTGATGTACCATCTGCCAATGTTGTCTGTTGATCATTCTTTTGTCTAATATGTACATACTGTGTACGTTCCCTCGGCCAGAGAAAAATACTTTTCACTGTACTTCGGTACATGTGACAATAAATCAAATCAAAATCACCATCATGTCCCAGTTGCTGAGGGATGTGTCCCGGTTGCAGGTGGACATTGCCGAGGCACAGAAGAGCATGTCCAAGTCACTGAGGAATGTGTCCCAGATGCAAGTGGACATTTCCAGGGCACTGCGAAGCGTGGCCCAGTCATTGAGGAGCTTTGCCGAGGGCATCAACACCATGGTGCAGACAACAGTGAAGCACCAGGACTGACAAAGCTGGATGATGCATGGGCCTCTGGAGCTCACTCCAGCATCCTCTCCATCCCATGGAGACTCCCAGGGCCCTGCGGGCACTGTCCAGGAGGAGGGAGCATTGGTGGCCAACCCGGGGCTGCCACCAGGAAGACGACAGCTGTCTCTACCTCGACTGAAACCCTCCCCCCCCCCCCCCCCCCCCCACCCCGACACTGGCGTGTCTCAAGGTCAGCAGGCAGAACAGGGTGGCACGGCAATGCCAGTGACACTAGTAAGTCGGTGGGGACCCCTACAGCTCCAGAACCCCCCCCCGAGGACTCCCACCCAGGGCATCAAAGGACACAGGGTGTGCGGAACAGCAGGTTGCCACCTCCTCCAGTGTGCATTCTGGAGATCCATCTAGACGTAGTGGTAGAGCACGGAAGATGAAGAAGATTGAGGATCAGTTTTGTAAGGCCACGAAGAATCCAGCACGAGTTTTAAGGATACAAAGTAATAACATTTATTTACAATAACATATATACATAACAGTAGCAGTAACTTCCCTTGCTACATACTCCTTCCTGCTGGTTCCTGAACTGGCCAGCTTTATTTATACTAGGAGCTTACGAGTGGTTTCTCCGCCCCCCCTCATTGGGGAAGCTCATACTCCCACAGGATTGTGGGATAGTCATTAGTCCCCAGCCAATGGTAAGTAGGCAGGTTATAACATCCCACCCCCCCCCAAAGTCCAAGGAATCCACCGAAGACCCTGGCGAAGGAGGGCGGCGGACTAGTTTGGCCGCAGGCCGGACGCCATTTGCACGCGGCGCTGGATCAGGCGGCGTGTAACGAGACGGAGACCGGCGCTTCCGTGATGAACGGTGCAACGGTTGTACATCCACGGCCCGTGGACCCGAGGATTCCCCCTCTGATGCATCCTGTGTCTCCATCTCAGAGTCAGAGTCTGCTGCCTCCGTCATGTCAGCGTCTCTATCTCCATTCGGTTCCGTAATGACCTGCGCAGGCTTCGAGTGAGGCACCAGTGGAAGATTGTGAGGACTACCTTCCCTTGTCTCTGGTCTCTGCGGCTGTAGAAATGAGCTCCGTGGGCAGGGAATCTTTTGAGGGGATAGTCTTCTGGACTGAACGTGGTCTACATGTTTTCGCTGGAGACGACCCTGGGCTTGCACTTGGTAAGATATAGGGCCCGTTTGGTGAAAGATTACACCAGGAACCCATTGGGCACCACCAGCAAAATTCCGAACGAACACTGGGTCACCGGGCGCAAACTGCCGAATCGGCCGATGCCGAGAAAATCCCTGTCCCTGCCATTCTTGTGTGCAGCGTACTTTTGCGCCAATGTCCGGGAAAACGATACTAAGGCGGGTGCGAAGTCTCCGGCCCATTAGGAGTTCTGTGGCAGCTACCCCAGTCACTGCATGGGGGGTGGTCCTGTACGTAAACAAAAAGCGAGCCAGTCTCGTGTCCATTGATCCGGAAGATTGCTTCTTTAGGCCTCTTTTGAATGTCTGCACTGCGCGCTCTGCCAACCCATTTGAAGCTGGGTGGTAAGGGGCAGTGCGGATATGGCGGATGCCGTTTATCTTCGTGAACCTCGCAAACGCCTCACTCGTGAATGGAGTGCTGTTATCCGTGACCAGCACCTCGGGGAGGCCATGCGTACTAAACGATAAACGCATCTTTTCAATTGTTGCGCAGGACGTTGTCCCCTGCATCTTATGCACCTCTAGCCATTTAGACTGGGCGTCAATTAGTAGAAGGAACATGGATCCCTGAAAAGGGCCTGCGAAATCTGCATGCAAGCGTGCCCAAGGCCGCCCTGGCCATTCCCAGTGATGTAGGGGAGCGGCCGTCGGAAGCTTCTGATGCTCCTGGCAAATGGAGCAGTTTTGGGCCACCTTCTCAATGTTGGTGTCGAGGCCTGGCCACCAGACATAACTCCGGGCCAACATTTTCATCTTGGTCACGCCTAGATGCCCATTGTGCAAGTCTGTTAGTATCAGCTCCTGGCCTTTTTCCGGGACAATCACACGTGTCCCCCACAAGAGGATGCCGTCTTCCACGCTGAATTCTGACAGCTTGGAGGAAAATGCCCGCAACTCGCCTGGGAGCTGTCTATGCTGCCCACCATACAGGACAATGTGCCGAACCTTTGACAGGGCTGGCTCCGTCTGGGTCCACTCACGGATCTGTGATGCCGTGACAGGCAAGGTGTCCATAAAATTTAGGGTTGCAACCAGCTCACCGGTCGTGGGGGTCGACATGGGGCCGGTCGATAAAGGCAATCGGCTCAGTGCGTCGGCATTTGCTATCTGCGTACCTGGTTTGTGCTCCAGAGAATACTCGTATGCAGCAAGCAACAAAGCCCAGCGCTGGATCCGTGCAGAAGCAATGGGCAGTATTGGCTTATCCTCTCTGAAAAGTCCCAGCAGGGGCTTATGATCAGTCACGATAGTGAAATGGCGGCCGTACACGTACTGGTGGAAGCGGTTCACCGCAAAAACCACTGCCAGGCCCTCCTTCTCGATCTGCACGTACTTTTTCTCCGCTGCAGTCAATGTGCGGGAGGCGAAAGCTATCGGTCGCTCGGCCCCGTTCTCCATCTTGTGGGACAGGACGGCCCCATACCATATAGGGATGCATCACATGTGACGAGCAAAGGCTTTCCAGGATCATAGTGGGTTAGTAACCCAGACGACGACAATTGTTGCTTTACCCGCCGGAAAGCGGTTTCTTGCAGCTGACCCCAAACCCAGGTGTGATTTTTCTTTAGCAGAAGGTGCAAAGGGGCCAGCGTAGTTGCCAGATTGGGGAGGAACTTCCCGTAATAGTTTACGAGACCGAGAAAAGAACGAAGATGCGAAGTGTCAGTCGGGGCGGGGGCATGTTGAATTGCACGCACCTTCTCTGCGACGGGGTGCAGACCTTCACAGTCCACCCGATAACCTAGTTAGACTACTTCCTTTGCTTGAAATACGCACTTTGTGCGATGTAAACGGACTCCAGCCTCCGAAAGGCGTCTAAGGACAGCCTCCAGATTTTCCAAATGTTCCTGCTCCGACGTCCCTGTAATCAAAACGTCATCTAGGTAGACAGCCACACGTGGTAAACCTCTCAAAATGCCCTCCATAATACGTTGAAAGATTGCGCAGGCAGAGGATACTCCAAAGGGCAACCGTGTATATTCATACAGGCCCCGGTGTGTATTAATCGTTACATATGGTCGGGAGGCAGGGTCCAGCTCCAACTGCAGGTAGGCGTGACTCATATCTAATTTTGTGAACGAGAGTCCACCTGCAAGTTTCGCGTAGAGATCCTCTATGCGAGGCATTGGATATCGGTTGAGTCGGGAGACCGTATTCACTGTAAGTTTATAGTCGCCACACACGCGAACTGTGGCATCTGGCTTCATTACAGGTACAATTGGTGCTGCCCAGTCAGCAAAACGGACGGACCTGATAATACCCAAACTCTCCAAACGAGTGAGCTCCCCTTCTACCTTCTCGAGCAAGGCGTAAGGCACTGGGCGCGCCCGGAAATAGCGCGGCGTGGCTCCTGGTTCGACTTGGATACGGGCTACGGCCCCTTTTATTTTCCCCAAACCAGGCTGGAATACATCTGGGTATCGTCCTAGCACCTCAGTCAACCCTTCATAAACTGTTTGGAGGATGTGCTGCCATTGCAACCGCAAATGGCGCAACCAGTCCCAACCCAACAGGCTGGGCCCATGGCCGCGCACCACGATAAGTGGGAAACGCCCCTCCTGGCGTCCATAAACAACAGTGGTCATTGTAGTTCCTGCAATGTCCAGTGGTTCCCCCGTGTAGGTGGCCAACCTGGCCTGTGAGTCGGTTAATGTAAGGGTCTGTATACCCTGCTTGATGCAGTCGAATGTACTCTGGGCGATCACGGAGACCGCTGCGCCAGTATCCAACTCCATCTCAAGCGGGTGGCCATTGACCCGTACTGTCACCTTAATGGGGGCCACACGGGGAGCTGCCACACAATGCAGCTGCAGGCAGTCGTCCTCCGTCTCCACGTCCTCAGGAGTAGTCGCCACAGGTTCATCCACATGAAAGGTACGGCCTCTGGGCTGGTCCCAGTTACGGCCCCTAGGCTGGTCCCAGTTTCGGTCGGAACGACGGCGCCTCTGGCGCCCCCAGGACCGCCGTCCGCGATGGGGTCGGCGCCTACAAGTCTGACACGGACATGGCTCCTCATCCATTGGCTCTGGAAAAGGCTCCCTTCGGGGAGGAATGTCCGACGGCCACTGGCGTCGGTCCGGGCGTTGCCTCGCCCAAGGTACCGCAGGAGTGCGGGGGGACGTTTTTGGACGGAAGGGGTTGCGCCCCAAGGCATGCACTTCCATTCCCTGTAGCTCCTGCACTCCTCGTTCTGCGCTCTCTAGGGACAATACTATTTGAATGGCCTGTCGAAAAGTCAATGTTGGCTCCGCTAACAACTTTCTCTGGGTGGCCGCATTGTTAATACCGCAAACCAAACGGTCGCGTAACATTTCTGACAAGGTCTCACCATAGTCACAGTACTCCGCAATCCTGCGTAGCCTGGATAGAAAACCGGCAAGGGATTCTCCAGGGGTCCTCTCGGCGGTATTAAACCGGTAACGCTGGACTATCGTGGACAGGGTTGGGTTAAAATGTTGCCCCACTATATTCACAAGTTCATCAAACGTTTTGGTGTCCGGCGCAGCTGGGTACGCAAGGCTCCTAATCACCCCAAACGTATGCGGGCCGCAGGTGGTGAGCAATATGACCACCTGGCACTCGTTTTCAGTGATATTGTTTGCCCTGAAATAGTAACGCATCCGTTGTGTGTACTGGTTCCAGCTTTCCAGCGCAGCATCAAAAACATCCAAACGTCCGTACAGAGGCATGGTATAATAGAAAACAACTTCCAACCTGTATCCAACAAAAATCCAGGGAGGTGGCTTCAGCAGTGTAGACAGCTATTCACTTTAACCTTCATCGCCAGTTTTGTAAGGGCCACAAAGAATCCAGCACGAGTTTTAAGGATACAAAGTAATAACATTTATTTACAATAACATATATACATAACAGTAACTTCCCTTGCTACATACTCTTTCCTGCTGGCTCCTGAACTGGCCAGCTTTATTTATAATGGGAGTTTACTAGTGGTTTCTCCGCCCCCCTCATTGGGGAAGCTCATACTCCCACAGGATTGTGGGATAGTCATTAGTCCCCAGCCAATGGTAAGTAGGCAGGTTATAACAATCAGTGAGCAGGCACTGGAGGTGTGTGGGGGGGGGGTTCATCATCTGTAGCTAGGGAAAATGGGGGTTTTGAATGTTTGTTATGATACTTGATGCCTGATACTTGTGAAGCTTCTGTCACGTTATTCTTAACCGTGGACCTGCCTGCACATCCAGAAAGGGGGTGAACTGACTGACAAAGCCTCACCCTATGAGAAGCCAGTGAGGATGAGGGCCTCTGTGACCCTCTGGGCAAGCCGGATCCTCGCCATTGCCTGTCCTCCCTGGGCTCGTCTTCCAGCCGCTCCTATTCCGGCCCCTCCTGAGATGCGGCTGCATGTTCCTCCTCCTCCTCCTCCAGCACATCACCCTGTTGCTGTGTCAGTTTGTGTAGGGCACAGTAGATCACCACAAAATGAGAGACCCTCTGGGGGGGGTGCCATCAGAGCAATACAGGCATTGAAACCACATTTTGAGCAGTCTGATGCACCACTCAATGACAGCACAGGCGGTCAACATGGGCCTCGTTATATCGAGTCTCGACATCGGTTTCCATCCTCCACACTGGCGCCACAGCTCGAACTTCAGCGGGCACGCCATATTCTCCAAGAATCAACCTGGCATCCTGGGGTGGTCCTCAAAGACACCGGGGATCTCCGAGTGTCCCAGGATGTAGCTGTGATGCCCGGCCCCTGGGAAGCATGCACACACGTGCATAATCAGGAGGTGGTGGTCGCACATGAGTTGAACATTCAGGGAGTGGAACACCTTCCTATTTAAGAAGGTCACTCCCAGAGGCCCCGGTGTGTGCAAAACGGCATGCGGGTTGTCTATTACCCCCTGGACCTGCGGAATCCCGGCGATGGTGCAGAATCCTGCTGCCCGGGCCTCTTGATAGGCTTGGTCCAGCTCAAAGTTAATATAGTCAGCTGGTTAGGAATACAGGGCATCCGTGTCTTCATGGATACACTTGTGGACTGTTTCTTGGGAAATGCCGCTCAAGTCCCTGCTCGAGCCCTGGAATGAACCCATTGCATAAAAGTTCAGGGCTGCGGTGACCTACGGTGACAGACACCAGGTGTTCCCCTCCATGGAGTGACACGTCCACAAGGACACGCACAGGTGCTGCACATTCTCCTTGTTGAGTCGGAGCCTCCTCCGGCACACACTGTCTGTCACCTTCTCAAATGATCAACGATGCCTGTACACCTTGGGAACGTCGCTGGTGACCCCCTCTGGGTTCTTCATTGGCCTGATGGGTGGCCGAGTCTGCAGGGTATGCGCTGACCCCCTGCACGAAGTGTGCTCCCTCCAGAAGGCGTCGACACTATTGCCTTCCCCGGCATCTGGACACCTGGGCTGCCACCAGCATTTTGAGGCCTGCCACTGCGGGGTCAACAACACCATTCATCTTGGTTGCCTTAAGGAACTGGAGAAGGAGAAAGACCAACAATCAGTTGGGGCTTCAACCCCGGGACCCACACATCCACAGGCCCTTCCCCCCCACCCTTACATGCCCCTCCTTCTTTCAGGGTGCCATCCACCCAGCCAGTTCTCCCGGAGGTCCCTGCTCTACACACACACGCCTCCGGCCACAGCATGAGGCCTTGGACTCTAGACCCCTGCCGGGAACATTGGGGAGACTGTGATTAGGTGCCCTCCCCGATCCACACACTCACTCTCTGGTTGCGGGGATATCCCCAGTGCTGAAGCCCAGCTGAAGAGTGTTTGATTATTGGCTGCTACCTATGTGGTGCTGATGCCTCCAGTGTTCAGGCAAAGTGTCCAGACCTCACAATATGATTGGAATGTCGGCAATAACACACGCCTGAGACATGGCAGGTGTATTCATGCAAATGCACTTGAGAATATTCTTTTTATTAAACGGTGAACAGGATCTTTATACAAAACGATGGAAACCAACTATTTAACATTTCATAAATCACACTAACCATTAATCAACAAGGGAAAGACATTGTGCCATAAACAAGTACCTTTCCGTTACAGAGTATCAATACAAGCACAAAGCTACAACAGTGTGGTAGTCAACACTGATGTATATATAGGATGTTGATATAGGTGCTTTACGGTAAGGCCCCTGTACGTCAGGTACGGTGTAGATCCCTGCCTGCTGGTTCCGCCCAGTAGGCGGAGTATAAATATGTGTGCTCCCAGTACAGCAGCCATTTCGTCAGCTGCTGTAGGAGGCCACACATCTCAGTGTAATAAAGCCTCGATTACATCCTACTCTCGTCTTTGTTTAATTGATTGTGCATCAAACAGTTCATTTGTACAAAGAAAACCAAACACACTGGGCTGGATTCTCCCAAAATGAGAGTATCACGACGGCGTCAAGGGGCCCCAGGTGGAGCTATTCAACGGTCCACAAGGGGCTAGCATGGGCGCATCGTGTAATGCACGACGGACCAGCCGCCGATTCGCCGGTTCCATCAATGACCCGCCGCCGCCGCTGAACTTAGTATTCTCCCCCCACACACACAGCGTCGCAGGCAAGATGGCCACCAGGAGAGCAGTGCCGCGATTTTGGGATGGCGAACTCGAGACCTTCCTGGACACTGTGGAGGAAAGGAGGCTGGTGTTGTACCCCCGGGCTGGGACGGAGGACAGCAGGTGCCATCATTCGCCGTGCCTGGGCGGAGGTGGCAGACGCCGTCAACGCCGTTGGGGTGGTGGCCCGAACTGCAGAAAGATGCTGCACGACCTCCTCAGGGCAGCCAGGGTGAGTACTCAGCACTGCTGCTGGCACCACCCCCTACCCCCACACACATGTGACACGGCCCCCACTCCCCAAGGGGGATGGTCCCGCCCCCATCCTGACCCACATGGCTACACCCACCCATGCCAGCAGCAATGGCTGGGTGCCCTGTGCACTAATGCCATCAGAGACCCAACCCCTGGTCTGCATGCGTCGGACCATCTAACACTGTTGCTGTTTGTGTTTGCAACCCTGCCCCACCCACCCCCAGGAGATGTCTGCGCATAACCGTCGGGAGCGGGAGAAGACCGGAGAAGGACCGGATGACCTGCGTACCCTCACTGTGGCTGAGCAGAGGGCACTCGACATTGTCGGCGGGATGGCCGTCTTGCAGGCGATGGCAATGGCGGTCTGTGCCTGGACACTGCCCAGTCGCATGGGGGTCACCCTGACCCCATGGCCCATTGCCCCCCTCGCCCCCCCCGACCTTGGCAAGCACCCCCTCCCACGGACAGCCCGGCCAGTGTCAGGACCGGCAGCCCATGGCTGCGCCTCTCCGTGTCCTAACTCCTGTCTCTCCCTCGTCCGCCACAGTACCTGTTTACCGATTTTTTAAAAGGACAAGTAAACCTCACCATTCGGAGTTCCCCCCAGTGGGGGCAAAGCATCAAGGAGGCCCCGAAGAATACCGGTCATACCTGCTAATTGTATGCAAACGCGCTTACTGTACGTGCTGCTGTCGAGGCACCGTAGAATTTGGCATGAACCCGGCACCCGCCACAATTTCGCCATCAAAAACGATTCTCTGCCCAATCACCTTTCCTGATTTTGCCGTCGACCGACGGAGAATCCCGCACATGGTGTTCAATGGAATGTAGCTGCATGGAAAATAAACAGAATTATTTTGGATTGGTAGGATGTGTTACGTTCTGTGCCCCAAGGATCTGTCTTGAGACTTTAATTTTCCATTTATATAAATTATTTGAATATTGATACAAGAGGAATAATATTAAACTTTGCTGATGATACCAAATTAAAGGTGTGACACAGAGAGAAATTGCAAGAAACTGCAAAGAGACATATATAGGTTAGCAAATAGGAGATCAACACTGCCCATTTGTAATCGACACTGGAGCAGCCATGTCTTCGGTGCAATCAGAACTTCGGCTACCACTATCTGACCACACCCAGCATTTGTCGGGGTTCTAAGGACAGCTGTGTGAGTATCCTATTTCTGAACCTGTGACAGTCACTGATGAGAATACGTCTGCAGGTCATCAGTTTGTGGTGACTACTGGATTGGACTGTAACTTGTTGGCCAGAGATTTACTGTGTATCTTCCAGCTACAGATAGAGTGCAGAGACGAAGGGATAACGGTTCAATCATGGAGGATGAGACAACAGTGCTATATTTCTATCGCCCACCAGTGGTGGACGTTAGACATTGAACATTCACTGCACCACGTTACCCTGGCCTATGACAGAACCGGACAAAACAGGGAGTTGGAGGACAAATACCGGCCATTAATTGGGACCGAATGACCAGTCAAGATTACAGCCACAGTCACGGGAAAAAAAGGTACAGCCGATTTTGTTACAATACCACCACATTTATGGCCACAGTCAGCATCTGTAGGCCCTCATATTACACGTCAGGTCCACGACCAGTACCATGCCAAGGATCTGGGGCCTATGGTAAGGAGGGCAGTGGATCATTCAGATCCAACAGAGTACGCACTTCAAGTCATGCCAGACGGCACTTCCATAAAATATTTTGAGGTCCCTGAAACGATTAACACTCGACTTCAGCATCACCTGGGACGTGACGTTTTGGAATATGTCAACCCACAGGTCTCGGCGGAATACCCACCACAATTGGGACAGGCAAATGTTACACCCATTAAGGTAACGATTAAGGACCATATAAAGCTGCCTTCCATTCGGCAATACCCCCTGAAACCCCAAGCTGCCCCGTCTATCGACAAATTCTGGTCCCTTGCCAATCAGAATGTAACACCCCCATACTTGCTGTGCCTAAACCAGCCAAACCAGACCAGTACCGATCAGTATAGGATTTACGTTCAATCAATACCATTGCACAGTCGTTACATGCTCTTGTCCCTAATCCTGCCCACATACTGGCTCAAATTCCAGCTCGAGCCCGGGTCTTCACCATAGTTGACCTCCAGCATGCTTTCTTTGCCCTTCCACTCGCATCTGAAAGCAAATATTTGTTTGCCTTCACTTACAATGGACAGCAGTATACCTGGACCCGACTGCCTCAGGGGTTCGTCAACTCACCTACGCTCTTCTCCAGATGTCTGCAGACCCAACTCCAGGCCTTGACATTGGAGCATGGTTCCACTCTAGTGCAGTATGTAGATGACATATTGGTAGCGAGTCCCGACGAGCCCAATAACAGGTGTTGCTAACTTTTGGTTGGCTCTTAAATCATAATTTGCTCTGTTTGTTTAACCTTTGCTCTAGAGTCGCCAGGTATCTTTATGATACCGCCACGAGGTTCAAGTTCAAGTAATGATCAATATCTCAACACACCAATTAGTAAGATTCAAATCAAAACACATTTATTATACACAGTAAATCACTACTCATGCATCAACTCTACTTTCTAGACTATTCCTATCACTAAAAGGCCTATACTTAGCTTCAGAATTGGCCCACCAGGTCAGGGGAACAAATGGCCTTTCGTTCAGGTCCTGAGTCTGCAGGATTCAAAAGCTGGTATGGACTTGTAGCTAGGAGCGCCTATCTCGTAGCAAGCGTTGACTGGAGACTTACTTGGTTGATGCGGCAGCTTGGACAGGTCACTCTCACGGGTTGATTCAAGTTGCTGAGTGACCCTTCCAAAGAAGGACTATTTAAACTTGGGGGGCTTTACTTTATAGTCCCCAGGGGCTTCCCGCCCTTCGGGGCGGACCCCGTACCTGGTACCAAGTGATTGGACTGCGTCCCGATCACTTGGATCGATTACTCCAATACTGGAGTTGTTCCCTGAACGCTGGGCGGTCTGTAAATGTCCGTTGGCCTTCCTTTGTCTTGGCTCCTGCTGGCGCCGAGGAGTCTGGCTTGGCTTTATTCACTTTAACTGTTGCAATTGTGCCTTGGAATTGCTCATTACTATGCAGATGGCTGCTGGTTTCAGTGCTGTCTGGTTTTTGCAAGTTTCAATACACACGATTTCTGCACTTGCTCAATTTTGCCTGTGTTGGCTGAATTTCCCTTCAGTCTTTGCGGTTCTCCATTTTAAGTCGGGAAGTGGCCAACCCAGGTGGCTACACAGGGATGATGTGATCCAGTTATTAAACCACCTATCCTCGTTGGGTTATGTTGTTTCACAATCAAAGGTCCTGGTGGCTCAGACAAAGGTCAAGTTCTTAGGAGTTTTACTTACAGCCACAGAAAGAAGTCTCAAAGCCAGTAGGATTGAACCAATAGGCGACTTCCGGGTGCGGCTATGCAGAGCTAGGTCGCATATTCGGTAGCTCCCGCTTGGAATGGACTTTTGGGCTCTTTTACAGGGCCCCCACGGCATTTGTTTGACATTTCCCGGTGTGGCAAGAAGACTGCAGCATTCCCCTGACAGTGTCCCCCAGGAATGTTATGTCTTTTGGCTACCAGACCCGGCAGAAACAGTAAAAGATTTGGCTTTGGCTGCAGGTTTAGACAAAAGCCTCTTCCAGCATGCAGGCGGGGGAAGGGCAAGCTTAAAGCTGCAATCTGACTTGACTCTATCAAAGGTGAATTCTAGCAGCAGAAGGAACAACTGTGAAAAGATCTACCAAGGCCATTGAAGAAGCAGGGACGAGGCTTCCGGTGGCGGCCATGGAGGAGTAGGTTGCGCATTCGGCAGCTCCCGTCTGGAACTGACTCTCAGGCCTTTTTCAGGAGTTTCCATAGACTTTTTAAACGGACCAGAAGTGTAACGGCCAAAGGAGCGGCACTGGAGCAACGGGAGAAGCGAGGGAAAGAAAACAAAATGGCGGCGGCCAGGGACAAAGGGGAGCTGCAGGAGTTCATCAAGCGCTGCTTCGAGGAGATGCGCAAGGAGATGTTGGCGCCTATGCTTTTGGCAATTGAAGGACTCAGCATCACCCAGAAGGTCCACGAAGCTAAGATCCAGGAGGTACAGAAAAGAGTCAGTCAGAACGAGGATGAGCTCGTGGGCCTGGCGGTGAGAGTGGAGCAGAATGAGGCGCTACACAAGAGGTGGGCGGGAAGACTCGAAGACCTGGAGAACAGGTCGAGGAGAAAGAATCTGAGAATCCTGGGTCTCCCTGAGGGAGCGGAGGGGGCTGATGCCGGGGCATACGCGAGCACGATGCTCGAGGCGATGATGGGCACGAAGGCCCCTTCGAGGCCGCTGGAGTTGGACGGGGCACATCGGGTGCTGGCGAAGAAGCCCCAGGAAAATGAGCCGCCAAGGGCGATGGTGGTGAGGTTCCACCGGTTCACGGACAGAGAGTGGGTCCTGAGATGGGCCAAGAAGGAGCGGAGCAGTAAGTGGGACAATGCAGAGATCCGAATATACCCGGACTGGAGCACGGAGGTTGCAAAGCGGAGAGTGGGTTTCAACCGGGCCAAAGCGGCGTTGTACCGGAAAGAAGTGAAATTCGGAATGCTGCAGCCAGCGCGACTGTGGGTCACAGACAAGGGCCAACACTATTACTTCGAAACGCCTGAAGAGGCGTGGACCTTTGTACAAGCCGAAAAGTTGGACTCTAACTGAGGGTTTGTGAGGGTACGGGGGATGTTTGAGGTTTGATGTGTGATGGTTGTTGTATATAGGGGTCAATCACGCGCAGGAAATGTTACATGGGCTGGGGGAGAGAGACAAGGCCGCGACAGGAGCTGCGCCAGAGGGGGCGGAGCGGGCTTTGGAAACGCGGGGTGTTTTCCCGCGCGCGGGAAGAAAGGCGGGAAGGGGAACGAAGGAATGCATATGGATTGGGAGACTCCCACGCGTGGAGGTCAATGGGACAGCGGAGGAAGCCGGGGTCAGCAGGCGTCAGCTGACTTATGGGAGTGACATGGGGGGAGCAAAAAAGCTAGACAGGGGTCTAGCAGGGGGAGGGGAGGGGGGAAGGGGGTAAAAAAGGGTTGCAGCTGCACTGGCCGAAAGGCAATGGGACACAGAAGAGGTGGTCGGGACGGGGATCCCCCCTCTGGGGGACTGGAGGGTGAGGGAGGCGTGAACACAGGAATGGCCCAGAAAAGGAGATGGCTAGTCGGCGGGGCGTGGGGGGAGAGAGAGAGCCCCTCCAATCCGGCTGAGAACGTGGAATGTGAGGGGCCTGAATGGGCCGGTGAAGAGGGCTCGGGTATTCGAGCACTTAAAGGGACTGAAGGCGGACGTGGCCATGCTCCAAGAGACACATCTGAAGGTGGCGGACCAGGTCAGGTTAAGAAAGGGATGGGTAGGACAGGTATTCCACTCGGGACTGGACGCGAAGAATAGAGGGGTGGCAATATTGGTGGGAAAGCGGGTGTCATTTGAGGCCAAGGCTATTGTAGCGGACAATGGAAGGCGATATGTAATGGTGAGCGGTCGGCTGCAAGGGATGTGGGTGGTGTTGGTAAACGTATACGCCTCGAACTGGGATGATGCAGGATTCATGAAGCGCATGTTGGGGCGCATTCCGGACCTGGAGATAGGAGGCCTGATAATGGGAGGGGACTTCAATACAGTGTTGGATCCAGCACTGGACCGCTCCAAATCAAGGACTGGAAAGAGGCCGGCGGCACGAAGGTACTTAGGGGGTTTATGGATCAGATGGGGGGAGTGGACCCATGGCGGTTTGCAAAACCGCAGGCCAGGGAATTTTCTTTCTTCTCCCATGTACACAAAGCCTAGTCCCGGATAGATTTCTTTGTTCTGGGTAGGGCGCTCATTCCGAGGGTGGAGGGGACGGAGTATTCGGCTATAGCCGTTTCGGACCATGCCCCACACTGGGTGGAACTGGAGCTGGGAGAGGAGAGGGACCAACGCCTGTTGTGGCGGCTGGATGTGGGACTGCTGGCGGACGAGGTGGTGTGTGGGAAGGTGAGGGGGTGTATCAAAAGGTACTTGGAGGCCAACGACAACGGGGAGGTGCGGGTGGGGGTGGTATGGGAGGCGTTGAAGGCGGTGATCAGGGGAGAGCTAATTTCCATTAGGGCTCATAGGGAGAAGACAGAGGGTATGGAAAGGGAGAGGTTAGTGGGGGAGATTTTAAGAGTGGACAGGAGATACGCAGAGGCCCCGGAGGAAAGATTACTTGGGAAAAGACGACGGCTCCAGACGGAGTTTGACCTGTTGACCACAGGGAAGGTGGAGGCACAGTGGAGGAAAGCGCAGGGGGCGACCTACGAGTCTGGGGAAAAGGCTAGTCGGATGCTGGCACACCAGCTCCGTAAGAGGATGGCAGCGAGGGAAATAGGGGGAGTCAAAGATGGAAGGGGAGCCGCGGTTCGGAGTGCGACGAAAATAAACGAGGTATTCAAGGCCGTTTATGAAGAGCTGTACAGATCCCAGCCCCCAGCGGGGGAAGAGGGGATGAGACAATTCCTAGATCAGCTGAGATTTCCGAGGGTGGAGGAGCAAGAGCTGGCTGGTTTGGGGGCACCAATTGGGTTGGAGGAGCTGAGCAATGGTTTGGGGAGCATGCAGGCGGGGAAAGCCCCGGGACCGGACGGATTCCCGGAGGAGTTCTACAGGATGTACGCAGACCTGTTGGCCCCGCTACTGGTGAGGACCTTTAATGAGGCAAGAGAGGAGGGGAACCTGCCCCCGACAATGTCGGAAGCGACAATTTCTTTGATCCTAAAGCGGGACAAGGACCGACTGCAATGTGGATCGTACAGGCCGATCTCGCTCCTCAATGTGGATGCAAAGTTGCTGGCAAAAGTGCTGGCCACGAGGATTGAGGACTGTGTCCCGGGGGTAATCCACGAGGACCAGACGGGATTCGTAAAGGTCAGGCAACTAAACACCAATGTGTGGCGGCTCTTAAATGTGATAATGATGCCATCGGAGGAGGGAGAGGCGGAGATAGTTGCAGCTATGGACGCGGAGAAGGCCTTTGACCGAGTAGAGTGGGAGTACCTCTGGGAGGTGCTGCGCAGGTTTGGGTTCGGGGTAGGGTTTATCAATTGGGTTAAGCTCCTTTACAGAGCCCCGATGGCAAGTGTAGTGACGAACCGGCGGAGGTCGGAGTACTTTCGACTGTACCGAGGGACGAGGCAGGGGTGCCCCCTGTCCCCCCTGTTGTTCGCAATGGCGATCGAACCATTGGCCATGTCATTGAGGGAGTCTAATAAATGGAAGGGGGTGGTCCGAGGGGGAGAAGAGCATCGGGTGTCGCGAAATGCGGATGACCTGTTGCTGTATGTGGCGGATCCAATGGAGGGGATGGTGGAGGTCATGCAGACTCTTGGGAGTTTGGGGAGTTTTCGGGCTATAAGCTCAATGTAGGGAAGAGTGAGCTCCTTGTATTACAGGCGGGGGACCAAGAAAGAGGGATAGGGGACCTACCGCTGAGGAGGGCGGAGGGAAGCTTTCGGTATCTGGGGATCCAGATAGCCAGGAGTTGGGGGACCCTACATAAACTGAATCTGACAAGGTTGGTGGAGCAAATGGAGGAGGATTTCAAAAGATGGGACATGTTACCGCTCTCGCTGGCGGGTAGAGTGCAGTCGGTCAAAATGGTGGTCCTTCCGAGGTTTCTGTTTGTGTTTCAGTGCCTTCCCATCATGATCACTAAGGCCTTTTTTAAGAGAGTAGGTAGGAGTATTATGGGGTTTGTGTGGGCGAATAAGACCCCGAGGGTAAGGAGAGGGTTCCTGGAACACAGTAGGGACCGAGGAGGGTTGGCGCTGCCAAACCTGGGGAGCTACTACTAGGCAGCAAGTGTGGCGATGATCCGCAAGTGGGTTATGGAGGGAGAGGGGGCGGCATGGAAGAGGATGGAGATGGCGTCCTGTAAAGGAACAAGCATGGGGGCGTTGGTGACGGCACTGCTGCCGCTCTCGCCAACAAAGTATACCACGAGCCCGGTGGTGGCCGCAACGCTAAGGATATGGGGCCAGTGGAGACGGCACCGGGGTGCAATGGGAGCATCGGTGTGGTCCCCGATCAGGGGTAACCACCGGTTTGTCCCGGGGAAGACGGACGGGGGGTTCCAGAGCTGGCATCGGGCGGGGATTGGAAGAATGGGGGACCTGTTCATCGACGGGACGTTTGCGAGCCTCGGGGCACTGGAGGAGAAGATCGAGTTACCCCCGGGAAATGCCTTTAGATATATGCAGGTGAAGGCTTTTGTGAGGCGACAGGTGAGGGAATTCCCGTTGCTCCCGGCACAAGAAGTTCAAGATAGGGTGATCTCGGGTGTATGGGTCAGGGAGGGCAAGGTGTCGGAAATATACCAGGAGTTGAAAGAAGAGGGGGAAGCGCTGGTCGAAGAGTTGAAGGGTAAATGGGAGGAGGAGCTGGGGGAGGAGATCGAGGAAGGTCTGTGGGCTGATGCCCTAGGTAGGGTTAATTCCTCCTCCTCGTGTGCCAGGCTCAGCCTGATACAATTTAAGGTGGTCCACAGAGCGCAATTGACGGGGGCGAGGTTGAGTAGGTTCTTTGGGGTAGAGGACAGATGTGGAAGGTGCTCAGGGAGCCCGGCGAACCATGTCCATATGTTTTGGTCATGCCCGGCACTGGAGGGGTTCTGGAGAGGAGTGGCGGGAGCAATATCTCAGGTGGTGAAAGCCTGGGTCAAGCCAAGCTGGGGGCTAGCAATATTTGGAGTAGTGGACGAACCGGGAGTGTAGGAGGCGAAAGAGGCCGGCATTCTGGCCTTTGCGTCCCTAGTAGCCCGGCGAAGGATCTTGCTAATGTGGAAGGAGGCGAAGCCCCCCAGCCTGGAGGCCTGGATAAATGATATGGCTGGGTTCATAAAGTTGGAGAGGATTAAGTTTGCCTTGAGAGGGTCTGCGCAGGGGTTTTACAGGCGGTGGCAACCGTTCCTAGACTATCTCGCGGAGCGTTAGAGGAAGGTCGGTCAGCAGCAGCAGCAACCTTAGGGGGTGGGTGGGGGTGTGGGAGAGGGGGGACTGCCTGGGAGGGTGGATGAGCAAGAGATAACATGAAGGGTTGGGGAAACTGGCACGTACGGATGAGGGCCAGTGTACATAGCTGTGTAAATATATCATTTTGCCATGTATATATCTTGCTCTGCGCGATTTCTCATTTTTTTTTGTTACCGTGGGAGGGGGGGGTTATTGTTTGTAAGGGAGAAAAATTGTGTTAAAAAACTTTAATAAATATATATTTTTTTAAAAAGGATTGAACCAATATGCCAATTCCCCGCCCCTACCACAGCCAAGGAGGTCCGTCATTAGTTGGGTATGGTGAATTATTGTAGGCAGTGGATACCAAACATCGCTGTCTATACAAAGCTGCTGACGCCTTACACTAGTGAAGGGGGAATTTTACTCTCACCACCGAGGCACTCAAAGCCTTCCATTGCCTAAAGCAGGCCTTGTTACAAGCACCGGCCCTCGGTAGGCCCCTGTACGACCGACCGTTCCAGATATACTGTACTGTTCTGGAAGGGTGTTCAACAGCGGTACTCACCCAGCAACATGGGGATAAGCACCGGCCCGTGGCATATTACTCTTCCAAACTTGATCCAGTGGCGTTGGGTCACCCTGTTTGCACCCAGATCTTGGCAGCGATATACAATAGTTTGCAGGCTGCTGCCAATATCACTCTCCAACAGGATATTACGGTGTATAGCTCCCACTCGGTCATTGCACTACTGGGGCAACTGCAGACTCAGCATCTTACCGCAGCTCGTCAGAATAGGTATGAAATATACCTTTTGAACAATCCACGTCTGACATTTAAATACTGTACCATTATCAATCCAGCCTGTTTTCTTAACGGTCCCCCTGACCATGAAGACGCACCTGGCCACGACTGTCTAGCCTTGATTCAGGAAACTACCACAATAAGGGAAGATCTGAGCGATATTCCGTTAGAACAACCTGACATGGTTATGTATGTTGATGGTCGTGCATTAATAAGCCCCACTGGCCGGAGACTGTCCGTTACGCAATCGTAGATCAGGATGGTCTGATTCTAGAAGCGGCTGCTTTTCAGACCCCTTATTCAGCCCAACAAGCCGAACTTTTTGCCCTTACCCGTGCATTTATATTTGGGGTAGATCGTCGAGTAAATATTTATACTGACTCCCGATACGCCTTCGGGGTAGTTCATGACTTCGGACAGCTCTGGAAGAATAGGGGATTCATTACCTCAGCCGGCACAGAAATATCCCACCGGGGTTTAGTTATTGACCTACTGCAGGCTCTCCTTATGCCCGCGCAGATTTCCGTCATTAAATGCGCTGCCCATACAAACGGTAAGACCCCAGTTGACGTTGGTAATGAACGAGCAGTTTGCCGCGCAAATTCAGCAAGTGATGGTGCCTAAAATGTTAAGTCAGACTAAACGATCTGCTATAAATAGGTCTGCTTCTGACAAGCCAATGCCAACCATCCAAGACATCATAAGGTTACGTGAGGACGCTCCTGAGAGTGATAAACAAATGTGGAAAAGGTTAGGTTGTACATATGATTCTGTTTCCTCTTTATGGACCACGCCAGCACCTCAGACTTGTATGTCTGATGTACTGGCTTTATGGGTCATCGAATGTGTACACTTTGCAACTCATTGTGGGGTCGGGGGACTAGTGATTTGTTGCTGGACACTTGGTGGCACCCTAAAATGCAGGGGCTGGCCCAGAGTATCAGTAATCGGTGTTTGATTTGTCAGCAATACAACACCGGCAATATAACCCTTGTGGTATGGGGCAAACCCCGTTGCCCAGTGGTCCCTTTGAGACGCTCCAAATGGATTACATTGAGTTAGAAAGGTGTCAATGTTATAAATATGTTTTGGTCATTGTGGATGTGTTCAGCAGATGGGTTGAGGCGTATCCGACTACCGATAATAAGGCTGCTACTGTGGTTAAAGTTCTGATGCGGGAAATCATTCCCCGGTACGGTATACCAGCTCAGTTAAGTTCTGATAATGGGCCTCATTTTATTGGACCGATTAACAAAGAGTTCTGCTCCCAGTTGGGCATACGCCAGCAGTTACACTGTGCGTACAGACCGCAGGCGGCCGGGTTGGTTGAGAGGCACAATCAGACCCTCAAAACTAAATTGGCTAAATTAAGAGCAGACACGGGACTGACATGGCTTAAGTTGCTCCCCGTTGCCCTCTTCCAGCTGTGGGTTACACCTGCGGGACCGGCCCGGCTCTCTCTTGCCGAGATCCTTTATGGCAGGCCCCTTAGAACTCCCTGGAGCCTGCATGTTCCCAGACTGGTTCAGTTTCACCATATGACTGAAGAAATTACCACCTATGTTCTAGCCCTCACTAAGGCCCTCAAGGAGCTCCATGGCCAGGTCTGCGCGGCTCACCCGCCACCGTCCCCATTACCTAGTTCACTTTCAGTGCAGCCTGGTAGTTATGTCATGGTCAAAAATTGGACTCAGAAAGGGTCGGAGCCACGATGGGAGGGGCCCTTCCAAGTTCTCCTTACCACCCCCACTGCAGTTAAAGTGGAGGGGCAGAGTGCTTGGGTCCACCTCCACCACTGTAAAAAGATCGGTCACTAACCTGCCTCCCTTCCCCAGTGCTGTTTTACAGGTGTGAAGCATGATGGTGTGGCTACGCACCGCCTGTGTAATCTTCGGCCTCGCCTCGCTTGGAGTGACATCAGCGATGGACATGGAAAAGGGAAATATCATCTACATCTGTAACCCCAACCAAACTATAAGGACATTTCACTTATGCAGAGGTGACGTTCTTCGCTGTCCCCATATACGAGGACATGGTAACGACTCATGGAAGGTCATCAGGTTAACGGACAATGCAGGACTCATGAAGCAATTGCACCGGTCCCGGCGATGGGAAGGGAACATTACATGGACATTGCCTTGTTTTTGGAATGCATGTAAATTTGATTTTGGATGTGCTAAGATTGGTGCCATAAAGGTAAAGTCAGACCGTCAGGAGAGGGTAGGAAGAGGTTGTGAGAGAGAGAGGGGGACTAGAGAGAGGACGGAGCGTGTGAGAAGGGGAGTACAACTAGAACGTAGGTTATCAGGAGATATACTTAATTCATTTAGGACCCAGAATGAGGAAAACCTGGGTAGTATGAATTTCTTCTACCAGATCTACCACCGCTTGTATGGCCAGGGACGGGTTGTCTGCTACCCGAACCCCGCAGCGGTGTCTAGGTTATTTTCTGTTTCACCGCTTTGGGGCACTCCCCAAACGGTGGTTCATTGTCAGCGTTCCGAGCCACCGCCCGAGCAAGTCACTCTTCCTTACGATCCGGGTTAAGCACCATCGGCTATTTCCTTCCCCTTCCTCGGGATAATTCCCACTCACAGTATGATAGGCTGCAAAAGGTGGAGGGCGTACATACCTAGCCATTTCACTCCCAATAGAGACTCCCGGTCGTACGAGAATTGTTTCAGCAGTGACGGGTACGGCTGTTTGCTGGTAGAGGTGGAAACGAATATAACATGTCTGTTCCCCACCTGTACGGACAAGAGATGTCATATCACTCAGGCATCCGGCCACTGCGTCTGTTACAACACCACCTGCGTTCCATTGAACGCCGGCCACCAGCTCCTTTGTGGCTGGGCGAATGTCTCTCACATCACTGTTGGGACTAGGGCTTTCCGCATTGCTGGGAGGCCCGAATGGACGTTCCAAAGCTGGATAAACTGGGCTACTGGGGGATCCCTACGCAGCCGATATACTGATTGTGATGCTAGCCTGTACACGGAGCAAGGATACTACTTTTTTTTTTAATGGCACAGCGACCAATGTTTTGTCACTCCCATTTCCCCGCCAAATTGCTATCGGGACTCTAGTCCCTACCACAGTCCCCTGCCCCTTGGCGTGGATACTGCACAATCAGTTGGCACGCCGGGCAGTCTCAGCCGAATTCTGCGAGAACTGGAAAAAACCTCAAGTTCTCGCACCCAACCGGGGCCACTCAGCCGGATAGGGAATTCTGAGCGTCTTGACACTGGGAGGTGTGGGGGGTTCCTTGGCGGTCAGCGATAGGAATTATTTTATTTGTGGCCTTACCATCCTGAGAAACGAAACCTTGGGAGCCCTCGGGGCAATAACCAAGGAATTGTCTCAGCTGCGGTTGTTTGCAATGCAGAACCGGTATGCTCTTGACTATCTTCTGGACCGTGAGGGTGGGGTATGCGCCATAGTGCAGGGCAAGCGAATCATGGGAGTTCAAGACCTAACCGCTAACATCACTAAATTTATGGATCGCATACGGGATGACCTGGACGGTATGCAGGACCCTGGCACTTGGGGTAACTGGGGATACGGAGGTTGGAAGGACTGGTTGATAAATATGGCCATGTATTTAGCAGTGGCACTCGGCTGCATCTTTGTGGGCCTGGCCATCCTTAAATGCGTGATGGGTAGAATGCAGGGTGCACTGGAACAGATTGACGCCCCTAGAATCTTGGCTGTTAGGATCCACGAGGGTGCAGCAGATGATGGGGTACTGCAACAGGAATTGGAAATGCAGCGACGAATCTCCTTAGATGAGGGGCGGTAGCTACGGATTGAATAGATAGGTTATCATGACATGATAAAAGGAAGGAATGACGAATGTGATATAAAATAGTTAGTTCAAATATTAGTTACAGTAATGTAGATGTGGGCCAGTTTAATTCTAGTGAGTTCAAAAAGGACAAAGGAATTCAGAAAGCATGGCAAGGAAGATGGGGAAAAGGATGCTGGGTAACAAGAGGCCCAGGGTTAAGGAATGCGAACGAATGCGAAGTGAGCCAATCAGGATGCATGGCCAGGTCAGGAGGCGTGTAGGATGACCTATGGGAATCATGTATGTGAAACTTGATGCCATTTGAATGTATTTGCAGAGATCTCTTTGTCGCCGACCTCATTCGTTTTCGAGGGGTCCAGGAGACAGCTTCTGTGTTCTGAGTCTCTGTGAAGCGAGTCAGCCTTGAACGTTGGTTAAAATAAATAATACTATACCTACAAATCCATCTCGAGTTTTATTGAGGCCAGACTGACAGGTAAAGAATTCAATATTGTCAACGCAAGCATGGCAATCATGGAAACAGGCCTTCCAAAGGCACAAAGCAAAGAGGAGAAGAAGCAACAGGCCGGCACATAAACCAGTCTTCGAAGAGGCTGGCAACAGCCCAAATGACCACAGAAGTGATCCCATGAGGGAGGCACAATGACCTGTGCGAAAGAGACAGACACTGGCCAGGCATATCATGTTTATGGACACCCTAGTTAAAAATATTCACCTTGTTAGGCATATCATCAATGTATAAAGTTAAAAAAATCAATGCTGGTTGTAAACAATTCTTAATGTTTTCTAAGGAAGGGGGATGTGGTGATATGCCTGTAAACAATATCATAGATGGGTAGTAGTGTGACCTCCAACCAGCAGCTGGTGGTACAAACACCATGCGGTCTCAGGACAGTGGTCATGTCACAAGGCATTCCAGTATAATAATGATAATCGCTTATTGTCACAAGTAGGCTTCTCTGAAGTTACTGTGAAAAGCCCCTCGTCGCCACATTCCGGCGCCTGTTCGGGGAGGCTGGTACGGGAATTGAATTTGCGCTGCTGCCTTGTTCTGCATTACAAGCCAGCTATTTAGCCCACTGTGCTAAATAAGTGGGGGACACATCCAGCCATCAGGAGATGGTTGTAGGACGTACAAGTGAACCGTTGTGCTAGGTGTAGTTCCAGAAGGGTACAACAAAACTCCATGATAACTTGCTCTGTCTCAGATCGCTATCTTACCATGTCTGATTCAATAAAGATGCTGGTTTGGACAAGTCACGTCATTTGGTAGATTCCTTGCTAGACATTGAACACCGAACACAACACCAATCATCCTCCATATCCTTCATATCACCAGGATTGCCTCTTATCATGAATTTACCAGCTGTTGTCAGGCCTTTCATGCTTGAGATAATTAAAAGGAACACAGCATATCTGTTGCCACCGTTTACTCCACTGTACATGAGGACGAAGACTGGGATATCAAGGAGTCAATGAGGAATTGTTGGTTCGCCTTCTCCTGATCCGACAGGGATTGAAGTTCATTCCCAAAAAAGTAATATCTCCCTCTTCCATGCACATGTGTCCAGACAGTTATTCGTTTGAAAAAATGGAAAAGATTGAGACAGTTCAAATTCGCAGCAGAACAGTTAAAATTAATGAAAATGGATCTGCGGGAGACCCGAGTGCGCCTTGCCGTCTTCAATCTCAATCCGAAAATGTTTCCCCTGCACTTTTACAGCCTCTCCCCCAAAATCCGAGCTACTAGAAGAAGCCTTTTGATTCAGTTCCAATTACGCTTCAACTCCACACGGATATTGCACTGATTTTACACTCCATCTTTGTGATGATTTATTTGTGAGAATATTCCTGTTTCCTATTCCCGATTTCCCTATTGCACCCACGGAGGCAACTCTAAGCCCATACATTATTATTTAATAGGGAATTAATACATCTATGCAAATAGATATAAAATAATGTAATGTATACATATAGCTGTCAGGAGTAGCCACAATGGTTCTTTTCTTAGGTCTATATCAATTTTTAAAATATAAAATATGGATACATTAAAATAGTTCCAGCATTTAATCCATGCCGAAGTTCACATGGTCATTAAAAACGCCTGAAATATCACACTGACAATTTGTCAACTCAGTCTCTTAATTGTTTTGCACCGATGCAATGATTCTGGGGTTTCTATTAATCTTTCTTTACTTCGCCCTATTTACAGTAAACAGAGCAAGCTTTCAGAAATAGAGCGAGTGTGTGGCTGAACTGCCAAATCTTTATAGAACTGAAAATGGAAGAACCTTGCAAGATTGCCACTCTCACTGGCTGCTGCGACTAATCAGATCATAGATACGCCGTTTCCTTGTGGTCGAGGCTGAAATGCACTGTGACTAATCCACTTCTCACCAGCAACTATCCACATTAGCAAACCTGTTGAGCGCTTTGCTGTGAGCCGGGTCTTCAGCTGCTATTCTCGTGGTGATTTAGGGGTTTATATAATAGATAAAAGCGTGTAAAGAATGCAGATGTTGTGCCGTTGATAGAAATGGTAGCTAGGTATGGTTATGTGAATAGAAAGTGGGTCGATTTAGAAGAGGCGGGGCGTGCTGACGTTGTATGTTTGTGTAGAGAAGGCGCAGCCTCAGCTCATCACTCTGCTGCTAGCTTTCTGTTCGCTTGGTTCGTTGACCGGTGGGCTCACCAAAAGCCGGAGAAGTCCAGCAAGGAGTTGATTCGCGATTAATTGTCGCTGTGACCATTGAGCAGTGTCTCGGCGTTGGAAGGATGTCCGATACTGTGTATGCGATGGAGAGCGAGGAGACCACCGTTCGCTTCGCCCGCAAAGGCGCTTTGAGGCAGAAAAACGTTCACGAAGTGAAGGACCACAAATTCACCGCTCGCTTCTTCAAGCAGCCCACATTCTGCAGCCACTGCACCGACTTTATCTGGTGAGAGCACAGTCTCGATGCTGCCACATTATAGCATTATCATGCCTAAAATGTATCGCTTCTAATATTAATTTGGTTTCTGTTTGTTTTAACAGGGGATTCGGGAAACAGGGATTCCAATGTCAAGGTGGGCGTTCCCTCGGGTACAGTAGCAACAGTGTCTTAAGTGTCAACTTGGTGTTTTTGGGCAGTTTTGTCCTCGGGACACTATCTGCACCAAAATCACGAATAGTTTAGTCGGCGCTCACGTGATGCTTTGTGAGGATTGAGCGGCGATGCAGTTTGCTCAGATGGAGAGAACTCCAGCATTACAAATCTGAGTAACTTAATAAATTCAAATGGTAGCCATTAGGCGATTTGCTGTAACCTGTTTTATCGATATCAATTTTGAAGTAATATCTGTGTCGGAACGTCCCTTGGTTGTTTAATATCAAGTGCAAAACCTTTGTACATACTGGCAGACAGATTAACTGAAGATTGTGTTGTATTTTCGTTAATCAGCCGGATGCAGGTGGGGGTCCTTTACTTGACAATTTTCCGAACCCGCCAGGTGGAGCCGCGTGTAAGCAAAAAAAAAAGACAGTTCCTCAGTGACTCCTAATCTGAACATAGTTATCCTAGTTACAGTCTTAATAAGGCAGCCTTCTCGCTCGAGTGTCTGTGTACCTCTCCCGTTGTGATGCTTCCTTCCGAATTCATATTGGCGCGTGTTTTATGAAAGTTGAATCCACTTATAATGTTCCTTCAGTTTTAATTTTTCTTTACTGTCTTTCTGCCCATTTTACAAATATCAGTTGTTGAACCGCCTCACTTTCTTTTTTTGTAACAACGTGCAACCATTTTTTTGCGAGGACGGTTGTCAAAAGTCTATTTCTTAACCCCACCCTTTCCCGTCTTTGAGCGGAAACGTCAAGTGTGCCTGATACATAAAAATAGAGAAGTTAGTTTCGTACCTCACGTTCTGAAGAGGGGTGTCATCATTAGATGGTGGTGCTGGTAATGGAATATGGACGGGTCCACAGCTAACTAAGGGACAGATAACCATCTCGCATCCCACGTGTGTCTAGAATTGGCTGGCTCCTATATCCTTGGCTTTAAATCTATTTCCCACATTATCTGCTTTCCCACTCTATGGGAGAAGCTTTCCAGTTTGGCTGACAAGATGGTTGGTGAGTGTGCAATCATCACTACAGATTACACTGGATCCCTGCTCTTCTCTACACTTTCTAAAGACATTTTTGAAAATCAAGTTGACCCTGTACAGTTGGTGGCACAGGTGAGGTCTGTACTGGAAAGATGGGGAGTCAACTAGCATTGTGGTAGAGTGAAATTGGCAAGAGGCTTGAGAATAGAGCCCTCTGCACATGTTCAGTAGCAGAACGGCAACTGATGTAGATGAACCGAAGGTATTTCTGAGACCTTTGAGGTGTAACTGTCACAATTTCAACTTGGTCATCATCTGGGAGGAGGGACTTTCCTTCAAAATGTGAGGATGAGTTTGCGATATATGTTGGAATTACTTTGAGCATCTGGTGATTTATGAGAGAACGTATCCGGGTCCCTGGTGCCATGAAGCAGCAGTGTTAACCAATGCGCCACCATGCCGCCCCTGTCCTGTTGTTTGAGGGCTAGGTATTGGCTAGGACTGTGGTGATAACTCCCCCGCTCTTCAAAATAGTGCCATAGCATCTTTACATTCCATTGAGAGGGCTGGTGGAGCTTCAGTTTAACATCTCGTGTAAAAGACAGCACCTCCCTCAGTACTGCACTTGTGTCAGCCTGGATTTTTGTATTCTAGTCTTGGGAATGGAATTTAAACCTGCAACCTTCTGACTCAGAGGCAAGATGCTATCAAAGTGTTATCAACATGGCTGACATTACAGAGGAGGTATACTGCATTGTTTCTCGGGTGGCAAATACTTTAGATTAACATCAATTCCCAATCATGCCATCATCAAGATGATAGAGGGAAGGGGAATTATACTCGGTAAAGAAAGATTACACCTTTTTTCTTGTGCTGAAATTTATACTCTTTCTGCAGGAGATTTCTCCATCTGTTTAGGCTAATTCTGACTGTGAGTGAGTGATGTCATGGTGCTATTCATTTGTATATGCTTCACAGACTCTGTGTGAACAGACGTGGTGTGTTCTTGTTTATAAAATATTGACATTTTAATCCCTTTAGAACTCCAAAATAGAATGGATCAAATTGCAATTTGTAATTCCCTCTGGCCACAAACCTCTGGGAGTTTTATTTTCACTCGTGAAGTTGGTAATGAGCAACAAAATTCTGCTGTTTTGAAATTTCTTGTTATTCACGTTATTAAATAATTCTTCAGAGCAAGAATATAAAAACATAAGTTGGTACAGGCATAGGCCTTTTGGCCCTTTGCACCTGCTATGTTGTTCAGTATAATAGTTGATCTTCTGCTTCAACTCAACATACCTGCGCTGTTCCCATCTGCTTTAGTTTCCAAACATCTATCAATCTCTGTCCTTAGTACGCTCAATGACTGAGTGCCCACAGCCTCCTGGAGTAAAGAATCCCAAAGATTCATAACCCTGGTAGTCAAGAAATTTTCATCTGATTCCTAAATGGTAAACTCATTATTCTGAGTCTATGATCCCTCGTTCTAGATTCCCCAAACAAGGGAAAGATCCTCTGAGAATCTACCTGATCTAAGAGGCATGTTTAATTGGATTGCCTTTCAATCTTATATTTCTAGGGAATATAAGTTTAGTCTATAAAACAGTCCCCTCATCCAAGGAATCAGTCCAGTGAAACTTTGTTGCACTCCCTCCAAAGCAAGTATAGCACAGTGGGCTAAACAGCTGGCGTGTAATGCAGTACAAGGCAACAGCGCGGGTTCAATTCCCGTACCGGCCTCCCCAAACAGGCGCCGGAATGTGGTGACTAGAGGCTTTTCACAGTAACTTCATTGAAGCCTACTTGTCACAATAAGCGATTTATTATTATTTAGCCTTCCGAGAGAGAAAACTATAAATGGTACGCCAAATGTTCTTTCACAAATGCCCTATAAAATTGCAGTAAGACGTTTGGACTCTTGTGCTCCAATCCATAAGCAGTATAGGATAACATACCATTTGCTTTCTTAATTGCTTGCTGTACCTTCATGTTAACTTTCTGTGATCAGTGTGCAATGACATACAGATCCCTTTGAATACCGACATATCCCTGTCTCCTACCACTTGAATAACATTCTGTTTTTATTCTCATTTAAAATTCATAATTCTATACTTCCCACATTTTATGTTGCACCTGTCATGTTCTTGCCCACTCACTTAAATTCCTTTGCAAGCTCTTTGCATTCTCCTCACAGCTTGCTTTCCCACCAACTCTGTATCATCAGAAAACTCTATATTGCATTGCATTCCGTTTCTTCATCTAAGTAATTGATATAGATTGTAAACAGCTGAGGCTAAAGCACCGATCCTTGCAGTACTTCACTTGTTACAGCCTACTAACCTGAAAATTTGGCTGTGGGATGTCCCTCCTCTTGCACTGTACCTGCCCAAATAGTCACTGATGCACAAAAGTAAGTCCATAAATGCTGAATTATAGATAAGGGAGGCCTTATGGTCCATCTGATTATCCTTTCATGTTACCAGTACAATATCCTGTCTTGTCCTGACAGGTGTTTCTGTAATTGACTCACTGGCATGGCACAACTTACAGCTATTTATCCTGAATCAGTTATTATCTTTTTAACCAGCCCTCAATCTATTCAAATATATTAACCCCTCATACCGGGAACCCTAATTTTGTGTAATAAAACCTATTAGCATATTAGCGAGTAATTTTTGAAAGTCCAATATACTATCGGCCCTGCTAATTATAAAATAAAAAAACGCTAACAGGTTTGTCAAATATCATCTTTCTTCAGTAAATTAATGTTGACTCTGCCCAATCGTGTTGTTATTCTCAATGCTCTGTTATCACGTCCGCAATAAAAGGTTTCAGCATTTTCCCTACTATGTCTGGCTAACTGGCCTATAGTCCCGGATTCTCTCCACCTCTTTTTTTTTGACATTGATATTGATTGATATTTATTGTCACAAGTACAGTGAAAAGTATTTTTCTGCGGCCAAGGGACCGTACACAGTACGTACATAGTAGGCAAAAGAATAATCCACAGAGTACATTTACAAATGGCACATCAACGAATAGTGATCGGTTACAGTGCAGAACAAGGGCCAAACAAGACCAGCATAGGGTGTCGTGAATAGTGTTCTTACAGGGAAGAGATCAGTCCAAGGGACAGTCATTGAGGAGTATAGTAGTTGTGGGGAAGAAGCTGTTCCTATGTCTGAATGTGCGGGTCTTCAGACGTCTGTATCTTCTGCCTGATGGAAAGGTCTGGAAGAGGGCAAAGCCTGGGTGTGAGCGATCTCTGACAATGCTGTCTGCCTTCCTGAGACAGCGGGAGGTGTAGACCGAATCAATGGGAGGATGGCAAGCTTGTGTGCTGCGCTGGGCTGAGTTCACCACACTCTGCAGTTTCTTGTGATCTTGGGCCAAGCAGTTGCCATACCAAACTGTAATGAAGCCGGATAGGATGCTCTCTATGGCACATCAGTAGAAGTTTGTGACTGTTGATGCAGTCATGCCCAATTTCTTTAGCTTCCGTAGGAAGTGGAGACGTTGTTGGGCTTTCTTGACTGTTGCATCAATGTAAATGGACCAGGACAGACTGTTGGTGATGGTGACCCCCCAGGAAAGCTATCGACCATCTCCACTTCGGAGCCATTGATGTAGAGAGGGGGAGGGGTGGGTCATACTACACTTCCTGAAGTCAATGATCAGTTCCTTGGTCTTTCCAACATTTAGTGAGAGGTTGTTTTCGGTACACTGCAACCAAGTGATTTATCTCCCTTCAGTAGTCTGATCAGTCGTTGTTTGAGATACGACCCACCACAGTCGTATCATCTGCAGAGTTATAGATTAAATTGGAGTTGAATCTTGCCGCACAGTTGTGAGTGTATAGGGAGTACAGGAGAGGGCTGAGTACACATCCTTGCGGGGCCTCGGTGTTGAGGACTATTGTGGAGTAGGTGCTGTTACCTATCCTGACAGATTGTGGTCTGTTGGTGAGGAAGTCGAGGACTCAGCTGCAAAGGGAGGGGTCAAGTCCAAGGTTGCGGGGTTTGGTTATTAGTCTTGTTGGGATGATGGTGTTGAAGGCGGAGCTGTATATTAATCAAATATGGGCTAATATGTGTAGAATGATATTTCAAAAGACTAGTCTTGTTACATGTATTATGAAAAGCGAATGGAGATGAGTTAGACTAGTTGCTCGTTCTGATTTAACAGTTTTGCCATACTGTATTTAAGAAACATTCAGCCCTTTGAGCCTCGCCGACCATTCAATGAAATCATAGTTGATCTGTGACCAAATGCATTTATCCCATTGTTTTTTACTCATTCCTGGCTGTGGGCATGGCCGCACATTTAATGCCCATCCTTATTTCCCTTGAAAAGGTGGCAATGAGCTGCTGCCTTTAACTGCTGCAGTCCATGTGATTTAGGAACTCCCACAGTGCTGTTTGGGATGTCCAGGAATTTGACCCAGGGACAGTGAAAGAATGGCAATAAATTTCCAAGTCGCGATGGTGGGTGGCTTGTAGGGGAACTTCCAGGTAGTGGTATTTGCATCTGTTTGCTGCCTTTGTCCTTCTAGATGGTTTGGCAGCTTGGTGAGTTCCTGCAGTGCATCTTGTACATGATACGCACTGCCCTTGTGCGTTGGTGGTGGAGGGAGTAAATGTTTGTGAATGGGGTGCCAATCAAATGTGCTACTTTGGCCTCAATGGTGTCTAACTACTTCAGTGAGGAAGCTGCACTCATCCAGACAAGTGGAGAGTATTCCATCACACTCCTGACTTGTGTCTTGTAGATATTGGACAGGCTTTGGGGAATCGGGAGGTGAGTTACTCACTGCAGGATTCCTAGCCTCTGATCTGCTCTTGTAGCCATTGTATTTATATGACTAGTCCAGTTCAGTTTCTGGTCAATAGTAACCCGCAGAATGTTGATAGTTGAGGATTGAGTGATGGTAATGTCATTGAATGTCAAGGGGCAATGGTTAGATTCTCTCTTCTTGGAGATGGTCATTGCTTGGCACTTGTGTGGTGCGAATGTTACTTGCCACTTATCAGCCAAGCCTAGATATTGTCTATGACTTGTGGCATTTGGACATAGACTGCTTCAGTATCTGAGGAGTTACAAATGGTGCTGGTGCAACATCAACGAACATCCCCTTTTCTGACCTATGGTGGAAAGATAGTCGGGACTGCTGCAGTGATGTCCTGGAACTGAGATGATTGACTGCCAGCAACCACAACACCTTGGTGCCAGATATGACTCCAACCAGCGGAGAGTCTCTTCTCTCTCTTTCCCCCCCCCCCCCCCCATCCCGAGGTGATAATCAGCAGGAGCTTTCCTTGCCCATATTTGACCTGATGCCATGAGACTTCGATGTTGAGGATTTCCAGCGCAACTGCCTCCCCACTATGTAACCACTGTGCTTCCACCTCTGCTGGGTCAGCGCGGTAGGCTAGGCAGCTGGGCCATGGTGCAGAGCAACGCTAGCAGCATAGGTCCAATTCCATACCAGTTGAGACTACTCCTGAATGCCTGCCTTCTCAACCTTACCCCTCGCTTGAGGTGTGGTGATCCTTGGGTTAAATCACCATCACCAGTCAAATCTCTTTTCCCCCTCCCAAAAGAGGAAAAGGTAGCCTATGGTCATTTGGGACTATGGCAATGTAGATTTTTACCTGACAATGGAACAGAACATACCCAGGGATGGGGATGATGGTGTCTGGAACCTTGTCATTCGGGTATGATTCCGTGAGTATGACTGTCATTGGGACAGCACTCCCAATTTTTGTACAACCCCCCACCCCCCCCTCCCAATGCTGTTAGTAAGAAGGACTTTGCAGGTTGACAGTGTGAGTTTGTCTTTGTTGCACGTTGCTTCCTTCATCTCTGGTCGGTCATCCAATCCCCTCTGCAACCTCTGTGCCAAGTCTTCTTTGGGTAGGGTCTGGTATCGACCTTTATCCCCCTCTTTGCACCTTTCCCCATAGCCAATTATGTCTCTGGGTGGGATTGTAATACGCAATGGTGTAGCCGATTGCAGCACACCAGGAACTCACCCCCAGGGATCCGTTTCTAGGTGTATTGTTTGCATGTAACCTTACTCCATATATGGTAATGGTGGGAGAACTGGGTGTCAGGATGTCTAGCTCTATCTAGGAACCCAAAACGATCGATCCATATGAATAGGACCAATTATCTCCTGATGTGTTGTTGACAGGGCAGGCCCAGACATGTCCTGGCCGTCTGATCTTGTCCAAGTTCGAAATCCCAGCAGGCCTGCCTGGAGATGACTGTGGGTTTAATTTAAAATGTCTGTCATAATATACACCAGTATATTATGGTGCAGACACACGCACACACTGATAGACATGCAGTGGGACCAATCAGCATACACAACACCGCAACCAATCACCAGTGAGAGCACACGCACTATAAAGACAGGGGACAGGAGAGTTCCCGCTCATTCTAGTAGCAGCCAGCTCAGAGCACAGCTCACACCTGCAACACAGACATTCACCATGTGCTGAGTGCATCACCTGGTTAGGACTAGGCAAGGGTCAACAGTTAAAGCTCGTATCGCATTTACCCACAGTTCAAGTATGTTAATATAGTTAACCTTATAATAAAATAGAGTTGCACCACTTCCAGTGTTGGTGACCTGTTTGTGATCCAGAACACCCAACACATCAATGTCCAATTCTTAATTTAGTGTCCAATTTTATATTGGGTTTAAAATTCAGGCCGCTGTCCATTTTAACACTGCAAGTCATTATTTTAGGATTAATAAGTTTCATTAATGAAACTCCTTTTCAAATCCCCGAAAAGCCTCCAAATCATCACGGATAAGAAGTTATTTTTTGAAGTGCAGTAACTGTTATGTACACACATAACAGCCTATTGCACAAACAGCAGTGAGATAAATAACCATTGTTTGGTAATGTTAATTGAGACTTCACGGAGAACTTCCTGTTCTCTTTCAAGCGATGCTGTGAGATCTTTAACAGATACCAGAGAGGATAGCACCAGAATCACTGCACTTTCACCAGCTCACCCAAATGACTGCACTGCTGGTAATGCAGCACACTTTCAATGTTACACTTGCAGTCTAACCATATGATGTCCTGAGATTATTCTTCAGTCTCCTGACATGCTATCTACTGAGCCAAATTGCCACCAGAGCTGACTATTTCCTGTACTGCTTTCAAGCTAACTGCACAGCTAAATCTAAACTTTGTTATAAAATGTGACATTGATGAAGGAAATTAATATATTGATTAGAATTAAGGCAAATTACTGCACATGCTGGAATCTGAAACAAAAACAGAAAATACTGGACTATCTTGGCAGTTCTGACAGCATCTGGAGAGAAAAGGGAGATGGCGTTTGAGTCTGGATGACTTTGACAAGAGTCATCCATACCCAAAATGTTAGCTCCCTTCTCTCTCCCCAGATGCTGTCAGGCCTGCTGAGATTGTCCAGTATTTTCTGTTTTTGTTCTTGTGTAGAATTCATCAGCAGATGAGTATTTGCTTAAATAAAAATGAATTCCCGTTGCTAAATTGGTCGTACAGCTGAAAGTCGGAGTCTGGATTTGTGGATAAAATTTCACACTTCTGGCCCAGGGAACATCTTTCAGTAAGGATTATCATCAAGAAAAAATGAATCTTTGTTAATGCAGTGAGCAAGGCTGTTAAGTTGTGCCATGCCTGTGAGCCAGTTGTAGAAAAACCTATCCAGACATGATAGAATGTTGTGCTGGGAACGTGAAAGAGTAGATCAGGTGGACTGAAAGATTTTCTTTATCTATACCTAACCAATTTTGGACTTACTTTAGTGTGCTAATAGTTATTTGGGCAAATAAGAGAGGGCACCCAACAACCAACGTATCGGGTCAAAGCCCAGCTGGTCCTGCTGTATCCAGTCATGAATGGTAGTACATTATTAAACCACTAACCAGAGCAAGAGGCCCTACAAACATCCTTATCCTCCATGATGGGAAAGTGTCTGTTGAAACATTTGTAACCATCTTCAGCCTGAGGTGCAGATTTGAAAAAAAACATATTTCTTCAAATTTTAACATTTAGAACACAACGTTGCAAAAGAAAATAAACCCAACACAATGCCAAACCTGCCCTCTCCCCTCCCCTTGGCAGCTGACGGCAATCAGCTCCCCAAAATATAGTATAAACAGGCCACATCTTTTACGGAACCCCTTACTCGCCCGAGTGAATTTCACCATTTATTTTTTTTTCTATAAATTTAGAGTACACAATTAATTTTTTCCAATTAAGGGGCAATTTAGTGTGGCCAATCCGTCTACTCTGCACATCTCTGGGTTGTGGGCAAAACCCCTGCAAACACGGGGAGAATGTGCAAACTCCACATGGATAGTGACCCAGAGCTGGGATCGAACCTGGGACCTCGGTGCCGTGAGGCAACAGTGCTAACCACTGCGCCACCGTGCTGCCCGAATTTCACCTTTTCTAAGTGCAAGAACTCCATTTAATCCCCCAGCCACACTTGGGCACAGCGTGGAGAAGCTGACCTCCACCCCAACAGAACCTGCAAGTGATCCATGAGGCGAAGTCTGCCCCCGCTTACGTCCGCAACTCCGGCAATTTTGACACCCCGGTATGGCCCCCAGGAGATTGGGCTCTAAATCGACATGCACGATCGGCGACATGGTGCTGAAGAACAGCCTCCAAAATTTTTCCACTTTTGGGCATGACCAGAACATGATTGGCTCGGCCCCTCCCACACTGCTGACAAGTATCTTCCACCCCCTCAAACAGCTCCTGCTCCCCCTTGGCCTTAACCCCCTCCAGAGATGCCTTATCCTCCTCAAATCCACCCATAGATTGCCGAGTTGACCCCTCCCTCCAACCCCATCACTGACAATACCCACTCGAGCAATGAGGAGGGTGGTGCCACTGGAAAGATCAAATAAACCTTTTTCATTAAATCCTGCGCCTACATGGGACCCCAAACTTCATCCCCAACACTTCCAAATTAGCAAACCACCCTTCCAAAAACAAGTCCTTCAGCTCCATCACCCCTTGCGCCTCGCATCCATCCACCCTGGCTCAAACCCATGGTTCCCTGGATCAGCATCAACTTCGATCCCGCCCCAAACCTAAAGTGCTGCCCAAATTGCATCCATATTTTTAGAGTGGCCGCCACCACAGGACTGCTCCAGAACGTCCCTGGGGCAAATGGGAGCAGCACTGTTGCCAGCGCCTGCAACACCGACCCCTTGCAAGAGCCTGCCATCCTCCCCCACAAAGCCTCTGTCTCCCTGCTCCAACCCTGCACCGTCGCCGCACAATAATAGTAGTACAGGTTCGGAAGGGTCAAGCCCCCTGACTGTCGCCCTCTGAGGTACCGTCCTCCTAATCCTTCCCTATCCACACAAACCACAAAACCAACCCATCCAACCCCATAAAAAACGTTCAGCAAAAAGACCGGTAAGCACTGAAATAAAATAAAAACCGTGGCAAAATGTTCATCTTAACTGCCTGCACACGACCTACCAACAATAGGGGACGACTATCCCACCTCAATAGATCCGCCTTGACCCTGGCTGCCAGACTCGTAAAGTTCAATCTTACAGAGCCGAGCCCAGTCCCAAACCACCTGCACTCCCAAATACCTAAAATGGGTTATTGCCACCCCAAATGTCAACTCCCGCCCCTGGAGAAGACACCACAAAACACTCTCTTTATCACAAATTTAACTTTTAGCCTGAAAAAGCCCCAAATCTCTTAAGCAATCCCATTTATATCTCCCAGTGAAGAACCCAGGTAAGAGATGCATAGCAACAGCCCATCAGCATACAAAGCCAAAGCCACACTATGCTACACGCACCCCCCCCCCCCCCCCCCAACCGACTTCGCCTGTGCTTTTCTTTTATTTTCTGGACCGAATGGAGAAAAAAATGAAAAAGGGGGTGCCTTCTGGGCCCCCTTCCCCATGTGTATCTCTGGCTGCTCTGATACTCTGAAGATTGCCCCTCTTGGGCACGACTTCACTCTCGCCCTCATAACCTTGGACATTGCCTCGAAAAAGGTTGCCGAGAACGCAGGAAGTTTGGGACAAGCCCAAAACATGTGGGTGTGGTTGGCCGGGCCCCTTTGACACCATTCACATTTGTCCTCCACCGCCGGGAAGAACCTGCTCATTCAGGTTCTGGTCAGGTGCGCTCTGTGCACCACTTTGAGCTGCATTTTTAGCCTTGCACAGGAGGAGGTGGAGTTAGCCCTGCTCAGTGCTTCGCTCCAGAGTCCTCGCCCTACCTCTGTCCCCAGTTCGTCTTCCCTGAGGCACGATCAATTTGACTGTAGACTAAGTTGAATCCAAACTGAGGCTTTATTAGTATCCGATGTGTGGCCTCCCACAGCAGCTGGCGAAATGGCTGCGAGCTGGAGGCCACGCATATTTATACCCCACCTTCTGTGCGGAGCTAGCATGCAGGGGCCACAGGTGAACCTGTAGTGCAGGTTCTACTGTACAACCTCTAATATCAGAACACAGTGGTTTACCACATTCACCCCCTGTTAAAATTGAGTCCGGTGGGGTTGGTGGATAACTATATACAATTAGAAATATTTACAGAGCAGCAAAAAAAATGTCTCTTGGCATCCGGCAGCCGGTCAGGGGTTCAGCCGGTCCGGTGCCTTGATAGTCCTTTGAGATCGGTGAAGTGGTGACGGCGATGTTGGCGCTGTCGTGGTCGAAGTTGGCTCCGGGAGCGTGCCAAAATCCTCTTTGTCGACGGGCGTGGGCAGGGGGAGGATGGACAGGGGAGGGGAGGGTGGCGCCAGGTCGACGGGGGTGGTGTGGGGGTGGAACCTATTGGTGCCAGGTCCCTGAGGGAGATGGTACCCTGGCGGCCATCAGGGTACGCCACGTAGGCGTACTGTGGGTTTGCGTGGAGTAGGTGCACCCTCTCCTCCAACTGATCTGCCTTGTGGAGCCACACATGTTTACGGAGAAGCACGGTTCCCGGACCTGTAAGCCAAGTTGGGAGCGATACCCCAGATGTGGACTTCCTGGGGAAGGCAAAAAGACGTTCATGTGGTGTACTGTTAGTGGCAGTGCAGAGTAATGAACAAATGGAATGTAGTGCACAAAGAAGGACCTCTTGCCAGTGGGAGGCCGGGAGATTTCTGGACCGCAGGGCCAGCTGAACGGCCCTCCATACCGTCCCATTCTCCCTTTCTACCTGTCTGTTTCCCCGGGGGGAGAAGCTCGTCGTTCTGCTGGAGGCGATGCCCCTGCTGAGCAGGAACTGACGCAGCTCATCACTCATGAATGAGGATCCCCTGTCACTGGATGTAGGCGGGGAAACCGAACAGGGTGAAGATAGAATTAAGGGCTTTAATGACGGTGGCAGACGTCATGTCGGGGCCTGGGATGGCGAAGGGAAACCGGGAGTATTCATCGATCACACTGAGGAAATGTGTGTGTCGATCGGTGGAGGGGAGGGGGCCTTTGAAATCCACGTTGAGGCTTCCAAAGGGGCGGGAGGCCTTCACCAGGCACACGCGGCTTGCACTCTGCACAGACCTGGCAGTCCCTGGTGATTGTCCTTACTTCCTCGACGGAGAAGGGCAAATTTTGCGCCGTAATGAAATGGTACAACCGAGTGGCCCTTGGGTGACAAAGGCTGTCGTGCAGGGTCCGGAGTCGGTCTACCTGTGTGCTGGCACATGCACCTTAGGATAGGGTGTCTGGGGGCTCGTTGAGTTTGCCAGGGCGATACTTAATCTCGTAATTATAGGTGGAGAGCTCGATTCTCCACCGCAAGATTTTATCATTTTTGATCTTGCCCCGCTGTGTGTTGATCATTAAGGCTACCGACCGTTGGTCAGTGAGGAGAGTAAATCTCCTGCCGGCCAGGTAATGCCTCCAATGTCGCACAGCCTCAACGATAGACTGGGCCTCTTTTTCGATGGACGAGTGCGAATTTCAGAGGCATGGAGGCTGCGGGTAAAGAATGCCACGGGCCTGCCTGCCTGGTTGAGGGTGGCGGCAAGGGCGACGTCCAATGCGTCGCTTTCTACTTGGAAGGGAAGTGTTTCGTCTACAGCGTGCATTCCCGCTTTGGCAATATCAGCTCTGATCCGGGCGAAGGCCTGTTGGGCCTTGGTCGTCAGGGGGAAGTGAGTGGGCAGGCCTTGTCCGCATAGTTTGGGACCCACTGCGTGTAATATGAGAAGAACCCCAGGCTATGTTTGAGGGTCTTGGGGCAGTGGGGGAGGGGAAGCTCCATATGAGGGGGCGCATGCGGTCGGGATCGGGCCCCAGACCTCTGTTCTGGACCACGTAGCCGAGGATGGCTAGGCAGTTTGTGCGGAACACACACTCCTCCTTGTTATACGTGAGGTTGAGGAGAGTGGCGGTGCGAAGAAATTTAGCGACGTTGGCGTCGTGGTCCTGCTGGTCATGGCCGCAGATGGTCACATTGTCTAGGTTCGGAAACGTGGCCCGCAAACCATACCGGTCGGCCATTCGGTCCATCTCCCTTTGGTGACGCCAAAGGGGGACCCTAAGGAAGTGATATAGCCGGCCGTCTGCCTCGAAGGCGGTGGATGGACGATTTACGGATGGGGAGCTGGTGGTAAGTGGATTTCAGGTCCACCGTTGAGAAGACCCGGCACTGTGCAACCTGGTTAACCATTTCAGATATGTGTGGGAGTGGGTACGTGTCGAGCTGCGTGTACCTGTTGATGGTCTGGCTGGAGTCCACGACCATTCGGTTTTTCTCCCCAGATTTAACCACTACCACTTGAGCTCTCCAGGGTCTGTTGCTGGCCTCTGATGCCTTCCTGAAGCAACCGCTGGACCTCGGACCTGATGAAGGCCTTATCCTGGGTGCTGTACCATCTGCTCCTGGTGGCGACGGGTTTGCAATCTGGAGTTAGATTGGCAAAGAGTGAAGAAGGATCGACCTTTAGGGTCGCGAGGCCGCACACAGTGAGAGGTGGTAAGGGTCCGCCGAATTTAAGGGGCAGGCTCCGGAGGTTGCACTGGAAGTCCAGGCCAAGGATAAGTGCAGCGCAGAGGTTAGGGAGGAGGTAGAGGTGAAAGCTGTGGAATTCTATGCCCTTGAGCGTGACCGTGCAGTACCCCCGGATCGCTCCGCGATGGGGTCCAGAGGCCAGGAAGATATTTTGAATGGTAGGGTGTATCTTAAGGGAGCAGCGCCTTACCGTATTTGGGTGTACAAAGCTCTCTGTGCTCCCAGAGTCCAGTAGGCAGGAGGTCACATGGCCGTTGACTTTCACGCTGGCGGATGCGTTGGCCAGGCCATGTGGTCGAGACTGGTCGAGTGCCATGGAGGCGAGCCGTGGTTCATCGTCGGGTAGTGAGGCGGCCGTTGAGTTGAGGTCCTGGAATGCCGTTGGTGTCCATGTGCTGCGGGGTGGACAAGATGGCGGCACCCGGAGATCCTGGGGGTTACAAAATGGCGGCGCCCATGGAACGCACGTTGCAGGGTAGGAGCAAGATGGCGGCGCCCATGAAATGCACATGTTGTGCGGAGGAGAAGATGGCGGCGCCCAATGGTCGCACATGGCCTGGGAGGAGAGGAGGATGGCGGTGACCATTGTCCGTGGCGGGGGGATGGGGGTGACCGCGGCCGCTGAGCGGGCCTGGCGCACCGCAGCGAAGTGGCCCTTCTTCCCGCAGGCCTTAGAAAGGGCAGCGCGGGCCGGGCAGCGTTGGTGGAGGTGTTTTTGCTGGCTGCAGAAATAGCATTGGGGCCCCCCGGGGATCGCTGGCTGGCGCGTAGCGCAGGCATATTGGGTGGGTAGCGCCCCCGCTGTGGCGGCTGCGTGTGGGGCCCATGAAGCAGAGGAAGAGTGGGCCACGCGGTTGGGGGCGTAGGGCATTGTGCAGGGCGACCATCATGGAGAGCACTAGTGTTTTAGTCTCTGCAAGGTCGCGCGTGGCCCCTTCTAGGAGCCGCTGCCTGATAATATCGGATCCAATCCCCGTCACAAAAGAGTCCCGCATAAGGAGATCAGAGTGCTCCCTTAGCTGTAACATCCTGGCAGTCACAGTGCCGAACTAGTGGGATTAGGGCCCTCCAGAAGTCTTCGATGGACTCACCAGGTAGTTGAACACGAGTTGCGAGTGCGTGCCTGGCGAAGAGCGTGTTTGTCTTAGAAAATACAGCACAGAACAGGCCCTTCGGCCCACGATGTTGTGCTGAACCTTTGTCCTAGATTAATCATAGATTATCATTGAATTTACAATGAATCTTCTGCTCGTAATTGTCCTTGAGTCGAGTCATGGCTTCGGCGTAGTTTGGCGCTTCCTGAATCAGCAGGAAGACTTTGGAGCTGAGCCTGGAGAATAAGATCTGGATCTTCTAAGCCTCTGGAACAGGGGTCGGCGCCGCGTTGATATACGCTTCAAAACAAGCTAGCCAGTGCTGAAAGTCCTTTCTGGCATTGCTTGCGTGTGGATCCAGCTGTAGGCAATCTGGTTTAATACGGAAGTCCATCTTCTGAATCTGATACTAATAAATTGAGGCACGATCAATTTGACTGGAGACGAAGTTGAATCCAAACTGAGGCTTTATTAGTATCAGATGTGTGGCCTCCCACAGCAGCTGGTGAAATGGCTGCGAGCTGGAGGCCACTCATATTTATACCCTGTCTCCCAGGCAGAGCTAGCATGCAGGGGCCCAGGTGAACCTGTAGTGCAGGTTCTACCGTACAACCTCTAATATCAGAACACCGTGGTCTCACACTCCCATTTTTGTGTGGACTTGTCCAGTGGAGTCCGGGCTCTGTCCGTATATTTTCCTACATAGGCACAAGGACCTCTACTAGTGTGGTTTCTGGGACCCCGGGGTACCCTACTGTCTCTTTGCGGAGGAAGTGTTTTATTTGGAGGTGTCTCGTTTCCTGTCCTTTTGCTAGTTTCCACTTTCTCGTCAGTTCGTCCAGTGTTTTCAGTCTGTGCCCTACGTAGAATCCCCAACCATCAGTGTGCCCCCGTCCCGCCTCCATCTTTTGAAGGTGGTATCCAGCATGGCTGGGGGGAATCTGTGATTGCCGCATATGGGAGCCGTGGGGACATTTTGGTTATCCCGAGGTGTTGTCTCAGCTGGGTCCACGTTCTTAGCGTGGCCGCTACCACTGGGCTCGTTGTGTATCTTGTTGAAGAGGATGGGAGTGCTGCTGTGGCTAGGGCCCGGAGGGTTGTTCCTTTGCAGGATGCCTCCTCCATTTGTACCCAATTTGTGTTGAGTTCTTGTATCCATCCCCTCACTCTTTCTGCCGTTGCTGCCCAGTGGTAGTATTGTAGGTTTGGTAAGGCCAAGACCCCTTTGATTTCCTTCTTTGAAGTGTCTCTATGAGAATTCTTGGGTTCTTACCACACACACACACACACACACACACACACACACACACACACACGCCATGATTAGCCTGTCTTATGTTTTAGAAAAAGGCCTTGGGGATGAAAATCGGAATGGATCTAAACAGGAAGAGGAACCTTGGCAGTACGTTCATCTTGATCGTCTGCACTCTCCCCGCCAGGGAGAGTGGGAGTGAGCCCCACCTTTGAAGGTCTCTTCTTACTTCCTCCACCAGGCTGGTCAGGTTCCACTTGTGGATCTGTGTCCAGTCTCTGGCTATCTGGATCGCCAGGTAATGGAATCTGTCCTGGGCCGTTCTGAACGGGAGCCCCTCCAGCTCTCTTCCTTCCCCCGTTTGGATTCACTGGGAATGCCTCTTTTGACCAGGTTAAGTTTGTAGCCCGAGAAGGTTCCAAACTCTTTCAGTATTTGCAGTATTGCCTTCAGTCCCTCCTGTGGTTTCGAGACATAGAGGAGCAGGTCATCTGCATAGAGTGAGACTCTGTGCTCTGTCTCCTCTCTGGATTCCCTTCCAGCTTTTTGCATCCCGCAGGACTATCGCCAGGGATTCGACCGCTAGCGCGAACAAGAGTGGGGACAGGGGGCAGCCCTGTCTTGTTCCTCTCTGCAGCTGAAAGTACTCAGAGCGGTGGTGTTAGTTTGGATGCTCGCTTTGGGAGTATTGTACAGGACCTTGTCCTTTTTAAGCAGTAATGATATGGATGCCTGTCCCATTGTCTCTGGCAATGCCCCCTTGGCCACCGCATCCTCAAACATCTCCACCAACAGCGGCGCCAACTTATACATAAACAATTTTTAAAACGGAAAGCCATTCGGCCCCGGTGGCTTACCTGTCTGCATTTTCCCCATCGCTAGCTGTGCTACTTACAGCCTTACTGGCTCCTCCAACCCTACCCTCTCCTACTTCAGGACACTCCAATCGCCTCAAAAACTGCCTGATGTCTGACTCATCCCCCGGAGGCTCTGACTTCTACAAATCCTTGTTGAACTCTTCAAATGCCTTGTTCACCTGCTCCAGTGCCACCACCAGCTCCCCTGTCTCATCCCGGAACTGAACAATCTCTCTCGCAGCCACCTACCAATGGAGCAGGCCCGCCAACAAGAGGCTGGCCTTTTCTCCATACTCCTACACTGACCCCCAAGCCTGCGTAAACTGCCGAACCCCCCCTGATCAGCACCAACACCGCCATCTGGAACATCACCCTCTTACCCACCAGAATCGCGAGCTCCCGGGTCCTAATATCAGAGCCCGAGTGGAACACCTGACTCACCCAGCCCTTCCGAAGCATCACTTGGTCCTTCACCCTCAGGTGGGTCTCTTGTGGCAGCACTACGTCAGCTTTCAAGCTCTTGAAATGCAAGAAAATTCTTGCTCGCTTCATTGGTCTCCCGAGCCCGCACACATCACCGCCCGGACTGGAGGTCTCTCACCTCCTTGCTCCTCCTATCAATCATTGCTTCTACTCCTGTCTCTGCCCAACAGGTGGGACTCAGCCCTGGCCCTAGTCCCCATTAGCCCCCTACCCTGCCTTCCCAGAGACCCCACAGCCATCTCTTCTCAAAACCACTCCCTCTCCCTGGATGAACCATCTCAGTTGCTTCATAAGGATTCCAGCATCGGAGATATTGGTCTTCAGTCAATGCAATATATTCCATGCCATATCAAGAAATGGTCAAAGGTGGGGCAGCATGGTGGCAGTGGTTAGCACTGCTGCCTCACAGCGCCGAGGTCCTGGCTCTGGGTCACTGTCCGTGTGGAGTTTGCACATTCTCCCCGTGTTTGCGTGGGTTTCACCCCCACAACCCAAAGATGTGCAGGATAGGTGGACTGGCCACGCTAAACTGCCCCTGAATTGGAAAAAATTAATTGGGTATTCTAAATTTTTTTTTTTTTTTTAAAGAAATGGCCAAAGGCACTGGGTACAGCCCAAACAACATCTTGGCTGTGGTACTGAAGATTTGTGCTCCAGAACTAGCCTTCCCCCAAGACAACCTATTCAAGTATAGGAAAAATACTGGAACCTACCCGACAATATGAAAAATTGCCCACATAGGTCCAGTCCACAAAAAGCAGAGCAAATAATAATATTGCCCTGTCAATCTGTTAATCGAAGAGCTCTAACCAAAGCTGTCATTGAGAATGCATTGAGAATCAAGCAGTGTTTACGCAACAATAATCTGCTTGCTGATGCTCCATTTGAGCTCCACTAGGACCACTCCCAGACCCCATTGCAGTCTGGTCCAAAACAGACAAAAGAGTTGAATTCCACAGGATATGTGAGAGTGGTCCTTCACATCAAGGCAGCATTTTACTAAGTATGACATCAGAACAACCCAAGCAAAATTGAAACCATTGGGATCAAGGGAATACTCTCCACTGATTGACTTCACACCTAATTCAAAGGAAGGTGATTGTAATCGGAGGCCAATTACCTCATCCACTAGAAATTACTGCAGGAGTCCCTCTGGATAGTGTCCGAGTCCCAATAATCTTCAGCTGCTTCAATGACCTTCCCTCCATCTTAAGGTCAGTTGATTGTGCTCGTAAGTGCCCTTTGCAACCCTTCAGATATTGAGGCAATCAGTATCCACATGATGCACAATATTCGGGCTTGAGTTGATAAGTGGCAAGTTCTATTCATGCCACACAAGTGCCAGACAATGACTGTCCAACAAGCGAGAATCTAGCATCTTGCCTTGACATCACCTGTCAACACTCCATAGCATTACCATTGCTGAATCCCCCACTATAAACATCCTGGGGTTACCATTGACCAGAAATGTAACTGAACCTGCCATATTAGTATTGTGTCCACAAGAACAGGTCAGAGATTGGGATCACTCATCAACATTGAATAGCATTACCATTGCTGAATTCCCCCACTATTATCCTCCTGGGGTGACCATCGACCAGAAATTTAACAGGACTGACATATAAATATTGTGGCTGCAAGAGCAGATCAGAGATTGGGAATTCTGAGGTGAGAAACTCTCCTCCTGACTCTCCAAAGCCTGTTCAACATCTACAAGGCCCAAGTCAGGAGTGCTTGCCTGAATGAATGTGGCTTCGACAGCATTCCAGAAACTTGACATCATCCAGGACAAAGCAGTCCACTAATTGGCACTCAATTCACCAAATTAAACATTCACTCCCTCCACCATTGGTGCACAAGATGAACTTCAACAACACCTTCCAAACTTGTGACCTCCACCACCTCGAAGGATAAAGGCAGCAGATGCTTGTACGCTACATGAAAGTTCCCGTCCAGCCATGCACCACCCTGACTTGGAACTATATTGCCATTTCTTCACTGTCACTGGATCAAAATCCCAAAACTTCCTCACAATGCAGGTGTAACTCCACCCCTCCGCATGGGGAAATTAGGGATGGAGTTGCTAGCCATTCCCACATGGCATGAAAGAATAATAAAGTGAGGATATTTGCTGCTGTATGTACAATGTTCAGTACCATTCCAACTCCGATACTGAATCAGTCCATACTGCATGCAGCAAGGCCTGTACAACAGTCCAGCTTGGCTTGATATGTGGCAAGTAACATTCACCCACACATGCCCCGCAGTGAAAATCTTCAAAAGGCAATCTAACCATTTCCCCACTCGTTTCAATGACGTTGCCATTGTCAAATCCCACATTAAGAACATCCTGGGGAACGGGACTTCTGGTGGCGGCCATGGAGTGAGTGGTCGCACAATTTGATGGCTCCCGCTCAAGTGGATTTTTCTGGTCCTTTCCTCCCGAATGTTGTGATGTTTGAGGGCAAAAGATGTATGAGTGCCGAGGGAAGGTGTAATAATCCTCTGGTGAGGTTGGTGTATGGATCAGAGGGTGAGAAGCGCCACGAGTAAAAGAGACCAGTTGGAGCAGGAAGGTTTTTGTGGTGTGACACAGGTGAAGGTGACGGAGGGCAAGGGGGCAGCACTACGTGCCCAGTGGTCGATGGAGCAGCTGGTGGAGTTTTTAAATTGCAAATTTCAGCAGCAGAGGAAAGAGGCCTAAGGATTTGGCCAAGGTTGTACAGCCGCTTAGGGTGGTGATTGAGTGAATGGAGCAGAGGCAGGAGGCTCGAGGCCTGGGGATTCTGTGGTGGAGCATGAGGATCGTCTGACCTCGCTGCGGTGGAGATAGGGGACGGCAATAGGCAGCCAGAGAGAGAAATTGGAGGAGCCGAAGAGCCAGCAAGGAGGCAGAATTTGAGGATTGTTAGGATGCCTGAAGGCATCGAAGGAACGGAACCCTCCAAGTTTGTGGCAAACATGCTGGAGAAGCTGATGGGGGAGGGGGCCTTTCACTGACCCCTTGAGGTGGATCGGGCGCACAGGGCGTTGAGACGGAGGCCGCAGGTAAGGGAACCGCCGAGGTCGATAGTGTTGAGGCTGCATCGATTTCTGGATAAAGAAAAGATTCTGAGGTGGGCGAGGCAAACAAAGTGCACCTGGGAAGGGAGTGAGTTGCGGATTTACCAGGACCTGGGTCCGGAGCTGGCTTAGCGGAGGGCCGGATACAATCGGATAAAGGCTGCTCTCTGCAAGAAGGGGGTGAGGTTTGGGGATTTGTACCCTGCCCGCTTGTTGGTGACTCTTCAAAAACAGGAATTTTATTTTGACTTCCCGGAGAAGGCGGTGGACTTGAGGGACCATGGACTGGGAAAGTGTGTGGACATTGACCTTTGGGAGGAGTTTTGTGTGAATTGTGGGGTACATTGGTTGGGAGAATTGGGGGTCTGTTTCGATGGCGGAGCGGTGATGGTGTGTGCCTTTTGTTTCTCTTTTTGTTGTTGATTGGGAAGGTTTGGGGGAGGGGTGGAATGGAAGGGTATGGGGAAGGCTGAGACCCTGGGCGGGGGACACCATGATAGCTGTGTGGGCTAGTTAATGTGAGTGAGGTTGGGGGATGGTGGTTTTGGGTTGGTTCTTTCTTTGGTTGGAGCACAGTTGGGAAGGCATGGACTTTGAGCCGGGTGTTGGAAAGGATCCCGGAGCAGGACACACATCAGCTGATTATGGGTGGTGATTTCAATACGGTCCCAGATCAGAGTTTGGACTGGTTGAGTCCAAAGTCGGCGAGGGTGTCGCGGTGGCGATATAGAGTTGAGAGGGTTCATGGAGCGCACGGGGGCCAGAACTGTTTGGGAAGGCGAAGGAGTTCCTATACTTCACCCATGTACGGTAGCACAGTGGGTAGCACTGTTACTTCACAGCTTCAGGGTCCCAGGTTCGATTCCCAGCTTTGGTCACTGTCTGTGTGGAGTCTGCACGTTCTCCCTGTGTCTGTGTGTGTTTCCTCCAGGTGCTCCGGTTTCCTCCCACAAGTCCCGAAAGACATGCTGTTTGGTCATTTGGCGACTAAGGTTTTTCACAGTAACTTGGTTGCAGTGTTAATGTAAGCCTACTTGTGACAATAAAGATGATTATATATTATACTATATCATCTCTGGAGCCCCCACCCGCTCACACATGCCCTCATCCACCCCGAATGGCAGCCCTCACCTGCTCACCCCCCCCCCCCCCCCCTCAACCGGCAACAGTCCCACATCTAACCTTGACTGCGGCCGTTCGGCCGCTACCTGCACCACCCGCAAATCCACTCAATGTGGCGCATGGTCGTAAACCACAATTGCGAGTATTCCGAGTCTGCCACCGTCTGCAGCAGTGCCTTGTCCAAAACAAAAATGTTGATCTGGGAATACACCCGGTGCGCAATAATAATAATCTTTATTGTCACAAGTAGACGTACATTAACTATGCAATGAAGTTACTGTGAAAAGCCCCTAGCCGCCACACTCCACTTGTTCGGGTACACCGAGAGAGAATTCAGAATGTCCAATCCACCTAACAAGCATGTCTTTCAGGACTTGTGGGAGGCAACCGGAGGAAACCCACGCAGACACTGAGAGAACGTGCAGACTCCGCACAGACAGTGACCCAAGCCGGGAATCAACCCTGGCACTGTGAAGCAACAGCGTTAACCCCTGTACTACAATACGGGGGGGAGGGGGGGGGGGTCACAGCCGCCATGCTATGGGAGGCACTTAGGGCTGTAGTTAGGGGGGAATTTATTTTGATCCGGGCACACAGGGAGAGAGGCGAAGGTGAGGCTGGTAGAGGAGATTGAGGGTAGATCGGAGGTACTCGGTGGCACTGGAGGAGTAGTTATTGAAGGAGAGGCAGAGGCCCCAGATGAAGTTTGTGTTGGTGTCCACAGGGAAGGTGGTGAGGCAGTTGCAGAGGGCCAGTTTCTAAGTACGGGGAAAAGGTGAGCAAGCTGCTGGCCCATCAGCTGGGGAAGGAGGCAGCGGAGAGGGAGTTTGGGAGGGTGAGGGATGAGAGGGGTAGGGTGGTGATGGACCCGGGGGGGGGTGGGGTGAATGGGACATCTGAGGCCTTCTATAAGGCCTCCGGCCAGGGAGGAGGGGATGAGATGATTCCAGGTTGGAGTTCCATAAGGTGGAGCGGGAGAGGGTGCAGGGGCTGGGGGCCCGATTGGGCCGAGGCAGGTGATGGGCAGCATGGGTGTGATGCAGGCAGGGCGGTCCCTGGGCCGGGATGGGGTCCCAGTAGAGCTTTATAGGAAGTTTTCCCCCCCTCTCCCCCTCCCCCATATGTTGCAGGCTTTCCATCTCCCTGATCTTAAAAGAAAGATAAAGACCTGGAGCAGTGTGGGTCGTAGCACACTATGTCGATGCAAAGTTGTTGGCGAAGGTGTTGGAATTGCAAATAGAGGACTGTGATGGGGAGGCCCAGACACGGTCTGTGAATGGACAGGAGCTGTTGGCGAATGGCACAGGCTGCTTAATGTAATTATGATGCCCTCTGAAGAGCAGGAGGTAAAAGTACTAGTGGCAATGGACGTGGAGAAGGCCTTTGATCGGGGGGACTGGGCATATTTGTTGGAGGTGCTAGGGCGGTTGGGGCTTGGGCAGGAGTTTGTGGATTGGGTTTGGCTGTTGTACAGGGTGGCGAGTGTGCGGATGAACCGGATGAGTTCGGGGTTACGTCGTGGGACAAGACGGGTGCCTGCTCTCCAGGTTGATTTTTGCTTTGGTGATAGAGCCGTTGGCTATGGCACTTATGGATGTTGAGGGATTGTGGCGGGGACTGGGGTTGCCATGCCTAGAGTCTTGCCATATGCGGACGATTTGTTATTATATATCTCCGACCCAGTGGGCAGGATTGGAGGAATGGTGGTGGTGCCTTGTAGGGGAAGAATTTGAGGGCACTGTTGTTGGCATCTCTTCCGTTCTTGCCGGTAAGGGACTCTGTGAATCCAGTGGTGGTTTTGGTGTTACAGGTGTGAAGCCAGTGCAGGCAATGTTTTGGGCTGGAGGGCATGTTGTTGTGGGCGCCAATATATGACAACCATAGGTTTGTGCCGGCAGGATTGGATGCGAGGTTCCGGGGATGGTAGCAGGTGGCGATGGAGTACTTTAGAGATTTGTTCATCGGGGACAAGTTTGCAGGGCTGTTGGAGTTGGAGAACTGGGGTTGGAGAAATTGTATGAGTTACCCAAAGGGAACGGCTTTAGGTACCTGCAGGTGAAAGATTTTGTTAGGATAGAGGTGCTGTTGTTCCCGGGGCTGCCGCCTCCAGTATTGCAGGACAGGTTGTTGTCGGAGGAGGATATGGGGGAGGGGAGGGTGCCAGATATCTACAAAGAATTGATGGAGAAGGAGGGTGCCCCGGTGGAGGGGATTAAGCGTAAATGGGAGGAGGAGCTGGGAGGGGAGGTGCGGGCTGGGATTTGGGTGAAGGGAAGGTGGGGTGGAGGCCTTGCAGAGGGTGAACGCGTCCTCGTTGTGTGCGAGGCTGCAAACCTCATCCTCGTTGTGTGCGAGGCTACACCTCATCCAGTTTAAGCTGGTGAATAGGGCTCACATGATGCTGGTGAGGATGAGATGGTTCTTTGTGAGGGTGGAAGATGGGTATAGGCGGTGTGCGGGGGAGGGCCCTCGAATCATGTCTACCAGTTTTGGGCGTGCCCAAAGCTGATGGGGCTCCAACAGGGTTTCTCAGATGTTATGTCCGAGGTTCTGGGTATGTGTGGATGGCAATAAATGCAAGTCCAGACAGAAATATATACCTCCCAAGATCAAATTAATCAGAACAATGAAGGAATTTGGGTGGTTTACATATAAAATGATACCAGGGAGTGAGTTACAGTTTGAGATTTAATAGGTTTAAATGATTTGAACATGAGGAAAATTCCAGGTTGTGAGTTAACCGAGGGGTTAGAGTGGTTTATGTGCAGAACGACACCCAGGATTGAGTTACCATTTATAATTTAATCCGGGGATTGCAATGTTTTTAAAAAATAAATAAATTTAGAGTACCCGATTCATTTTTTTTCCAATTAAGGGGCAATTTAGCGTGGCCAATCCACTTAACTTGCACATCTTTTGGGTTGTGGGGGTGAAACCCACACCAACACTGGGAGAATGTGCAAACTCCCCGTGGACAATGACCCAGAGCCCGGATCGAACCTGGGCTCTTGGTGCCATGCTACCCACTGCGCCACTGTGCTGCCCCGGGGGTGGGGGGTGGATTACAGTGTTGTAATGACTTTTGAGAATAGATTTGTGTGGTTTGTCATTGACTTTTGAACAGCAGAATGAGATTGCTGATTTGAAATCCAGTTGACGCATGTTATTTGTGTTTAATTTGCATTCTGAACATTTCTGGAGCCATCCTTATGCCAGAAATGGTTCTCTGATCACAGCTTGTTGAAGCGGGTGGCATATATGTGATATTTGTTGAATCATTTGGAGTTAATTATTCTGAAATGGAAATGCTTTGCACATGTTATAAGTTAATACCCATTGAACTAAACTTTAGACTGAGATCAAATGTAGACTAACCCTGCTCTATCCCATAGTCCCACTATTATGATTCATAGACTTGTAGCTCTGAGCTAGAGAGCAGGAATTCATTACGGTGGAACAGTCTTGTCTTTAGTTGAAATGCTTGCTATTATTTTCCTCATCTCCAGGGCTGTAAATTTTTAATTAAGAAAATAATACTCTTCATGACATTGAGCTTCACAAAAACCCATTTCATATTTAAGAACCTGCTAATGGTGTGATCCTACCAGATGTTTTTGTGGAGTCCTGGTGCAGTGGTTTCATAGAATCATAGAATCCCTACAGTGCAAAGAGAGGCAATTCAGCCCATCAAGTCTGCACCAACCCTTGGAAAGAGCACCCTACCTAGGCCCACACCCCAACCCTATCCCAGTAACCCCACTTAACTTTTTGGATATTTAAGGGACAATTTTAGCATGGCCAATTCATCTAACCTGCACATCTTAGGACTGACAAAGGAAACCGGAAGAAAGTACAAATTTCACAGTCACCCGAGGCCAGAAGTGAACCCGATCCCTGGCACTGTGAGGCAGCAGTGCCAACCACTGACATCGTGCCTCCCATTTAAAAACAATTACACTTTGGTTTGTTGGCTCATTTTTTAAAAACTATATCGTGTACCTGGAAGAAGCACTTTGCACAGAGCCATTTGGTGAATTCTCAGGTTGTTTTTTTCATCCTCACTGCAGTGGGGTTATTCTTCATCGATGCTGTTTGTCTCACGCTTATGCAGCTTGCACCCTCAAACCACCAAACCATCCCACATTATCCAGGTGGTACTTTCATTTGCAGTTTCTGGGCCAATGCCGATCTTTGTTCAAACTGCCTAAAATTCCCAATAATTTGTTCAAGTCTCTACAAATTTGGCACGTCCATGTCACAATTCAACGGAAGAAAAAAGAAAGACTTGTATTTATGGGCGCTATTCGGAATGGCCCAGGATGCTTTCCAGTCAAATACATTTTGAAATGTAGTCATTCTGATAAATATTCCCTGTATTAGCCAGTTCCATAAATATATTACAGTAAGAAATCTTACAACACCAGGTTCAAGTCCAACAGGTTTGTTTCACATCACTAGCTTTCAGAGCACTGCTCCTTCCTCGGGTGATCCGAAAGCTAGTGATTTGAAACAAACCTGTTGGACTTTTAACCTGGTGTTGTAAGACTTCTTACTGTGCCCCCCCCCCCCAGTCCCAACGCTGGCATCTCCACGTCATAAATATATTAGAACATACAGTGCATAAGGAGGCCATTCGGCCCATCGAGTCTGCACCGACCCACTGAAGCCCTTGCTTCCACCCTATCCCCCAAACCCCAATAACCCCTCTTAACATTTTTTGGACACTAAGGACAATTTTAGCATGGCCAGTCCACCTAACCTGCACATCTTTGGACAGTGGGAGGAAACCGGAGCACCCGGAGGAAACCCACGCAGACACTGGGAGAACGTGCAGACTCCGCACAGACAGTGACCCAGCCGGGAATTGAACCTGGGACCCTGGCGCTGTGAAGCCACAGTGCTAACCACTATGCTACCGTGCTGCACATATTGACAACTACCAATGAGTGATCGGCTGCTGGATGTATATTAATAAATGGGAATACCCGATTAACACTCAAATGACATTTTATCTTGGAGCAGAGTTTGCTAGCTACTTGGAAAATACGCTGCTGTAGAGGTAGGCTCCTCCAAATGCAGTCCTTGTAGACTGGACATTTGGCTCAAAATTGTACCACAACCACAGTGTCTGTGTATCCTCTCCTGTGTGTATTCATTTCTGGTTCTGTACATTTTTTCCCCCCCACTCTGGTGTCCAGGGGTTGAGATCTTGCCTTGCCTTTCAGTCCTTTTGCTGTGAACCAGCTGCTAGGATGGGCCTGTTGTGAAGTTCAGGAATCATATGGGGTAATATGTCACCCAATACTGGGACCTTAGTGAAAAATCCAAGAATGCCGCTGTACAGCCGAACAACTTCTTTTGTGTAGCTAGGAGCAGACCTTCCAGCTACAATTGTCCGCTTTCCAAATAAAGTTTAGTGTTGTATGGTAGAATAATGCTCTGGCTGATCGTGTTTTCTTTGCCTGTCCTCTAGCTGTTTCATGGTTGATTCTTTACCAGCAGTAGCACGGTAGCATTGTGGATAGCACAATTGCTTCACAGCTCCAGGGTCCCATGTTCGATTCCGGCTTGGGTCACTGTCTGTGCGGAGTCTGCACATCCACCCCGTGTGTGCGTGGGTTTCCTCAGGGTGCTCCGGTTTCCTCCCACAGTCCAAAGATGTGCAGGTTAGGTGGATTGGCCATGATAAATTGCCCTTGGTGTCCAAAATTGCCCTTAGTGTTGGGTGGGGTTACTGGGTTGTGGGGATAGGGTGGAGGCGTTGACCTTGGGTAGGGTGCTCCTTCCAAGAGCCGGTGCAGACTCGATGGGCCAAATGGCCTCCTTCTGCACTGTAAATTCTATGATAACTATGATATTATTACAGTACAGAAGCAACTAAACTGGCTCTCTTTCCTGTACATTTGATGTCTTCGATTGATACCTCGCCCCATATTGGCGACATTAAAGTAGAAAGGTCCTGTGTTCGAGCACAGCTGTGGAAGGAAGCTCCTGTGTCACCAAGCCCTATTGTTTGGATGCTCACAGACCCAACAAGGCTTTTTAGGTTTTCTATTTGAAGTCTTGATTATGCCACCTGTCCATCATGTTTCTGAAGAGATTCAGAATTGCCTGTAGAATAAACGAACTGCTAGGATACCCGAGGTGCGGTTTTAGTTGCATCAGATTGCAGAAGCTGGGACTATTCTCTTTGGAGAAGAGAAGGTTTAGAGCACATTTAATAGATATCAAAAGGAGAACCAAAGGGTTCAAGATAAAGTAATTGGCAAAAGAAGCAATGGTGACACAAAGAGAACTTTTTTTTATTCAGTGTATGGTTATATGGTCTGAGTGCACTGCCTGAGTGAATCTATCTACACCACTGTCAGAATTCAAAAGGGGATCAGGCTTTTATCAGAAAAGAAGAAAATTTGCGAGAGGGAGGATGCACTAGGTGAATTTCTCTTGCAGAGTGCCAGCAGGTACATGATGGGCCAAACAGCTGCCTCCTGTGCTGTAAATGCTGATGATTCTATGGTGATAACATATCCCACTTTGGACCATGTCAAGAGTTATAACTGGCTTCAAATGACTATAATCAAATCTAGTAAGCATTAATGCCTTGTAATGTGCCCCTGTGATCAAACTGACATTGAATGGCTATTCCTGTCACTGAGGGAAGTGTTGGGATAAATCACCACTTGTATAACCTGGTCCATGTCCATGGGATGTCTTTTCAAATACTTTGGCCTGTTTTAAATTCATACCCATTCTTGTGTCTGTGAATGACCAGACGGGCAGTTTGTTTCATGCCAACTGGAGCTTTATTTTTAAAAAGGTAGTGATGGAGCATGTTGGACGACTGGAATATTGTGCCAATCTAGAGGACAGTCTGTGGAGAACAGAGGTTTAATTTAACAAGCTTTAGCTGCATTGCAGTTTTCCTTTTTAATACCTACAGAGATATTTGCCTGTAGCTAAATATACCCATGAATCCTATGTCTTCAAATGAACTTTCGAGGTTGCACATGAGCGGAGGACAATATTTGGTTGACTCTGTTTTTCACCCTATCTCATCCATTCATGCTGAGACTGGGAGCTCTGGAGGTTTGTGTCGCAGTCTCTATCCGTTTAGCTAGGATAATGCTCTCTCTGATTCAGTTAGGTTCAGTACAATAAGACATTCACAGATGCCTACACCATGTCTCCCCAAAACCATCGAATATCTTTTGAGCCTCATTTGAACCAGTAAATTTTAAAGCTGGATGGATATTTAGTCTTGCAATAGATTGCATTGGTGATAATTTAGAATATATTGCCAAGTTTGCCTATGTTTGTAAACAAAAAACAAGATTTTTGCAACCGTTATATACATTGGGTACTGGGAGTGTGACTGCTGGCATCAAAGAACACTATAACATCAATAAAAGCAGTAAATGCTGGAAATACTCAGCAGGTTGGCCAGGATTTGAGGAGCATCAGAAATTGGTTCAAATGCAAAGATCATAGACTTCCAAGATTAACTGTTTCTCACCCCTTCATTGGCATAAAGCACTTTGAAACATCAGGAGGTCGTGAAAAAGCAAAATTGTTAGGACCTCTTTGGGGGACAAGGACTGTGCTCTATACAATTTTGCCCCCTTACACACCTGAATATGAATGCTTCTGGTAATTGGGGGTGGGGTTTCCCCTTAACAAGGGGGAACCACTCTGTATAAAAACCCTGTCCTGGGTGCAGGTCAGGGGGGTGGCTCTTTGGGGAGAGGAGTTGCAGTTTTGGTATTTGGGTACATCGTAATAAAACAGTTGTTCATTTCTACCCTACCATGCGTTCTTGTTGTGTCTCCTGTCAGTTTCTACACTGGCAACAAGGGTGAAGTGGAGGTGCTGCAGCCGCCATGCATTATACCGCCAACCCACTTCATCCAGGCCTACAGGGGCCTCCACTCCGAACGGTGAAATGCAGCACATCGGAAAACTTGAACTTGCGCAGCACAGTATCATAGTGGTTAGCACTATGGCTTCACAGTGCCAGGGTCCCAGGTTCAATTCCCGGCTTGGGTCACTGTCCGTGCGAAGTCTGCACGTTCTCCCCGTGTCTGTGTGGGCTTCCTCCGGTTTCCTCCCACAAGTACCGAAAGACTTGCTATTGGGTAACTTGGACGTTCTGAATTCTCCCTCAGTGTATCCGAACAGGAATGTGGCGACTAGGGACTTTTCACAGTAACTTCATTGCAGTGTTAATGTAAGCCTACTTGTAACAATAAAGATTATTATTATTACAGCAAAGACTGGAAAAGGAGAAATAGCTTTCCAGTATGTCACATCACACTGCAATATTGATATCAATATTTATTTATTCAACCCTTGATAATTTAACACATTTTATTTTCTAATTGTTGATACAGAGTGGCCGTCCATTCGCACACAATTAGCTAGCGCATCTTTCAAAATGGAATTGAATATATATTTTAAAAAGAAAAAATACAGGACGCATGGGGACCTGAGGAGTGGGACTAATTGGATTGATCTTCTAAAGAGCTGGCACAGTTATATTGGACTGAACAGTCTTCTTTCATGCTGTTTGATTCAATGATTGTGAAATAGCAAACTACCCGGCCTCTGACTCAGTTGGTGGGGGAGTTTGATTTATACAGCCTTCTGCTCTTTTTCCCCCATTCGTGGGATATCACTGTACCAAGTCATAGAAAGAAGTTACCGTCTAGAGTCCTTTGATTTTCTACTCTAGTTTTAATGTTCTCCTGCTCTTTAATTTCAATGTTAACAATCTTAATTCCGTACAAGGGAATGCTGCATTGTCAGAGCTGCTGTCTTTCAAATGAGACAGTAAACCAAGTTCCCATCTTGTGTTCTTAGGTGGGTGTAAAATGTACTATTTCAAAGAAGAGCAGGGAAGTTATTCCCGGTGACCTAGCCAATATTTATTCCTCCATCAACATCACACACGCTAGATTATTTGGTCATTATCACATTGCTGTTTCTGGGTCCTTGCTACATGTAAATTGGCTGTTCCATTGTTATAGTGTCTACACTTCAAAAGTACTTAATTGGCTGTGAAGCAATATGGACATACTGAGGCCATGGAAGGGACTGTACAAATGCAAGTCATTCTCTCTTCAATCGATCATGCTGTGACAAACATTTTGCCTGGACCTGTTTATTCAAACCCAATTTCCTCACACTTTCCCCGAACCCAACCTCCTTATGTTTTACCATTTCAAATACTTAAAACTAACTTAAAACCATATTGTCGACTTCTGGTTGCGGCGATGACCAGCTAAGCCGCACGTTTCAACACCTCCCATTTCAACGGACTTTTGGGCTCTTATCGGGAGCCCCAACGGAAATTTTTTGCGGCCAAACCCAGTGTGAGGTGACAAAGGAAGGAGTCCCCCTGGGTGTGGATGGAAAGGAGCGACAGTAGTGGCCAGATTGTGGAGAATCCTTTGGAGCAGCGGCAGAGAAGAGAAGGGAGAAGCAAGATGGCGGCTGAGGGAGCCCAGATGGTATGGGGCCCGGAACAGCAGGAGTTCCTCCGACGATGTGTGGAGGAGCTCATAAAAGAGGTGCTGGCGCCGATGTTACTGGCAATCGAGGGACTAAAGGAAACACAAAAGGTCCAGGCGATGGAGCTTTGTGGAGTGAAGGCAAAGGCAGCCGCGAACGAAGACGAGATACAGGGCCTGGTGGTAAAAACGGAGACGCACGAGGCACTACACAAGAGGTGCATAGAAAGGCTGTAAGCCCTAGAGAACAGCTCGAGGAGGAAGAACCTACGGATTTTAGGTCTCCCCGAAGGAACAGAGGGAGCTGATGCTGGGGCGTATGTGAGCACGATGCTCCATACTCTAATGGGAGCTGAGGCCCCAACGGGCCCCCTGGAAGTGGAGGGAGCGTACCGGGTCCTCGTGAGAAGACCAAAGGCAGGGGAAACGCCAAGAGCAATAGTGGTGAAGTTCCATCGCTACAGGGACAGGGAGATGGTCCTGAGCTGGGCTCAGAAGACACTGAGTAGCAAGTGGGAGAACGCAGTGATACGCGTGTTTCAAGACTGGAGTGCGGAGGTGGCGAGAAGGAGGGCGAGTTTCAACCGGGCCAAGGTGGTGCTCCATAGGAAGAAAGTCAAATTTGGAATGCTGCAGCCGGCGAGCTTGTGGGTCACACATCAGGGCAAACACCACTACTTTGAGACGGCGGAGGAGGCATGGACATTCATTCAGGAAGAGAAATTGGACTAGAGTTGAGAAATTGATGCCCGGAGCGGGGTAGCGAGGTGGTGGCATAGAAATGTCAAGAGGGGAGGGCTAATGTATAATAATGTTGGACGGGGAATTTTTCTCCCCCCGATGTGGGGGACATGAAGAAATGTGGGCGCCGGTGGAAAAGGGGACAGGGAAGGGGAATGAGGGAACTGCGCCATTAGGGGCGGGGCCGAGAGGAAGGTGTGGGTATTTTCCCGCGCTATGGAAACTGTGGCGGGAAAAAGGGCGCAGGAAGGAAGGGAGCCTCACACGCAGGGAGGTCAAAGGATGAACGGGGGAAGCCGAGGTCAGCCAGAGTTAGCTGACTTCCGGAAGCAATATGGGGGGAGTAATCTAGCTAGAGGGGGATCTAGGGGAGGTGGGGGTAGGGGGGGGATTAACTGGGTTGCTGCTGCTGAGAGTAAGGGGGAGCTGATACAAGACGAGGTGGTCGGAACGGGAGGGTGCCGTCTGGGGGACAGACGGATGCGTGAGACCTAGGTGAGGAGATGGTTTAAAAAAGGGGATAGCTAGTCGACGAGGGGGGGGGGGGGTAAATGGCCCCCCAACCCGACTGATCACGTGGAATGTGAGAGGTTTAAATGTGCCGATTAAGAGGGCAAGGGTGTTTGCACACTTAACTACGTCCGCCTTCAGTCTCTTTATGCTCCAGGAGACGCACCTGAAGTTGGCGGATCAGGTTAGAGTAAGGAAAGGATGGGTGGGACAGGTATTCCACTCCGGGTTGGATGCGAAAAACAGAGGGGTGGCAATACTGGTGGGGAAACGTGCATCGTTCGAGGCCAAGACCATCGTGGTGGATAGTGGGGGCAGGTATGTGATGGTGAGTGGCAGATTGCAGGGTGAGGCGGTTGTGCTGGTGAACGTATATGCCCTGACCTGGGATGACGCGGGATTCATGAAGCGAATGCTGGGACGTATCCCGGACCTGGAGGTGGGAAACTTGTTAATGGGGGGGGACTTCAACACAGTGCTTGACCCAGGGCTGGACCGGACCGGGAGAAGGCCGGCAGCGGCCAAGGTGCTTAAGGGATTCATGGAGCAAATGGGGGGATTAGATCCGTGGAGATTCGCCAGACTGATGGGTAAAGAGTTTTCCTTTTTCTCCCACGTCCACAAGGTATATTCCCGGATAGACTTTTTTGTTTTGGGAAGGGCACTGATCCCGAAAGTGGCAGGAACGGAGTACTCGGCCATCGCCGTTTCAGATCACGCCCCACATTGGGTGGAGCTGGAACTAGGAGAGGAAAGGGACCAGCGCCCATTCTGGCGATTAGACATGGGACTACTGGCAGACGAGGGGGTATGCGGAAGGGTGAGGGGATGTATCGAAAGATACCTGGAGGTCAATGACGATGGGGAGGTCCAGGTGGGAGTAGTGTGGGAAGCGCTGAAGGCGGTGGTTAGAGGAGAGCTGATTTCCATCAGAGCCCACAAGGGGAAACAAGGGGGTAAAGAAAGAGAGAGATTAGTGGGGGAAATTTTGAGGGTGGATAGGAAGTATGCGGAGGCCCCAGACGAAGGGCTATACAGGGAAAGATGAAGATTACAGACTGAGTTTGACCTGCTGACCACGGGAAAGGCAGAGACACAGCGGAGGAAGGCACAGGGGATACAATATGAATATGGGGAAAAGGCAAGCCGGCTGCTGACCCAACAACTTCGGAAGAGGGGGGTGGCGAGAGAGATCGGAGGAGTTAGGGACGAAACGGGAAAGATGGAGCAGAGAGCAGGGAAAGTGAACGAGGTGTTCAAGACATTCTATGAGAGGCTGTACAAGTCCCAACCCCCGGAGGGGAAAGAGGGAATGATACACTTTTTGGACCAGCTAGAGTTCCCGAGGGTGGAGGGGCAGGAGGTGGCATGTCTGGGGGTGCAGATTGAGGTGGATGAGGTGATCAAAGGAATTGAGAACATGCAAGCAGGGAAGGCCCCGGGACCAGATGGGTTCCCGGTGGAATTTTATAGGAAATATATGGGCCTGTTGGCCCTGCTTTTGGCGAGAACCTTTAATGAGGCTAAGGAAAGGGGGACACTACCCCCAACAATGTCGGAGGCGACGATATCGCTAATTCTGAAACGAGACAAAGACCCGCTGCAGTGCGGGTCATACAGGCCTATCTCCCTCCTAAACGTAGACGCAAACTGCTGGCCAAAGTGATGGCGACAAGGATAGAGGATTGTGTCCCAGGGGTGGTACATGACGACCAGACAGGGTTTGTTAAGGGGAGACAATTGAATGCCAATGTACGAAGGTTGCTGGGGGTGATGATGCCCCCACCGGAGGGGGAGGCAGAGATAGTGGTGGCGATGGATGCAGAAAAGGCATTCGATAGGGTGGAGTGGGACTATTTGTGGGAGGTGCTGAAGAGATTTGGGTTCGGGGAGGGGTTCATCAGATGGGTTAGACTCTTGTACGCGGCCCCGGTGGCAAGCGTCGTTACAAACCGGCAAAGATCGGGATACATTTGATTACATAGGGGTACAAGACAAGGGTGCTCCCTGTCCCCGTTACTGTTCGCATTGGCAATTGAACCATTGGCCATAGCGCTGAGGGACTCTAAGAAGTGGAGGGGGGTGCTTAGAGGGGGAGAGGAACATCGAGTGTCACTATATGCAGATGATTTACTGCTATATGTGGCGGACCCGGTAGAGGGGATGCCAGAGGTAATGCAGATACTCAGGGAGTTTGGAGAGTTCTCGGGATACAAATTAAATATGGGAAAGAGCGAACTTTTTGTGATGCACCCCGGGGAACAGGGCAGGGGGATAGACGCTCTACCGCTGAGGAGAGTAGCAAGGAATTTTCGATACCTGGGGATTCAGGTGGCCAGGAACTGGGGAACCCTACATAAACATAACCTGACGCGATTGGTAGAGCAGATAGAGGAGGACTTTAAGAGGTGGGATATGGTGCCCCTGTCATTGGCGGGCAGAGTACAGGTGGTTAAAATGGTGGTCCTCCCGAGGTTTCTTTTCGTGTACAGTGCCTCCCCATCCTGATTACAAAGGCCTTCAAAAAAATAGACAGGAGCATTATGAGCTTTGTGTGGGCGGGAAAGACCCCGAGGGTAAAGAGGGGGTTCCTGCAGCGCAGTAGGGACAGAGGGGGATTGGCACTGCCGAGTCTGAGTGACTACTGTTGGGCCGCCAATGTGTCAATGGTCTGTAAGTGGATGAGGGAAGAAGAAGGTGCGGCGTGGAAAAAGCTGGAGATGGCGTCCTGTAAGGGAACGAGCCTAAAAGCGCTGGCGACAGCGCCGCTGCCGTTCTCCCCGAAAAGGTACACCACAAACCCAGTGGTGGTGGCGACCTTGAAGATCTGGGGGCAGTGGAGACGACATAGGGGAGTGACGGGTGCCTCGGTGTGGTCCCCGATAAGGAATAACCACAGGTTCGTCCCGGGGAGGATAGATGGGGGATTTCAATGTTGGCAGTGAGCAGGAATTAGGAAGCTGAAGGACCTATTTGTGGATGGGACGTTTGCGAGTTTGGGAGCATTGGAAGAAAAATATAAGTTGCCACCAGGGAATGCTTTCCGATACATGCAAGTGAGGGCATTTACGAGGCAACAGGTGAGGGAATTTCCGCGGCTCCCGATGCAAGGGGTCCAGGATAGAGTGATTTTGGGGGCATGGGTTGGAGAAGGTAAAGTCTCCGAAATATACAGGGAGATGAGAGACGAGGGGGAGGTGATGGTAGAGGAGCTGAAGGGAAAATGGGAAGAGGAGTAAGGGGAAGAGATTGAGGAGGGGCTGTGGGCAGATGCCCTAAGTAGGGTAAATTCCTCGTCCTCGTGTGCCAGGCTTAGCCTGATTCTATTTAAGGTTCTACACAGAGCGCATATGACTGGAGCAAGACTGAGCAGGTTTTTTGGGGTGGAGGACAGGTGTGGGAGGTGTTCGGGAAGCTCGGCGAACCACACTCGCATGTTCTGGTCGTGTCCGGCACTGCATGAGTTCTGGGAGGGTGTGGCAAGAGTGATCTCCAAGGTGGTGGGGGTCTGGGTCAAACCAAGCTGGGGGTTGGCTATATTTGGGGTTGCAGAAGAACCGGGAGTGCAGGAGGCGAAAGAGGCCGACGTCTTGGCCTTTGCGTCCCTAGTAGCCTGGCGAAGGATTCTACTTCTGTGGAAAGAAGCGAAGCCCCCGGGCGTGGAGGCCTGGATAAACGACATGGCAGGGTTCATAAGACTGGAACGAATAAAATATGCGTTAAGAGGATCGGCTCAGGGGTGCACCAGACGGTGGCAACCGTTCCTTGACTATCTCGCGGAACGATAATGGAAAAAGAGAAAAGACAGCAGCAGCAACCCGGGGCGGGGGTTTGGGGGGGGGGGGAGTATTATTCCGTGTTTTTTTTTCTTAGTTGTTGATATTTGCTTTTTGTTTCTTTTTCCATCTGTTGTTAGTTTAATATATTATTTAAATAACGTTTAATGTATATTCCTTTATTAAGTTGTAAAAATGGAAAATCTTTGTTTGAAAAACTTCAATAAAATATATTTTTTTAAAAAACCATATTGTCATGGTCTCTATCTTAAAAGTATTCTTTGTTCTTAAAACCTTAAATTCGCTGTTCCTCTTCAACTTTCTGAAATCCTCTAAACCCTCTTGAAGGAGAACAATTCAACTTCTCCAATCTATCCTAATCTCCGGAAGCAGTGAACTGTTCAGCTTCAAGGGGTTCAACAAGCCTCCAGTTTGTTTCTGTGGTGAATCCTGATACAACTTTTTTTTTAACAGAACTCCTTTTTTGAGTTTTCAGAAGCAATGTCTGCATTTGTTTGTGGAGTGCTAAATGACTGCCAACTTGATCTGTGTAAAGAACACTGGGCATGCAGGTGTCAGAATTCCTTCCCTTTGTTATTTGTAATCATTTCTGTGTGGGTTGATGCAGCCTCGATTAACTGGATGGAACCTTGAACTCAAAAGCAACCATAGCAACAATCAGAGCATTCATGAGAAAAATGGAATATGCCAAAGATAGGTTGTATTTCATTATGCTCTGTTTCCTAATCTAATTATGGTGAACCGGAAAATGGTGAACAGAGACTTTTGTTTCTACCTTTTTAGAATAGGCCACTTGCTGTTGTTTCTCTTCACTAGAGGCATGGAAGAACAGTTACAGTAACTATCAAATGAAAACCAAACACATTTTAGCAATGTAACATTTGTGATTCTATTCTCAACTCTAGTATAAATATGGAAACTAATAGTCCCCATAGCCTGATCAAAGAAAAATATTGGTCAGTGGAAGAATAAACCTTGGCGTACTGTCTTGCATTTTGTGGCTGATTTCAAACCTCAGATTAAAAAAACATTACTCTGAGTATGTGCTGATGAGTGCTATCCTCTCCACAGTCCCTCTAAGACTTCAAGGGGTTCATTTAGAGTGCGTAGTATGGCATTTCCTTGAAACTGACTAATTTTGGGGATCAAAAGCAAATTTTATCTTGCTATCGCAGAATGTTACTGGAGTGTCTCTGGACCTCCAGGACCTGAAGCATAGTGACCTCAACTAGTTGCTCATATACACTGATTATATAAGAGTTAGATTTGAATAATGGTTGACTTCCTCAAACTGGAAATCTGAGGGAACTTAGTGATCTTCACTATAATATATTTCTAAATTAGAAACAGAAATTGATTTCATATCGAGGGGCTGTTGGTAGGGAGTAGTGGAGGATCTGGTCACTTCCAGGCATAATTTCTCTGATGTGTTCACTATCCTGAGCTCCATACGAGTTCCAGGTCAACCTGAAATATACTGCTCACATCTTTCCCGTTAGTGAGCTCCAATCATCCCTGACCTTTGTGAACATTTCCCGTCACTGCATAATTGGTAGCTGAGACTTCATTCATCATGGCCCTACAATCTAGAATTATCTCCCTAAACCCCTCCACCTTGCATCATCTCATCATATCATTAAAAACCTCCTTGGAAAAATAAATGATTTTTCCCATTGTTCTGATTTTCCACCATTTTTAGATGCTTTTTGCTTTCTTATAAAAGCAGCTGTTATTGCAAATGGTGGAAGGGGCTCCAGTGGTCTTCAGTGCTGAGTAGATTAGAGCCCCTGCAGTGCAGAAGAAGGCCATTCGGTCCATAGAGTCTGCACTGACGCTTGGAAAGAACATCCACCTAGGTCCACTCCCCTACCCCATCCCTGGAACCCCACTTAACTTTTGGACACCTAGGGGCAATTTATCATAGCCACTCCACCTAGCCTGCACATCATTGGACTGTGGGAGTAAACCGGGGCACCCGTAAGGAACCCATGTAGACACTGGGAGAATGTGCAAACTCTACACGCACAGACAGTCACCCAAGGTCGGGATTGAACCTGGGTCCCTGGCACTGAAGCAGCAGTGCTAACCACTGTGCAACCATGCCACCCAGTATTCTAGTATGTAAATGTTGATGGTTTTGTGATTTAAGTAAATGGCGAGGGCTCTGGTTCTATTAATAGAAGAAGCTCTAGTGGGTTTCTGGCAACTAAATGATAGATCTCTAGTGTAAATAGTGACAGTTCTGATGTTTATAACTGTTGAGTTGTAACAGTAAATGGTGAGTTAAAAATGGTAGAACCTCAGTTGCTTCTGAATGGAGTGGCTCCAGTAATTTTGCATGGTCCTGTCTTATGGTAACCATTAGTGGTGTGATCTATAGGTTTTTGTACATATTGAGCGATTTGATTACATAAATGACAGGAGTTCTGATTAGGCTGTGAATGATGCAAATAGTGAGGGCACTGATGAAAGTGGTGAATTCTGTGCTGACTAAATACATGAAAGACACCATTGTAATGGTGGTGCCAATGGCAATTGTGTTTATGGTCAAGACTTTGGTGTCTGTCAATAATGTAGGCTCTGCTGATTGTGTAAATTATGTGAGCTCAAGGGATTATATAAATGATGAGGGCCCGACAATTATGTAACTAATATGGCAACTTGATAATTAAGTGATCCAGGTGATTTGAGTGAATTAAATGCATGTTGATGATTGTGTAAATTATGAACTCTGGTTGTGGAAATGGTGAGAGCTTTGATTAAATTGTGGAAGCTCCGATGACTAAATGCTGTAGGCTCTGGTAATTGCGTAAACTGTGCAATTCTAATTTGACCATTAAGTGCTGTAAACTATAAATGTGGGAGGTGCGGTGAATATAGAAAGAAAGACCTCTGATGAATGTAAATGCTGGGGACTTAGTGACTTTAAATGTAGGAGAACCCTGTTAGCTTATCGTTCTTTGAGCTGCTTATCATCTTATGGTGATAAATTGCTGTGGAGTCATTTCCCGTCACATGCCAACTGAATGATGCCTTTTAGAATATCAAATGTGTGTTTACAACTTGAAGCTCCATTTCTTTATAGAGAAGCCATGGGGGATTTTGATTGATTAGTCACATGACCTGTTTCAGTGTCGGTTTCGATCATTTTTACTAGTAACTCAAAATAGAAGCTGTGATAGGCTTAAAAGTGCTTTTCATCTGTGCTATGGTTCTTTCCCAAACTGCTGTGAGATACATAGAAATGTAATTGAGTCCACCATATTAAATGGTATTGATCAGTGAAGTTTCACATTCTATTTTTTATTGAAACATTCGGCTAGTTTGATGCTAAATGATTCTATTTGAAATTGAAATTTGAGCCTTCTGAAGTTATTTTGGTGACTGGAGGAAGGGTTATGGTTATTACATAAAGTTTATCAAACATTTTATTAAGGCATTTGTCGTGTTATTCACCCTGGGGTAACACGGACTGCAACACGGTGCAGTTAAATGATCAAGCATACACCAAACATAGACGTTGGTTCAATAAGATTTATTGAACTTCAGTAACGAAGCACACAGCTGCCTGTCTCTCTACTCTAAGTAAACTAACATTAACTATCTAGACCAGGCTAGCTCTGATCCACATGTAGAAGGTGTTGAATGATTTGCACACCCTGACTGTCACTACAGTTGTCACCAGTGGAAAGAGGCAGAGTGCTGATGCCTTGTGTGTTTTATAGTTGGAAGCCCCCCTCTGGTGTTCTGTCTGGTGATTGGTCGTGTTCTGTTCTGTATGTTGATTGGCTCACCTGGGTGTCTGTCACTGCCTGCTTTTACCTCATGATGTGCATGGGTGCATATTATGACAGCATTTATAGACTTCCAGTGTGGACCATGGAGTAAGTGGTCACACACAAGGCAGCTCCTGCCCAAGGTTACAGAAAAGAGCTCTTTTTTAAAAAAATCAAAACGGGGTGGAATTTTGATGAAAAGACGTAGGTGAATGTTGGAGGGGTACTTTCCCCCAGGAATGGTATGTCTCTTGGTTACCAGACCCGGCAGAAACAGTAAAAGATTTGGCTGGAGCTGCAGTAAAGACAAAAGCCTCTTCCAGCATGCAGGCAGGGGAAGGGCAAGCTTAAAGGCTTCAAGCTGACTTGAGGGCCTTTATTAAAGGTGAATTCTAGCAGCAGAGGGAACAACTGTGTAAAGATCTCACCAAGGCCATTGAAGAAGCGGGGACAAGACTTCCGATGGTGGCCATGGAGGAGTAGGTCACTCATTCGGCAGCTCTCGTCTGGAACAGACTCTCAGACCTTTTTCAGGAGTTTTCACAGACGTTTTGGGGTAGATTGGTGAAGAGAACATTGCCAAAAGGATTCCCTCTCTGTGGGACTTCCGGTGACGGCGGGCGGGAGGCAGCTGTGCGTTGGAGGGCTCCCGTTCGGGAACAACATTGTCGGGGGTTAACGCCCGGTCTTAGGGCCAGCGAAGGCAGTGAAAGTCGGCAGACAGCACAAAGAAGGGAAATGTCGAAGACCGGCAAAAAAAAAACGGCCGTGGGAAAAAGCAGCTGAAAGTCCGTCGGGGAGTGAAAAGGTCACCGCGGGGTCAGTAAAGAAAATGGAAGGGGAAGCCGCATTGCTTACGGCTGAAGAAATAACTAAGGTGATGGCCGTGGAATTCGAAAGGCAGTTTACGAAACATATGGAGGCAATGAGGAAGGCGATGGGGGCGATTTTGAACGTGCTGGTGGAGGAGGCGATTACCCCGGTGAGAACGGCGGTGGCGAGCGCAGTGGCGGAGGTGCGGGAGCAAGGGGAGGCGCTGAAGGAAGTGGAAGAGACAGTACTGCAGCACAGTGGTCAACTTACCTCGATGGGGAAGGAGATGCGGAAGGTGATGGAGATCAACAAGGATCTGCGAGGCAAAATGGAAGACCTGGAAAACCGATCCAGGCAACAAAATTTGAGGGTTGTGGGGCTGCCTGAAGGAGTTGAAGGACCGAGGCCGACTGAGTATTTTGCCGCGATGTTGGCGAAACTATTGGGGGAGGGGGAGGATCCCTCCCAATATGAGCTGGATCGGGCACATCGGTCGTGGAGGCCTGTACCAAACGACAGTGAGCTGCCAAGAGTAGTGACTCTGTGCTTCCGTAGGTACAGGAAAAAGGAGCAGGTCCTGTGCTGGGCCAAGCAGAAGCGGGTGGTGCAGTGGGCTGGAGCTGGTATACGCGTATATCAGGAATTTACGGTGGAGCTGGCGAGGAGGCGGGCTGCCTTCAACCGGGTGAAGAGGGCACTGTACATTAGCAGGGTGCAGTGCGGCATTGTATATCCAGTGAAGCTGAGGGTGACCTACAAGTTCAAGGACTTGTATTTCGGGACGGCAGAAGCAGCGGAGGAGTTTGCGAAGGCAGAAGGACTGTGGCAGAATTGAGAGATGGTCATGTACCAATGTAGCCTCATGACTGTATTTTTGTCTTTCTTGTTTCACTGCGTGCTGGTGTATGGGCAATAGGAGCCAACGTTGTGTATATTTAGACAAGGGAAGAAATGGGACTTCCAGTCGGAATGAGGGCTCTTTGGGGTATAGGTATGGATATGCGGGGTTTGTGTGCTAAAAGGGGACTTCTGGGTTTTTCCTGGGGCCAGGCAAGGGGGAAAGGGACCCGGGCGGGGGCCTCCACGCTGGTCAGTTTAAGCCGGCCAGTGAACGGGAGCGAGGTGGGGGGTGGGAGTGGCTGCGGCCATCGGACTCTGGCAGAACAAGGCGAGTGGTCTAGCCGGGGTGGAAGTTGGGGGGATGGAACAGAGGTTGGGGGGAGGAGTTGGGGAGGGGGGTGTTTACAACTCTTGGGTGTCATTTAAGGTACTCTTTTGGAGGTTGGATAGTGTTGTCGTTGTGGGGGGAGGGAGGGGGGGGGGGGGGGGCACCCTATCGGTTAATTGTGGCCATGGGTGATTCCGGACTCGTTTTTCTTTTTTGCTTTTGTTTTTTTTTCTCCCACCGTGGGAGGGTTTGTTTTATTTGAGGCATATATTGACAGTTGGGTGGGGTGGTGGCAGGATGGGATCGTTGTTGATGTTAAAGGCATTGACTTTGTATTTGTTACCGTTTGTTGCCTGTTGGTGGGGTGTATATTTTGAAGGATAATGTGAAAATGGAGAATCAAAATATTTTTTTTCAAAAAATGACAGCATTTATGGTTTTATACCAACAAAAGATACAAATGGAAACATAATTCAGTGCGTAACACCCCTCCAACCAACAACCATACCCCTCCAACAAGCTTATACACACAATTTCCAAGTCCCCCTCACTGATCCCACCTAAACTGAACTAAAGTAAACTAACTCCCCCCTTACCCCGCCCCCCCCCCCCCCCCCTTATTGTACCTGCCAGCAGTTTAGTTTTCCCCGAAGAAGTTGATAAACGGCTGCCACCTCCGGACGAATCCTAACATTTATCCTCTCGGGGCGAACTTAATTTTCTCAAGCCCGAGAAACCTGGCCATGTCGCTAACCCATACCCCTGATTTCAGGGGCTCCGAGTCCCTCCACGCGAATAAGATACGTCTCCAAGGCGGCAAAGGCCAGATCGTCCGCCTCTCTCGCCCCCTGGACTCCCGGGTCTTCCGACACTCCAAAGACCGCCACCCTCGTTTTTAGCACCGTGGACATGGCATCGGCAAATCCTTGCCAGAATCCCCTAAGCTTCGGACATGCCCAAAACATGTGCACATGATTTGCGGGCCCTCCTCCACTCCTCACACACCTTTCCTCCACCCAAAAACCTGCTCATCCGGGCCACTGTCATGTGTGCCCGGTGAACTACCTTGAATTGTATCAGGCTGAGCATGGCACATGACCTCTCACAGACCCGCCTCCAGCTCCTTGACCAGCTCACCTTCGCACTTGCGCTTCATTAAACCTGTGCCCCTGCATGATGCTGCCTCTACCCGCTCCCATATTGACTCCTCCCCACTACCCACTTCCAAATCATGGCTATATTTGCCGCCCAATAGTAATTCCTAATGTTCGGCAGGGCCAAACCCCCCCCCCCGGCTCCATTCCAGCAGCACTTTCCTGACTCGTGGGGTTTTACCAGCCCACTCAAACCCAGAGATCACCGCATTAACCTGCTTAAAAAAGCCTTTGATTGATATAAAAATAGGGAGACACTGGAAAATAATCAAAAATCTCCGGTGAACGGTCATCTTTACAGTCTGCACCCTCTCCGCCAGTGACAAGGGGAGCATGTCCCACCTCCTTCATTTGCTCAACTAACTGGGCCAGATTTAATTCATGCAACTGCTCCCATCCCCGTGCCACCTGGATTTTCAAGTATCGAAAATTTCCTCCCACCACTTTAAACGGCAACTCCCCTTGCCTCGTCCCTTGCCCCCTCGCCTGGATCACAAAAACCTCACTTTTTTCCATATTCAATTTATACCCTGAGAACCAGCCAAATTCCTCTAACATCCGCTTAATCTCGCCCGTCCCCCCAGCGGGTCAGAAATATACATGAGTAGGTCGTCCGCATATAACGAGACCCTGTGCTCCACCTCCCCGCCCCCCCGAACTAGCCCCTTCCAGTCCTTTGACGCTCTCCGCGCCATTGCAAACAACAATGGGGAGAGTGGACATCCCTGCCTCATCCCTCGGCTCAGTCTGAAATAATCCGAGCTCACCCGGTTCGTCCGCACACTCTCCACTGGCGCCTGATACAGCAACCGGACCCAAACCCAAACTGCCCCAGGACCTCCCACAAATACTTCCACTCCACCCGGTCGAAGGCCTTCTCTGCGTCCACAGTGACCACAACCGCCACCTCCTTCCCCTTGGAGGGCATCATGATGACATTCGAGCTTCTAACGTTGGCCATTAACTGCCTACCTTTGACAAATCCCGTCTGGTTCTCCCCTATCACCCCCAGAACACAATCCTCATTCTCAAGGACAGAATCTTGGCCAGCAATTTGGTGCAACATTTAGTAGGGAGATTGGTCTGTCTGACCCGCACGATGTTCTGGGTCCTTATCCCGCTTAAGGATCAATGAGATCAAAGCCTGTGTCATAGTTGGGGGAAGAACACTCCGCTCCCTAGCCTCATTAAATGCCCTCACCAGCAGCGGACTCGGCACCCCAGAAAACATTTTATAAAATTCCACTGCGTATCCATCCGGTCCCGGGGCCTTGCCCGACTGCACAGCCTCCAATCCCTCTACTACTCCCACAATCCCGATCGGGGCTCCCAACCCCTCCGCCAACCCTGCGGAAACTCCAAAGCCTCCAAGAATGACCTCATCCCCTCCACCCCAGCTGGGGGCTCCGACTCATACAGTCGACTGTAAAATTCCTTGAACACCCTGTTCACTCCTGTGAGGTTCAAAATAGTGTTTTCCCCCTCTATCCTTCACTCTTCCTATCTCCTTGGCTGACTCCCTTTTCCTGAGCTGGTGTGCTAGCATTCTCCCCATACTCTTATGCCGTCCCTCTTACGTTCCTCAACTGCCCCACCGCCTCTCTGTGGATATCAGGCTAAACTACATCTGCAACTTCTGCCGCTCCTTCAACAACCCTGCTTCCAGGCCTTCCAAGTACGTTCTATCCACCTGACAGATCTCCCTAACCAGCCAATCCATCTCTGCCCGCTCCACCTTCTCCATATGAGCCCGTACTGAAATCAGTTCCTTCCCCCCCCCCTCCCCTAACTACTGCTTTCAGTGCCTCCCATACCGTTGCTGCCGAAACCTCCCCTGTGTCATTTATCTCCAAATAATTCTGGATGCCCCCCCCCCCCCCGCATGATCAGCCAATGTGAGCCCAAGTCCGGGATTCTCCTCAACACCCACCTCAATCTCCACGTCGTCCCAGTTTGGTGCATAGATATTCTCCAATCCCCCTCACCATAGCGTACCTACCCCCCCCCCCCCCCCAAGTCTCCCACTAAAGTCATTACCTCAAATGACACCCGCTTATTGATCAAGATCCCTACCCCCACCCCTTAGTTTCATAGTCCAACCCTGAATGGAATACCTGCCCAAACACCCCTGCCTCAGCCTAGTCTGATCCACTACACTCAGGTGTGCCTCCTGTAGCATTGCCACGTCCGCCTTCAAACGCGTGAGTCCTCTTGACCGGCCTATTCAGCCTGGTCGGGGGGCACCCCGCATCCCCCCCCCCCCCCCCCCCGGGCCAATCAACCATAACCCTTTTTAGGCCAGCCTCCAACCCGCATCCCGCACCATCTCATACCCGCCCTCAGGCGCCCACCATCATCGACCCCCAATTTGTCTCCAAGCGCCAGTCCCTCCCCTGTCAGCAGATCAAATCCCCCCCCCCCACATAACAAAACAACAACAATACCATCCCCCCTCAACAAGCTGATCATCTGCTCGCCCCCCACTGCGCCTCCGTGAGCTAGCACGCCCAGCTAGTTTGGTAGCCCCCGCCCATGGCGCCAAGCATCCTACCTCCCACTGACTCCCACTCGAACATACATATGCAAAACATCACAATCCCCCACAGCTCCAGGGTCGCAGGTTCGATTCCGGCTTGGGTCACTGTCTATGCAGAGTCTGCACATCCTCCCCGTGTGTGCGTGAGTTTCCTCCTGGTGCTCCGGTTTCCTCCCACAGTCCAAAGATGTGCAGGTTAGGTGGATTGGCAATGCTAAATTGCCCTTAGTGTCCAAAATTGCCCTTAGTGTTGGGTGGGGTTACTGGGTTATGGGGATAGGGTGGAGGTGTGGACCTTGGGTGGGTTGCTCTTTCCAACAGCCGGTGCCGACTCGATGGGCCGAATGACCTCCTTCTGCACTGTAAATTCTATGATCAATAACGAAGAAGAAAATTCCACCCACCATCCCCCATTAAGAACAAACAAAATGGAGCAACACCCCAAACTTAGTGCAAAATAATAGATACAAAACCAAAAGAGAAAAGAAATTTAGCAACATATCAAGAACACAACTACTCGCCCCAAGTTCAATGTCCTCCATCACCTGCCAGTCCCCTATCCTTAAAGTTCAGAGCCTCATCTGGCGATCCGAAATAACGTTCCTGGCCCTCATAGGTGACCCACAAACGCGCTTGGTACAGCATACCAAACTTCACCCTGTTCTGAAGAGGGCCGATTCACCTTTTTGAAACTCTCCCTTTTGGCCAGTTCCGCACCCAAGCCCTGGTAAATACGCAGCTCATTGCCTTCCCATATGCGGCACCTCATCTGCCTGGCCCACCTCGAGATCTGTTCCTTGTTCACGAACCAGTGCATTCGTACCACCATTGCCCTCGGCGGCTCATTCCTCAGCGCTTCCTCATCAGTGCTCTTTGCACCCTGATCACCTCCAAGGGTCGAGCAAACGCACCTTCCCCCAGCATCTTCTTGAACATATGTGCCACATATGCCCCTGTGTCCGATCCCTCACTGCCCTGGTCCGGGAGGCCAACAAGTCTCGGGTTCTGCCTGCACGATGTGTTCTCCAAATCCTCCACTTTCTCTTGCAGCCTCTTCTGGTGGTCCTTCATCAGCTCCATCTCCACCGCGGCTAGCTGCTCATCGTTCTCAGCAACCGCTTCTTCCACCTTCTGGATCACCTGGCCTTGAGCTTCTAATCTCTGCTCCGCATGGTCAATCTCCGTCTTAATCTGAAGGTGGTAGTCCTTTCTTTGCTGAGCAAAGCTCTCTGGAGAAAGGCCACCAGTTGCTCCGTTGACCACTGGGCCGGCAATTTCGGTCCCTGACCCTCCGCCGTATTCTCCAGTGCTGCAGACTCTTCTGGTCCACAAATCCATACACTGGTGGGGAATCCTTTTCCTCTACTTCACCAGTCTCCTGTTTTGTCGGTCAAATCCACCGTAAATCGGGGGGGAAAGGGTCCCAAAGGTCCACCATGAGCGGGAGCTACCAAATAAGCAACCACTCACTCCATGGCACCACCGGAAGTCCGTTATTCAATAAAGTTTAAGTACACACATGAACATGGTGATCCCAACTCACTCCATCTACATCAAGAAATAATTTGGTAGCACAGTGGTTAACACTTGCTTCACAGCGGCAGGGTCCCAGCTTCGATTCCCGCTTGCGTCACTGTCTGTGCAGAGTCTGCACGTCTTGAATTCTCCCTCAGTGTACCGGCTTTCATGGGCCATGCTGCACCGCGGCGAGCTATTTTTATGGAGCAGCATGCCCGAAGTGTGGCGACTAGGGGGATTTTCACAGTAACTTCATTACAGTGTTAATGTACGCCTACTTGTGACAATAATAAAGATTATTATTATAAATATAATGTGCTGTAAATACTCAGCATATTAGGCAGCATCTGTGCAGACCAAAACTGATCTAACTTGCATCGGAATTGGAAGATGTTACAGGTGTAACAAATTTTAAACGAGTACAAAGAAGGGGAAGAGCAAGGACAACGGAGAGGAAATGTGGAGGGGAAGAAGAGATGAATGAGAAGGTCCAGAATAAGATGAAAGGCAGGACTACAGAGCTTGATATAATAACAAAAGGGGTTGTAATGGGGTCAAGTAAAATAAATAAATAAATTGGGGCTAGAGGACCTGTAAATGACAGCAAATGTTAAGAACCCCGTCGAGACTATTAACCTTTTTTTAACAGAAATTCAAACTCCCAGTTGATAACTTAAGGTTAGCACAAGGTTTCATGTTTTAAGACTTTTACTGTAACAAACATTGCTGAAACCGTTATCTTTATAGGGAACTTATACTTTAAACCACAGAACAGTATAGTCACCTTATAGCACAATTGAAAACATACTTCACAGATCGACTTTATACTCTGGGTGTGATCTACTAGCCATGCTGCACCAGGAAAGCAGCTCGCTGCGGTGCAGCACGGCCCATGAAAGCCGGGAGACCCCGCTCCCAGGATCTACGCGACTCGCAATGCCGTGTGGGAAGAACCTGGAGCACCTGGAGGAAATCCATGTAGACACAGGGAGAACGTGCAGACTCCGCACAGACAGTGACCCAAGTCGGGAATCGACCCTAGGACCCTGGCGCTGTGAAGCAACAGTGCTACCAATGTACTACTGTGCCGCCCAGTACTGCTTGTAATCATGTTTTTAGTATTGTGTATTCACTGCTTTTAATCATTGTGATTGGCCAGGTTTTATGTTGCGTGGGCTCAAACAAACCGAAACATGTACCAGCATGCTTGCTCTGTGAAATAACTAGAGGATCCTATGAGCAAAAAACCTGTGGACAATTTGAATGAAGTAGTCTGTCTTGGGAGTAGACCGAGAAGCAAAAATCATCCAGCCATAGGTCGAGCTTTCGTAGAATGTGGGAAAACGTTCAGTAGTGGATCTATGTGCCAAACGACTATTCAAAAGAAAGAACGAAGAACAATAAGCACAGGAACAGGCTCTTCGGCCCTCCAAGCTTGTACCGGTCATAGTACCACCTTTGGCCAAAACCCTCAGCACTTCCTAGTTCTGTATCCCTCTATACCCTTCCTATCCAAGTGTTTGTCAAGATGCCTTTTGAACGCTGTTAATGTATCTGCTTCCACAACCTCCCCTGGCAGCACGTTCCAGGCACTCCTCAACCTCTGTGTATAAAAAAAAAAAGGAAAAACCTGCCTTGCACATCTCCTCTAACCGTTTCCCTACAGACCTTAAACCTATGCCCCTAGTGACTGACCCCTCCACCCTGGTAAAGAGTGCCTGCCCATCCACTGTATCCATGCCCCTCATAATCTTGTAAATCTCTATCAGGTCGTCCCTCAACCTCCGTCGTTCTAATGAAAACAGTTTGAGTCTGTTCCGCCTCTCCACATAGCTAACATGCTCCAGACCAGGCGACATCCTGGTAAACCACCTCTATACCCTCTCCAAAGCCTCCACATCCTTCTGGTCGTGTGGCGACCAGAATTGTGCGCAATATTCCAAGTGCGGCCGTACCAAGGTTCTATACAACTAGAGCATGACTTGTCAGTTTTTATACTCGATGCCCCGTCCAATTAATGCAAGCATTCTGTATGCTTTCGTGACTACCTCGTCCACTTGTGTTGCCACCTTCAAAGCTCTGTGGACCTGCACACCCAGATCTCTGACTTTCTATATTCCTAAGAGTTTTGCCATTTACGGTATATTTCCCCTCTATGTTAGGCCTATCAAAATACATTACCTCGCATTTGTCTGGATTAAACTCCATTTGCCATTTCTCTGCCCAAGTCTCCAACCTATCTAAGTCCTGCTGTATCCTCTGACAATCCTCAACACTATCTGCCACTCCACCAACCCTGGTGTCATCAGCGAACTTATTAATCACACCAGCTGCATTTTTCTCCAAATCGTTTATGTATATTAACAACCAAACCCCCAGCCACAGATCCCTGTGGAACACCACTAGTCACAACCTTCCATTCAGAAAAACACCCTTTCACTGACCGAGCCATCTTATCACCTCACCTCTGATCCCGTGTGACTTCACCTTTTGTACCAGTTTGCCATGAGGTACCTTGTCAAAGGTTTTACTGAAGTCCATGTTAACAACATCCACTGCCCTCCCCATATCAATCATCTTTATCGCCTCCTCAAAAAGTCGATCAAGTTAGTGATGCACGACCTTCCTTTCACAAAACCACGCTGACTATTGCTAATGAGTACATTTGTTTGCAAATGGGTATAAATCCTGACCCTGAGAATTCTCTCCCATAATTTACCTACTACTGACGTGAGGCTTGCTGGCCTATAGTTTCCAGGATTATCCCTGCTATCTTTCTTAAAGAGCGGTACCACATTAGCTATTCTCCAGTCCTCTGGGATCTCACCTGTAGCCAATGAGGATACAAAGATGTCAGTCAAGGCCCCAGCAATTTCCTTCCTTGCTTCCCTCAGTATTCTGGGGTAAATCCCATCCGGCCCAGGCGACTTATCTACCTTAATATCTTTTAAAAGACCCAATACCTCCTCCTTTTCGATGTTAACATGATCCAGACTGTCCAAGAATCATCTTCCACAAATTCCTTTTCTTTGGTGAACACTGATGCAAAGTACTCATTTAGTACTTTGCCCACTTCCTCTGACTCAACGCACAGATTCTCTTTTTCCCCCCCCCCACCCCACTGTCCTTAAGTGGTCTTTTCCCTTGCATTTTACAAATAAATTAAAAGCTTTGGGGTTCACCTTAATCTTACTTGCCAAGGACTTTTCATGACCTCACTTAGCTCTCCTAATTTCCCGCTTAAGTACTTCCCTACTTTCTTTATACTCCTCAAGGGTTTCGACTGTCCCCACCCTTTTAGACCGTACAAAATTCTCCTTTTTCTTTTTGACAAGGTTCACAATATCCCTCGTTATCCAAGGCTCCCTAAACTTCCCATACTTATCCTTTGTTCTCTCTGGAACATGACTTTCCTAAATCCTAATCAACTGTCGCTTGAAAGACTCCCACATGTACAATTTTGATTTACCACCCAATAGCCATACCCAATCTAAATTCTTCAATTCCTGTCTAATGTTATCATACTTTGCCTTTCCCCAGTTTAGCACCTCATCCCTATCCAAAAGTACCCTAAAACTTACAGAATTGTGGTCACTACTCCAAAAATGTTCCCCTACTGAAACCTCAACCACCTGTCCAGGCTCATTCCCCAATATCAGATCCATAATTGCGACTTCCCGAGTTGGACTATCTACATATGCATCAAGAAGCCTTCCTGGATTCACCTTACAAACTCTATCCCATCCAAGTCCCTACCAGTAAGTGAGTCCCAGTCAATATAGAGGAAATTAAATCCTCTACCACAACAATCCTGTTACTTTCGCACCTATCCAAGCTCTCTCTATCTATCTTCTCCTCTATCTCTCGCTGACAGTTGGGGGGGACTGTGATAAATCCCCAACATTGTGATTGCCCCCTTCCTGTTCCTGAGCTCTACCCAGATTGCCTCCTTGTATGAGCCCTCCGAGGTGTACTCCTGCAGTATGGCTATCATATAGAAGGGAGGAATACTGGGAAAAAATGTTAAAGGATAGTAAGGCGGTGGGGGGGCGGCCAGAATGTAATTGAACAATCACTCTTTATTCTTGGTTTGATCGATTAGAATTCAGTAGGCGTGTTAATTGCATCTGGGTGCTGAGTGAGAGGCAAATACATGAGTTAGTGTGGGTGGAAATCTAACCCTTTCAAACACTGAATCTCATTTGTAGTGCAGCAATAAGCTGTTTTCTGCCACTTTGTAAAGAATTGGCTGGGAAAGTTACATAATGAGACATTGGAGTGTTCTCAACATAACTGCCTCTGTTCATCTCAACCCGACTCCGTTGTTGTTACTTATAATTTTTGATTCCCCTGATTTTAATGATTGAAGGACAACATAATACCTGCTCTTGGGCAATGGGGAAGCATACACAGAAGTCAAATGTTAGTTCCTATTGTATATTTTTCTGATATTTTTCTCTTCACCTTGGGCTGTAGACTGATTATAGGTAAATAGCTAATTGCTGACATGCTCACAGTCTCTGACAATATTGCCGTTAAACAAGGTATGAGGATCGGTAAAGTAACTGGCCAAGCCTCTGATTTTTGCCTTTTTCATGTCTTCAACTCTGCAGCTGAGATCAGTAATTGAATGGAGTATGGAGATTTAAAAGTTGTGTTCCACTATCATGAGGCAGTAGTGTGGGAAATGTAATGTCGTTCAATAAATGCCTGTTTACACAGCACTCCAGTGTTGCTGAATTTCTGTTTGCTTTTTCATTATTTTCTCCCAAATTTCAAAAGTAAACTTCTATGTCCATAACAATGGTAGAGACTAGGCACTTGCAGCTTCATGTCATGTTCCTACTATATACAAGTGCTATCCTACTACATGAGACACAATAAAAGGATCTTGGTTTGGACAGATTGAAGTGTTTGGTGAGTTCTTCATAATCATACAAGGGACCAAACACAACAGTTTGATAACTCGATGGAATGCAGGCAGTTCTTCAGAAGGAAATGTTTCACTTTTCCTATGTTAATGTGGTATGTAGCACACGCACATCACTTGGGCAAAAATTTCTCCTCTTTTGCTCACCCTTCGACGTCTCACTTTCTATTGCATGCTGGCAACATGGGAAATAGATGGATTTTGCTGCATTTACTTATCCTTAGCAATAAGGCATTAATTGTTGCTGTGACTGTTGAGTGGCCATCTACAATATGTGATCAGTAAGAAAGGCAAACACAGCGGGAATGGGCAAAGATGAATCTAGTTTTGTTGATTTCTATCTGTATATAATCGGAAGGAAGGGTAAGAATTATTTTCAATAAGACCATATAAGGCAGAGGTCCTCTACTTTCTGCTTTGGAAGCTCACCTCCAAATTAAGGTTCACAGACCCCCATAAATATAAATATTCTGCATATGAGTTAGTTGCACAATGAAACATTATTTTTGTTTTATTTACTTAATGTGAAGCTTTACTGCCGGTGCTGAGCAAGAAGTCTTGATTCTTGCGCCAACATTTAAACCATAAGCCAGATGGCTTCCTTCCACATTTTTAGCTAAAAGGTCTTCAATCGTGCAAATAGAAGGACTGTTTCATAATCTGGTTACAACTTTGACCGATTAGATATATTGAGGGCAATTTTACGACTTGTGCCCAGCACAAGGTCTCCTATGTCTGGAAAATACCTGGTGAACCTAGAAACTGGATTTGCGCAGGAGCCAAACAATGCATGATGTTCCCGGGCTCTCCCAGCAGATTTAATCTGGTCCATGCCCATGCTGTTCATTTAAGCATGCAGGATCTGTTTTACCCCAGGTATTCCTGGCTCCTGTAATGCTTCACCCATCGGCGCAGCGTGAAGCCACGGCGAATCACTACTGATCTCCACAAACCTAGACCAGATGTAATGACGGGGGAGGGAGTGCCAGAGGCCATTATATCCCTGGGTGGTCGGGGACATGGCAGGGCAGAGTGAGGCCCAACGGGGATAAGGCATCAAGAGCTACCTATTGGGAGGACCTTGATGCTGGCGGTTCGGAGGGGAAACAATTTGACCAGCATTCCATGTTCGGGAGGTGCCTAGGGCACCCGGACCTCTGTGAAGCTGGACTGGAGACCCAGGGTAATGATCTGGGTACCAGGCTTTGAATCCCCACCATGACAGGTGGTCGAATTTATACTCCATAAAATATCTGGTTTAAAAGTATAATGACCATGAAACCATTGTCGTAAAAACCCATCTGGTTCACTAATGTCCTTTAGGGAAGGAAATCTGCCATCCGTACATGGTTTGGCCTACATGTGACTCCAGACCAACAGCAATGTGGCTGACTCTTAAATGCCCTTTGAAATAGCCTAGCAAGCCACTCCGTTTTATTCAGCTACGAAAACACAAAAAGGAATGGAACCGGATGGACCAACTAACATTGACCGGAAATGACAACAGCCCTTCGACTCTGCAGAGTCCTCCATATTAACATCTGGGGGATTGTGCCATAAGTTGGGAGAACCGTCTCACAGACAAGTCCAGCAACACTCCCAAATCATACCTGACAGACAACAGCCTGACATAATCATACTCCCAAATCATACCTGACAGAAAATGCCCCAGACACTACTATCACCATTCCTGGGTCTGTCCTTTCTCACCAGTAGGACAGATCCAGCAAAGGTAGCTTCACCAGAGGTACACAGTCGGGAGGGAGTTGCCCTGGGAGTCCTCAACATTGACTTTAAACCCCATGAAGTCTCTTGGCTTTAGATTAAACATGGGAAGGGAAGCCTCCTACTGGTTACCATGTACCAGCACCATCAGCTGATGAATCAGCACTCTTCCATGTTGAACACCACTTGGAGGAAGCACTGAGGATGACATGGGTGCACAATATACTCTGGTAGGGAACTTCAATGTGGCTAGATAGCACCCCCACAGACTGGCTGGTCCTAAAGAACATAGCTGCCAACTTGGGACTGCAGCAGGTGGTGAGGGAAGAGGGAAAAACATACTTGACCTCGTCCTCACTTACCTGCCTTCTGCAGAGCATCTATTCATGACGGTATCGGTAGAAGTGGCCACCCTGTGGAGACAAAGTCCTGTCTTCACATTGACGATACCCTCCATTATGCTGTGTGATGCTACCACTGTGCTAAATGGGATCGATGTCGAACCGATCTAACAACTCGAGACTGGGTATCCACGATGCTCTGTGAGCCACCAGCAGCAGCAGAATGATACGCAACCAACTTCATGGCCCAGCATATCCCCCACTCTATGATTACCACTACCAAGTAGAGGATCAACCCTATTTAATGAAGAGTGCAGGAGGGCATGCCAGGAGCAACACTAGGTATATCTAACAATGAGGTGTCAACCTGGTGAAGCTATAATGCAGGATTACAGTGCCAAACCGCCTACAGCAAGTAATAGTCAGCTAAGCGATTCCACAACAAATGCTCTAAGCTCTGCAGTCCTGCCACATCCAGCCGTGAATGGTGGTGGACAATTAAACAATTCACTGGAGGAAGAGGCTCCACAAATAGCCCCATCCTCCATGATGGAGGAACCCAGCACATCTGTGTAAAAGACCAGGCTGAAGCATTTGCAATAATCTTCAGCCAGAAGTGCTGAATGGATGATCCATTTCGGTCTCCTTTGAAGGTCCCAGCATCACAGATGTCAGTCTTCAGCCAATAGGATTTGCATGGTATCAAGAAATGGCTGACGGCACTGGATACTGCAAAGGCTATGGGCCCTGACAATATTCCATCAATAGTACTGAAGTAACCCCAGCCAAGCTGTTCCAGTACAGCTACAATGCTAGCATCTACCTGGAAATGGGGAAAATTGCCCAGGTATGTCCTGCACACAAACAGGACAAATCCAGCCCAGCCAATTACCTCCCTATCAGTCTACTCTCCATCAGCAAAGTAATGGAAGGAATGGCAATTACTCAGCTATAATCTACTCCGATGCTCAGTTTGGACTCCGCCAGGGTCACTCAGCTGCTGACCTCATTGCAGCCATGGTTCAAACATGTATCAAAGAGCTGAATGCCAGAGATAAGGTGAAAGTGGCTGTCCTTGACATCAAAGCAGCATTTGACAGAGTATGGCATCAAAGAGCCCCAGCTAAACTGGAGTCAATGAGAATCGGGGGGAGGGGGGCAACTCCCCATTGGTTTTAAGTCGAACCTGGCACAAAGGACGATGGTTGTGGTGGTTGGAGGCCAATCACCTCCACTGGAGTTCTTACAATGTTCAGCACCATTCACGACTCAGATAATGAAGCAGTCCATGTCGAAATGCAACAAGACCTGGACAATATCCAAGCTTAGGCTGACCCAATCCTACACGAGTAACTCTCCTCCTGACCCCTCAAAGCCTGTCCACCATCTACAAGACACCAGTCTGGAGTGTAATGGAATATTCTCCACTTTCCTGGATGAGTGCAGCTCCAATAACACTCAACAACACCATCCAGGACAAAACAACCCGTGTGATTCCAACCCCTTCCACAAACATTTAATTCCTCCACCATCGACAATCCAGTAGAGGCGGCAGAAGATGCTTATGGGAGAAGTCAACTCAGTCACCTCGACAGTACTGTGGATAGCCGAAGAGCCTCTCCAGAGACAAACTGGAGGAAGTTCATTGAGTAGAGGTGGCAGAAGAGTATTCTTGGAGAAGTCAACTCATTCACCTCGACTGTACTGTGAGCCAAATAACTGGTGTCAAGCAGCGGTTAAGCCCAAATCACTACATTAGTGTTTCCCTCCCTCCATCCTCCTCTAACCCCCCAAAAAAGGCACTGTGACAAGGTCAAGCAAGGGTAAAGAAGAATATAATGGCCAGCAGGTAAGTGATTGATTGGCTGGTGACTAGTTAGTAGTTATTTTTGTTTTTTATTTTATTTTCTCTTATTCTCTCTTGGTGTTGTTGTAAATTGAATTTAAGGGTTAAGACATGGCAGGAGATCCCAGACCCATATTATGTTCCTCCTGTGCGAAATGGGAATTCAGGGACCCTTCTGGTGTCCCAGACTCCTTCACGTGCAGGAAGTGCGTCCAACTGCAGCTCCTGTCAGACAGCTTAACAGCTTTGGAGCTGCAGGTGGATTCACTTCAGAGCATCCACAATGCTGGGGAAATCATGGATAGCAAGTTCAGTTAGTTGGTCACACTGCAGATAACATTACTGACGAAGATGGGGAATGGGTGACCACCAGACAGAGGAAGAGTAGAAAGGCAGTGCAAGGGTCTCCTGTGGTCATCTCCTTCCAAAACAGATATGCCGTTTTGGATGCTGTTGGGAGAGATGGCTCACCAGGGGAAGGTGGCAGCAGCCAGGTTCATGGCACCGGGGCTTGCTCTGCTGCACAGGAGGGCAGAGCTATAGTGATGGGGGATTCAATTGTGAGGGGAATGGATAGGCGTTTCTGCGGCCGCAAACGAGACTCCAGGATGGTGTGTTGCCTCCCTGGTGCAAGGGTCAAGGATGCCTCAGTGCAGCTGTGGGACATTCAGGAGGGGGGAAGATAAACAGCAAGCTGTCGTGGTGCATATAGGCACCAAAGATATTGGTAAAAAATGGATAAGGTCCTACAAGCTGAATTTAGGGAGTTAGGATTTAAACTAAAAAGTAGGATCTCAAAGGTAGTCACCTCAGGATTGCTACAAATGCCAAGTGCTAGTCAGAGTGGGAATGTCATGATGGATAAGATAAATATATGGCTTGAGAGATGCTGCAAGATGGAGGGATTCAAATTCCTCGCACATTGGAACCGGTTCTGGGGGAGGTGGGACCAATACAAAATGGACTGTTTGCACCTGGGCAGGACCTGAACCAGTGTTGTAGGGGGAGTGTTTGCTAGTTCTGTTGGGGAGGGTTTAAACTAGTTGCAGGGGGACGGGAACCGAAGCAGGAGGTTGGAGGGAAGTAATGTGGGGACAGAAATAAAAGACAGCAAAGAGAAAAGTGGAAGGCAGAGAAACCAAAAACAAAAATCAAAAAGGGCCACATGACATTTATTGCCTTTTTAGAGTTATGATGTAAAGAAAACAAGCCTGAAGGCTCTGTCTTGTTGTGAGTTTTTTTTAACTCTGTCTTTTTCTGTGGCTCTGTTCCAATTATGGCAATCGGTGAGTTTGCCCTTTTTATGTCATCTATGTCCGAACGCTTAGAGTCGCCAGGTATCGAATGATACCACCACAAGTATCAACCAGTATCGATCAAAGAGCCAAACATAGTTAGGTACGTCAAGGGTACTTTATACACACAATTAATCATGCAACATAAACACTACTAGTTAACTACACCTATCAACTAAGACAACCTGTACCTAACTTCGGGCACCTGGCTTAGGTCAGAAAACAGTGACCGCTGTTCAATTCTGGATCTCTCTGGTTTGAAGTAGTAACTGCTGCTCAGCTGGGCTCATCCGTCTGGTAGCGGGCGTCGAACTTGGACTCGCTTCTGGTGTTGCTGCAATTGGAGATGGCCGTGACCGGGGTACCAAGGCCAAGAGAGAGCGAACATATGGCAAACTCTTCTTCTTATACTCGGGGGGGGGGGGGTTCGTGCTGTTTTGGGCAGTCCTTCGATTTGGGCCTTACTAATTGGGTGATCCCTGATCACTCCGTTCGATTCCTTAGCCAATAAGTGGGCGGGGATCTGAATGGCTGGGCGTGTCCCAAGCAGTCACTGACCCCGTTGTTTGCTTTTCCCTTGAACAGGGAGTGACGCCGAAATGTCTGGGACTGTCCCGGTTGCTTGAGTACCAGTCCTTTGTTTTGGTGAAGATGGGCCATCAAATGTTAATCGGCCCCATTAAAATGCTAATTGGATGGAGTTTCGATATTGTCTGGACTTTTTGCTGACAAATATGCATTTCAGGCTCTGAGCTGCCTGATTCTTGGCTTGTCCATTTTACCCGCCAGGCTTTGCGAGTTTCTCTGTACCTTGTTGGAAGTGGCCATCCCAGATGGCTACACTCCGTCCTCTTGATCCTCAACGCGAAGTGTGAAAGATTACAATACTGGGTCTTCTTTGTTCTCTGAAATGCCGGGTACCCTTAACCAAGGACATTTTCTAGTCTACTCTGTCCAATGGGTCAAAAACATTTACCTAATTTACCTAACTTTTGTTTAATCCCAAATATCGTCATCACATTTTTCATGATCCTTCCCATAAAGTGGGAACCTTGGTCCGACTCAATACTACAGGGGAGTCCCCATCTCGTAAAAGTTTGCTCTGTTAAGATCTTTGCCGTGGACTTGGCTGTGTTTGTTCTCGAGGGAAACGCTTCAACCCATTTTGTAAATGTGTATATCACCACGAACACATACTTGTAACCGTTTCTGCAGGTGGGGAGGGGACCAATATAATCCAATTGAAGGTTTGTCGACGGGCCATTTACAGGGCGGGTGTGGCGTAGCTGGGCTTTTTTCACATACTTATCGGGGTTGTTATGAGCACAAATTAACCAGTTTTGGACGTAATGAGACATGTCGGTTTTCAAATCAGGTCACCAGCAGAGGGGTCTGAGGTGGGCAAGGGTGGATTCAATCCCTTGGTGTCCATGTCCATCATGGAACTTACAAATTATCTCATTCCTGTCCTGGGTGGGGTCTACATAAATTCCATCTTTTAAAATGATTCCCTCATGGACCGTCAAAGAATTCCTAAACTTTTCATAGGGAGCTGGGAAGTTACCTTTTAAAATGTCTTTTAACGCTTCGTCTTCTTTCTGTACCTGGGCTAGGCCTTGGATGTTGGTCTGTGAGACCTGAACTGCGTGTACTGGGGCACTCTCGGGGGGGGGGGGGGGGGGGCGGTTTGCCAAAAGTGGCCATGTCGTGAGCCTGCGTTCGCTGGGGCGCCAGCTTTCACATTACCGGGTGGGGAGGAACGATGGTGACTTCTTACTTTGACGATGCCAAATTTCCTGTCTTTAACTGTCTGAAGGATATGTTTGAGCAGTAGGGCTGATGGTACAGGTTTTCCGTCACCGGAAATATATCCTCTCGATTCCCACAGGGGTAGGAATTCCGTTAGGCTGTTGCAGACGTACAAACTGTCCGAATATATGTCTGCAGGGTTCGGGAATGAATCGGGGTGCTGGACAATGTAAGCAATGGCCGCTAACTCGGCTGCCTGCGAACCTAAGTGTCCAGGCAACTTTAGTTATCTCTTCTAAAGCGCGCCCTGCGCTTCCTCTACATAAATACCACAGCCTGTTATCCTTTTTCCCTCAAGGACTGTGGAGGAGCCAACTACGTAAATTCTCAGTGCTTTGTCTGTGGGCTGGGGTTCGATACCTGTCTTTCTTGGTACCAACTTGAGAACAAAGGGGCCTGTGCTGTGCGTTGGGGCTATAAGCTCGCACTCGTGGGGTTCCTGCGTAGTGCAAATTATCGGCCAGAAACGTGTGCATTTTTGTCCGTTTTACAGTGATGTTGCGTCCCTGTAGGAGTCGGGTCCATTATGCTGATCGGGTTTGCCTTACTGTGCCGTCTTTTAGTCTGCCGTCCAATAAAAGCTGTGTTGGGGTGTGCTCGATCAAAATGGTTACTGGGTTGAGTCCGGTTATGTATGGGAAGTACTGTACCTCCCAGAAAACTGCTAACAGGTGCCTTTCGCAAGCTGAAAATCCTTGTTCCACCGGATCTAAGACTCATGAGGCATAGGCTACGGGTTCTGGACGATCGTGCTTTTCCTGCAAGAGTACGGCTGAAAGGGTTCGGTCTGTGGTCGCTACCTCTATTGCGTATGGGGAATGGGGATCTGGAGCTTGCAAAGCGGGGTCTGTGCTCCGGGCGCATTTCAATGCATCCACTGCATCCGTGTGCTGTGGAAGCCATTTCCATGGGGCCTATTTCTTTAGTAGCTCGGAAAGTGGGGCTGCTTTTGTGGCGAATCCGTCTACATGGTTCCGACAATATCCCACCAGTCCTAAAAATGACCGGAGTGCTGTGATGTTTTGGGGCAAGGGTGATTTTACAATGGAATCAATGCGTTTGAGTTCTATTTCACGCTTCCCATGCGTGATGACCGTACTATGTGACTTTTTCCTGAAGGATTTGGGCTTTCTTCGGGTTAATTTTGCATCCAATCGTTGTAAGGAGTTCTAGTAATTATGAAAGAAGTGAGATGTGTTCTTCCTTGGTGTCCGTCCACATACTGAACAAGGCATTCAGGGCGGAAAAATTTAGATAATCCGTTTGACAATTGTCTGTAAAATGGAGGGGGTGTTGTGGAAGCCTTGTGGAAGGCACGTCCACGTGTACTGCTGTCCCTGGAAAGTAAACGCAAATTTATACTGGCATGCTTTGTCCAGTGGAAAGGACCAAAAGCCATTAATGATATCTAATACCGAAATTTTTTTTTGACTGTAGTCCCAGTCTCAACATGTCTCGGGACTTGTGGCAACAGTGGGAGCTGCTAGGGGACTCGTTTTGTTCAGTTCTCTGTAGTTGATGGTCAGTCTCCATGATCCATCGGGTTTTCTTACTGGCCAAATCGGGGCATTATTTATCAATGCAACGGGTTGATTCACGCCTTGATTAAATAAATTTTGAATTACCTTGGCTATCTCTCCCTCGGCTTGCTGGGGGAAGCCGTACTGTTTCTAGGGCTTGGGATCGGGACCTGTAATGTTTACTACTACTGGGATTTTGCCGCAGCCATGCTTGAGCTGGGCAAGTGCTCTTTTATGTCTTTTCAAGACCTCTATAACCACTTTGTCTGTGGTAATGGTTTGTGGATCAAACCAGTGCTCTCCTACCGAGCTGATTCAATGTGCATAATCTCCTACTGTGAGCATGGCGGAGGCTCACGCCGCTCTAGCCATTTTCCATACGCATCGGTTGACTGGGCACGTCCACGACCATGAAAGGTCGTGTGCGCTCATGAAATCGATGCCTAGGATGAGTTCTGCTGCCTGGGGCAAGTCTACTAAAACAACCGAATGTTTTGTCCTAATATTACCAAGCTGTACGTCCACAGGGGCTGTGATGTGTCCCTGCTGGAGGTGACCTGTAAAGCCACTAAGGGTAATGGTATCCGTAGTGGGCTATATCTCTTTCTGGTACATGGTGGAGGAGTTTAACATGGTTTGGGATCCTCCTATGTCCCAAAGGAACTCTACGGGGTGTTCTCGGAGTGCCTGCACCTACCGGTCTTCCGGACCTATCCCAAATGGTCGCAGACCCAAGTTGGGGAGCCGAACACCATCAATCGGTGCCACTCATGGCCAAATTATCTGGTTGGGCGCTAACTCTGTGAATGGGTCGGGCATTGTTTCTGGGGGGCGTTTGGGTGCTGATTCCTTTGCTGCTTTGGCAGGGCATTGCATTCTCGGGCATAATGTCCTTAGTGTCCACAATTATAGCATTCCTGTGTCTTGGGGTGCTGCGCTGTACCTCTGCCTTCATTTACCCATGCGGGGTCTTGGTGTGCCCTTACTGGATTCATTGTTGCGTCTACTCTCATGCTCTGTCTTTTTCTGTACAGACTGTTCCCAAGCTCTGGACAATCGTTTCAGAATCCACACTTCATTGTGTGCTGGGTCTGAGGGGTCGTAACTGGCACATGCCTTCTGTCCTGCTTCTGTGGCATGGGATACCAACGTACGGGTCCATTTGGCCGTATTGTCTGCTGATAAACGGCGCGGGCTAACTCGCCAAATACAGCAGTAAAATGGATCCAAAGGCGTCCAGCAAACGCTGTTGGATGCTCTCCCTTTTTCTGCCTGCACCGGTTGAGTCCGTCTACCGGATCTCCTCTGTTATATCCGATGGCGTCTAAAATGGCCGTTTTCATTTCTTGGAGGCTACCTCCTCCTACATTTTGTGGGTCGGGAAGGGCTGAACTAACTGAGGGGTCTAAGCACATAACTATGAGCTTAACCTGTTCTGGCTCATCTAAACCATACGTGAGGGTTTGTTGTTTCACCAACTCGAAAAAGTGATGTGGGTCCGATGTGGGGTGGAAAATATCTACCTTCTCGCGGGCATCTCGTAACTGGGTGATCGTTAATGGGGGGTGTACACTAAATCGGGTTGGCCTTCCATGGTAACACTGCGCAGTGTGGTAATGGGGTTCATTGGGTTGGATGCTGGTGCGGGTGCTTTTCTTTTCGGGGCCTGGGGGGCTTTATTTTGATTCTCAGTCTCGCTTGCGTACCGTTGGGCCGTTTCACTGAGTTCCTGCCAATCGGGGCCGTCTTGGTCTAGCTGTGGGCCAAAGGTGTCTCTAAACCCATTTTGAACTGATAGCAGGGATTGCAACCTTGCAATTTGCTGGCTGCATTTGACGTGGTCCACCGAACTCTGTCTCTGTTTCGTGATGGAACTGTGGAGTGCTCGGAGGGCTACTTTTAGATCATCGCACTGTTTCTTTAACTGCTGTACCTGATTCTCTGTCTCTTCTATTACCATTACAGCACGCTGTGTGTCCTGGTAGGCATTGTCATATATGATTTGGAAGCTGCAAAGGTGGGCGAGACAGGATTGATGTGCCCTCTTGACATAATCCATTTCCTTGGCCTTCGCTGCTAACTGCTCCCAGAGCTGTACATTTAATCTCTCGCTTTCACGTAAATCTCCCTCTCTACTTTTCTCTTTCTCCTTCTCTAGCTGCTTGCGGAGCACCCTCACAACCTCCTCTGTGCCTCGCAACTGTGCCAGACAGGACACAATTGCCATCGGCTTACGAACCTTAGTCAAACTCTTTTTATGGATCTCGGTCAGGCTGTCCCACCAAGTCTGTCCTATGCTGCCAGGACCTGTCTCTTCACTCGTGCAAAACTCAGACCATAGGGACCATCCTTTCCCCTTTAGGTACCTCCTAATCTCTTCTTCCCATAAGGCACACTATTATGATCTATTGATCGCTGCGACCTCGGGCTCTTGTGGATGCATAAGGCGTTCCACTGCCTTCATGGCCAACCCTACAAATACTTCTGACTCCTGGAAATTTGGAACAAGGGGGAATAAAGCGGTGGTGCAAACACGGGTACGGCTCAAGCTATTTTCCGGTTTACGCAACTCCCGAAAGTTTCACACAATAAAATCTATCAAGTTTACCTTATAGCCCTTTGTTAGTACGCATGCAAATTACACACTTCCGAATTCTGGAGGTTTGATTGATACTGGTTTCGCTTGTGGTTTCTTTTATTTTGCCAATTTGGATTCTAATTCTAATGCTTTTGTGGGTTCTCTCGGAGTGACACGCTCACTTCTGGGTCGAATCTCGTCAGATGTCACCAAGTGTGAGTTTCTTTTACTCTGTCTTTTTCTGTAGCTCTGTTCCAATTATGGCAATCAGTGAGTTTGCACTTTTTATGTCATCTATGCCCAAATACTTGGAGTCGGCAGGTATCGAATGATACCACCACAAGTTTCAATTAGCTATCACTCAAAGAGCAAAACACCAGTTAGGTAGTTCAAGGTCAAGGGTACTTTATTTACACACAATTAGTCATGCAACATAAACACTACTTGTTAACTACACCTATCGACTAAGCTGTACTTAATTTCGGGCACCTGGCTTAGGTCAGAAAACAGTGACCGCTGTTCAATTCTGGATCTCTCGGGTTCGAAGGGGTAACTGCTGCTCAGCTGGGCTCATCCGTCTGGTAGCGGGTGTTGAACTTGGACTCGCTTCTGGTGTTGCTGCAATTGGAGATGGCCGTGACCGGGGTACCAAGGCCAAGAGAGAGCGAACATATGGCAAACTCTTCTTCTTATACTCGGGGGGGGGGGGATGGCTGGGCATGTCCCAAGCGGTCACTGACCCCATTGTTTGCTTTTCCCTTGAACAGGGAGTGGCACTGAAATGTCTGGGACTGTCCCGGCTGCTTGAGTACCAGTCCTTTGTTTTGGTGAAGATGGGCCATCAAATGTTAATCAGCCTGATTAACATGCTGATTGGACGGAGTTTCGATATTGTCTGGACTTTTTGCTGACAAATATGCATTTCAGGCTCTGAGCCTGCCTGAGTCTTGGCTTGTCCATTTTACCCGCCAGGCTTTGCGAGTTTCTCTGTACCTAGGTGGAAGTGGCCATCCCAGATGGCTACAGTCTCCATGCAAGGAGCATCTGTAATAAGGTTGATGAATTAACTGCGCTGACTATCATTACCGGTTATGATGTAATTGGGATCACAGAGACTTGGGTGCAGGGTAACCAAGGATGGGAGCTCAACATTCAGGGGTATTCAATATTCAGGAATGATCGAAGGAAAGGAAATGGAGGTGGGCTAACGTTGCTGTTTAAAAAGTGGAGATTAACACAATAGTAAGGAAGGACATTCGCCTAAGCGATGTTGAATCTGTATGGGTGGAGCTGCGGAACACCAAAGGACAAAAAATGTTAGTGGGAATTATGTACAGACCATCAAACAGTCGTTGTCGGGTTGGGGATGGCATGAAATTAGAGATGCATGCAGTTAGGGTACAGCAGTTATTACAGGTGACTTCAATCTGCATATTGATTGGGCTAATAAGGGAAAGTGTTAAAGACAAAGAGGAGGCATCTAAATTGGCCAGAAAAAGCAGCAAATGCGGACTGGGAAAAAATTTGAATTCAGCAGAGGAGGACAAGGGTTGAATTCAGAAGGGGAAAATAAAATATGCGAGTAAGCTTGCAGAAAACATAAAAACTGACTGCAAAAGCTTGCATAGATATGTGAAGAGAAAAAGACTCGTGGAGACAAATGTAGGTCCATTACAGTTAAAATCAGATAAATTCATAATCGGCAACAAAGAGATGGCAGATCAGTTGAACAAATACTTTGGATCTATCTTCACTAAGGAGGACACAAGTGGTTCCGGAAATACTAGGGGACAGAGAGTCTAGCATGAAGGAGAAACTGAAGGAAATACTTGTTAGTCAGGAATTGTATTGGGGAAATTGATGGGATTCAAACCCGATAAGTCCCCAGGGACTGATGCTCTGCATCACAGAGCACTTAAGGAAATAATGATCATTTTCCAGCATTCTATAGACTCTGGAAGAGTTCCAATGGATTGGAGGGTAGCTAACGTAACCTCACTTTTTAAAAAAGGAGGGAAAGAGAAAACAAGGAATTATAGACTGGTTAGCCTGACATCGGTGGTGGGAAAAGTGCTGGAGTCAATTATTATGGATGAAATAACTGAGCATTTGGAAAGTGGGGGTGGGATCAGTCCAAGTCAGCATGGATTCACTAAAGGGAAATTATACTTAACAAATCTTCTGGAATTGTTTGAGGATGTGACCCGTAGAGTGGACAAGGGTGAACGAGCGGATGTTCTGAATGTAGACTTTCAAAAGGCTTTTGACAAGATCCCATACAAGAGATTAGAGAGCTAAATTAATGCTCATGGTATTGGGGTAATGTATTGACGTGGATAGAGAACTAATTGGCAGACAGGAAGCAGAGAGTGGGAATAAATGGGTCCTTTTCAGAGTTGCAGGCAGTGACTCGTGGGATACCGCAGGGTTCAGTGTTGGGACCCCAGCTGTTCACAATATACGCTAAGAATTTGGGCGATGGGATTGCATGTAATACCTCCAAATTTGCAGGCGACACTAAGCTGGGTGACAATGTGTGCTGTGAGGAGGATGCAGAGAGGCTGCAGGGTGACTTGGACAGGCTGGCTGAGTGGGCAAATACTTGGCAAATGAAATATAATGTGGGTAAGTGTGAAATTATCCACATTGGTGGCAAAAACTGGAAGGCCGATTGTTGTCTGAATGGTGGCAGTTTATGAAAAGGGGAAGTGCACCGAGACCTGGGTGTTGTGGTGGAACAGTGGCTGAAGGTTGGCATGCAGGTACAGCAGGCGGTGAGGAAATCTAATGGCATGCTGGCCTTCATGGCGAGAGGATTTGTGGAGAGGAGTAAGGATGTCTTGCTGCAATTCTACAGTTGGTGAGGCCACACCGTTAGTATTGTGTGCAGTTTTGGTCTTCTAGTTTGAGGAAGGGCATTCTTGCTATTGTGGGTGTCCAGCGAGGGTTCACGAGACTAATTGCTGGGATGGTGGAACTGACATATGAAGGAAGACTGGATCAACTGTGCTTGTACTCACTAGAGTTTACGAGAAACATATAAAATCCTGATGGGACTGGACAGGCTAGATGTGGGAAGAATGTTCCCAATGTTGGGAACGTCCAAAACGAGGGGTCAAGCCTAAGAATAAAGGGGAAGCCATTCAGGACTGAGATAAGGAAGAACTTCTTCTCTCAGAGTTGTGAAGCTGTGGAATACTCTACCACAAAGCTGTTGGGCCAATTTGTTGGATATGCTCAAGAGGGAGCTTAACATGGCCCTTGTGGCTAAAGGAGTCAAGGGGTATGGAGAGAAGGTGCGAATGGGATACTGAATTTGCATGATCAGCCATGATCATATTGAATGGTGCTGCAGGCTCGAAGGGCCGAATGGCCTACTCCTGCACCTATTTTCTGTTTCTTTGAACTGTGGCAGCCATGAGTACCATCTATAAGATTCACTGCAGGAACTCACCAAGTTCGTTCAGCAACACCTTCCAAACCCACAACCATTACCATCTAGAAGGGTGAGCAGTCGATACCCACCACCTGGAGATTCCCCTCCAAGCCACTCGGGCTGACTTGGAAATATATCGCCGTTCCTTCAATGTCACTGGGTCAAAATCCTGGAACTCCATTCCTAACAGCACTGTGGGAGTACCTGCACCTCATGGACTGGAACGGTTCAAGAAGGCAGATCACCACCACCTTCTGAAGGGCAACTTGCCGTGGGCAATAAATGCTGACCTAACCAGCGATGCCCACGTCCCGTAAATTAATTCTTTTTAAAGGCAACAATTTTGTTGGGCTTGCTAGGGACACTTCTAATCCTGAAACTAAATTACATGTTAAAAAGACAAAAAGAGTCCCCTATAATAACCTACTGTGGGGAAGAACTGAGTATCCGTTTCGTAGCAGCTATCACATGTCAGAGCTCTTAACTGACCCATTGTCATCTCTGAGCTCTCGCAGCATTTGGCTATTTAGCCTTAGCCTTTATTTAAATTTTGTTTTCATGTCAAAATATCTGGTCAGAAAAAGTTGCAATCTAACCCGTACAGCAACCCAATTTGCATTGCAATGCTGCTTACCCACGAGGTAAGATACAACTGCAGATTTCACAGCTGTTCAACCACATTCTTGTTTTAAGTTCCTGTTTAACTTCTGCAACCTCTCAGTTGATATTGCTGGCTTAAAAAAAAATGTAGATAACAGTTTCTGGCAGAAATTTGAACTGAAATTCTGAGTCACTGGTTTTCAAATCCTCCTTGTCCTGCATGCACGATGTCTGGTTGTATGATGTCTGTCTTTCCTGATGACAGTGCTCACTCAACAGGGCCACCGAAGGACTTCTGGATTTCTCCATTCTCTGCACATGCATCTCCATTGTAATCTTCACATTTTGAATATAAACGTTAAAAAATATGACATTCAAGTGCAGTGCTGAGGCACTTGTATGAATCTTGTCCATTGTGGGCGGGATCACTTTCTGGCAAATCTGCATATTAGTGAGACATCTTGAATCATAGAATCACTACAATGCAGAAGAGAGCCATTTGTCCCATCAAATCTGCACCGATCCTCTGCAAGAACACACTAACCAGGCTCCCGCCTTCTACCCTGCAACCCTGTAACCCCACTTAAGCTGCACATCCCTGGACACGACACCCAATTTAGCAAGGCCAATCCATCTAATCTGCACATCTTTGGAGCTAGTCTCACTTTAATATGTGTTCCCGAGATCTAACCAAGGCATGAGATCTAACCCCCCTTGCTTTAGAGACCTTGGCCAAGTGCAGGAGGGCACTCATTTGACACAGCCAGGGTGCCACCCTGCCCAGAGGGCATGCACCACAAATGGGACCAGACAGAACAGCAGTCATGGGGGATCACCATGGGACTGGAGGTCCACAGGTGCATGTTCTCTGGGCAGGGTGGCACCCTAGCACTGCCAGCCTGACACCCTGGCTGTGCCAAATGAGTGCCCACCTGGCATTGCCAAGGTGCCCAGGTGGTGCTGGCAGGGGTACTGCCAGGGTGCCTGGCTGGCACTGTCAAGGTAACAAGCTGGCAATTTTTGCGCAGTGGTGATCAGGTCGGAGGGGTGATGGAACCTAGAAACCTCCTTACAGATTGGGATACGTGGGTTGCATTGGGGGCTCGAGATCGTGAAGCCATTTGAAAGTGGCATCCCGATCCATCGCTGCACTGAGGAGCTCTGGTGAGCAGGGTTCCTCAGTGTAAAAAATGGGGCTATGGAGGATTTTCCTGCTGAGGCCCCCTTTCATCCCGGGTACGTATTGGATAGCGGGATGTTTCTCAGTGCTCCTAGCGCCAGGAAACACCCAGCAAATCTCCACCGCTCCATGACTTTGTTGGGGATAAATCGAGCCCAAAGCGTTTGGGAGAGGTTACTCTTCACAGATGGAAGGTTCTGTGCTATCCACGTGCTGAGAGAAAAATAATGCGGTAAATATGGAGGGGAGCAAAGCTGTGAGTTGTAAAGAGGATGTGCACTTTCAGCAGAACCTTCGCTTCCAGAGATAATTGAATCCTTTTCTATGCTCTCTCGCAGTTTGTGGGTAGAGAAGGTTGCATTTTTGCCATTGCCACCTTGTTCAGATGGCTTGTATTACCTGCTGAAGGGACCTCTAACCTCAGTACCCAGTGGACATTCTTTCTTGGCCTAGCAGCAACTCCATGCACACTGACACTTACCACAAGCTTTATTGCACCTTCTACCGTCTTTTTGAGAAATGGGGTTGCCCTTTAAAGGTTGCGCCAGAACTTTTATGTTTGCAGGAATTAGGAACAGCACATCACAAATGCAGGAGGACATATAGGTCATTGTACATATTGATTTTCTAAAAAAGAAATTATTGCTTTCATGAATGTTCTTCCTGAGATTTGTTTAATAGCAGCTGGTTTCTGTGCTCACAATTTTTACCATTTTAAAAACTAGACTAGCAATTTTCAAATGTTCTCATTTCAAAGGATATTTTTGCTACCAACCTGAGCTGAGTTAGTTCTGAACAAAAGATATTTGAGATTCCTCCATTTACATGATGTGGTATCTTTGTCATCTATGTAATTTTTCTTTTTTGTGTGAATCTGCAATCTGGTTAGTGCAATAATTGGTTTCAAGTTGCGAAAAAGAGCCATGCATGTCTATGACATGTTCGTGCTCAACAGAATTACAGAATCTTTACAGTGCCGAAGGAGGTCATCAGCCCATGAAGTCTGCACTGACTCTCTGAAAGAGCAGTTCTGCCAGGTTGCACTCCCCTGCATTATCCCCATAACCTTGCCCGTTCTTTCTTTTCAGATGTCAATCCAATTCCCTTTTGAATACCTCTATGAAACCTACTTCTACCACCCTTTTCAGAAAGTTTATTTCAGACTGAAGTTAAACTGACTGGTCTTTGGCTGTCGGCTTTATCCTTGCACCCCTTTGTCAAATTCACAATTCCCCAGTCCTCTGACACCACCCCATGTCTAAGGAAGACTGGAAGATTATCACTGGTGTCTCTGCAATGTCCACTCACTTCCTCCAGTATCCTTGGATGCATCTCAACTGGAATTAGTGCCTGTCGTGTTAGGTACACTGGTCTAACACTGACTGCAACTGGATGCAGCTTGGATCAGAAAAATACTCCAGACCTTGAAGTTAGTTCAATCAGGTTTTTTGAACTAATAGCACAGTTAGCACAGTTCTCTGTGAGTTCGACTCTCTGCTAACTTAAGTGTGGTTAATCTGTCTGACTGAACCAGACTAGCTCTTCGCCACGTGGTGGAGGTGTGAGATTATAACCACACCCTTGACTGACTCTCTAGATGTTCATCAGTGGAAAGAAGTGGAGTGTGAGTGCCTCATGCCTTTTATAGTCAGATCCCACCCCTGAGTGTCCTGCCTGCTTATTGGTCATGTCCTGTTCTCTGTGTCCATTAGCTGCTTGATATTAGTCTGTATATCATTGTGTGTGTCTGCATATCATGACATCTCCCCTTTTTTTTAATGTTTGGATGACATACGTGAACGTATGTACAAGAATAGGCCAATATTAACATATATACATGCAGTGGATGTGACCATATGTACATGTGAAAACAGCTGTCTAATGCGAGAACACAGAACATAGCAAGCAGAACATATGTTCATAAGTCCAGTCTCTGTGGCTTGCGTCTGATCCTGGTCGACCGCTGGAGAGGTGGTGGTGGGGACGACAGCGCATTGATGGGGTGGGATTGAAGCCTGACTGGTGGCCTTGTGAGTCGAGGTATCAGGAGGTGGTAAAACAACAGAAGGAAACGGAGAAGAATGTGATTGCGGGCAGGCAACTTTGCTCAGTGCCCGTCTGTTTCGTCGCACAACAGAACCATCAGCCAGACGCACAACATACGAGCGGGGGGCAGCCTGTTGAACAACGACAGCTGGAGCTGACCAGCCTCCATCAGGGATCTTGACCCGAACAGTGTCTGACGGGGATAACACGGGCAAATCGGTGGCATGAGCATCATAGCCCTGTTGGGTGGAAGTGTCGTTCGCATGTCCCTGCTCATCAGGAGTTGAGCCAGCGACATGCCAGTGGACAGTGGGGTCGCTCCGTACGCAAGCAGCGCATGGTGAATGTCAGATGCAGAATCCGCGGCCTTGCAGATGAGCTGCTTCGCTATGTGCACCCCTTTCTCAACTTTTCTGTTTGACTGCGGATAGTGTGGGCTGGAAGTGATGTGTTTGAACTGATATGACTGGGCAAACAGAGCCCATTCATGGCTGCTGAAGCACGAGCCATTGTCACTCATGACAGTGAGTGGGATACCATGCCTGGGGAACGTTTCCTTACAGGCCTTGATGACGGTCCGAGGTATGAGGGCTGAGAGCTTCACGACTTCAGGGTAATTGGAAAAGTAATCAATGATTAACACGTAATCACGACCGTCGTCCACGTACACACGAATCCCTTCGATGCCCTCCATCATCTGCTCCATGATGCGATGAAATATCTCCGATGCAAAACGGCATACGGTTATAGCAGTACCTGCCAAACGGTGTGTTGAAGGTGCAGAGCCTTCTGCTGGACTCCTCCAGCTGGATTTGCCAGAATCCATGTGACGCATCTAACTTTGTGAAAAACTGTGCATGTTCCATCTCACTGGTAAGTTCCTCCCGCTTCGGGATGGGGTAGTGTTCACACATTATATTCTGGTTGAGATCCTTGGGATCAATGCAGATGCGCAGGTCTCCAGAGGGTTTTTTAACCACCACCATTGAGCTGACCCGGTCAGTCGGTTCAGTTACCCTGGAAATGATACCCTGCTGCTGCAGCTCCTTGAGCTGTTCCTTCAGGCGCTCCTTCAGCGGAGCCGGGACCCGGCTGGCATCACTGGCTTGCTGAGTTCGACTCTCTGCTATCCTAAGTGTGGTTACTCTGTCTGACTGAACCAGACTAGCTCTTAGCCACGTGCTGGAGGTGTGATACTGTACATACACCCTGACTCACTCTGTCGATGTTCATCAGTGGAAAGAGGCGGAGTGTGAGTGCCTCAAACCTTTTAGAGTGAGATACCACCCCTGTGTGTCCTGCCTGCTCATTGATCATGTCCTGTTCTCTGTGTTTATTATCTGCCTGTCTGTATATCATTATCTGCATATCTGCATATCATGACACTCCAGCCCTCTGACACCACCCAGTGTCCAAGGAAGACTGGAAGATTATCCCTGGTGTCTCTGCAATGTCCACTCATTTCCTCCAGTATCCTTGGATGCATCTCAACTGGAATTAGTACCTTGCCAATTTTAAGTAAAGATAGCCTTTCTAACACCTCCTTCTCCTCAATTGTAAATTCTTCAAGTGTACCAGTTACCTCCTCTCTCCCCTCAGCCTGGGTAGCATCTTCCTTTGCAAAGACAGATGCAAAGTACCTGTTTAATACTCCGCTGTTTCTCCTGCCTCCACTTGAAAGTTCCCTTTCTTTCTCTAATTGGCCCTACTTTTTACCCTCTGTTTATTATTTATATGCTTATAGAAAACCTTGGGATTCCCCTTTTCTGCTAACCATTTGGTGACAAATCAGTCTTCCCTTGCCTCAATCTTTCTTCCTTTTATTGATATATTTATTTGATTTTGCTCCATTGAATGGAACTCTCTTGTTTTCCTTCAGGTACAAAGACACATGATACCACTGCTTGAACCCCCATTGTATTGGTATTGAGGCTTGTCATACTGTTCCGACTCCAATACATTTTTGTCTCAACATCAGAACTATGGGTTTCTTTACTCTTCTCATTCACCCTTCCTTTCTTCCTGCAACCTACATGCTTTTAGAACTTGATCTTGGTGAGGCATGATTAATGCTACTTGATTTATTTTGTCTTATCCTTCAGTTTTGGTGTCATCGTGCACTACGGGTTTGAACCCTTCAATTGGATATCTCCATAAAAAAGAGGAAGTGTATAAAATAAACAAAGGTGTGCATGCAACAAGCAAGTGTGTACTTGGATCCACATTAAAAGCTCCAAACTTTATTTCTGTGGGTAAAGTGTTGAAAGTGCAGAAGGTCTAATTTTTTGCTACGGTTTTAAATTTAATACACGTCATTGAGGCATCGTATGAATTACAGCACGTATTACTATGTTTTACAACTCCTGCCTTGGGAACCTTCTCAGATGTCAGCTGGTGTCCATGTACCTTCAGTTTAAGTCATCCCTGAGTGACAAGTGGCTCATACTGAAGTAGGTAAAAAATAACCCATGGCTGATAGTAGATGTGGTTTTGGGATACAGTGCAGGGTGTGTGAAAACTGACACTATTACGCCTGTCCTACGAGAGATTTGTGCTGAAAGGGAGTCCCAGTTACACGATTGTGGTGCATGTCAGAAATCCAATAAAACAAATACTAGCTCCACTGTCACAGCCCCCTATCAGATATCAGTCCCTATGGTACATAAAAGATACTGATTATGTACAAAGGTTCTTCTGCCCTGTTATGTGGTGTTAGTGAACAATCCAGTTCCAAATGTGATGTGATTCTGAGTCATTCACTGTTTATTCTGCTGCAAGCAGTGGCTCATTGGCAGTACTGTTGGCCTCTTGAGGTTTTTAAACTAAATAGTGAGGGTGGAGGGGGGGGGTTCACTTGAGGGATGTTTTAGAAGTTAACAAGATAACTGTGCAGGGTAGCAATATGGATAATAACCAGAATGTTACAGGAAGGGACAAAGTGTGCTCGTATAAGAATGCACCAGCAACTAAGGTTGGAGACGGGAAAAATGATGAGGCAGAATCGGAGGCTGTTTATCTGAATGCAGCAGCTTTCAAAACAAGATGAATGAATTGATTGACTCTGTGATGGCTATCACTTGTACTTTGTTGTAAAGGACCAAGGCTGTGAACTGAATGTTGCAGGATTTTTGACATTTTAAAAAGGTACGAAGAAAGGAAAAGTGAGTGGGGCAGCTCTGAAATAAAGGATAGGATAGTGTAGTGAGAAGTAATCTTGGCTTGGAAGATCAAGATGTAGAATCCATTTGAATGAAGAGGGCTAGTAAGGGAATAAAGTCACTGGTGGGAATAGTTTATAGGCCTCTAATAGTTGCTTCGCTGTGGGCACGATTTACCGGCAGCATCCCGACGGGACGCGGCTGTTAGATCACGGGAGAACTCTTCCAGGATTCTCAATGGTTGTTAGGCCTCGAGATATAATGAGACCTCACAACGTTGTGATCTGGATTCTGCTCAAAATGGGCGGGACACAGACTTGCAGAGTTAACTCTGCTGACGCCAGATCGCACCAGCGCCTGGGATCTTCGGCATCGACAAGGAGACGGCAGCCAGGTGCCAGTTTGCATTGGTCTCCACAAACGGGGATCGGGTGGAATGAGGGTGGCACCTCCAAGGCGATTGGAGGCTCCTGGGCGGCTGGTATCTACCTTGGGTGGCACCCAAGCACTGTTGATGCCAGCTGGGCACCCTTGGCAGTGCCATCCAGGTGCCAGACTGACATTGCCTGGGTGCCCAGATTGCACTGCCAGGTTGGCACGGGCACTGTCAGGTGGGCAGTGCCAAGGTGCCCAGGTGGTATTTTGCCCATGCTGAGTACCTGACCCGGGTGGGGGGGGTCCTGCACGTGTAAGGTGGTGTACGGGGGGCTCAAGGACTCCCCAACAGCCAAGTTGGGGCATTGGGGGATCCAGGGGTTGTGTCAGGAGGGTTGTGTGTTGTGTAAAAAATGGCACCCCGATCTCTTCCTGCACTGCCGAGCGGAGCTCCTCAGTGCAGGAAATACGACTTGAGTGCAACCTCGACAGGGTGTTCCCCGCTAAGGGCCAAACTCTCTTCTCTCTTACCGCCCCCCCCCCCACCGCCTCCCCCAGAGTGCCGTTAGATAGCAGGGTTGTTCCCGACACTGCAAGTGCCAAGAAGGACCCTGCTAACACTGCCCAGAGCAGATTCTGTTTTTGGTCAGATTGCGCCATGTATGACAGAGTATACATCAAGAATTATCGGGGACTTGTAAGAAACGTGCTGCAACAGTCGAGGCTGATCTTAATCTTCTTGGAGATTTGACAAATCAAATTGCCAACGGTAGCCTTGAGGATGTGTTCATGTAATAAGTTCCTTGGAACAGTATGTTCCAGAATCAACCAGGGAATATGCCTTTTTAGATCTGGTAAGGTGTAATGAGACCGAATGGTGTAATGAGATCTCATAGTAAAGGATCCTCGAGGCAAGAAAGGACGATAGCATGACAGAATTCCACATTCAGTTTAAGGGTGAGAAACCTGGGCATAAAACTGGTGCCTTAAACTTAAAAGGTAATTCCAAAGGTATGAAGACAGTGGACTGGGGGTATCGGCTAAAAGATAAGATGGTCGCAAAGTAATGGCAAATATTTAAAGGGATAGTTCGTAAATATATTCCACTGAGAAAGAAAATCTCCACCAGAAGGATGCACCATCTATGGCTAGTCAAGGAAATTTAAGGGTTGTGTCAAATTTAAAGCATAGTCATAAAAACCTGCTAAGATTAGTTGTAGGCCAAAAGATTGGGAATATTTTAAAAACCAACAAAGGATGACTTAAAAAAAAAATGGAGAAATTAGAATATGAGAGAGAGCTGGCAAGAAATGTAAAAAGGCAGTAAGAGCTTCTACAAGTGTATAAAGGAAGAGTAGCTAACATAAATGCTGGTCATTTAGAGGATGACATTGGGGAATTAATGAAAAACCAAGAAATACCAGAATTCTGCCTTCACAGCAGAAGACACAAATAGCATCCCAAAAATAGTAGATCAGAGGGCAAAGGGGAGGGAGGAACTTTTCACTAGAGAGAACTATGAGACCCCTGGGCCTGGTGGCCTGCATCTTCGGGTCTTTCTTTTAGTGGATGTGTTCGTTGCATGTTCAAAAACTCTCTAGATTCTGAAAAGACCCCGGTGGATTAGAAAACCACAAATGTAACACACTAAAGAAAGGAGGTAGATAGCAGGAAATTATAGACCAATCAATCCGAGTCCATGTGGTGTGATGAATGTAGAAATTGTTATATATTATATTTTGTATTCTGTTGCAGTAAACCCTGGTTTAAAATACATATAGTCAGTATGTCTGCTAAAGCTGTAATTAAGGAGTATGAAAGGTGAGGTGATCACTCATTCCAAGCAGTTACTCCTCTGCAGATAAAGGGCTAATGGAATAGTGTTTTGATTGCTGGAGGTTCCCTGGAGTGTAGCTGATTTGAGGGATTGTGTTTAGTCCTAGCTAAGTAGGTCATGGAACTTGATACAGATTATGTAATTAATGGGAGGGGCCAGGTATTTCTATAGTTTTGCAGTCTGTTATAGAATTTTAAGTTGAACAGCGGTTTTGCCAAATGCTGTTAGGCTGAGCAGAAGTATACTGGGTCTGCTCTTGAAAGGAACTCTCTACAAAAGTCTGCACAGCTAAGCAAGTCAAAATGTTTAACTTTATTCGTAAGTGACATCTGAACTGTATTGGGTTGCTTAATTGGAATTATTGGCAGGTCCATATAGTAAGTTCAAGTTTTTCCTTTTATTTAAGAACTGTTTATAAATTAAAGTTTGTTTTAATATAAAAGCCTGAATTTTCAGGATGGAGAGCGCTTGGCATATGTCTCTTTTTTGCTTCTTCCCATCCTCGTCATCAACCTAAAAATTGATGCTAGGTGGGAAAAGGCCCTTAAATGGCCTTGGGGCATGCGTGCGCCTCCTATCCAATTCCTTGTCGCCCCACTGCAAAATCGTGTCTGAACCAGGGCGGATGGGATCCCAGAGGGAATCCCGTCCATGCTCTTTTTTATGCTCCCCTCCCCCACCTCAGAACCTGCAAGAAGGTGGGCCGGAGGGGGGGTGGGGTGGGGAAAGGCAGAGGAGGAGTGGGAGTGTAAAGTTTTGGCCGGATTTGGGATAATTGGGTCATTTTCAAATTGGCCAACTGTAATACGCCACAGGATATAGTGTTGGACCTTCCAACTATTTATGATCTATATTAATGATCTGGATGAAAAGACCGTGTATTGTAAGAAAATGTTATGACAATACAAAGGTAGGAAAGCAAGTTCTGAGAAGGATACAGGAACTCTCTGGCCTTTTAAAAATGATGGGCGGGGTCTGGATGTGGAAGATCCCATTTTTGTCAACAGAGAAAATGGGATAGGATATGGGTCTTGAGGGGGGAAATCTGAACTCAGCAGGGCAATTTGAACTTAATGCTGAGTTCAAACACACACACTTTTGGCTATTACAAAGGCATACATAACCTGCAATTTGGAAGTCCCAAATTGATGGAGTTTAGTAGATGCAAATGCTCTGAAGGGTAGACAACACCTGTATAGCTGCCCTGAAGTTTTTTTTAAAATGCCCCTCTTTAAACTTTAAAAAAAAAACAGGCTTTTGCTGTCAGTAAGAGTTTTTTAAAAAATCTTTTGCTGGACGGCTTTGGTTGACAGGCATAAGTTAGAAAAATGCAGCATCTGGTCATGCAGTTTCAATAGTGCTCTTTGTTGACATTTCCCCAAGGGCCATTATTATAATGATGTGGAGATGCCGGCGTTGGACTGGGGTGAGCACAGTAAGAAGTCTTACATTACCAGGTTAAAGTCCAACAGTTTGTTTCGAATCACTAGCTTTCGGAGCACTGCTCCTTCCTTGGGTGAATGAAGAGGTGGGTTCCAGAAACACATTTATAGACAAAGTCAAAGATGCATTCTGAACGCATTCAAAGTATCGTATCGCATCTTTGACTTTGTCTATACATATGTTTCTGGAACCCACCTCTTCATTCACCTGAGGAAGGAGCAGTGCTCCGAAAGCTAGTGATTCGAAACAAACCTGTTGGACTTTAACCTGGTGTTGTAAGACTTCTTACTGTATTATTATAATGTCATTATGAATGCCTGGCCAAGTTTCAAATGTTGCAATTATCTCAGCAAGGGGTGTTCGGAGTTCAGTTTGAAAGTTTAGAGTCTATTAAAGGATTAGCTGTCTTTGTGGGGTCTGGATAGATGTTTGTTTGTTTTTAAAATAAATTAACCACTTGAGCAGAGGTAACAGCGGGTTCTACGAGTTTCACTTATCAAGTGTGTAGGAGTGAGAACTATATTAGATTGTTAGAATCAGGGCAGCATGGTGGCTCCGGGTTGGAGACCCGGGTTCGATTCTAGCCTTGGGTGACTGTCTGTAGAGTTTACATATTCTCCCTGTGTCTGCGTGGATTTGCACCGGGTGCTCCGGTTACCTCTTACAGCCAAAAGATGTGCACTTTAGATGGATTGGCCACAGAAAATTGCCCCTTATTGTCCAAAGAGCTGCAAGTTAGGTGAGGTTATGGGATAGGGTGGGGAATGAGCCTAGGTAGAGTGCTCTTTCAGAGGGCTGGTGCAGACTTGATGGGCTGAATAGCCTCCTTCTGCCCTATGGATTCTGTAAATTTTCTTCCACATCACAAGGCTCCTAAGGTCTGCTCATAGTGGATACTGGGTGAGGAGCTGTGGAGGCGGCAAGGAGGATATGAGGAGCCATGAGTAGGGTGGGTGGGGCATAAGTTGACATTAAGGGTTTGAGGAGCCATGGGAGATGGGTGGGGCATGAGGTGTGAAGGATGAGAATTAGAACAATTGGAATGAAAACCCAGAGAACCTAGACAAGCCATATAACCAGACTACCTTGGCACAGCCAATCTATGGCTGTCTATGCTCCGATTCTCAGGTGGGGCGTGGCTGACGTTCCAAACTCTGGAGGGGAAATTGTGGGTTTCAGGGTACTTTTTACTGAGATGGGTCTGGTGAGTCGAGTGATTTGTAGCTACTTCTTCAGCAGCCAAAATCTGGCCAAAAGAGTTTGAAAAAAGTTACAGATACATTAGTGGGCAAAACCTGGCAGATATTTAATGTGGGGATGTGAGATGTTCATTTTGGTGGGGGAATAGAAAAGCTGAATATTTAAATAGAGAGAGATTACAGAATGCTGTGGTACAGAGCATGATCTTATGCGTGAGTCACAAACATTTAGCATCCAAATACAGCAAATAAATGGAATGCCTTACTTGCAAAGGAGAGTACAAAAGTAGGGAAGTCTTGCTACAAATATACAGAGCATTGTTGTGTCCATACCTAGAATACTCTGCACGGTATTGGCCATTAGTTAAGGCACTAGCAGTTCAGAGAAGATTGATTCCTGGGATGAAATGGTTGTCTAATGAGGGAAGGTTGATAAGCTTGGACCTATAGAAGAATGAGAGGTAATCTTACTGAAACATGCAAGATTCTGATGAAGCTTGACAAGGTAGATGTTGAGGGGCTGTTTTCCCTCATGGGGGAAATGTACAACTAGGGGTACAAGGAGTTTCCCATTTAAGATGGCGACAAAGACACATTTCTTCTCGGAGGGTCATGGATCTTTGGAATTCTCTATCCCAGGTATTAATGCAATCTGCCCCATTGAATATATTCAAGTTTGAGTTGAACAGATTTTTGATCTACGAGGGAGTTGAGGGTTATGGGGTGGGAGATGGTGGCGGTGGTTGTGGGGAGGAGGAGGAGGGAAAGTGTTGGATGCAGGCAGGCAGGAATGTGGTGTTAAGGCCACAATCAACCATTATCTTATTGAATTGTGGAGGGGCCAAATGGCCTACTCCTTATCCATGTACTCTTTTATATTCTTATGGATCAGGAGGTGGTCGATTCAAATCCCACTCCTCGAGACTCGAGCACAAAATCTAGGATGGCACCTCCGTATAGTAGTAAAAAGAGGGATTGCATCTTAGCCAGAAATGCCCTAATGAGGTTTACGTTGAGGTCTCATCTACACTCACTGGTGGACATCAATTTGAACATTATGTAATAGCGGCAGGGGAATTCTCTCTGGTGTCCTGGCCAATATTTATCCCTCTTTTTTTTATAAACATTCTATTGAGGTATTTATGGTTTTACAACAACAACAAAATAAACAATGTACATGAATTATAATCATAGTGCAAAAGCCGTCTTCCTCCCTTATAGGTCCCACCTTTACTAACCCCCTACTCTAAACTGACCTAACCCCAGCCCCCCCCCTTTCTGCTGACGGTTAATTTTCCACAAAGAAGCCGACGATCGGTTGCCATCTCCGGGTGAACCCTAACATTGACCCTCTCAAGGCGAACTTGATTTTCTCCAAGCAAAGAAAGCTAGCCATGTCGGATAGCCAGGTCTCCGGGGGCTTTGAGTCCCTCCAAGCTAATAATATCCGTCGCCGGGCTACCAGGGAACCAAAGGCCAGAACGTCTGCCTCTTTCTCCCCCTGGATTCCTGGATCTTCCGACACTCCAAAAATCGCCACCTCTGGACATCGGTGCCACCCTTGTTTTTAACATCGTGGACATGACATCTGTAAACCCCGGCCAGAATACCCTAAGCTTTGGGCATGTCCAGAACATGTGGACATGGTTTGCAGGCTTCCCGCACACCTTGCGCACCGCACACCTTGCGCACCTATCTTCTACCCCAAAGAAATTGCTCATCTGGGCCACCGTTATGTGAGCCCGATGAACGACCTTGAATTGTATCAGGTTGAGCCTGGCACATGTTGTGGACTCTACTCATCATGTCACCCAGAGACCATCCTCTATCTCTCCTTGCAACTCCTCTTCCCACTTGTGCTTCAGCTCCTCAGTCTGCGTCTCCTCTGACCCCATGAGTTCCTTGTAAATGTCAGAGACCCTCCCTTCTCCCACCCACACTCTAGAAACTACCCTGTCCTGTAGCCCCCTTGGTGGTAGGAGCGGGAAGGTTGAAACCTGCCTGCATTATACCTAAATTTGTTTCACCTCTCCAATCCAAATTTCTCCTCCAGCTCCCTCAGGCTAGGAAAGTTCCCCTCTATAAACATATCCCCCATCCTCTCAATCCCTGCTCTCTGCCATCTCCGAAACCCTCCATCCTTCCCGGAGCAAACCAGTGATTATTACAGATTGGAAACCACACCAATGCTCCCACATGCCTCCTCCATTGCCCCCAGACCCTCATGGCCGCCACTAGCACGGGGCTGGTGGAGTACCGTGCTGGCGGGAACGGCAAAGGCGCTGTTATCAATGCCCCCAAGCTGGTGCCCTTGCATGAAGCCGCCTCCACATGCTCCCATACCACACACACAACCCCCCCCAGCACCCACTTCCTGATCATGGCTATGTTCGCCGCCCAATAGAAATTACTGAAATTCGGTAGCGCCCGCTCCGCTCAAGCATCCCCTTTTTTTTACTCGCGGGGTCTTACCCGCCCAAACAAAGCCAGTGATTACCTTATTGACCCATTTAAAAAAAGGACCGCGGAATAAAGATGGGGAGACACTGAAACACAAACAGGAATCTCGGGAGGACAGTCATTTTCACTGACTGCACCCTCCCAGCTAGTGACAACGGGAGCGCATCCCACCTCCGAAAATCGTCCTTCATTTGGTCTACTAGTCGGGCCAGATTTGGCTTGTGCAGCCATTCCCATTCCCGTGACACCTGGATGCCTAGGTACCGAAAGCTTCCCCCTACCACTCTAAACGGCAGTTCCCCCAGTCGCCTTTCCTGCCCCCTTGCCTGCTCCACAAACATCTAATTTTTCCCCATATTAAGTTTATACCCCGAAAGCCGGCCAAATTCCCCCAGAATCCTCAATTTCTTCCATCCCCTCTAATGGGTCCGATACATATAGGAGCAGGTCGTCTGCGTATTGCGAGACTGTGTTCCACTTCCCCTCCGGACCAGCCCCTTGAGGCTCTCAGCGCAATTGCCAGCGGCTCTATGGCTAACGCAAACAACAGTGGGGAGAGGGGGCATCCCTGTCTCGTCCCCCGATGCAGCCTGAAATAGTCTGATGTTGTCCTATTCGTCCGTACGCTCGCAACAGGAGCCTGATACAAGAACCTGACCAGTCAATAAAGCCCCGCCCAAATCTGAACTGGTATAGCACAGTGGGCTAAACAGATGGCTTGTAATGCAGAACAAGGCCAGCAGCGCGGGTTCAATTCCCGTACCGGCCTCCCCGAACAGGCGCCGGAATGTGGCAACTAGGGGCTTTTCACAGTAACTTCATTGAAGGCAATAAGCGATTATTCTTATTATAACAAGCCAAACTCCACCTGTAACCTCCGTGGTTCCTTAAAAGCCCTGCCTCTTGGGTCTCCGCCTACCTCCTGTTGACCTGCAATATCTCCTTTATCAGTCGGTCCGTCTCTGTTATGTCTACCTTCTACCTGTGGGCCCGTATCGAGATCAGCTCCCCTCTAACCGCCGCCTTCAATGCCTCTCACACCACCGCTGCCGAAACTTCACCCGTGTCGTTGACTTCCAGGTAGTTCTGAATACATTTCCTCAGCCGCTCGCACACCACTTCGTCAGCTAAAAGTCCCATGTCCAGCCTCCAGGGCGGGCGCTGGCTACTCTCCTTGCTAACCTGTAGGTCAACCCAGTGCGGGGCATGATCTGAGATTGTGATTGTATATCCTGTGTCCACCACCCCCGTCAGTAGAGCCCTGTTCAAAATTTTAAAAATCGTACCGGGAGTACACTTTATACACGTGTGAGTAGAAGGAAAACTCCTTCACTCTCAGCTGCCCAAATCTCCATGGGTCGTCCCCGTTCCCCACAATCTGCTCCATGAACCCCTTTAGCTCTTTTGCCATTGCTGGCACCCTGCCCATCAGCTCGACCGGTTTAAACCAGGGTTAATAACTGTTGAAGTCCCCTCCCATGACCAACTTGTGCGAATCTAGGTCTGGGGTCTTCCCCAGCATCCTCTTTATAAACTCCACATCATCCCAATTTGGCGCATACACATTTACTAGTACCACCTGCACCCCCTCCAGTTTCCCACTGACCATAATGTACTGGCCTCCCACATCCGTAACTATTCTTCCCACCTCAAACACCACTCACTTATTAATCAGGATCTTGACGCCTCTAGTCTTCGAGACCAGCCCGAGTGGAAAAACCTGTCCGACCCATCCCTTCCTTAATCTGATCTGATCAGCTACTTTAAGGTGCATCTCCTGTAGCATTACCACGTCCGCCTTCGGTCCTCTCAGATGTGCGAACACACGTGCCCTCTTAACCGGCTCATTTAGCCCTCTTACATTCTAGGTTGGCCGAGCTGGGGGGGGCTCATCCCCCCACCCCCCCGGTGATCAGCCATCGCCTTTCTCTGGCCAGTCCCCACCCCACGCATCCACTGGCCTGCCCCCAGGCAGCTTCCGCTTTCTGTCCCTCAGCAAAAGTCCCTCCCTCATCAGCACAGCATTCCCCCCCCCCCCCCCTAGTAACAGTACAATGTAATCCGACCCCTTCGATAAGCATAACATCTGCTTACCCCCCACTGCGCTTCCGTGAGCTAACCCGCCCAGCTCGCTTGGTGACCCCTGCCCATGGCACCAGACATTCTCCCACCTATTGTTCCCCCCTCCCGCTCATTCACACGCATTCAAACGAAAAACCAGTCCCAACACAATTGCCCCAGAAAAAAAACGATAAACAAAGAAAAGATCAAACAGAAGATCCAACATCTAACATTCACACCTCCATTCCCCATCAGTGCAAATGTAAACTTTAACTCACTCAGCTCTGCAACTGGCCTCAAATCAATACAGAAGGCATTACAAATAACATCCGAAGAACAAGAAACGTTTTTAACATGAACGTTGCAGCAAAGCTCGCAGTCCTCAGTCCGCCACCAATCCTTTCCTTTTCGCGAAGTCCATCGCTCCCTCGGGCGACTCAAAATAAAAATGTTGCTCCTCATACGTGACCCAGAGACGGGCCGGATACAGCAGTCCAAACTTCACCTTTTTCTTAAAAAGGGTTGACTTTATCTGGTTGAACCCCACTCTTCTCCTGGCCACCTCTGCACTCAGGTCCTGATAGATCCACAGGATACTGTTCTCCCATTTACAACTCCGTGTCTGCCTGGCCCACTGTAAAATACGCCCCTTGTCCAAGTACCTGTGGAATCTCACCACCATTGACCTCGGGGGTCCCCCACTTGCGGCTTCCTCGCGAGCGCTCTGTGAGCCCTGTCCACCTCCAAGGATCGGGAGAACGTCCCATCCCCCAGAAAATTCTCGAACATGCCCGCTATGTGTGCCCCAGCGTCCGCTCCTTCGGACCCCTCCAGGAGACTGACGATTCTCAGGTTCTGTTCTCTAGGTCCTCCACCTTCCCCAGGAGCCTTTTCTACTGGTCTCTCAGCACCCCCACCTCCGACTCCACCGCAATTTGATGTTCCGCCTGCTCAGCCAGCGCCTTCTCTTTCTGGATCGCCCGATCTTGGGCATCCAATCTAAGCTCCAGCCGTGCAATTGATCCTTTAATCAGGTCCCAAGCATTCCTGCTTCTGCTTGGCGAAGCCCTCCTGGATAAATTGCATCAGCTGCTCCATTGACCACTGGTCGACAAGCCAGAACTCCGGTCATCCGCCATGCTTTCTCCTGCTTCAGCCCAAGCCTTCTCTGTTTGTCTGTTTCTCCTTTGCGAACACTTCTAGTCCACCTCTACATGCACCGATGTGGGAATCCAATCAACAATTGTCCCTCCCATCAATTTTCCAAATCCAGTCCGGTAAAAAATCGGGGGAAAATGTCAAAAGATCCGACCCGAGCGGGAGCCACCAAATGTGCGACCTACTCCTTTATAGCTGCCACCGGAAGTGTCCATTTATCTCTCTGTTAACCTCACTGAAACAGATTTGCTGGTCATTATCATATTTGTTTGGCCTTGCTGTGCACAAATTGGCTACCACATTTTTTCCATTACAATAGTGACCTACACTTCAAAAGTACTTAATTAGCTGTAAAATGTCTTGGGATATCCTGAGATCACAAAAGTCACTATATAAATGTAAGTTATGTATACCATCTGCAGAAAGTCTTTAAAATATGTTTTCGTTTTGTTGCCTTCCGCTTTGGTGCATTATCTAACACTGACAACATAGCTTGTGCCAAAAATGTCAAAGTAGTGATGTTAAAGACTTCCCATTGCAATGTAGTAAATTCATAAGCAAAATGTTTGTATCCTTGACATTTAATAGTCTCCTCCATTTGTTCCATTAGCAAAAGCCACTGTGAATATAAAGCAACTTTTGCTAGTATTAGTAAATGGAGGAAATGTATTCATAAATCTTTAGGCACATCCAGCGCTCTGAACACTCGATCTGTGCATTTCATCCCCAGCGGAAGCTGTTCCTGTGAATGATATCTTACATTGAATAGATACCAGTTGGAGATGGGCTGCAGCTAGATCTCTGATCTTATCCAACAATCCATTGACAGTGGGATGACACCATATTGATTTAGTAATATAATGAAAACCTTTGTAAATCTAATAAGGAATCCATTATAACCAGGACATAATTAACATTTGAATTTACTGTAGCTACCACTGTTGTGAAGATACTTTCATTTTACAAGGGTGCAATGCAATAAATATTCTCATTGGAGGACACTGGCAACTTGGGAACAATTTGAGGTATAAGCCACTTGTAAACACTTTGCATTATGAGAGGGTTGATCTTAAAAGAATGTTAAATTTGTTGTAGCAACCTAATGTAGTGCATTTGTTGTTAAACAACTTCTGCTTCTCAAGCTTCCCTTATTTCTTGCTTATTTTCATCATTTTCTTTCTGGTCAGCCTCTTACAGTAATATGGACTATGTTATGACTCCTTACAATTCTGTGGAATAAAGGTCTGCAAGATTTCTTATTCATATAACTTTTAATTTGATGAACAATACTCAGCAGGTCTGGCAACATCTGTAGAGAGATAAACAGAGGATTGAATTTTGAAGGAGGAAAGAGGATTCAAGAGATGTTCACAATGGATCTTCAACCCATCCCCAATGGGAATCACAAAGCTTCTGATTTTGGTGGAGGCAAGGGGTTGATTGTTGAGAGATCAGCAGTGGTGGTCAGTTAGCAGCCAGGGGTTTGGAAGTAGAGGTGGGACACCAAAGAAGTGGGTGGCATTCTGGCCTGACTCGGAAGCCATTGCTGTGGCAGCCATTTGTGCATGATTTGCAAAATATGAAGGCATTCAAATCTTCAAATTGACATGGGCAGATGGAGATCTGTAACCCAGGTAAAGAAATGTTCATGTTTATTAAAATGTCATTGCTGTAGAATATATTTTCTGAAACACTTCACTTTTTTCAATCAAAATAAAACCACATTGCTGACCCCGTTCAGACAGGCTGGAACTGTTCAGCTTGACACTTCACATTGGTGCCTAATTAATGATGTGGGCGACTTTGCTATTCCTCCTACGTTCAACCCACCCACTCTCCTCTCCTCTCTCTCCGCCCGCCCCCCCCCCCCTTCGCTCTTATGAAAATTGGTAGATTGGGGAATGAAGGCAAAAACGTGATCCAGGAGTGTTTCTGGCATGCCTGATATATTATCTTCCTTATATTATAATAATCTATATTAGTGTCACAAGTAAGCTTGCATTAACACTGCAATGAAGATACTGTGAAAATCCCCTCGTCGCCACATCCTGGCACCTGTTTGGGTACACTGTGGGAGAATCCAGAATGTCCAATTCGCTAACAAGCACGTCTTTCGGGACTTGTGGGAGGAAACCCACGTGGACACTGGAAGAATGTGCAGACACCACACAGACAGTGACCCAAGCTGGGAATTGAACCTGGGACTCTGGCACTGTGAAGTGACAAGTGCTAACCACTGCCGCACGCTTTATACCACTGATGCTGCCAGACCTGCTGAGCTTTTCCAACATTTTCTATTTTTATTTCAGATTTCCAGCATTTTGCTTTTGAGATAAAGTAGAAGTATGTTCCTGCCTCATTGTGGGGTTGGATGAGTAGGATGCATGGCAACCTGTTCGGTTGAGGCGCTGAGGATTATAGGAAGATGAGTGAGTCAGGAGTTCTAAGAGCAAATCCTCTTGAGGGCAACATCGGCAAAAAGCTGGAAGCAAGCATTTGACCCAGAGGACCAAGATAGGAGAAATTGAAATGGAGATTTGAAAACCGTTAACTTTTCACCTAAGCAGTCTTGTGCTAAGAGTTTCCATTAAAGGAACACAACCATAGGGTCCATTATCAAACAATCTGTATTTTGACAATTTCTAATGTATCCAATATACAGGAGCATGATCAACCAGTATTGATCACAGAAACACACCATGGGAGAGACTCTCCAGGGCTGCTAGCCCCAGGCAGGAATCAAGAGGGCCAAAAAGGATTCCTGCCATTCGTGAGTCTGCTGGCCCAAAGCAGTCAAGGAGATGCAGACCATGAATTTACATTCATTTGAATGTCATTATCGGTCAAGACGTCACTCAGTGGGGTGTAGTGCTCCAACTGTGAGATGTAGCAGATCTGTGACTCTTCCAGCGTTCCGGTCGACTACATCTGCAGCAAGTGTAACCAATGGCAGCTCCTCACAGACCGCGTGGTTCGGTTGGAGCAGCAGTTGGATGCACTTGGGAGCATGCAGGTGGCGGAAAGCGTCATAGATTGGAGTTCTAGAGATGTGGTCACAACCAAGGTGCAAGCAGACAGATGGGTGACTGTGAAAAAGGACAGGCAGTCCGTGCAGGAATCCTCTGTGGCTGACGCCCTCTTTAACAGGTATACCTTTTTGGATACTGCAGTGGAAAACAACAGCAGCCAGAACAGTGGCACCACAACTGGCTCTGTTGCTCAGCAGGGGAGGGCAAAGTGCAGGAGAGCGATAGTTATAGGGGACTCGATAGTAAGGGGCACAGATAGGCACTTCTGTGGAAGTGAAAGAGACTCCAAGATGGTGTGTTGACTCCCTGGAGCCAGGGTCAAGGATGTCTCTGAACGAACACAGGACACCCTGAAGGGGGAGGGTGAACAGCCAGAGGTCGTAGTACACATAGGTCCTAATGACATAGGCAGGAAGAATGATGAGGTCCTGCAGAAGGAGATCAGGGAGTTGAGCAGTAAGCTGAGAAGCAGGACCTCTCGGGTTGTAATCTCAGGATTACTTCCTGTGCCATGTGCCAATGAGGCTAGAAATAGGAGGAAAATGCAGCTAAACACGTGGCTAAACCAGTGGTGTAAGAGGGAGGCTTTCAAATTTCTGGACCATTGGATCTCTTCCGGGCAGGTGTGACCTGTACAAGAAGGACGGATTGCATCTAAACTCGAGGGGCACCAATATCCTGACTTGGAGGTTTGCTAGTGTCCCTCGGGAGGATTTAAACTAATATGGCAGGGGTGTGGGAACCAGAGTGTTGGCTTAGAAGGTGTCATAACTGAAGGGGATATAGAGAACAAAAATAATAGAACATCACCATCAGGAAGAACAAAAAAGGTGACCAGTGTGAGAAGGGAGGTGGTTAATGCAGGACTGAGAGTATTGTACCTTAATGTGCGCAGTATATTGAACAAGGTAAATGAGCTTGTTGCGCACATTGAAATTGCCCAGTACGATGTTGTGGGCATCACAGAGACGTGGCTGCAAGGGCATCAGGGCTGGGATCTCAATATACAAGAATATGTGTCCTATCAAAAGGACAGGCAGATGAGCAAAGGGGGTGGGGTTGCATTCTTAGTAAGAAATGAAGTTAAATCGATAGCAAGGAGCGATATAGAATCACTGTGGGTAGAGTTGAGGAACCGCAAAGGTAAAATGACCCTGATGGGAGTTATGTACAGGCCCCCTAGCAGTAGTCAGGATGTGGGACAGAAAATAAATCCGGAGATAGAGAAAGCATGTAAAAAAGGCAATATCACAATAATCATGGGCGACTTCAATGTGGACGGGGAAAATCAGGTTGGGAGTGGATCCCAAGAAAAGGAATTTGTGGAATGTTTAAGAGATTTTTTGGAGCAGCTTGTGGTAGAGCCCACTAAGGATCAGGCAATTCTGGATTTGGCGATGTGTATTGAGGCAGACTTGAGTAGGGATCTTAAGCTGAAGGAATCCTTCGGGAGCAGTGACCACAATATGATGGAATTTACCCTGCAGTTTGAGAGGGAGAAGCTGGAGTCAGATATAGTGGTGTTACAGTTAAATAAGGGTAATTACAAAGACATGAGGGAGGAGCTGGCCAGAGTTGATTGGAAAAGGAGCCTAGCAGGGAAAACCGTGGAACAGCAATGGCAGGAGTTTTTGGGGGTTATATGGGTGGCACAGCAGAAATTCATCCGAAGGAGGACGAAACAGACTAAGGGGTGGACGAGGCATCCATGGCTGATGAGGGAAGTCAAGGACCACATAAAAGCAAAAGAAAAAGCTTACAAAGTGGCAAGGATTAGTGGTAAGCCAGAGGGTTGGGAATCATTTAAAAGCGCGCAGAGGACAACTAAAAAAATCAATAAGGGGAGAGAAGATAAAATATGAGTGCAAGTTAGCTAGTACATAAAAGATGGGAAGAGTTTCTTTCAATATATGAGGCAAAAATAGACTTTGGACCACTGGAAAACGTGGCTAGAGAAGTATTAATAGGACACAAAAAAATGGCAGATGAACTGAGTAGTTACTTTGCATAAGTCTTCACGGTGAAAGGCTCCAGGAGAACCAGGGGGCAGAGGTGAGTGCAGTGGCCACAGTAAGGAGAAGGTTCTCGGGAAACTGAAAGGTCTGAAGGTGAATAAATCACCTGGACTGGATGAACTACACCCCAGGGCCCGAAAAGAGATAGCTCAAGAAATTGTGGAGGCATTGGTGGTGATCTTTCAGGAATGACTGGAGGCAGGAACGGTCCCAGAGGACTGGAAGGTGGCTCATGTAACACCGCTGTTTAAGAAGGGAGGGAGGCAGAAGACGGGAAATTATAGGCCAGTTAGCCTGACTTCGGTCATTGGTAAGATTTTAGAGTCTGTTATTAAAGATGAGATCGCAAAGTGCATGGTAAAATAGGACCGAGTCAGCACGGCTTTGTCAAAGGGAGGTCATGTCTGACAAATCTGTTAGAGTTCTTTGAGGAGGTAACAAGGACGTTAGACAAAGGAGAACCAGTGGTCGTGATTTATTTAGATTTCCGGAAGGCCTTTAACAAGGTGCCGCATAGGAGACTGTTAAATAAGTTAAGAGCCCATGGCGTTAAGGGTAAGATCCTGACATGGATAGAGGATTGGCTGACTGGCAGAAGGCAGATAGGGGATAAAGGGGTCTTTTTCAGGATGGCAGCCGGTGACTAGTGGTGTGCCTCAGGGGTCTGTGCTGGGACCACAACTTTTCACAATATACATTCATGATCTGGAAGAAGGACCTGAAGGCACTGTTGCTAAGTTTGCAGATGATACAAAGATCTGTAGAGGGACAGGTACTATTGAGGATGCAAGGATTTGGACAAGCTAGGAGAGTGGGCAATGAAGTGGCAAATGAAATACAATGTGGAAAAGTGCACCTTGGAAACATGAATTTAGGCATAGACTATTTTCTAAATGGGGAAATGCTTAGGAAATCAGAAACATAAAGGGACTTGGGTGTCCTTGTTCACAATTCTCTTAAGGTTAACGTGCAGGTTCAGTCAGCAGGTAAGAAGGCAAATGCAATGTTAGCATTCATGTCAAGAGGGCTAGAATACAAGGCCAGGGATGTACTTCTGAGGTTGTACAAGGCTCTGGTCAGACTCCATTTGGAGTATTAGAACATAGAAAAATACAGCACAGAACAGGCCCTTCGGCCCACGATGTTGTGCCAAACTTTTGTCCTAGATTAAGAACAAATTAATCGACACCCCATCATTCTACCGTAATCCATGCACCTATCCAATAGCCGCTTGAAGGTCCCGAATGTTTCCGACTCAACTACTTCCACAGGCAGTGCATTCCATGCCCCCACTACTCTCTGGGTAAAGAACCTACCTCTGACATCCCCCCCTATATCTTCCACCATTCACCTTAAATTTATGTCCCCTTGTAATGGTTTGTTCTACCCGGGGAAAAAGTCTCTGACTGTCTACTCTATTTATTCCCCTGATCATCTTATGAACCTCCATCAAGTCGCCGCTTATCCTTCTCCTAGGAAAAGGCCTAGCATCCTCAACCTTTCCTCATAAGACCTACTCTCCATTCCAGGCAACATCCTGGTAAATCTCCTTTGCACTTTTTCCAAAGCTTCCACATCCTTCCTAAAATGAGGCGACCAGAACTGCACACAGTACTCCAAATGTGGCCGTACCAAGGTTTTGTACAGTTGCACATCATCACCTCGCAGCTCTTAAATTCAATCCCTCTGCTAATGAACGTTAGCGCACCATAGGACCTCTTCACAGCTCTATTCACTTGAGTGGCAACTTTCAAAAATCTATGAACATAGACCCCAAGATCTCTCTGCTCCTCCACATTGCCAAGAACCCTACCATTAACCCTGTATTCCGCATTCATATTTGTCCTTCCAAAATGGTCAACCTCACACTTTTCAGGGTTAAACTCCATCTGCCACTTCTCAGCCCAGCTCTGCATCCTATCTATGTCTCTTTGCAGCTGACAACAGCCCTCCTCGCTATCCACAACTCCACCAATCTTTGTATCGTCTGTAAATTTACTGACCCTTCAACTCCCTCATCCAAGTCATTAATGAAAATCACAAACAGCAGAGGACCCAGAACTGATCCCTCCGGTTCTCCACAGCTAACTAGGCACCAGGCTGAATATTTGCCATTCACCACCACTCTCTGACTTCTATCGGTTAGCCAGTTCACTATCCAACTGGCCAAATTTCCCACTATCCCATGCCTCCTTACTTTCTGCATAAGCCTACCATGGGGAACCTTATCAAATGTCTTACTAAAATCCATGTACACTACATCCACTGCTTTACCTTCATCCACGTGCTTGGTCACCTCCTCGAAGAATTCAATAAGACTTGTGAGGCAAGACCTACCCCTCACAAATCCGTGCTGACTATCCCTAATCAAGCAGTGTCTTTCCAGATGCTCAGAAATCCTATCCCTCACTACCCTTTCCATTACTTTGCCTACCACCGAAGTAAGACGAACTGGCCTGTAATTCCCAGGGTTATCCCTATTCCCTTTTCTGAACAGGGGCACGACATTCGCCACTCTCCAATCCCCTGATACCACCCCTGTTGACAGTGAGGACGAAAAGATCATTGCCACGGCTCTGCAATTTCATCTCTTGCTTCCCATAGAATCCTTGGATATATCCCGTCAGGCCCGGGGGACTTGTCTATCCTCAAGTTTTTCAAAATGCCCAACACATCTTCCTTCCTAACAAGTATCTCCTCGAGCTTCCCAGTCTGTTTCACACTGTCCTCTCCAACAATATGGCCCCTCTCATTCGTAAATACTGAAGAGAAATACTCGTTCAAGACGTCTCCTATCTCTTCAGACTCAATACACGATCTCCCGCTACTGTCCTTGATCGGACTTACCCTCGCTCTAGTCATTCTCATATTTCTCACATATGTGTAAAAGGCCTTGGGGTTTTCCTTGAACCTACCCGCCAAAGATTTTTCATGCCCTCTCTTAGCTCTCCTAATCCCTTTCTTCAGTTCTCGCCTGGCTATTTTGTATCCCTCCAGCGCCCTGTCTGAACCTTGTTTCCGCAGCCTTGCATAAATATCCTTCTTCCTCTTAACAACACATTCAACCTCTCTTGTCAACCATGGTTCCCTCACATGACCATCTCTTCCCTGCCTGACTGGGACATACATATATCAAGGACACGTAGTATCTGTTCCTTGAACAAGTTCCACATTTCAATTGTGTCCTACCCTGACAGCCTATGTTCCCAACTTATGCACTTCAGTTCTTGTCTGACAGCATCGTATTTACCCTTCCCCCAATTGTAAACCTTGCCCTGTTGCACGAACCTATCCCTCTCCATTACTAAAGTGTAAGTCACAGAATTGTGGTCACTATCTCCAAAATGCTCCCCCAATAACAAATCTATCACTTGCCCTGGTTCATTACCAAGTACCAAATCCAATATGGCCTCCCCTCTCATCGGGCAATCTACATACTGTGTTAGAAAAGCTTCCTGGACACATTGCACAAACACCACCCCATCCAAACTATTTGATCTAAAGAGTTTCCACTCTATATTAGGGAAGTTGAAGTCACCCATGACGACTACCCTGTGACTTCTGCACCTTTCCAAAATCTGTTTCCCAATCTGTTCCTCCACATCTCTGCTGCTATTGGGGGGCCTATAGAAAACTCCCAACAAGGTGACTGCTCCTTTCTTATTTCTGACTTCAACCCATACTACCTCAGTCGGCAGATCCTCCTCGAACTGCTTTTCTGCAGTTGTTATACTATTTCTAATTAACAATGCAACCCCCCTGTCGTGTTGGGTGCTCTGCTACATAGACGGACCAATACGGTTGCGGATGGTACAACTCAGTTTTATTACTAACAATAACAACATCTGTAAACTGGTTACTGTGGTTCGTTCATTACCCTCTAACCTGTGGACCTAGCCCGAACACTATCTTGGAGAAGCACTCAGCACATGGTGAATGTCTGAGTGGCTTGCTGTGAGCTCTGTGCCCTGAGCTGTCTCCTGCTGGAATCAGCGGGAAGTGTCGTGTTCCCTGTTTTATAGTGTGTATGCTCTTGCCTGTGATTGGCTGTGATGTTGTGTGTGTATTGATTGGTCCGTTGTGTATGTATGTTTGCACCATGATGTTTATCTGAATATCATAACATCCCCCCCCCTTTTTTACAAGAATATGTGCCTATGTGGTAATAAATATAGATGTGTACTGAGTGCAGCTGAATGTGTGTGTGCAATATCTACAACATGTACATGAGGCTAAACTATATACATAGGAAGGTGTCAGGTGCAACATAGCAACGAGGTTGTACCATAAACAAAACAAGTGTAAACATCAAGCATCAAAACAAACTCGTGTAACGACAAAAAGGGAAACATATTAACATTGTGGCATAATACATCAGTGAGTCCAATGTTCAAACAGGCTCATAAGTCCAGCCTAGTAGTAGGGCGACGAATTTGGGTTGACCGCCTCAAGGGTGGGTCAGGATCCACCGGCTGAGGAATGGGCCTGGCCACAGGCGACAGAGGAATGGGCATGGTGGCAGGAAGCTCCACAAAGTTGACATCAGGAACAACAGGAGGACGTGGCACTGGTGTATGATCACGTAGCGAGCGCGGAAACAGGCGAAGAGCCAGACGATTGCACCGGTGAATGGAGCCATCAGGCATGCGAACCTGAAACGAGCAGGGAGCCACCCGTCTGAGAACTTCGGCAGTTGCCGACCAGCCACCCTCTGGTAGGTGGATGCGGACGTTGTCTCCAGGCGCCAGGGCAGGAAGATCAGTTGCCCGAGTGTCATGTGCCACCTTCTGCTGAGCACGCTGCTGTCGCATCCTTTGCAGTACTGGAGCATAGTTGGGTGTAGGGACCAGAATGGATGGCACAGTGGTCCTGAGGGCGTGACCCATCAATAGCTGGGCTGGTGAGAGGCCAGTGGCTAGTGCGGACGAGCGATATGCCAGCAGGGCTTAGCAGAAATCCGATCCAACATCAGCAGCCTTGCAGAGGAGCCGCTTGACGATGTGAACGCCCTTTTCCGCCTTGCCATTTAACTGGGGATGCAGAGGGCTGGACGTTACGTGTGTGAAGCCATAAGAAGCAGCAAAAGAAGACCATTCTTGGCTTGCAAAATAGGGCCCATTGTCCGACATGACAGTAAGCGGAATGCCATGGCGAGCGAAGGTGTCTTTGCATGCCCTGGTGACAGCGGACGATGTCAAATCGTGCAGGCGTATGACCTCTGGATAATTCGAAAAGTAATCTATGATGATGACTTAGTCCCTGCCAAGTGCATGAAAGAGGTCCACACCCACCTTCGCCCAGGGGGACGTCACCAACTCATGGGGCTGAAGCATCTTCGGGGGTGCGCTGGCTGAAACCTTTGGCAGGTGGGGCAGTTGAGCACCATGTTGGCAATGTCATCACTGATGCCCGGCCCGTATACAGATTCTCGGGCCCTCCATCTGCACTTCTCAACCCCCAAATGGCCTTTGTGTAGTTGGTCGAGGACCAGCTTGTGCATGCTGTGTGGAATCACAATCCGGTCCAGCTTTAGGAGGACACCGTCAATGTCGGCCAAGTCGTCCTGGACATTGTAGAATTGTGGGCACTGTCCTTTGAGCCACCCTCCCATCATGTGGCGCATCACACGTTGTAGAAGTGGGTCAGCCACAGTCCCCCAGCAAATACGGGCCAGACTTGAATCATCAGCTGGCAGATTTGCTGATGTGAAGGCCACCTGCGCTTCAACCTGACAGACGAACCTCTCCGAATCGGGCGGTGTGCTCACTGCTCTGGATAGGGCATCCGCAATGATGAGGTCCTTTCCTGGGGTGTAGACCAGTTGGAAGTCATACCTCCGGAGCTTGAGCAGGATGCGCTGGAGGCGCGGGGTCATCTCGTTCAGGTCCTTGTGTATGATGCTGACCAGGGGGCGATGGTCGGTTTCCACGGTGAACTGGGGGAGACCATACACGTAGTCGTGGAACTTGTCTATGCTGGTTAACAAACCCAGGCTCTCCTCGATCTGCGCATAGCGCTGTTCTGTGGGAGTCATGGCCCGCGAGGCATAGGCGTCCGGGGCCCATGATGCAGTGTCATCCTGTTGCAGGAGTACCGCCCCAATGACTGACTGACTGGCATCAGTCGAGATCTTCGTATCACGAGAGGTGTTGAAGAACGCCAATACCGGGGCTGTGATGAGCTTAATTTTGAGCTCCTCACATTCCTTCTGGTGTGCGGGCAGCCGCTGGAACTCCGTGGACTTCTTGACTAGGTGGCGAAGAGCCGTTGTGTGGGAGGCAAGGTTGGGAATGAATTTCCCCAGGAAGTTGACCATGCCTAGAATGCGCAGCACTGCTTTCTTGCCTGCCGGCTGCGGCATGGCTGTAATGGCGCTCACTTTGTCTGCATCCAGACGCACTCCTGACCAGGCTATGTGGTCCCCCAGAAACTTTAGCTCAGTTTGGCCGAAAGAACACTTGGCTCGGTTGAGGCGCAGGCCGTGTTCCCGTATCCGCGCAAAGACACGCTGGAGACGACTGATGTGCTCCTGTGGTGTGGTGGACCAGATGATGACGTCGTCAACATAGACGCACACCCCTTCGATGCCCTCCATCATCTGTTCCATGATTCTGTGAAATACCTCTGATGCAGAGATGATGCCAAACGGCATTCTGTTACAGCAGAACCTGCCGAAAGGAGTGTTGAAGGTGCACAGCTTCCTGCTGGACTGATCCAGTTGGATCAGCCAAAAATCCTTCGAGGCATCAAGCTTTGTGAAAATTTTAGCCCGGGCCATTTCGCTCGTGATCGCTTCCCGTTTGGGTATGGGGTAGTGTTCCCTCATGATGTTGTTGTTCAGGTCTTTCGGGTCGATGCAGATCCGGAGTTCGCCAGAGGGCTGGTTGCGTTTTCACGGAGGACGCAGGCTTCGATGGCGGTGGCTAGGGTGAGGCTTTTAATTTTGAGGAGCTGCTGGCGTAGGGTGCCCGAGGTGACCCCAAAAACAATCTGGTCCAGAATCATGGAATCGGAGGTGGCCTCGTAACCGCAGGACTGCGCGAGGATACGGAGGTGTGTTAGGAAAGATTGAAAGGGCTCATCCTTGCCCTGAAGGTGCTGCTGGAAGAAGTACCTCTTGAAACTCTCATTTACTTCGACGCTGAAGTGTTGCCCGAGTTTGAGAAGGACCATCTTGTACTTCGTCTTGTCCTCACATTCCGCGAACACCAGGGAGTTGTAGATGTGGATGGCGTGTTGCCCTGCCGTGGAGAGGAGGAGGGCGATTTTCCTGGTGTCCGAAGCGTTCTCCCTTTCTGTGGCTTCTAGGAAGAACTGGAAGCGCTGTTTAAACAGATTCTAGTTGACGCCGAGGTTACCAGCGATTTGGAGCGGCTGCGTTGGGCTGCTGGTGTCCATGGCGCAGGATGGCGGATTCCTTAAGATGCGTAGATATGTCTCACAGTTACTGGGTTCCAAACCTGGTACCATGTCGTGTTTGGTGCTCTGTTACATAGACAAACCAACACGGTTGCGGATGGTACAACGCAGTTTTATTACTAACAATAACAACATCTGTAAACTGGTTACTGTGGTTCGTTCATTACCCTCTAACCTGTGGACCTAGCCCGAACACTATCTTGGAGAAGCACTCAGCACATGGTGAATGTCTGAGTGACTTGCTGTGAGCTCTGTGCCCTGAGCTGACTCCTGCTGGAATCAGCGAGAAGTGTCGTGTTCCCCGTTTTATAGTGTGTATGCTCTTGCCTGTGATTGGTTGTGATGTTGTGTGTGTATTGATTGGTCCGTTGATCTGTCCATCAGTGTGTATGTATGTTTGCACCATGATGTTTATCTGAATATCATGACACCCCCCACCTCTTTTACCACCCTCCCTAATCTTATTGAAACATCTATAACCAGGAACCTCCAACAACCATTCCTGCCCCTCTTCTATCCAAGTTTCCGTGATGACCACAACATCGTAGTCCCAAGTATCGATCCATGCCTTAAGTTCACCCACCTTATTCCTGATGCTTCTTGCGTTGAAGTGTACACACTTAAACCCATCACCGTGCCTGCAAGTACTCTCCTTTGTCAGTGTTCCCTTCCCCACCGCCTCACTACACGCTTTGACGTCCTGAACATCGGCTACCTTAGTTGCTGGACTACAAATCCGGTTCCCATTCCCTTGCCAAATTAGTATAAACCCTCCCGAAGAGTACTAGAAAACTTCCCTCCCAGGATATTGGTGCCCCTCTGGTTCGGATGCAACCCGTCCTGCTTGTACAGGTCCCACCTTCCCCAGAATGTGCTCCAATTATCCAAATACCTGAAGCCATTCCTACACGATTCCTGCAGCCACGTGTTCAACTGCACTCTCTCCCTATTCCTAGCCTCGCTATCACGTGGCAACGGCAACAAACCAGAGATGACAACTCTGCCTGTCCTGGCTTTTAACTTCCAGCCTAGCTCCTTAAACTCGTTTATTACATCCATACCCCTTTTCCTACCTACGTCATTGGTAGCAATGTGCACCACGACTTCTGGCTGCTCCCCCTCCCCCTAAAGGATCCTGAAGACACGATCCAAGACATCCCTGGCACCCGGGAGGCAACATACCTTCCGGGAGACTCGCTCCCCACCACAGAATCTCCTATCTATTCCCTGATGCATTATCAATTACGACAAGACGAGAGTAGAATGTAATCGAGGCTTTATTACACAGAGATGTGTGGCCTCGTACAGCAGCTTACGAAATGGCTGCTGTTCGGAGAGCGCACACATTTATACTTCGCCTCCTGGGTGGAGCCAGCAGGCAGGGATCTACCCCTGTACCTGTAGTACAGGGGCCTTACCGTAATACCCATATATACAATATAATACAACAGTAGTGACTACCACATTCACCCCCTGTTAAAAATGAGTCCAGCGGGGCTGGTGGAAAACTAGATACGTACAGGTTGGTTTTAAAATGACAGAGAAGGTTATAAATTTAGGCGATCGGGCGCCTTGATCTGTCGTTGAGAGCGCCGCAGTGCTGGTGGCGACTCGGGGGTCTTCGGTGACTCAGGGAGCGTGTCAAAATTATCTTCATCCCCGGGTGGGAGCAAGGGGAGGACGGATTGTCCTGGAGCAGGGGCTGCGGTGGGATGGCCGGGGGAGGGGAGGGTGGCGCCCTGGGGGGGCGGGGGGGGGGGGGCGGGGAGAAAAGACCCAGCTGGTGCCAGATCCCTGAGGGAGACTGTATCTTGGCGGCCGTCGGGGTACGCTATGTAGGCGTACTGCGGGTTTGCATGGAGTAACTGTACTCTCTCAAGCAACGAGTCCATCTTGTGGAGCCGTACGTGCTTGCGGAGGAGAACGGGTCCTGGAGCTGCCAGCCACGTTGGGAGCGAAACCCTGGAGGTGGACTTCCTGGGGAAGGCAAAGAGACGTTCATGGGCGTTTTATTGGTCGCGGTGCACAGGAGCGACCGAATGGAGTGAAGTGCGTCGGGGAGGACTTCATGCCAGTGGGAGGCCGGGAGATTTCTGGACCGTAGGGCCAGCTGGATTGCCCTCCAGACGGTCCCATTCTCCCGCTCCACCTGCCTGTTTCCCCAGGGGTTGTAGCTGGTCGTCCTGCTCGATGCAATGCCCCTGTTGAGCAGGTACTGCCGCAGCTCCTCGCTCATAAATGAGGATCCCCGGTCGCTGTGGACGTAGGCGGGGAAACCGAACAGAGCGAAGATGGTGTTGAGGGCTTTGATGATGATGGCAGACGTCATATTGGGGCATGGGATGGCGAAGGGGAATCGGGAATACTCGTTGACCACATTAAGAAAGTACGTGTCGCGGTCGGTGGAGGGGAGGGCCCCTTTGAAGTCCACGCTGAGGCGTTCAAAGCGGCAGGAGGCCTTCGCCAGGCGCGCACGGTATGGCTGGTAGAAGTGCGGTTTACACTCCGCGCAGACCTGGCAGTCTCTGGTGATCGCCCTGACTTCCTCGATGGAGTCGGGCAGATTGCGGGCATTAATGAAGTGGTAAAAGCGGGTGACTCCCCGGTGACCGAGATCGTCGTGCAGGGTCCGGAGTCAGTCCACTTGTGCGCTGGCACATGTACCCTGGGACAGGGCATCGGGGGGCTCGTTGAGCTTACCGGGGCGATACAAAATCTCGTAATTGTAGCTGGAGAGCTCAATCCTCCACCTCAAGATTTTATCATTTTTGATCTTACCCCGCTGTGTGTTGTTAAACATGAAGGCACCTGACCGTTGGTCTGTGAGGAGAGTGAACCTCCTGCCGGCCAGGTAATGCCTCCAGTGCCGCACAGCTTTAACGATCGCTTGAGCCTCCTTTTCGACGGAGGAGTGCCGAATTTCGGAGGCATGGAGGGTGCGGGAAAAGAATGCCACGGGCCTGCCTGCCTGGTTTGAGGGTGGCGGCCAGAGCGACGTCTGATGCATCGCTCTCGACTTAGAAGGGGAGCGTCTCATCGATCGCGACCTTGGCGATGTCGGCCTTGATACGGTTGAAGGCCTGGTGAGCCTCGGCCGTCAGTGGGAAAGCGGTGGATTGAATGAGTGGGCGGGCCTTGTCCGCATAGTTTGGGACCCACTGGGCGTAATACGAAAACAACCCCAGGCATCGTTTGAGGGCCTTGGGACAGTGGGGGAGGGGGAGTTCCATGATTGGGCGCATGCGATCGGGCCCTAGAACTCCGTTCTGAACCACATAGCCGAGGATGGCTAATTGGTTTGTGCTGAACACACTTCTCCTTGTTGTAAGTTAGGTTGAGGAGTGTGGCGGAGCGGAGAAATTTGGAAAGGTTAGCGTCGTGGTCCTGCTGGTCATGGCCGCAGATGGTGACGTTGTCCAGGTACGGGAAAGTGGCCCACAGACCGGACCGGTCCATCTCACGTTGGAAGACCAAGATGCCAAAAGGAACCCTAAGGGATCTGGCACCAACTGGGTCTCTGTCTTCCAACGGGAAATGGACCAAATGGTTGACCGGTACGGGCTGCGGAAGCAGGGACGATAGTGACATTTAAGTGCATCTTGACAAATGCATGAATAGGATGGGAATAGAGGGATACGGACCCAGGGAGTGTAGAAGATTGTAGTTTAGTCGGGCAGTATGGTCGGCACGGGCTTGGAGGGCCGAAATGCCTGTTCCTGTGCCGTACGTTTCTTTGTTCTTTGTTTGTTGTTGTTCTCTCTAACGAAAATAGCCTCAAGTCCCTCAGCCTTTCCTCATAAGATCTTCCCTCCATACCAGGCAACATTCTGGTAAATCTCCTCTGCACCCTTTCCAATGCTTCCACATCCTTCCTATAATGCGGCGACTAGAATTGCACGCAATACTCCAAATGCGGCCCCACCAGAGTGTTGGATAGCTGCAACATGACCTCATGGCTCCTGAACTCAATCCCTCTACCAATAAAAGCTAACACACCGTACGCCTTCTTAACAACCCTCAACCTGGGTGGCAACTTTCAGGGATCTATGTACATGGGCACCGAGATCTCTCTGCTCATCCACACTGCCAAGAATCTTACCATTAGCCCAGTACTCAGTCTTCCTGTTATTCCTTCCAAAATGAATCTCCTCACACTTTTCTGCATTAAACTCCATTTGCCACCTCTCAGCCCAGCGCTGCAGCTTATCTATGTCCCTCTGTAACCTGTAACATCCTTCCGCACTGTCCACAACTCCACCGACTTTAGTGTCATCTGCAAATTTACTCACCCATCCTTCTACGCCCTCCAGGTCATTTATAAAAATGACAAACAGCAGTGGCCCCAAAACAGATCCTTGTGGTACACCACTAGTAACTGGACTCCAGTCTGAACATTTCCCATCAACCACCACCCTCTATCTTCTTCCAGCTAGCCAATTTCTGATCCAAACTGCTAAATCAGCCTGAATCCCATGCCTCTGTATTTTCTGCAGTAGCCTACCGTGGGGAACCTTATCAAACGCTTTACTGAAATCCATATACACCACATCAACTGCTTTACCCTCATCCACCTGTTTGGTCACCTTCTCAAAGAACTCAATAAGGTTTGTGAGGCACGACCTACCCTTCACAAAACCGTGTTGACTATCTCTAATCAAATTATTCCTTTCCAGATGATTATACATCTCTTATAAACCTTTCCAAGATTTTTCCCACAACAGAAGTAAGGCTCACTGGTCTATAGTTACCGGGGTTATCTCTACTCCCCTTCTTGAACAAGGGGACAACATTTGCTATCCTCCAGTCTTCTGGCACTATTCCTGTAGACAAAGATGACTTAAAGATCAAGGCCAAAGGCTCAGCAATCACCTCCCTAGCTTCCCAGAGAATCCTAGGATAAATCCCATCCGGCCCAGGTAACTTATCTATTTTCACACTTTCCAGAATTGCTAACACCTCCTTATGAACCTCAAGCCCTTCTAGTCTAGTAGCCTGAATCTCAGTATTCTCCTCGACAACATTGTCTTTCTCCTGTGTGAATACTGACAAAAAATATTCATTTAGCAACTCTCCTATCTCCTCGGATTCCCAGCACAACTTCCCACTACTGTCCTTGACTGGCCCTACTCTTACCCTCGTCATTCTTTTATTCCATGACATATCTATAGAAAGCTTTCGGGTTATTCTTGATCCTACCTGCCAAAGACTTCTCATGTCCCCTCCTGGCTCTTCTTAGCTCTCTCTTTAGGTCCTTCCTAGCTAACGTGTAACTCTTGAGCGCCCTAACTGAACCTTCATGTCTCATCTTTACATAAGTCTCCTTCTTCCTCTTGACAAGTGTTTCGACTGCTTTAGTAAACCATGGTTCCCTCACTCGACCACTTCCTCCCTGCCTGACAGGTACATACTTTACAAGAACACGCAGTAGCTGTTCCTTGAACAAGCTCCACATTTCCATTGTGCCCATCCCCTGCAGTTTTCCTCTCCATCCGATGTATCCTAAGTCTTGCCTCATCGCGTCATAATTGCCTTTCTCCCAGATATAACTCTTGCCCTGCGGTATATACCTAGCCCTTTCCATCACTAAAGTAAACGTAATCGAATTGTGGTCACTATCACCAAAGTGCTCACCTACCTTCAAATCCAACACCTGTCCTGGTTCATTACCTAGTACCAAATCCAATATGGCCTCGCCTCTCGTTGGCCTATCTCCATACTGTGTCAGGAAACCCTCCTGCACACATTGGACAAAAACGGACCCATCTAATGTACTCGAACTATAGCGTTTCCAGTCAATATTTGGGAAGTTAAAGTCCCCCATAACAACTACCCTGTTGCTTTCGCTCCTATCCAGAATCATCTTTGCAATCCTCTCCTCTACATCTCTGGAACTTTTCGGAGGCCTATAGAAAACCCCTAACAGGGTGACCTCTCCTTTCCTGTTTCTAACCTCAGCCCACACTACCTCAGTAGACGATCCTCATCAAATGTCCTTTCTGCCACCGTAATACTGTCCTTGACGAACAATGCCACCCCTCCCCCTCTTTTACCACCTTCCCTGAGCTTACTGAAATATCTAAAGCCCGGCACCTGCAACAACCATTCCTGTCCCTGCTCTATCCATGTCTCCGAAATGGCCACAACATCGAAGTCCCAGGTACCAACCCATGCCGCAAGTTCACCCACCTTATTCCGGATGCTCCTGGCATTGAAGAAGACACACTTTAAACCACCTTCCTGCCTGCCAGTACATTCCTGCAACTTTGAAACCGTACTCATGACCTCACTACTCTCAACCTCCTGTATACTGGAGCTACAATTCAGGTTCCCAAGCCCCTCCTGAACTAGTTTAAACCCCCCTGAAGAGCATTAGCAAATTTCCCCCCCCCAGAATATTGGTACCCCTCTGGTCCAGATGCAGACCATCCCATTTGTAGAGGTCCCACCGACCCCAGAATGAGCCCCAATTATCCAGAAATCTGAAACCCTCCCACCTGCACCATCCCTGTAGCCACGTGTTCAACTCCTCTCTCATCCTATTCCTCGTCTCGCTATCACGTGGCACGGGTAACAACCCAGAGATAATAACTCTGTTTGTCCTAGATCTAAGTTTCCACCCTAGCTCCCTGAATTCCTGCCTTACAACCCCATCCCTTTTCCTCCCTATGTCGTTGGTACCTATGTGGACCACGACTTGGGGCTGCTCCCCCTCTCCCTTAAGGATCCAGTGCAGAAGGAGGCCATTCGGCCCATCGAGTCTGCACCAACCCACTTAAGCCCTCACTACCATCCTATCCCCCGTAACCCAATAACCCCTCCTAACCTTTTGGACACTAAGGGCAATTTAGCATGGCCAATCCACCTAACCTGCACATCTTTGGACTGTGGGAGGAAACCGGAGCACCTGGAGGAAACCCACGCAGACACTGGGAGAACGTGCAGACTCCACACAGACAGTGACCCAGCAGATAATCGAACCTGGGAGCCTGGCGCTGTGAAGCCACAGTGTTATCTACTTGTGCTACCGTGCTGCCCTTCCTACGTGGAGAGGATGTTTCCACGTAGGAAAAACTAGAACCAGAGGACACCATCTCAGACTAAAGGGATGATCCTTTAAAACGGAGATGAGGAGGAATTTCTTCAGCCTGACGGTGGTGAATCTGTGGAACTCTTTGCCGCAGAAGGTTGTGGAAGCCAAATCACTGAGTGTCTTTAAAAGAGAGATAGATAGGTTCTTGATTTCATACGGGGATCAGGGGTTATGGGGAGACGGCAGGAGAATGGGGATGAGAAAATATCAGCCATGATTGAATGGCGGAGCAGACTCGATGGGCCAAGTGGCATAATTCAGCTCCCATATCTTATGGCCTTATGGTCTTAAGCCCAATGCCTCCATTCCCCCAGTCAGAAGTCACGATGGCGCAATTTGGTGCAGGTCCTGAAAAGCGGCGACTAGATGTCAAGGATTCCCAAGGGGGAGCAAGGAGCTAAGTGACATTCTGAACTGTACTCTGGGGTGTGGAAGGAGATTTATCAAGTGACCTGGGGCTAGGTGGGGGTGCTGGTGCTGGTGAGTAGGGGTTGACTTTGGGGGGGGCCATGACTTTGGGGGGGGGGGGCCATTCTTCCTTGTACGGTTAAAGCTCAGTCTCGGTCCTTGGGTGTTACTTTCAGGAACCTGACCAGTGATGGTGCTGATTCCTGTCTGTTTCACGTAAGAGCTGTGAGGTCTCCTGTTCACTTAGAATTCCATGCACTCTGAACATCTGGAAACCTTCATAGTTGTCCCAAGACTCCATTTAAAGAGTGGGACATCTTGGTTAATTTCAGGAACCCCAGGTGTTGGCAGACCTCATTGATCACCTTTGATTGACAGCTCTAGAGAAGATGAGGGATGGCATTAGCATAGGTTCATTTCCGCAAGGAACAGGTGCACCAGTAGCTGCTGTCAGCATTTTGGGCAGACAGTCCATGTCACTGCATTTTAAAAAAAATCTTGGACCCTTACTACAGAGCAGAACTGCTTTCGAATAGAAAGCATAGAATCCCTACCGTATAGAAGGATGCCATTCAGGCTATCGAGTCTGCATAATGGGCTGCTATTCGTTCTTAATATGTCAGGTCCTACAGTAGTTGCCCTGCCATTTGGAGTGTGGCTACCTGCTAGGAAGAAGATGACGTGATGTTCAATCCTGATTATTGACTAGGTATCCTGCTTTGCCTCTGAGAGCACATGTGCCATCTCACATTGCTGCTAACCTTGAGCCTCCTATCAACTGTCCATCATCAATGATAAACCAGCTATCCCCCCAGGTTCAATATTCAGTTTGGCTCAGGGGAAGAGGAAGTCATAAGCTGGGTCATTCTCGCAAAACATGATGAACACCATTACTGTTGAAGTGAAGGGAGGGATCATCCGGACCGGAGGGCCATGGATGAAAATATAGGGACATTGGTTAATGTCCATGATCATACAAGCTAACTGCTCTGGACAGCAGCCCCTTAAGACTATGCTGGATGGTGGAAATGGTGAGGGTTGGTCCTCCTTCACAGGCAGCATGACTTGGGGATTTGGGAGGACATAAGGGCCAAGGGATGGATGACCTTGCTGACTGTCTCAAACTCTCCTCCACTGCCTCACAGATTAAAGATGAATTTTGGATTACAGCCAGTCTAGCTAGTAATATTCCTGATAACTGCTGCCGAGGCAGATACACGGTGGCAAGAGCGCCAGAGCAAGTCTAGGCTTGAGCCTGCACCTGAACATGAGGGGGCTCCGCTGAGGCTCAAGTGCTGGCCTCCCATCAGGCCTAGGAGTGGGTTAGAAGACCGCACTACTGTAGGCCACATGTCTACAAGAGCCGCTGGTCTTTTAACGAGCTGTCAGACAACATGTGCTGACGCAGACTCAGGCTTCACAGGGAGAGACTGAGGCACCAGTGCTAGTATGGTAAACCAGTGTGTTATATTCAGGGTTGTACGGTAGAACCTGGACTACAGGTTCACCTGGGCCCTTGCATGCTAGCTCCGCCCAGGAGCCAGGTTATAAATATGCGTGGCCTCCAGCTCTCAGCCGTTTCATCAGCTGTTGTGGGAGGCCACACATCTGATACTAATAAAGCCTCAGTTTGGATTCAACTTCGTCTCCAGTCAAATGGGTCGTGCCTCAGCTAGGTTCTCACAGACTTGTGGAGGACACCTACTCCCGGTGGCCATGAAACCCTTGGCTGCCATGAATTTTGTGTTTCTGGCTCTTTCCAGGGCTCGATCGGTGACCTGTGCGGTATATCACCCACAAGTCCACAGGTTCATCCGCGACGTGACTGATGCCCTGTATGCCCAGACATCAGATTGCCCAGGCATCAGACTATCTTGCATTTGACCTGGACCAGACTCACCGGAACCTCCGGGCAGCAGGATTATCTGCCATTGACGGAATGCCCCAGATACAGGGGGTGATCCAGGGTGCCCTTGGAGCACTGTCTTGCCAGGGGGAGCCCTTTGTTAACTGGAAGGAGGTTCCACTCCCTTAACATCCAGGTCGCGTTCGCCCATGTCTGTGATGCTTGCATCCTGGCACATTCTACGTACCCGGCGTTTTCAAGGGTCACTTTCGGCTGAGGTTGGCTAGTGGGGGGCATGGCTTACCCGCTAATGTCATGGCTAATAACGCCAGTGTGGTGGCCCAAACTGGTGTGCAAACCTGATTTACAGTAAAGACCACTCTGCCACCAGGAGCATCATTGAGCGGTGCATGGGTCTTCTTAAGATGCGGTTCCAATGCCTCGACTGCTCTGGCGAGGCTCTCGCAGACCTTGGTCACATGCTGTGTCCTCCACAACCTGGCACAGTCGAGAGGTGACATGATGGAGGAGGAGGTCCAGGATGGGGTCGAGGAGGACCTGGAGGACGTTGGACAAACAGTAATTAGGGTCCTACAGGACCAAGGAAAGCCTCATAGCATCCTGATTGAGCAACTGGGAGGGTCTTTGTCTGGCACGTCTAACCCCACCACCCCCATTATCCTCAAACCCTGCCTTGACTGATCCCTTGTTTTTCCCCCCCCCCCCATCCCATTTCTCTTGTTCTATTCTATACTCGCCCCTGCCAGAAACCTAATCTGCCCCCCCCCCCCCCCCAACCACCACCACATCCTCAAACCTTAGCTTGCCTCCCTTTCCCATCAATCTTTTTTCCTATCTCACAACCCCGCCCCCGCAAACCAGAATGCACATTTGTCATGGTGCAGAATACAGAGCAAGCTGCCTCATCTGGCCTGTGATGCCCTTGGTGGGCATCCTCTGGTGGATCTAGACCTGCCCCTGATAACTGGAAGTCATGGTGTCACCTTGTTCTGACTGCTGCCGAGGAGATGTGCAGGTGTCAGGAGAGGGGCTTCAAAAGGGCTGGCGATTGCAAGAGTTTCCCTGGTGGAAGGTGCCATGATGCAGGGCAGCTGGAGTCCTGAAGGCCCTGGTGGTGGAGGCAACGCGGAAGATTTGGAGGCAGTTAAGGCAGAACTTTAAGCTGGGGGCTGAGTTAGGGGAGATGCCGATTGAGGGGAACCATATGATTGAGCGAGGGAAAGCTGACGGGAGGTTTCGGAGATGGGAGGAGAAGGGGTTATGGTATTAAACGACCTGTTACTGGGGGGTTTTGCCAAGTTGGGGGAGAAATGTGGACTGGGGCAAGGGGAAAGGTTTAGGTACCTACATCTCTGACACTTCGCTAAGAAGTAGGTTCAGAGCTTCCTGATAGTGCCACCCCCTCTTTGTTGGAAGGGGTATCGATGGCAGGGGGAATGGGGTGGTGTCGGCCATCTATGGGAGGATTTTGGGGGAGCACGGGAAGCGCATGGAAGGGATCAAAGCCAAATGGGAGGAAGATTTGGGGGAGGTTGTGATATGAGGTGCTCTGGAGGGTGAACGCCTCAATCTCGTGTGCGAGGTTAGGGCTGATACAGCTGAAGGTTGTGTATAGGGAGCACACCATGAGGGTGAGAATGAGCCGACTCTTTGAGGGAGTAGAGGGCGTATGTGAGTGATGTGGGAGGGGCCCTGCAAACCACGTACATATGTTTTGGTCCTGTCGTAAGCTGGAGAAGTGTTGGAGGGAGGTTTTCAGTGTTATCTCTGGGGTAGTGTACGTGAACTTGGAACCAAACCATTTTGGGGGCGTCGCACCAGCCCGGGCTGCAGCCGGGTGCGGGAGCAGATGTTTTAGCCTTCGCCTCGCTGATTACCCGAAGGCGGGCCCTGTTGGGATGGAGGTCAGCTTCTCCGCCCTGTGCCTCGGCTTGGAGGGATCTACTGGAATTTTTGACTCTCGAGAAGGTGAAGGTTGAGCTGAGGGGGATGAAGGAAGGGTTCTACAATTCATGGGGACTGTTTATTGTGCACTTTGGAGAATTGGTTGCCATCAAACAAAAAGGGGTTGGGGTTAGAGTTATTGTTCTTGAGTACACTGTTTACTGATTGTTAATTTTGTTTTTTACTTGGAATGTACGGTTGATGTTTTGGTCTGTGTACTGAATGGGATGCTGTTTGTGGGATTGGCACTGTTTTTCTTCTCTTCGGTTTATTTGATGAAAATGAGGAGAATAAAAATATTTTTTTTAAAGTCCTGGAGACCGCCATTGTCTGAACCACAGTGCTGAAGCCCTCCACAATAGTCCTCTGTGACTGGGGCATGCCCCTCAGCAAGTGGGCCGGGAGGACCGTTATCTGTGCCTGGGACATGTCTGCTGTTGGCCTCAGCCATGGACATCACAGAAAGAGCCAAGCCTTGGACATCATCAGACTTTGCTCTGACGCCTTGCGCCAGGCTCTCCACTGTGGACCCATCCTTGTAGTCTTGGCCTGGTGCCACTCAATCCTGTGAAAGCAGGCTTCTGGGCTCCTCCAGTTGGCCTGGCATTTGCTGGAATGTCGCTGACACCCCCTCGTGGAAAGCCTGGCTCTGCATTTGCATCTTGACCAGTGATGGGATCACCTTTTCCAGAGGCTTAATTTGCATCTTCCTGCTGGCGCGAGGCAGGTAGTGCGCTGAGGCCACTGGCAGGGGAACCCTCCAAGCTCCATTCTCCATCCGACTCAGTACCAGATTAGGGCAACGGAGAATCCATCCCCTAGTCTCCCGGAACCACTGCGATCAGCCTTATCCAGGTCCGCATGTACCTCGTGTTTCTTAGGGCTCCTTGATGCCATACTCGGTCAAATGCTGCTTTGATGTCAAGAGCAGTCGCTCTCACCTCACCTCTGGCATTCAGCTCTTTTGTCCATGTTTGAACCAAGACTGTAATGAGGTCAGGGGCTGAGTGACCCTGGCGGAACCCAAACTGAGATTCCATGAGTAGGTTATTGCTGAGTAAGTGCCACTTGATAGCAGTGTTGGTGACTCCTTCCACGACTTTGCTGATGCCGGAGAGTAGACTGAGAGGGTGGTAAATGGCTGGGTTGAATTTGTCCTGTTTCTTGCGTACAGGACACACCTGGAAAATTTTCCACGTTGCCAGGTAGATACCAGTGTTGTAAGTGAACTAGAACAGCTTGGCTAGGGGTGCGGCAAGTTCTGGTGCACAAGTCTTCAGTACTATTGCGGGAATATTGTCAGGGCCCATAGTCTTTGCAGTATCCAGTGCCTTCAGCCATTTCTTGATATCCTGTGGAGTGAATTTATTGGCTGAAGACTGACATCTTTGATGCTGGGGTCCTCCGGAGGAGGCAGAGATGGATCATCCATTCAGCACTTCTGGCTGAAGATAGTTGCAAATGCTTCAGCCTTGTCTTTGTACATATGTGCTGGGTTCCTCCATCATTGAGGATGGGGATATTTGCGGAGCCTCCTCCTTCCAGTGAGTTGTTTAATTGTCCACCACCATTCACTTCTGGATGTGGCAGGACTGCAGAACTTGGATCTGATGCATTCGTTGCGGAATCGCTTAGCTGTCTATTACTTGCTGCTTACACCATAGGCTTCTCGGCCTTTGACCTGTCCTAGTAGCCGCAGTATTAACATGGCTAGTCCAGTTCAGTTTCTGATCAATGGTAACCCTCAGGATGTTGATTGTGAAGGATTCAGCGATGGTAATGCCAGTGAATGTCAAAGGGAGATGGTTAGACCTCTCGTAATGGAGATGGTCATTGACTGGCGAGAATGTAACTTGTCATGTCCTCGAACACCCAGGGGGCTACAATTGCCTCGGAGCCACCCCCTCGGTGTGGTCATCATGTCTGGTCTCCATTTGTGGAGACCAGTAGTGATTTGTGCCAGTGAGTGTGAGAATTGCAGGAGCTGGGAGAATCCAGCTTGAAATAGATCCTACATATTTAAATGAAGATTTAAATACGTTAATCTGGTTCATAACCAGTGGGGGCGTGAACCAGATCATGCCAGTTGGAGCGGGCCAGAGTATTGGAAATCTTTTGGTGCTGGGCTCAAATTCTGTTTCGGGCCTCTACCAGAATTCTCCCGCCGGGAGCAATGCGGCAGGAGAATCGCCCCTATTGCCTCTTTTTCACTGCCTCTTGATTTCTTCTTTCACTATCTCAGCATGCTACATGACATGAGACTGCCCTTGATGTCCTGGTCAGACTGCAATAGAATTTCAGCCTCCGACAGTATTGAAGTTGCAGTGACTGCAAAGAAAAGCTTTGAAGACACCATGCAGAGATAGTGTTAAAGTAAAGAGCCGGCAAGTAGAATCATAGAATCCCTTAGTGCAGAAGGAGGCCATTCAACCCATCTAATCTGCACTGACCCTCTGAAAGAGCACCCTAACTTGCTCCACTCCCCCCACCCTATCCCCATAACCCTGGACACTAAGGGGCTATTTTAGCGCAGCCAATCCACCTATCCTGTATATCTTTGGACTGTGGGAGCAACCCGGAGGAAACCCACGCAGACGGGGAGAATGTGCAAACTCCAGATAGACTATCCCCCAAGGCTGGTATTGTACCCGGGTCCCTGGCGCTGTGAGGCAACAGTGCGAACCACCGTGCTGCCCCATGTGGTCCCTTGTTGTGAGAGTGCAGCACTTATCCTGCCAGTTCTGTGAGTGGGACAGCACATCAAGAGGGTCAGCATGGGGTTAGCTCAATTGGAGAGGCAAGTGACCCGAGGTCTGGGCCAGACAAAAAATGAGCAATAGAGAATCGAACCAAAAAAAAGCAAACCGTGCCATCATAGAAATTGCACCAGAGAAGGTTGCTATTCATTTAAAAAAATATATATATTTTTATTGAAGTATTTGCAAAATTTTTTATAACAATAACAAACGAAATAGTAATGACATAAACAACAACATGGTAAAATAGACATTTCCCACCCAACCCCTTCTGTACATCCCTTAACCATATTGCAACAACCCGCCCTTCAGAATGCTGCTTCTGCTGACAATTTAATTTTCCCTGAGAAAGTCGACGAACGGCTGCCACCTCCGAGAGAACCCCAGCATTGACCCCCTCAAGGCAAACTTTATTTTCTCCAGCTTGAGAAACCCAGCCATGTCACTGACCCAAGTCTCCACATTCGGGGGCTTCGAGTCCCTCCAAATTAAAAGGATCATTCTCCGGGCTACCAGGGAGGCAAAGGCCAGAACGTCGGCCTCTTTCACTCCCTGAACTCCTGGGTCTTCTGACACTCCAAAGATCGCCATCTCTGGACTTGGCACCACCCGGGTACCTAGCACCTTGGACATTGCCTTGGCAAACCCCTGCCAGAACCCTCCAAGCTTCGGGCATGCCCAAAACATGTGGACGTGGTTTACTGGGCTTCCCGCACACCTCGCACATCTATCTTCTACCCCGAGACGTGCTCATCCTCGCTGCCGTCATGTGTGCCCTGTGTACCACTTTAAACTGTATTAGACTGAGCCTGGCACATGATGAGGAGGAATTAACCCTGCTTAGGGCGTTCGCCAACAGACCCGCCTCCATCTCCCCACGTAACTCCTCCTCCCACTTGCCCTTCAGTTCCTCCACCAGGGTTTCCTCTGCCTCCAACTCCTGATAGATATCCAACACTTTCCCCTCCCCCACCCAGGTACCGGACACTCTATCCTGTATCCCCCGTGGCGGCATCAGCGGGAAAGCCAACACCTGTTTCTTCAGAAAGTCCGCACTTGCAAATATCTGAAACTGTTCACTGGCGGCAGCTTGAACTTGTACTCCAGCGCCTTCAGACTGGGAAAACTCCGGTCTATGAATAGATTCCCCATCCGTCTAATCCCTGCTCTTTGCCAGCTCTGGGACCCACCATCTATCCTGCCCGGTGCGAACCTGTGGTTATTGCAAATCGGGGTCCAGACAGATGCACCCTCCACCACCTTGTACCTCCTCCATTGCCCCCAGATCCTCAATGCTGCCACCACCACCGGGCTCGTGGAGTAACAGAACGGCAGAGGTGCCGTTACCAGTGCTCCCAAACTGGTGCCTTTGCATGACGCCGCCTCCATCCGCTCCCATGCCGACCCCTCTCCCACCAACCACTTCCTAATCATCGCTATATTCGCCACCCAGTAGTAGTTGCAGAAGTTCGGCAGCGCCAACCCACCCTCCCCCGACTGCGCTCCAACAACATTTTCTTCACTCGTGGGGTTTAATCGCCCACACAAAGTCTGAAATAATCTTATTCACCCGCTTAAAAAAGGCCTTGGGGATGAGGATGGGGAGGCGCTGGAAGACCAACAGAAATCTGGGGACGACCGTCGTTTTCACTGTCTGTACCCTCTCCGCCAGCGAAAGCGGGCGCATATCCCATCCTTTAAAGTCCCCTTGCATTTGCTCTACCAGCTGGGTTAGGTGAGCCTGTGTAATGCCTCCCATTTCCAAGCCACCTGTATTCCCAGGTAACGAAAGTTCCTCTACCCCCCTGAGCGGCAGCTCCTTCAGTCTCCTCTCCTGCCCCCTTGCCTGGATCATGAACAATTCACTTTTTCCCATGTTCAATTTATACCCCGAAAACCTGCCAAATTCCCCCAAGATCTGCATAACCTCCCCCATCCCCTCCACCGGGTCCGAGATATACAAGAGCAGATCGTCCGCGTACAGCGAACCCCAGTGGGCCCCCCCCCCCCCCCCCCCCGAACCAGCCCCTGCCAATTTCTTCACGGGGCCCCCAGCCCCTCCACCAGGTCCTCCTCCACCCTCGGAAACAAAGAACAAAGAAAATTACAGCACAGGAACAGACCCTTCGGCCCTCCCAGCCTGTGCGATCCAGATCCTTTATCTAAACCTGCCGCCTATTTTCCAAGGATCTACTTCCCTCTGTTCCCCGCCCGTTCATATATCTGTCTAGATACATCTTAAATGATGCTATCGTGCCCGCCTCTACCACCTCCGCTGGCAAAGCATTCCAGGCACCCACCACCCTCTGCGTAAAAAAACTTCCCACGCACATCTCCCTTAAACTTTCCTCCTCTCACCTTTCTAGTCACCTTTCTCCAGTTTGAGACACTCCCTTCCACCACCACTCTGTCTCCTGTTGCCCAGCCAGTTCTTTATCCATCTAGCTAGTACACCCTGAACCCCATACGACTTCACTTTTTCCATCAGCCAGCCATGGGAAACTTTATCAAACGCCTTACTGAAGTCCATGTATATGACATCTACAGCCCTTCCCTCATCAATTAACTTTGTCACTTCCTCAAAGAATTCTATTAGGTTTGTAAGACATGACCTTCCCTGCACAAAACCATGCTGCCTATCACTGATAAGTCTAATTTCTTCCAAATGTGAATAAATCCTATCCCTCCGTATATTCTGCAACAGTTTGCCTACCACTGACGTCAAACTCACAGGTCTATAATTCCCTGGATTATCCCTGCTACCCTTCTTAACCAAAGGGACAACATTAGCAATTCTCCAGTCCTCCGGGACCTCACCCGTGCTCCAGGATGCTGCAAAGATATCTGTTAAGGCCCCAGCTATTTCGTCCCTCGCTTCCCTCAGTAACCTGGGACAGATCCCATCCGGACCTGGGGACTTGTCCACCTTAATGCCTCTTAGAATACCCAAAACTTCCCCCTTCCTTATGCCGACTTGACCTAGAGTATTTAAACATCCATCCCTAGCCTCAACATCCGTCATGTCCCTCTCCTTGGTGAATACCGATGCAAAGTACCCATTAAGAATCTCACCCATTTCCTCTGACTCCACGCATAAATTCCCTCTTTTGTCTTTGAGTGGGCCAATCCTTTCTCTAGTTACCCTCTTGCTCCTTATATACGAATAAAAGGCTTTGGGATTTTCCTTAATCCTGTTAGTCAAAGATATTTCATGACCCCTTTTATCTCTCTTTATTGCGCGTTTGAGATTTGTCCTACTTTCCCGATATTCCTCCAAAGCTTCATCAGTTTTAAGTCGCCTAGATCTTATGTATGCTTCCTTTTTCATCTTAGCTAGTCTCACAATTCCACCCGTCATCCATGGTTCCCTAATCTTGCCATTTCTATCCCCCATTTTCACAGGGACATGTCTGTCCTGCACTCTAATCAACCTTTCCTTAAAAGACTCACACATTTCAAATGCGGATTTACCCTTAAAACAGCTGCTCCCAATCCACATTCCCTAGCTTGTTGCTCGTTTTAGCCTTAGTTTAATTGCTCTTGTTCTATCACCTTTGCTCTTGAGTCGCCAGGTATCTTTCTGATACCGCCACGTGGTTCAAGTCCGAGTAATGATCAGTAATCCAACACACCGCTTAGTAAGAGTTAAATCAACGCACATTTATTATATACAGTAATCAATACTTATACATTAATTCTACTTCTAAGCTACTTCCTACAACTACCAGGCCAATACTTAACTTTGGAAATGGACCACCAGGTTAGGGAAATGAATGGCCTTTCGTATGGGTTCTGAGCCTGCGGGATTCAAAGCTGGTACAGGCCAATAGTCAGGAGTGCCTATCTCGTAGCGAGCATTGGAGTAAAACTTACTGTTTCTTACGGCTGTTGTAGAGGGTCAGCAGAAGGGTCTCAAAGGGTGCGGAGAGGAGAAGAGGGGTCGATTTGAACTTGGCCCCTATTCTTATAGTCCCCAGGGGCTTCCCGCCTCTCTGGGCGGACCTTGTACCTGATTCCAAGTGATTGGACTTGGTCCCAATCACTTGGTTCGATATTCTCCAATGCTGGAGCGATTCCTTGATCGATGGGCGGTTTCGAGGTGGTCATTCACCTCTCTTTGTGTAATCTCCTGCTGGCGCCAAAAAGTCTGGGTTGGCTTTGTGTGTCTAATTTGTAGCATATTGTTCCCGGGGATTGCTAATTTATATGCAGATGGCTGGTGTGTTATGTTGATGGCTGCAGGTATCGATTCTGTCTGGACTCCCCAGAGGCGAATACACTGTTTTACCTGCAGCTATCTGTTTGAGTCCTGTTGGCTGATTTTTCCATCAGCCTCTTCAGTTCGCCATTTTAAATCGGGGTTTGGCCATTCTAATCGGGAGTTAGCCATTTTGCATGGCTACAAGCTCCTGCCGAATTTTGTTATACTTGGCCTTTCCCCAATTTAGCACTCTTCCTTTAGGACCACTCTCGTCTTTGTCGATGCGTATTCTAAAACTTAACAGAATTGTGATCGCTATTCCCAAAGTAATCACCGACTGAAACTTCAACCACCTGGCCGGGATCATTCCCCAATACCAGGTCCAGTATGGCCCCTTCCCGAGTTGGACTATTTACATACTGCTCTTAAAAAAAACTCTCCTGGATGGTCCTTGCAAATTCTGCTCTATCTATGCCTCCAACACTACATGAGTCCCATTCAATGTTGGGGAAGTTAAAATCTCCCATCAAGGCCACCCTATTTCTCCTATATTTTTCTATAATCTGTCTACCTCAACTGATCTAGGAATTGCCTCATCCCTTCTGCTCCAGCTGGGAGTTCCGACTCATATAATTTGCTATAAAATTATTTTAAAACGTTGTTCATCCACCCCCCCACCCGCCCGCAGACCTCTTTGTCCGCTAACAATCCCACATCTAATCTCCACAACGGGCGCGGCCCTCTCTCATTCAACCGCAAATCCACCCAATGCGAGGCATGATCAGAGACTGCAATCGCCGAATATTCCGTCCCCGCCACCTTCGGAATTAGCGGACTGCTTAGAACAAAAAAAATCAATACTGGAGTAAATTTTATGGACATGGGGAAAAAAACGAAAACTCCTTCGCCCTCGGCCGCTCGAATTTCCATGGGTTTACACTCCCCATCTGCTCCATAAAACCCCTCAACTCCTTTGCTACGGCAGGCCTCCTTCTAGTCCTAGATATTGATCGGTTCAGATCGGGATTAATGACCGTGTTAAAGTCAGGCCATGAGACTCCAAGTCCGGGATCCTGCCTAACACCCGCCTCATAAATCCCACATCGTCCCAGTTCGGTGCATATACGTTCACAAACACCACCCGTACACCCTCCAACTTCCCACTCACCATTATATATCTACCCCCTTATCTGCCACAATTCTTCCAGCCTCAAACGCCACCCGCTTACTGATCAATATCGCTACCCCCCTGGTCTTTGAGTCCAGCCCCGAGTGAAAGACCTGACCAACCCACCCCTTTCCCTCGTCTGGTCAATAATCTTTAGATGTGTCTTCTGAAGCATTGCTACGTATTTCCAGGACAACTTCGTTTTAATACTCTGGGAAGTAGGTTATCAGGCCCTGGTGATTTGTCAACCTTTAACCCAATTAATTTCCCAGTACTGTTATGGGCCAGGGTTTAGAGAACCCTAAAGTGTATCATGGAGTTCACCTGACCCACAACATTTAATAGATTGTGGTTATGGGGAGCACACGGCCCACTCTAGAGGTGTGGTACAGCAGAAATGGAAAAGTATTTTTTTAAACAAAACAATGTTCATTTTATGAACTCAAGTGAATATCTTAGCAACCATTAATTCCAAGATAACCCCCAAAGAATACAACACTAAGTAATCCTTTAAGCTGTCCTTTTAACATCCAAAAGACTTAACAACCTTTAAACTGAAACACATCAGGGTTTACATTCAATACTGAAAATATTTAAATTTCTGAATTCACCAAATGATCAAGCGATAGTCCTTCATGGCAGAGAGATCAACAGTACAGCTGCATTGGCTGACTTCACACTGAAAAACGAAACCAAAAAGACAGACACACCCAAGCTTTTCTCAAAGTGAAACTAAAAGCAGAACCAGAGCTCAGCTCCACCCACACTCTGACATCACTGCAGTAACATGAGCACCTAACCATTTTTTAAAGCGACATTCTCATGACAGTACCATTTCTTTACCAATACTGATTTCCTTCAATTCCACCTTCTCTCTATAATGTAGAGATGCCGGCGTTGGACTGGGGTGAGCACAGTGATATGCCATCAATGAACACACGACGAGTAGTGAACGTAACTGAGGCTTTAATAAACTAAACAGAAAGCCTCCTGGCCTCTGATCCCGAACTGGATCAGAGGCGGAGACCAGCCACCTTTATACCGGGCCCGAGGGGAGGTGGAGTCATTGGGCAGTGGTTTACCACATTACATATAATACAGTAGCCGTTTACCACAATACACATACTACAGTGGTTTACCACACACAGTAAGAAGTCTTACAACACCAGGTTAAAGTCCAACAGGTTTGTTTCGAATCACAGCTCCTTGACCTCAGGATTCACCTGAGGAAGGAGCTGTACTCTGAAAGCTAGTGATTCGAAAACTTGTTGGACTTTAACCTGGTGTTGTAAGACTTCTTACTACCTTCTCTCTAGAACCTGTGTTCCCTAACATTTCTGGGACATTATTTGTGCCCTCTTTTGTGAAGGCAGCACCAAAGTATGTGTTCAATTCTTCTGTCATTTCTTTGTTCCCCATTATAATTTCCCCGGCTTCTGAGGTTTTGTCTTTTCTAATCTTTTTTCTTCATATATTTATAGAAGCTTTTGTGATCAGTTTCTATGTTCCCTGCAATTTTACTCCAGTTTTCTATTTTTTTTTCCCCCTTGATCAATTTTCTTGTTTTCTTTTGCAGAATTCTAAAATGCCCCCAAACCTCAGGCTTGCTGCTTTTCCAGCAATTTTATATGTCTCCACTTTGGACTAAATATTATCCCTTGCTTTTGTAAGCCATGGTTGAGCCACTTTACCTCTTTTATTTTTGTGCCAGCCAGGAATGAATAATTGTTATTCATGCACATGTTCTTTAAATATGCATCGTTGCCTATGCACCGTAAACCCCTTTAGTAAGGTTCCCCAATCTATCCTTCCAATTCGTGTTTTACACCCTCATAGTTCCCCTTATTTAGATTCGGGATCCTAGATTCAACTATTCAACTCCATCTTAATGAGGTCATTCTAGCGTATTATGTGCCTTTCCACAACGAGCCCTGCACAACATGATTTTAATCATTGCATAACACCCAGTCTAGAATAACCTGTTCTCTGGTTGGTTCCTCAACAGATTATTCTAAAAACCATCATGTACACACTTCAGGAACCCCTTCTCCACTATACCATTGCTAGTTTGTGTGTTAATCTATATGTAAATTTAAGTTACCCATGATTACAGTTGTACCCTTACTGCTTGAAAATGAAAATCGCTTATTGTCACAAGTAGGCTTCAATGAAGTTACTGTGAAAAGCCCCCAGGCGCCACATTCCGGCGCCTGTTCGGGGAGGCTTGTACGGGAATTGAACCGTGCTGCTGGCCTTGGTGTGCTTTACAAGCCAGCTATTTAGCCCACTGTACTAAACCAGCCCTGAATCAAGAATGCTAGTCAAGAATGGAAATATGTATAAAGTGATCTTTGCAAATCAATTAAGTTTACAGGTCCTCAATTGTTGAGGTACTCACTAGAATACCCAAACCTAGCAAGACCTATGGATGGCATGGCCTTCTGCTTGTAACAAGGAAATGTCCTGCTTTCCATCAATTCTGCAAGGCATGTGGGGGAAAGGGCCATGCACTAATCCAAGCAGACTGTACAACACTGGTACATTCAAGCAATGGAAATGACCATCTGGTATCCCATCACCAACATTTACATGAGGTGATTGATGAACCAGAAAATTATGATAATGTGCATGACAAGATGAGCAGTGAACACTAGTTTCACACTGTCAATCTAGTGGAAAACATAGATGCTGTCACACCATCTGAATTGTTTGCCAAGATTTGAATTATTTGATCTAAGGAAGTTGATAACTATTCATTATTGACCAAGTCGAGATTGACACAGGAGCAAGTGCCAACATACTACTTTTGTGGATTCTAAAAGACATGTTTCCACAGACATGGAAGGCCATGGCAAATCCTACCATTGTGCAACTTTTGATGTACAATGGTTCACTAATACATGTGCAGGATCCACAGTCCTGAAGTGCAAGTACAATCAATCCTTCTGGGTGTCGTGGATGTTCTGTAATGTGGAATCTAAGGCCCAGCAATCGCAGGCCTACTGGCATAGCATGATCTCTCACAAGTAATAGTCCATGGTATCAGTTAGATCTCGTATGGCAGATCAACCTCAAATTACCTCTATTACCTCGGTTCCTTATCCTAACATCGAACTATCCAGACTGTTTCAACAAAATTGGCTGTTTCTGGGGAGTTGCAATGTTACACTTGCAAGTGAATGCAAGTCTGTCATCTGATATGGTGCATTTTGTACAACGCAAATGCTAGTAGCTACAAGAAAAAGTGGCAAACAAAAAGACTTGCAAGAGGATAGTCTATTGGCCAGATATGAACAATGGCATTGAGGCCATTGTCAAGAAGTGTGAAACATGTCAAGAGCATGTGCCAAGTCAGCACAAAGAACCACTGATTCCACATGAAGTTCTACCCATCCTTCACCCAAAATTGCATTTGACCTCTTTCATGCCTATGGAACTGATTTCTTCACCTTCGTTGACTACTTTATCAAGTACCTCATTATTCGGCAATTGCACAATACATCAAGCACAATTGTCATGCACTCAAGTGCTAAATTGAGTTTATTTGGTGTGGCTGGACAGATCATTATGGATAACGGAGTGCAATTTATCGAACTATTTCAGGGTACATGCAAGAAGTGGAATATCAGTCGTATTACATTTTTTCCTCATTACCCTCAATCTAACAGCCTAACTGAACAAATGATTCGCATGGTGAAATCCCTAATTCTGAAATGTACCAGACAAGATCTACACATTGAAATGTTACATCTGAGAGGGACGCCTTTTAAGTACAACTATTTCATCACCGGCAGAGCTCATGTTTGGCAGACCAATGAGCACCAATTTGCCTACATTTTACCCATCTGCTCTCAGAAACTAGTGAGCAAGAGAAGGTGACCAACATGTACAATCAAAGTGTAGGTACAGAATTGCCAGGTTTAGAGTTGATACCATAAGTTCGCAACCGGAATCCCAGCTGAGATGACAAGGATTTGTTTGGAGCTAAGGACCTATGCAGGCAGCACAGACATTGGAGCAATGGTGAGGTGCAACCGAGGACAAATCGGATCCATTCCACTTCCTCAACTACTGAACAGTCCTTTTTTTTAATAATAAATTTAGTACCCAATTCCTTTTTTCCAATTAAGGGACAATTTAGTGTGGCTAATCCACTTACCCTGCACATCTTTGGGTTGTGGGGGTGAAATCCACACAAACACGGGGAGAATGTGCAAACTCCGCATGGCCAGTGACCCAAAGCTGGGATCGAACCTGGGACTTTGGTGCCGTGAGACAGCGGTGCTAACCACTGCGCTTCCATGCTGCCCTACCACTGAACAGTCCTATTGCATTTAGGGAAAGATGGAAACAGGAACAACATTTAAGAATGACAATCCCACAGATACTGTGAACAATTAAATAAGCCTCCGACAAGTGGACAGGTGTCCCAGCCCTCAGATGCATCAGTTCTATATGTCGTGTTGGGTGTTCTGATGCACAAATGATCCAACATGGCTGTAGATGGTACAACTCTGTTGTATTGTCTAAACAACGGTGACAACTAACTGCTGGCTTGGGTACGTGCTTCACCAGCTAACCTGTGGACCCAGCCCTATCACTATCTTAGTGAGGCGCTCAGCACATGGTCTAAGTCTGAGTGGCACGCTGTGAGCTCTGTGCTCTGAGCTATCTCCTGGTAGAATGAGCAGGAACTGTGGTGTTCCCTGTTTTATAGTGCGTGTGCTCTCACTGGTGATTGGCTGCGATGTTATGTGTGTGCTGGTTGGTCCAACTGCCTGTCCATCAGTGTGTGTGTGATTGCACCATGATATGCTGATCTGGATATCATGACACTATACAAATCCTTGTCATCTCAGCTGGGATTCTGGTTGCGAACTTATGGCATCAACTCTAAACCTGGCAATTCTGTACCTCCACTTTGATTGTACATGTAATGGTAACTAAACATGAGCATGTACTGTAAATAGTTATACTTCTTTGGAAGTGGAGAACATGGGCGGGATTCTCCACTCCCGCGCCGAAGTGCCCACGCTGTCGTGAAGGCCGTCGAGGTTCACGACGGCGCAAAATGGCCCCGATCCCGACTGATTCCGGCCCCGACAATGGGCTATGATTGGGGCCACGTCATCTACATGCGCCAGGCCTTGTCGCCGCGTAAAGGCATAGATGACGCGGCCGGCACCCCATAACTGGCATCACCCGCGCATGCGTGGTTGCCGTCCTCTCTGAGTCCGCCCCGCAAGAAGATGGCAGACGGATCTTGCGGGGCCGCGGAAGGAAGGAGGTCCTCCTCCAGAGAGGACGGCCCGACGATCAGTGGCCACCGATCGCGGGCCATGCCACATTTGAGGTACCCCCGGTGCAGGATCCCGCCCCCCCCCCCCCCAGCGTTCCCGTGGTGTTCCCGACGGCAGCGATCAGGTGTGGAGGGCGCCGGGGGGAACCTGCCGTTTTGGCCTGGCCACTCGGCCCATCCGGGCCTGAGAATAGCGGGGGTGCCGGAGAATCGCCATTTTGGCTGTCTCCGCCGATTTGCCGGCCCGCGGAACGAGACGGGGCCGTTCCCGCCGCTTGTGAGAATCGCGGGAGGGCGTCGGATCGGCGCCCTGGGAAATTTTGGCGGCCCAGGCGATTCTCCCAACCGGCGCGGGAGTGGAGAATCTCGCCCTATATCTTTAAATAAAAGGGAGTTGTGATATGTCTTTAAGAGATAGCAGCATGGACTTCCAGTTATGTCCATGGAGTGAGTGGTCACACACTGGGCGGCTCCTGCTTGAAGGCATAGAAAAGAGCTCTTTTTACCCAATACTGGGTGAAAATTTGATGAAAAGGCATAGGAGAATGTTGGAGGAGTAGTTTTCCCCCGGGAGTGGTATGTCTGCTGGCAAAACAGTGAGAGAGTTGGCTGAAACATTGGAGGGAGCCTTTGCTGCGGCACCCACTGTAAACATGCAGGCCGGGGAAGGGTTGATGCAAGCTGGAAGGCCCCAGATGGAGGAGCTAATGGCGTTTATTGAAGAGGAATTCTGCCTGCAGAGGAGGGAAATGTGTGAGGATCGCTCAAAGGTCATCGAAGGAGCTATGGCACCCCTGAGGAGTTCTCTGGAACGGGTGGAAAGGTGTTTGGAGGTGCAGGGTTCGCACATTCGGGAAATCAAAGGAGTGACCTCTGAACGCAGCAACCGTATGGTGGGTCTGAAGGCACATAGAGGGCCTGTGTAAAACGTTGAGGGCAAAAGTGGAGGAGTAGGAGAATGCCTGCCTGAAGGAGTGGAGGGTGAGAGTGCCATGAGGTACGTCTCAAAGATGCTGGTGGCAGAAGGGGTGCTGGATAAGGTGCATGAAGTGGACCGAGCGCATCGGCCCCTGATGCAGAAGCCTCGAGCTGGGAAGCCGCCGCGGGGGATGATCGTGAGACTCCACAAATTTGTGGAGAAAGAGAAAATTCTGTGGTGGGCCAGGGAGAAGGGTAACTGCAACTGGGAGAGGAATAAGGTGTGAATTTATCAGGACATCGGAGCTGAGTTGGCAAAGCGGTGGGCAGGCTTCGCCAAGGCGGTGCTGTACCGGCGGCAGATCAGGTTTGGGGTGCTCGACTGGCGAAATTATGGGTGACGTTCGGAGGCCGGGACTATTATTTTGAGACCCCAGAAGTGGCCGAAGACTTCATTAAGGAGCATAAATGGGAGGAGAGCGGAGCAGCCAATGCTTGGGAACTGGGGTGCTGGCACTTTGTAATGGTTGGGAGCATGTCTGAAGTGGGGGTAGGGATTGGGGGATTTTTGGCTTTTTGGGGGAAGGGGGTTGCTGTTTAATGTTGAGATTGTAAGGGGTTGTAGGGGTGAACAGTTTATGTGGGGATGGATGTTCCCACCCCCCACCCCCCTCCTGTTTTATGGGACTGTTTGTGTTTAACATTTGTTTGTTTGCTTTTGGAGAAGGCTGCCTGGAGTTCAGGAGAAGTCCTTGTTTGGGTGGGGGAGGGTAAGATCAGCAGGGAGCCTTCCTCCTTGAACTGAGGAGTTTTGGGGTGGGGGGAAGGGGAGGCCAGTGGGTGGTGCCTTTGGACGGGCTGTCGCACTGGCAGGTGATGCTGGTGAACGTAAGTGAGGTGGGGGAGAAGGCCGTTGGAGGGGGGGGGGTTGTTGTGACATTGCAGGGGTGAGGGATGACATGGTCAGGGGCGGAGGAAGGTACCATCTGTGATGGGCTAGGTGTAGGGTGGAATTAAGGGTGCAGGAGTTAAGTGGGGAAGATGACGGACGCTAGAGGGGATTGGAGGCATGAGCCTCCGGTAAGGCTGATAATGTGGAACGTCCGGGGACTGAATGGGCCGGTTAAAAGGTTACGGGTAATAGGGGGAATACTGGAGCTGCTTCGGGTGTTTGGGTCTTTCACGGGGTACAAATTAAATATAGACAAGAGTGAGTATTTTGTGGTGTCTCGGCCAGGGGTGGGGGTGCTGCCATTCTGTAGGGCAGGGACTCACTTTAGATATCTGGGGTGCAGGTTGCTCGAGATTGGGAGGGACTCCGTAGTTTGGTGGGGAGGATAAAAGGTGGGATGGTCTCCCTCTGTCACTGGCGGGTCGGGTACAGGCGGTTAAAATGAATGTGCTGCCGCGACTCCTGTTTATTTTTCAATGCCTGCCGATTATCCTGCCGAAGGCATTTTCTAGAGAGATTGAAGGGATGATTACCACGTTCATATGGGGAGCGAAGATGGCCAGAATTAAAAAGATTCTACTACAAAGAGGAAGGCAGGTTTAGGTCTTCCGAACCTGCTGTATTATTACTGGGCGGTGAATATGGAGAAGATACGGAGCTGAGTCAGAGGGGTTGACTCCCAATGGGTCAGAATGGAGGAGAGTTTGGGTAGGGGGTCAGGATTGAAGACGCTAGCGACAGCGCCGGTCCCGACGGCCCCGGGGAGATACTCAGGGAGTCCGGTAGTAATAGCTTTGTTGAGAATTTGGAGGCAATTTCGACAGCACTTCGGGTTGGGGGCAGGATCAAGGGAAATGCCAATTCGGGGGAACCATAGATTTGAGCCAGGGGAGTGGGAAGGAAATTTTTGGAGATGGGAGGAGAAAGGAATTAGGACACTAAAAAAAGGGGGGGGCGGCGGGGGGGTCCCCGCAAACCATGTTCATATGTTTTGGTCCTGTCCAAAGCTGGAGGATTACTGGAAGGAGGTTTTTAGGGTAATCTCTAAAGTGGTGCATGTGAAACTGGACCCGGGCCCTCGGAAGGCCTTACGTGTCGGACCAGCCGGGGTTGGAAACGGGCGCGGAGGCAGATGTTGTAGCCTTCGCCTCGTTGATCGCCCAAAGGCGGATCCCGTTAGGGTGAAGATCAACCTCTCCACCCTGTGCCCTGGCGTGGTGGGGGGACCTGCTGTAATTCTTGACGCTTGAAAAGGTCAAATTTGAACTGAGGGGGAAGGATGGAGGGGTTCTACAATTCATGAGCGTTATTCATTAGGCACTTTCGAGAATTGGATCACATCGAACATTAGGGGGGTGCGGGGAAGGAGCATTGGGGGTGGGGGACTGTGTGTTAAAGGTGTCTATGGGTGATTCCTGATCCATTAAAAAAATTTGTTTATGTTAACATGCGGGCTAATGTTTGGGGTTTGGTGGGAGGATGGGATCGTTGTTATTGATATGGGGATTAACATTACATTTGTTACAGATTATTGTTTATTGGTGGGTGTAAATTTGGGAGAAAATGTGAAAAAGGAGAATAATTTTTTTTTATTTTTTAAAGTCACTGGTGTTCACGCACCTCACGAGCTTGAAAGCGGGGGTGGTCTTTCTGCAGGAGACGCACCTCCTGTGTGAAGAACCAGAGGCGTCATTCTCCGACCCCCCCAGCGGGTCGGAGAATGGCCGTTGGCCGCCGTGAATCCCGCCCCCGCTGGTTGCCGAAGTCTCCGGTACCGGATATTCGGCGGGGGCGGGAATCGGGCCGCGCCGGTTGGCGGGCCCCCCCTCTGGATTCTCCAGCCCGGATGGGCCGAAGTCCCGCCGATAAATTGCCTGTCTCGCTGGCGTAAATTAGAGTACCTATTTACCAGCGGGACAAGGCGGCGTGGGCGGAGTCCTGGGGGGGGGCGTGGGGCGATCTGATCCCGGGGGGTGCCCCCACGGTGGCCTGGCCCGCGATCGGGGCCCACCGATCCGCAGGCGGGCCTGTGCCGTGGGGGCACTCTTTCCCTTCCGCCTCCATAACGGTCTCCACCATGTCGGAGGCGGAAGAGACTCTCCCCACTGTGCATGCCCGGGAAACTGTCAGCGGCCGCTGACGCTCCCGCGTATGCGCCGCCCGGAGATGTAATTTCCACGCCAGCTGGCGGGGCAACAAAGGCCGTTTCCGCCAGCTGGCGGGGCGGAAATCCCTCCGGCGCCGGCCTAGCCCCTCAATGTTGGGGTTCGGCCCCCAAAGATGCGGAGCCCGTCTGATTGGCGCCGTTTTGGCCACCAGTCGGCGGACAACGCGCCGTTTGGGGAGAATTTCGCCCCTGGTTAGGTTAAGGAATGGCTGGGTCGGGCAAATCTTTCACTCGGGGTTTGATTTGAAATTGAGTGGAGTGGCGATTTTAATGAGCAGAAAAATGGTATTTGTGAGTGCGAAGGAGGTGAGGGATCTGGGTGGGAGATATGTGATTGTGAGTGGGGTATTGGTAAATGAGTATGCCCCAAATTGGGATGATGTGGGTCTTATGAGAGGGTTGCTTCCAGCGATCCTGGATTCGGCCACGCACCTGTTGATCATGGGAGGAGATTTTAAACTGTGTCCTGAAGCCATGGGTGGATAGGTCGAGCCCCAGGTCGATGGGTAGGATACACATGGCGAGGGAGCTGGAGGATTTTATGGCGAGGATGGGTATCATGGATCTATGGTGCTTTCAGAACCCAGGGAGAAGGGAGTATTCCTTCTTTTCACACGTCCATAAGGTGTATTTAAGGATTGATTATTTTGCAGTGAGTTGGGAGATTTTGGTTGGGGTGGAGAGGGTAGAGTATGTAGGGATAGTTATCTCTGACCATGCGCCCCACTGGCTGGAGATTCTGTTTCGAACGGGACGAGAGCAAAGGCCGGGTGAAGGTTTGGCTCGGGGGTGTTGGCGGATGGAGTTTTTGTGATAAGGGCGGGTGGCGATTCAGGAGTATGAGGAATTGAACTGGAATGGGGAGGTGACGGCGACCAATTTTGGGAAGCACTGAAGGGAGTGGTCCGGGGGGAAATTATTTTGTTTAAGGCTCGTGCGGATAGGGAAAGGAGGGAGGAACATGACCGCCTAATGAGCGAGATAGTGGACGTGGACAGGGAATATTCACGGGTGCCCACCGTGGAGGGATTGGCGAGGAGGAAAAAGTTGCAGGGGCAATTTGACCGGCTGACAACAGGGAGGCGGTAGGGCAACTGCGTAGGGGCAAGAGGGGTGCAATATGAGAGAGAGCGAGAGGAGGGGGACATGGGGAGGTTTTTGGATGAGCTGGAATTTCGCCACGTGGTGGAAGCAAAGAGGCAGGTGTTGGAGGAGTCCCTGGGGCTGAGGGAGTTGCTGGATAGTATCAGGGGTATGAAGCTGGCGAAGGCCCCTGGGCCGGATGGGTACCCGGCAGAATTTTATCAGGAATTTACGACTGACCTGGCACCACATATGTTGGGGGCGTTTAAGGAAGCACTGGAGAAGGGGGAGGTGCCAGAGACGATGAAGCAGGCTAATGAAGCACTGGAGAAGGGGGAGGTGCCAGAGACGATGAAGCAGGCTAATGAAGCACTGGAGAAGGGGGAGTTGCCATAGATGATGAAGCAGGCTAATGAAGCACTGGAGAAGGGGGAGTTGCCGGAGACGATGACGCAGGCAGTAATCACACTAATCCCCAAAATAGGGAAGGACCCGGTGGAATATGGGTCACATCGACTCATATCACTATTGAACACGGATGTGAAAGTATTGAGTGTGAAAGTATTGGCTAAGTTGTTGGCGGGGAGAATGAAGGAGTGTGTCCCGGGGTTGGTTGCAGAAGATCAAACAGGTTTCGTGAAGGGCAGGCAGCTCGCGAGTAATATAAGACGGCTGTTGAATGTGGTGATGAATCTGTCGGGAACTCTGGTACTGGAGGCGGTGGTGTCCATGGACGTGGAGTGGCGGTACTTGTTCGAGGGTTTGGGTTTGGGCTGAGACTTGTGGCATGGGTGTGGTTGTTTGTATGTGGCAACAAGGGCAAGGGTGAGGACAAATGATATGAGCTCACAAAGCTTTGACTTCACAGGGGTACGAGGCAGGGATGCCCGCCGTTGCCGTTGCAGTTTTCAAGCTTCCAATCTGTATCTGTTGTAATGTACCTGGTCTCAATAAATGGACTCGCAATGTGCTTATCCAATCCCATATGAGCAATTGGTAACTTATCATTGTAAAACCACAACAATCCGTTCCTCTTAATTTTACTGACACCCTCTTTCTCTTTTTATAATATCTAACTCTTCTAATCCAACCAAACGTTGTTTATTTACATGAATATTACCGAAAATTGAGAAATCAAGACTGGACATCAACAAGCTCCTTATTCTTGTTGTAATTTGACCTTTACCACCGGGTTTCATTCATGAATAATGGCTTCAGAAAGGTTTAAACATTTACAATATCATGGATATGGAGCTTTAGCTCCTCCTAATGTGTATTCATTTATAACCAATTTAGTTGCTATATCTTGGGGATTATTTTGGGCTCAGTATTTCTTCCCTCTGCCACCTACTCACATCCTTCAAACCAGATGGATATCGTATTGCATTGAAGACGACCCACATGCTATATTGTTTAAGATGTGACCCAGACATTAACTTGTTGAATTAATTGCTGTTTGAAGATACGCATCTGACAGTTTCAATTGCCAGCTGGAGTAAATCTCTGAGAGAAGAGTATAATTACTTGGATCGCAGTGCCGCTGATCCCAGGGCATTCGGTTAGGACCCTGACAGCTGTCTCTACTGTTGCATTATTGGTTTTTATTTTGGGCTTCCTGCTTTCCTCCTCGAGTCTAAGGTGACACATGCTGTTATTCCACCAAAAGATATTTAATGCAAACCATGATTTTCGTTAATTAATATATAAAAGTAATGATGGGCTCAATTTTAGTAGACATTTGTGACACATTGGTCTGGGGTTTTGTGGGTGAAATTGATAGGGAGATAGGAATTTTCCCTACCACACAACCCTGTCCCTGGAGGGAGGCCACCTGCCTCATTTTTGTGTCAAGGAGGCGGGCATAAGCTGGAGTTGAGCCTGCCACCTCAAAAGGTCGGAAGAAGAAATTGGCCCAGAAACCAAAGTGGGTCCATGTTGATGAAGCCTGGTTTCAAGGCCTGTCTTCATGGATGAGAAGATCAGCTTGATCAATAAAACAATGCAGATTGATCAGTTTTATGCTGCCATCCCCCCCCCCCCCCCCCTCCCAACCAAACAAACTCACCCAAATATTCACCGTTGCTCCCATAATAACATGTTGCAATCCCTTCAAATGCCCACAGAGCTGTCAAAATAAAAAGCAAATAAACCATTGGGGGGGGAAAATACGTCCGCTCTACAAAGCCTTTGCACATCTGAATAGGGATACACCACAGGTTGCAGCATTCCCTGATGCACTGTGAATGCAGGAATTTCAGATATATTGTATGATATGTATTTGGTGCAGTAAGGGTTAAATTCCTGGATTGGTGTGTGTGTGTGTGACTGCTGCAGTCCTCTTTTTTTTTTTTTAAAATCCGGGTTTTGAAAGACAGATGGCTTTTTGGAGAACGGTGCAATTAAAGCATTGTAAAAGTTGGGCTAATGGAATTTTCTTTATATAAAGAGTGTTCCCTGGGGAGTAGAGACATTGGGTGCAATTTAACCAGCGTGTTGCAACTGGTGCAGATTTGGGCACCCTGGTTAAATAGCAGGAAAGGCCAAAATCAAGATTCAGGACAGACACAAATCAGTTTGCTGTTTAACTGCTCCCGAAAACAAATTCCAGATCATGCCCAAATATGTTGAGCATATCATTAACCCTCATTCTCATTCATTTCCATCACATTTGCGAGATTGAACTCAAATGCAATGGCTTCCTGGGAATTAACGACTCCCCAGCGAGAAATCACGTGGACGCCGTTTAGTACTCCTTTTTACAAACCTGAAGCTGGCGCAATGGCTGCTGAGGGGAACTAAGGAGGTGAGTAGCAGATTCTCAGAGGATAAGGCGTGTCCATCAGCTCACCACCCCCCTCTTTACCCTAATCACTCCACTCCTCCCATTCCCCTCACTTCCTTCCCTCTCTCCCCGACTATTCTGTTTCACCCTCCAAGGGACTGTCCCAACATCATGGCCCTGTGTCGGCACTATCAGCGCTTCAATATAGAAGGCAGTAGAGTGATAACTCACTATGTGGTTAGGTCGGGTGCTCCTCAGATTATGCTAAAGCCTGAATCCTGACTTTCTAGTGACAGCGACCTCACACCCATCCTCTGAACGGTGTCTGCGTCTGGGACATTTGATCTTGGACCACTGCGGGGGGGAAACGGGGATAGATGTGCAGGCTCGTCTGTTGTGAAGATTAACATGACAGGCATCCGATGTATCGGATGTAACATGTTTGAATTCTGAACATTTCCATTCCCCCTAGCTACAGGTAGTGCTCCCGTACTCATTCAGTGATCTCTCTTGTTGAATCTTTCGTGACCTACAGCCAGGTCTAGGTGTGTCCCCAGAGTAAAAAAGCAGAGGTGGATGCAGCCTGCAGTTTTCCGTGCCCTGTGGTTTTTTGCCCTCGGTGGACATCCTCTGGAGATGGGGGGCCCTTTGGCCAGCTTACCGGTGTCACTGACATCACTGTGCCACCCCTGTTCTGCCTGCTGTCCTTGAGATGCATTGGTGTTAGGAAGGGGGGGATTCGGAAGAACTGGGGACCACCATTGTCTGCTTAGTGGCAGGCCCCGGTTGGTCTCCAGCACTTCCTCCTCCTTGACGGGGGCTTTGGGAGTCTCCGTGGGATGGAGGGCCAGCTGGAGTGAGCTCCCGAGGCCTCTGAGTCACCTGGCTCTCAGTACTGGTGGCTCCTCATTGTCTGCAACATGGCATTGACGGAGCCGGTGATGACCCTCAGTGACTGGGCCATGCCTTAGCAGGGATGTCTACTCTCCCCGCTGTTGTTTGCCTTGGCTACAGAGCCATTGGCGATGGCGCTAAGAGCGCCAAAGGGATGGAAGGGGCGAGTCCGGGGGTGGGGGGGGTGGAACACAGGGTCTCGTTGTATGCGGGCAAGCTACTCCTGTATATTTCTGACCCGCTCGGGGGAAATGGGAGAGATTATGTGGATCTTGAGGGAATTTGGCTGGTTCTCGAGGTACAAATTGAATATGGGTATAAGTGAGGTTTTTGTGATCCAGCCGAGGGGGCAGGAGAGGAGGCTGAGGGAGTTTTCGATACTTGGGAATTCAGGTGGCACGGGGATGGGAGCAGTTGCATAAATTAAATCTGGCTTGGTTAGTTGAACAATTGGAAGGAGGACTTTCGGAGGTGGGACATGCTTCCGCTGTCACTGGTGGGGAGGGTACAGACCATAAAGATGACGGTTCTCCTGAGATATTTGTTTGTTTTCCAGAGTCTCCCTATTTTTATACCAAAGGCCTTTTTTTAAGCGGGTTAATGCGATTTGTGTGAGCGGGTAAAAAGGAAAGTGCTGTTGAAGAGCCGAGGCGGGGTGGGGCGGGGGGTTTGACCCTGCCGAACTTTAGAAATTACAACTGGGCAGCAAATATAGACATGATCAGGAAATGGGGTGGGGAGCGGGGGTGAGGGGCAAGCTTAGGGGCACTGGTAACTGCACTTCGTTCTCGCCAGCCACCCCATAAGCCCAGAGGTGGTGGCAGCTCGGAGAGTCTGGGGGCAGTGGCGGAAGCGTATGGGAGTGGAGGGAGCGTCGGTGTGGGCTCCAATTTGTGGTAATCACCAGTTTGTCCCGGGGAGGTTGGATGGGGGGTTTCGGAGGTGACAGGGGGCAGGTATTGAGGGGCTGGGGGATCTGTTTATCGATGGGAACTTTCCTTGTTTGGAGGACTTGGAGGAGGAGTTTGAATTGCCGGTTGGGAATGGGTATCGCTATCTGCAGGTGAAGGACTTTGTACGAAGGCAGGTTTTGATCTTTCTGCTTCTACCGCCACAGGAGATACAGGATAAGGTAGTTTCGAAAATGGGGGTGGGGGAGGGGAAATCTCGGAAACTTATAAAGAGCTTATAGACTATGAGGGAACCCAGGTAGGGAGGTGAAGCGCAAGTGGGAGGGAACCCAGATAGGCAGGTGAAGCGCAAGTGGGAGGGAACCCAGATAGGGAGGTGAAGCGCAAGTGGGAGGGAAGCCAGATAGGGAGGTGAAGCGCGAGGAAGCCAGATAGGGAGGTGAAGCGCGAGGGAACCCAGATAGGGAGGTGAAGCACAAGTGGGAGGGAACCCAGATAGGGAGGTGAAGCGCAAGTGGGAGGGAAGCCAGATAGGGAGGTGAAGCGCGAGGGAAGCCAGATAGGGAGGTGAAGCGCAAGTGGGAGGGAACCCAGAAAGGGAGGTGAAGTGCATGTGAGAAGATAAGCTGGATAAGGAGCGAGAGGCAGGTCTGTGGGAGGATGCTCTGAATAGAGTCAACACGCCCTCATTATGTACCAGGCTCAACCTGATACAATTCAAGGTGGTCACTGGGCACACATGACGGTGGCCTGGATGAACAGGTTTTTTGGGGTAGAGGACAGGTGTGCGAGATGTGCAGGAGGGCACGCAAATCATGTGTTTTGGGCATGTCCGAAGCTTAGGGGATTCTGGCAGGGATTTGCTGATGTCATGTCCACGGTGCTAAAAACGAGGGTGGTGCCGAGTCCAGAGGTGGTGATCTTGGAGTGTCGGAAGACCCAGGAGTCCAGGGGGCGAGAGAGGCGGTCGTTTTGGCCTTTGCCTCCTTGGTAGCCCGGAGACGGATCTTATTAGCGTGGAGGGACTTGGAGCCCCTGAAATCGGGGGTATGGGTTAGCGACATGGCCGGGTTTCTCAGGCTTGAGAAAATTAAGTTTGCCCTGAGAGGATCAATGTTAGGATTCGTCCGGAGGTGGCTGCCGTTTTTCGACTTCTTGGATGGATTGGATTTGTTTATTGTCACGTGTACCGAGGTACAGTGAAAAGTATTTTTCTGCGAGCCCTCAACAAATCATTATGTACATGAAAAGAAAAGGAAACAAAAGAAATTACATAACAGGGCAACTCCAGGTACACAATGTAACTACATAAGCACCGACATCGGATGAAGCATAGAGGGTGTAGTGTTAATGAGGTCAGTCCATAAAAGGGTCATTTAGGAGTCTGGTAACAGCGGGGAAGAAGCTGATTTGAGTCTGGTCGTGCGTGTTCTCAGACTTCTGTATCTCTTGCCCGATGGAAGAAGTTGGAAGTGTGAGTAAGTCGGATGGGAGGGGTCTTTGATTATACTGCCCGCTTTGCCCGGGCAGCGGGAGGTGTAGACAGAGTCAATGGATGGGAGGCAGGTTTGTGTGATGGACTGGGCGGTGTTCACGACTCTCTGTAGTTTCTTGCGGTCCTGGGCCGAGCAGTTGCCATACCAGGCTGTGATGCAGCCAGATGCTTTCCATGGTGCATCTGTAAAAGTTGGTAAGAGTTAATGTGGACATGCCGAATTTCCTTAGTTTCTTGAGGAAGTATAGGCGCTGTTATGCTTTCTTGGTAGTAGCGTCGACGTGGGTGGACCAGGACAGATTTTTGGAGATGTGTACCCCTAGGAATTTGAAACTGCTAACCATCTCCACCTCGGCCCGATTGATGCTGACAGGGGTGTGTACAGTACTTTGCTTCCTGAAGTCAATGACCAGCTTTTTAGTTTTGCTGGCATTGAGAGAGAGATTGTTGTCGCTGCACCACTCCATTAGGTTCTCTATCTCCCTCCTGTATTCTGACTCGTCATTATTCGAGATCCGGTCCACTATGACGTATTGTCAGCAAACGTGTAGATCGAGTTGGAACCAAATTTTGCCACGCAGCCGTGTGTGTACAGGGAGTATAGTAGGGGGCTAAGTATGCAGCCTTGCTGGGCCCTGGTATTGAGGACTATTGTGGAGGAGGTGTTGTTGTTTATTCTTACTGATTGTGGCCTGTGGGTCAGAAAGTCGAGGGTCCTCTTGTAGAGTGAGGAGCCAAGTCCTAGATTTTGGAGCTTTGATCATGAGCTTGGCTGGGATTATGGTGTTGAAGGTGGAGCTGTAGTCAATAAATAGGAGTCTGATGTAGGAGTCCTTGTTGTTGTCAAGATGCTCGAGGGATGAGTGTAGGGCCAGGGAAATAGCCTCTGCTGTGGACCGGTTGCAGCGGTATGCGAATTGCAGTGGATCAAGGCGTTCTGGGAGTATGGAGGTGATGCGCTTCATGGCCAATCTCTCGAAGCACTTCATTATGACTGAAGTCAGGGTCACCGGACGGTAGTCATTGAGGCAAGTTGCCTGATTCTTCTTTGGCACCGGTATGATGGTGGTCTTCTTGATGCAATTGGGGACCTCGGAGTGGAGTAGGGATAGGTTAAAGATGCCTGCGAACACATCTGCCAGCTGATCCGCGCAGGCTCTGAATGCACGACCAGGGATCCCGTCCGGGCCCATTGCCTTCCGAGGGTTCACTTTCAGGAAGACCGATCTGACTTCGGAAGCTGTGATGGTGGGTATGGGTGAGTTATGGGCTGCTGGGGCACTCAACAGCAGATTGTTGGTTTCCTGCTCGAACCGAGCATAAAATGCATTGAGTTCATTGGGGAGGGGTGCGCTGCTGCCAGAGATACTGCTCGGCCTAGCTTTGTAGCCCGTTGTGTTGTTTAGGCCTTGCCACAACCGCCGAGAGTCTGTCTCTGACTCTAGCTTAGTTTGATATTGTCTCTTGGCATCTCGGATGGCTTTGCGGAGGTCGTACCTGGATTTCTTGTATAGGTCAGAGTCGTCTGACTTGAACGCCTCAGACCTGTCTTTCAGTAGGGAGTCAATCTCACGATTGAGCCATGGTTTCCAGTTGGGGAACGTACGTACTGCTTTCTTTGGCACGCAGTTGTCCACACATTTGCTGATGAAGTCTGTGACGGTGGTGGCATACTCATTTAAGTTGGTCGCTGAGTTCTTAAATATGGACCAGTCCACTGTCTCGAAGCAGTCACGTCGGAGCTCTTCTGTTTCCTCGGACCAGCATGCACGACCTTCTTAGCTGGATTCTCCCGCTTGAGTTTCTGCTTGTATGCTGGGAGAAGGAGCCCCGTCTTATGTTCTGATTTCCCAAAGTGCGGTCAGGGGATGGAACGTTAGGTGCCCTTGACTAGTAGTGGTCATTAGTGTTGTCACCCCTGGTGGGACAGGAGATGTGCTGGTGGAATTTTGGCAATACACTCTTGAGGTTGGCCTTGTTGAAGTCCCCGGCCACGATGAACAAGGCCTCAGGGAGTTCTGTTTCGTAGTTGTTTATAACTGTGTCCAGTCCGTCCTGCGCCTTCCTCACTTCTGCCTGGGGTGGGATGTAGACCGCTGTGACAATGGTTTAAGTGAACTCGCATGGAAGATAGTATGGGCGGCACTTCACGGTCAGGTATTCCAGGTCCGGGGAGCAGTCAGTCGCCACATCCAAGCACCAGGCGGATTTGATGAGGAGGTAAACCCCTCCACCCTTTGCTTTGCCTAATGATGCGGTGCAGTCCGACCAGTGAATTGAGAAACCTTCAGGTTGTATGGCACAGTCCGGTGAGGCGAGGGTGAGCCATTTCTCTGTGAAACAGAGCACCCAGCAGTCTCTTACTTCCCTATGAGAGATAAGTCTGGCATTAAGTTCATCCAGCTTGTTTTCGATCGCTTGGACGTTTGCCAGGAGTATGCTGGGGAGAGGGGTCTTGAAACCGCGTTGCTTCACTCTCACCTGCAGACCACTGCGTTTCCCTCACTCTCGGTCGGCGGTTGCGGCTGGATGGTCCCGAGATCTGATGGGAGAAGTCTGACCTTGTGGAAGGTAGGTGGTTCCGTCTGGCGGGGTCCAGGGCGTTGGCGGGGACCAGGGCGCTGGTTACGTTTCCGGGGTCACCTCTGGCAGTGTCCTGGGCACTGGTTGAGGTAGAGGGGTTGCTAGGGGGGCATATGTGCGATCCGGTCGGGTCACGACGTTCCGTGGGCAAGGGAATATCTTGCGGCGCATTCAGGTCCGCCATTTTGGGGGTCCTGGGTCGTGGGCAGGGGCTTCCTGAAAAAAAAAAGAAAATCGCTTATTATCACGAGTAGGCTTCAATGAAGTTACTGTGAAAAGACCCCAGTCGCCACATTCCGTCGCCTGTTCGGGGAGGCTGGTACGGGAATTGAACCATGCTGCTGGCCTGCCTTAGTCTGCTTTAAAAGCCAGTGATTTAGCCCAGTGAGCTAAACCAGCCCCTTGAGGCAGGTTGGGCTGGGTCTCGTGGTCTGTTCTCTCCCTGGGCGCTCCTGGGGTCAGGTCTTGGAGTAGGCCCGGTCAGGCCTCCATGTGGATTTTTCTTTCTTCCATCTTCAGATAGGTCGGGTTGCTGGGCACGCCTCTACGGTTCGGGTCGCTGGATGGGCCTGTCAGGGTCGAGTTGGGCCACATCAGGGCCTCTGGGGACTGGGCCTGGGCGATCCAGGGGCTGGCGTCAGGTAGGCCGGGTCAGGCCCAAATCGAGGTCGGGGCTTCACTTCCGGTTTGGGCCCGATCCGCTTCCAGGTCGTGGAGGTCAGGTCGGGTCGGGTCAAATGGTCTCACGGGCCTCGGAGGATGTTCAAACCTGCAAGAAAAGATAAAAGAGAGAGGTTAGTAATAATGTTAGTCTTAGAATTAAATTTGAAAAGATGAGAACGATTATAAGATGAATGAATAAAAAGAGGATCTGTTAGGGAGAGCTCGCAGAGAGTCGCCTCGCTCCGGCGCCATCTTCAGGAAGAACCATCTTCCTCAGGGATAACTAAACTGTTAGCAGATACAATAAAGGAGGGGGGTAGGGGATGCTAGTTCAGCGAGAGGAGATGGAAGGACTTGGGAATTGTGTATATAAGCTATGTTGGCTGGTTGTTGGTTGGGGGCGGTGTTACGTACCACAATTTGTATCTTTTGTTGTTATAAAACCATAAATGCCTTAATAAAATGTTTTTTTTTAATACACAATGTAAATGCATAGACACAGGCATCAGGTGAAGCTTCTGAAGTATACTGTACTACTAGGTAGAGAAGAGGTGTGAAGAGATCAGATCAGTCCATCAGAGGGGCGTTTAGGAGTCTGGCAACAGCGGGGAAGAAGCTGTTTTTGAACCTGTTCGTGCGTGTTCTCCAGACTTTTGTATCTCCTGCCCGATGGAAGAAGTTGGAAGAGTGAGTAAGCCGGGTGGGAGGAGTCTTTGATTATGCTGCCCGCTTTCCCAAGATAGTGGGAAGTGTAGACAGAGTCATGGATGAGAGGCGGGTTTGTGTGATGGACTGGGCTGTGTTCATGACTCTCTGAAGTTTCTTGCAGTCTTGAGCCGAGCAGTTGCCATGCCAGGATGTGATGCAGCCAGATAAGATGCTTTCTGTGGTGCATCTGTAAAAGTTGGTAAGTGTTAATGTGGACATGCTGAATTTCCTTAGTTTCCTGAGGAAGTATAGGTGCTGTTGTGCTTGCTTGGTCATAGACGTGGGTGGATCAGGACAGATTTTTGGTGATATGCACCCCTAGGAGTTTGAAGCTGTCAACCATCTCCACCTCTGCCCTGTTGATGCAGACAGGGATGTGTACAATATTTTGCTTCCTGAAGTTAATGACCAGCTCTTTAGTTTTGCTGACATTGAAGGAGAGATTGTTGTTGTTACACCACTCAACTAGGTTCTCTGTCTCCCTCCTGTATTCTGACCCGTCGTTGTTTGAGATCCAACCCACTATGGTTGTGTCGTCAGCAAACCTGTAGATGGAATTGGAGCCAATGTTTGCCACGCAGTCGTGCATGTATAGGGAGTATAGTAGGGGCTAAGTATGCAGCCTTGCGGGGCCCCGGTATTGAGGACTACCGTGAAGGAGATGTTGTTGTTTATCCTTACTGATTGTATCTATGAGTGAGAAAGTTGAGGATCCAGTTGGAGTGAGGAGCCAAGTTCTAGGTTTGGAGCTTTGATATGAGCTTGGCTGGGATTATGGTGTTGAAGGCGGAGCTGTAGTCAATAAATGGGAGTCTGATATAGGAGTCTTTGTTGTCGAGATGTTCCAGGGATGGGTGTAGGGCCAGAGAGATGGCATCTGCCATGGACCGGTTGTGGCGTTACGTGAATTGCAGTGGATCAAGGCATTTTGGAAATATGGAGTTGATGTGCGTCATGACCAACCCCTCGAAGCACATCATTGTGATCAATGTCAAGGCCACCGGAAGATAGTCGTTGAGGCACGTTGCCTGGTTCTTCTTTGGCACCGGTATGATGGTGGTCGTCTTAAAGCAGGTGGGGACCTCTGAACGGAGTAAGGATAGGTTGAAGATGTCTGCGAACACATCTGCCAGCTGGTCTGCGTAGGATCTGAGTACGCGACCAGGAACCAGGTCCGGACCAGTCGCCTTCCGAGGGTTCACTTTCAAGAAGGCCGACTTGACTTCGGAAGTTGTGACGGTGGGTATGGGTGTGTCCAGGGCTGCTGGGGCAGTCGACAGTGGTTTGATGGTTTCCTGCTCGAATTGAGCATAGAATTCATTGGGGAGGGGTGCGCTGCTGCAGGGGATTCTGCTCTGCTTCGCTTTGTAGCCCATTATGGCGTTTAAGCCTTGCCACAGCCGACGACAGTCTGCGATTTAGCTTGGTCTGATTGTCTCTTGGCATCCCTGATGGCTTTGCGGAAGTCATACCTGGATTTTTTGTATAGGTCAGGGTCGCCTGACGCCTCGGACCTGGCCTTCAGTAGGGAGTCAATCTCCCGACTTAAGCCATGGTTGAGGAACATGCGTTCTACTTTCTTTGGCGCGCAATCGTCTACACGTTTGCTGATAAAGTCTGTGACAGTGGTAACATACTCATTTAGGTTGGTCGCCGAGTTCTTAAACATTGACCAGTCCACTGACTCTAAGCAGTCACGTAGGCGCTCTTCTGTTGATCAGACCAGCACTGCACAACCTTCTTAACCAAATTCTCCCTTAAGTTTCTGCTTGTATGTCGGGAGAAGGAGCACCGTCTTATGGCCCGATTTTCCGAAGTGCAGTTGGGGGATGGATCAGTAGGCGCCCTTGATTTTTGTGTAGCAGTGGTCGAGAGTGTTGTTGCCCCTGATGGGACAGCAGATGCATTAGTGGAATTTTGGCAGTACACTCTTGAGGTTGGCCTTGTTAGTCCCCAGCTACGATGAATAAGGCCTCCGGGTTTTCTGTTTCATTGTTATTTATAGCTGTGTACAATTCGTCCAGTGCCTTCTTCACTTTTGCCTGGGGTGGGATGTAGACTGCTGTAATAATAATAATATTAATGAGGTTGGACTGTGTTTGTTGTTGGTGACCATGTATGGATGGATGGTGGATTCCTGAATCCTTTTCTTTGGTGTTTGTATTCAAAATGCTGAATATTGTTTGGGAGTTGGTGGGAGGAAGGAATTGTTGGCTAGGGGATTGACATTGTATTTGTTACCGTTGATTGTTTGTTGGTGGGTGTAAACTTGGATGAAAACGTGAAAAAGGAGGAGAATAAAAGTAATAAAGAAAATAAATAAAATAATGACTGAAGTGAACTCACGTGGAAGGTAGTACGGGCGGCACTTCACGGTCAGGTATACCAGGTCCGAGGAGCAGTTGGTCGCCAGGGTCACCACATCCTTTTACTTTCCCTGATGATGCCGTGCAGTCTGCCCAGTGTATTGGGAAGCCATCAGGTTATATGGCACTGTCCAGTGAAGCAGGAGTGAACCATGTCTCTGTGAAACAGAGCACACAGCAGTCCCTTACTTCAAGGTAAGTCTAGCGTTATGTTTGTCAAGCTTGTTTTCGATCGCTTGGATGTTTGCTGGGGAGAGGAGTCCTGATACCACGTTCTTTTCGTCTCACCTGCTTCCTCAATCGGCGGCTGCGTCTAGATATTCCCGGGATCTTATGAGAGAAGTCTAACCTTGTGGAAGGTAGGTGGTTGCACGTGGTGGGGGCCGGGGCACTGGTTTTGTTTTGGGGGTCGTGTCTGGCAGGATCCTGGGTGCTGGTTGCGATTTTGGAGTTGCTGGGAGGGGGGCATGTTTGCGATCCGGTCGGTCCCGGCATTCTGCGAGGGCAGTCGCCCTTGTGTGTTTGAGTCCTCGCATGGGGTCTCTGCCGTTTCATGGGTCGCCGCCGTTTCGGGGGTCTTTAATCCGGGGCCGGGTCATAGGCAGCGGCTTCCTGGGTCAGGTTGGGCCGGGTCACGTCTTCTGCTCCAACGTTGGTCATCTGGTCGAGTGTTCCTGGAGTCAAAGATCATAGATCATAGAATTTACAGTGCAGAAGGAGGCTATTGGGCCCATCGAGTCTGCATCGGCCCTGACAAAGAGCACCCTACTCAAGCCCATGTATCTACCTCATCCCCGTAACCCAGTAACCCCCACTTAACCTTTTTGGACATTAAGGGCAATTTACAATGGCCAATCCACCTAACCCGCACATCTTTGGATTGTGGGAGGAAACCGGAGCACCCGGAGGAAACCCACGCAGGCATGGGGAGAACGTGAAGACTCCGCACAGACAGTGACCCAGCCGGGAATTGAACCTGGGACCCTGTGAAGCAACTGTGCTAACCACTATACTACCGTGCTGCCCTTCCTGGAGTCGGGCCTCCAGATGGATTCTTTTTTCCATCCTTCGGTAAGTTGGGTCACTGGGCGGGACTCTCCGGGTTGGGCCGGGCCGGGTGCCCCGGCGGTTGGATCAGTTAGAACCGGGAGCTGGCATCAGTTCTTTGGCCGGACCGGGTGCTCCAAGGGTTGGGTTGGGTCCAAATCGTGGCCCGTCCCCATCAGATCTAGATCCTGCGAGATGGTGGTCAGTGAGAGGGATCATTTTGTCTGCCATGAACAACTCACTTGAGACAGGTTACCTGGGTGAAGAGATAGTGGAGCCTCACCTCTGCGGCACAGGCCAACCTCGCTGATGATGACTCCTCTCCTCGGCCAACCCCCTCGATTTCCATGGCTCATTCCTCATAGGGGGTGAGGATTCTAATCTCTGCTACTCCGCTCCCACCACGATCCTGGCCCTTTCCTGCTTATTATGGGCTATCTGCTACTGCAGGGACAGAGGACATTGTGAGCGGCATACTTGATAGGTTGGGGGGGGAGGCCTATACATGTGCCATGTGTAGGCACCACACCTGGACGTGAAGGGGTTATGTTGGTGGGTGCTAGTGGGTTCTGAGGAGAAAGTACAAAGATCAGATGTGGAGAGGGTGCGAGGTGTCAAGCAGTGATTTGTGAGGGTGCAGGTTGGGAATCTGAGGGATGGCAGGTAGAATTGATGCCAGGAGGGAGGTGGTAACTCACCGTTGCTCGGTGGGGGTCGTTGGTCTTCCAACATTATACGGCGGTCCTCCTGGTCATGCTGCCTGCATTTGCAGCCACTGCCACTGACTCCAAGGTGGTATTGGTGACCCTGCTGCTCTGCCTCCGACCCTCTCGGGTGATCAAGATGTCTCGTCTCGCATCAGGAAGCCTGGCCAGGTTGGCATCCTCGAAGTGAGGAGCAGGTTTGCACACTACCATGCTGGTGTGTTGACTGGGAATGAGTGGTGAGGGAGTGTTTAAAAGCAGCCCCCCCCCCCCTGTTAGCGACGAGGCGCTGAGGTGCGAGTCAGGCGAGACAGTCAGTAATGACGAGAAGCTCATGAGAGATCATTTCCAGCACTAAATGCCGTTAAATACGGGTCACGATCTCGCCAATGCGTCTGTCAGGAAGCACCCCACCAATCGTGCCCAAAAGACATTTAGAAATGTTTCCTTTCAATCATGCCCATTGTGAGTTTAGCAAGATGATGTAGGTAGAGGGTGGAGCCAGGGGCTGAAGCAGTCAGTGTTGAGTTCAGTTTAGATCCGTCTGTGAACAGACTAGTAATTTCTGGAGAAACAATGAGTTTTCATCTGTCTCTGAACAGACCAGCAGTTTCTCTCAAAGCAGCTTTGCCTGCAAACAGAATAGCAGTTTCTGACAAAGCTGGCAGATTAATCAGTGGTTTGACGGCCAAGAATCTGTATGCTGGGTCCTGAAGGATCTCTTTCTCATATTAGTTTATCCAAGACATCATTTACAGCACGTATTCCTGGGTTGGCTAACTGTATTTTAAAAGCGGATTTTGGCTTGAGTGGGGAAGAAAGATAACAGGAGTTAAGTGTTTCATTTTCATTGTTTCATGGATAATTGTAAGCTATTTTCTTTATGCTTAAGTTAGTAATACTGCATAAAGTTTGTTTTTAATACCATACCCCGATTTGTGCGTGGAATTACTCCTGAAGTATTCTTTCCTCAGTCTTACAAATTAAATAAAATATTGGGGTTTCTGTCTGGTATCCTAGCAACTGCTGGGGTCTGGACCTGGATCGTAATAGCGGGAAACATTCTTCTTATCTCAAGATCACCGTTTATGACTTCACTTATCAGATGTAAATCAGGAGGCCTTTCCGAAAGTAGTCGTCGCCATAAAAATCATGGGTGATCTGAACTGGCTATCTTTAAAACAGGGCCGCAAATTTAAACAACAGGTAACCGAGGGTCACAACCTGCCTGCTTTCCTGTGCTGCTGAAAATAGTCTAGCACTGGGAATGGAGGCAGGACTGCCAGATCCGGAATCTGGCTGCCAATGTTTCCATACCCTGCCTCATTTTGGTACCAATTGGGACAATGAAAGTTCAGCCCACGGTCTTCAACCTTCTTCAAGAACCTCTCATGGTTCTTGTGTTCACTTACACTAACATAAACTATCCCTCTCCAAGGGCATTATTTTCAATGGCATGCAAAACTACTAAATGCTGAGGACCACAGAAATTGTAAAATACAAAGGTGGGAGTGAAATGTTTTTATTTATTACCTAGTGCCTGGTGTACATGCATAGAAGCTAATTATAAGCCTCCATAGCAGTAATACAGTAGTACAGGTATGGATTTGTTCCCTCAGGCAAACAGTACCAGACCGTTTATTTTCTCTCAACTGTTGCATACTGTAAATGTACACAAGTTGACATTTATCTACATTTGCCTCAGTAGGAATGGTCAAATGTCGGACACTGTGTACTGCAGAGCTGTGTGTTTTTAAAGTCCGTGGTGCTGCAGGGAATTGTCTTGGTGTGCACTTGTCCTAAATTACTGCAGATGCAAGGAATAATAACATGGCAGTGAACTAATAAAGCCAATTCTAAACTAGGATGTGACTGTAATGTATCAGTCACCAATGGAGTTTGAATGCACCGATGACTGGTGTTTTACTGTAATGGGGCTCAGTGAAGAATAGGGTTATACTGTGATAGGATCCAATGTTGAATTGGGTTTTACTGTAATCGGATCCATTTTTGAATGAGGTTTTGTTGCAATAGGATCCAGTCTCAAATGGGATTTTGTTGTAATACAAGGCTCATTGATGATAGAAGTTTTGGGTGTGATAGGTCCTTGTGACTAATCATAGAAGAATCATAGAATTCCTGCAATGCAGAAGGAGGCAAAACCAATCAAATTTACACCGGCCCCCTGAAAGAGCACCCTACCTAGGCCCACTTCTCCTCCCTATCCCCGTATCCTTGTAACCCCATCTAACCGTTGGACACGAAGGGGCAATTTAGTATGGTCAATCCCCCTAACTTGCACATCTTTGGATTCATAGATTATCATAGAATTTACAGTGCAGAAGGAGGCCATTCGGCCCATCGAGCCTGCACTGGCTCTTGGAAAGAGCACCCTACCAAAGGTTAACACCTCCACCCTATCCCCATAACCCAATAACCCCACCCAATACTAAGGGCAATTTTGGACACTAAGGGCAATTTATCATGGCCAATCCACCTAACCTGCACATCTTTGGACTGTGGGAGGAAACCGGAGCACCTAGAGGAAACCCACGCATACACAGGTAGAATGTGCAAATTCCACACAGTCACCCAAGGCCAGAATTGAACCTGGGTCCCTGGCACTGAGGCAACAGTGCTAGCCACCTTGCCACCCAAACCAATGTTTTGGTGTAATGGGATCCAGTATTGATTTGAGTGTGGCTGCATTAGGACCCTGTTAAATGGGGTTTGATTGCAACAGGACCCAGTATTGAATGGGGTTTGGCTATAACAGTGATGATTTGATATCTGGGTGCATTTAATGGAAACTTTTAATATTTTAATTTATTTCAGTAGAATTGACTTTCAACTTGACTCCCCTTGCCCCCACCTCCACAATAGTAATACAGCATTGAGATATTGTACATTATAAGAAGACCTCCCACTCCACCCCCGCTGCTCTCAATTTTCTCTTCATCACTTTTAGGATGAAAACCATTCAGTGGGTTGCGTGGAATGCTGCGTTCTGTCAGTCTCTCCCCTTATTACTTTGACAGGTTTCAGATCTCTAGAATTTAAAACATAGATGGAAAAGTATGTTTTATTTTGAAGGCAATTATCTCCTCCGTGGAGGCGACAATTGTTCAGATAATTATGTTTGAAAAGCAATATTGCTGTATTGAAATGGTGACAGAGCAATGAATCATATTCGAGTACCAGGGACAGTAAATCTCAAATGGCCAGATCTGTGCATTTGTTGTCAGCTGTGGTGTTATCCAACTTCCAATCATCATAATTTCTGTCTCTTTGTTGCAAAATATGCAAATACCTGTAATTTAGCAGTGCAGAGTGGCTTTTAACATAATGGTAGTGACCATTGTTACTGTTGGTTCTTGTAAGCGAGGTCTTGAGGTTTTAATTGAACTGCCTTAAAGTGTGTCTGTGTGACTATCAACATTAATCTAATTAAGAATATTTGTCTGAAACTTTGTTCTGTACATATGCTGATCCTTTCAGTTTTGCCCAGTACAGTTTGGTGTCCAAGGGACTTAAATATGATTCCTTGCTCTGTCACCATTTCAATACATCAACATTGCTTTTCAAACATAATTAAACTTTGTAACATTAAATTCTAAAATAGCATTGGTATTAAAACTTAGTACAAAGAATCACCTCCCTGTGCATGGCAATAGTGTCAGCAATGCACATGGATGCTGCACTGTCACGGACAGCATTTCACTGAGTGAGAGGGATTGGGCCTGTGGTGTAGCAAGAAACCGAAGAGTAGAAGAGTTGAATAGTGAAAAAGAAATGGAATAACAAAAGTGATACAAGAGGGAAAAGATATGCTCATCCACTGAAAGGCCTGTGATTAAAAGCCGGCGACGAGCTGGTGTTCAGATGGGCTTGGAGCTGAACATATTTGCACTCTGATAGTCCTGCATGTTGTTTAATTTGTTGTCTCCATTTCATTCTTTTCCCAGCTGCTGTCCCAATGTGGCTTATCTTATCCCAGGAAGAAGACACCAGGGGCGAAATTCTCCCCAAACGGCGTGATGTCTGCCGACTGACGCCCAAAACGGCGCCAATCAGACGGGCATCGCGCCGCCCCAAAGGTGCGGAATGCTCCGCATCTTTGGGGGCCGAGCCCCAACATTGAGGGGCTAGGCTGACGACGGAGGGATTTCTGCCCCGCCAGCTGGCGGAAACGGCCTTTGTTGCCCCGCCAACTGCCGCGGAAATGACATGTCGGGGCGGCGCATGCGCGGGAGCGTCAGCGGCCGCTGACAGTTTCCCGCGCATGCGCAGTGGGGTAAGTCTCTTCCGCCTCCGCCATGGTGGAGACCGTGGCAGAGGCGGAAGGGAAAGAGTGCCCCCACGGCACAGGCCCGCCCGCGGATCAGTGGGCCCCGATTGCGGGCCAGGCCACCGTGGGGGCACCCCCCGGGGTCAGATCGCCCCGCGCCCCCCCTTCCCAGGACCCTGGAGCCCACCCACGCCGCCTTGTCCCGCCGGTAAATAGGTACTTTAATTTACGCCGGCGGAACAGGCAATTTATTGGCGGGACTTCGGCCCATCCGGGCCGGAGAATCGAGCGGGGGGGTCCGCCAACCGGCGCGGCCTGATTCCCGCCCCCGCCGAATATCCGGTACCGGAGACTTCGGCAACCAGCAGAGGCGGGATTCACGGCGGCCAACAGTCATTTTCCCACCCGCTGGGGGGTCAGAGAATGACGCCCCATGTGTCTTGTGGGGTCAGGTTTTTTTTTCATGTTTCTCATTGACCCCACTTGAGCCAAACCTTCCAATGCTGTGGTGTTACCAGCCCTGGATGTATTACAGGAAGTTTCATCATTACTTGTGCACAGTGAAAAGGTGGTAAAAGAAGGAAAAAGTAGGGCCAATTAGAGACTAAAAAGGGGATTTATTCTTTGAGGCAGAGGGTATGGCTGAGGTACTAAATGATGTCTTTGGTAGCATCTTCTTCCTTGGTAAATAATGAAAGAGAAGGTAGTTGAGACACAGAATGACCTAAAATTGATAATACCCTGATTGTTGACAAGTTACCAGGACCGGATCAGATGCATCCGAAGATATTGAAGGAAGTAAGGGTTAACATTGGGAGACAATGGTCATAATCTTTTAATCCTCTTCGGATATGAGGCTTGCCTCCACTAGCTTAGTAAGGTACGGCCATATTTTGCAGCAGTCCAATTGTTAACTGCCTTGGGTCATGGCTTCTGCCTTCATGAGGGAGAGTATCCAACTCCAAGAGCTGCTGGGCAATCAGATGACCTGTAGCTCTCCAGTCCCAGCAGTGCCACCAGGAGTGGTGGCCACTGCTGGGTCCGTAGTCAGTCCCCAATGGTGAGCAGTGTGGAATGGCCTCATCCGGGCTAGTCAGGCAGGCCCCAGCGATGAGGTACAGGAGAAGGCAGTGATCAGAAGGCCTGAGGTGAGCAAACAGGGGCCTTAATTCTGTTGTGGGGCCTCAATTAGTCACAGGATGCTTGGACAGATGGTGTATGCCAGATATCATGATACCAGTGGAGTGGGAGGAGACCCTTAAATGACCATTAATTGGCAACTTAAGGACCTCAATTGGCCCAAGGCAGTGAGGCAACTCAGAATTTACCCCTGCACCAATACAATACCAGCGGAGGCAGATAGGTGGTAAGCATAATGGGAGGGTACAGTTTCAAAGTTTGAGGATGGCAAAGATGTTGTGAACAGTGATAAACTTCAAGAGGGCATAACGAGCCTGGTGAAATGGGTAGACAGGTGACAATTGGAATTTAATACAGAGAAGTGTGAAGTGAAAGATTTTGGTTGTAAGGATGAGGAAAGAAATGTAAATCAAAGGGTTACAGTTCCAGAGGGAGTGCAGAGCAAAGGGATGTGGGGCAAATGTAAACAAATCATTGAAGTTGATAGGACAGGTTGAGAAAACATTTAACCTATGACCCTGGATGATGAACATTTATAAAATACTGGTTTGGCACTCCACTTTAGGAAGGAAAGGAAGGCATTGGAAAGGGTGCTGAAAAGTTTTACGAGCTAGGTTTGCAGATGAGAGACGCCAGTTATGTGGATAGATTGGTGAAACTGGAGCTGACAGAGAAGATAGAGAGAAACTTTGCTCATTGATGTAAGAGTCGAGAGCCAGAGGACACCTATTTGAGGTGATTGGTAAAAGAACGAGAGGTGGCATGAAGAAAAACTGCTTGACACTGTGCATGGTTAATATCAGGAATGTACTGCCTTGAGTGTTGTGGTGGCAGATTTGGTTGTGGCTTTCAAAAGGATTTGGATGGTTATCTGAAAAGAATAATTTGCAGGGTTATGAGGAAAAGGCAGGGGAATAGGACAAGCTGAGTTGGTTTGCCAAATGGCGCCCTTCTGTGCTGTAAACATTGTATGGTCTCCAACCTTCCCATTCGATTGTTTTTCTTCATTTCCCATATTTTTATAACCATTAAATGAAATTCTTCCTTTTTTAATGCCACAGTGATTTTTATTCTCCCTGGTTTCTCACAGCAATGTTCAGAGGATTAGATTTTCATTGCTGAAGACTCTAGAGAATTGATAAACCTACTGTGCTGTTGTGGAAGATTAGGTTATTGAGAGGTTATCTCATAGGTAGTTTATCTCAGAAATATTTGTAACCAGGAAGTTACCCAGGATTTCATATTCCTGATTGTGCAATTCCACGGTGTTAGCTTTCACTTTCTCTATAACTCTTGTATTTCACCTTTTTATATTTCATGGAAATACTGATGTTTGAAATCCTGTTCCATGTAGCCAAAATTAGGCAAGGATTCAGATTTGCCATACTATTCGGATTTCTAAGTCAGCTGCATAATATATGGGGGACAATTTTGATCCCACATTCGCAGTCAACAAGAATGGCATTGCAGGTGGAAAATTCGGCGAGAATCAGAAAACATGGTTCTTGCCGGCAAGGTTGCGATTTCCGATTTTGGTTTTTTTTCCAGGCCCCTATCGAGAAAAATGCCACAGAAGGCCAGGAACCTCATTTTAATACATAATATAATTAGAGAGCCAACTTTCCCCTCGATTAATATTCATCAGTTTAAAGGAGCCGCGTGGCTGGTATGCAGGCAGTGCTTCCCGTGTCCTGCTGGGCTTGTGGCAATATATCTGCTGAGGGATTGCCCTTCCAGAGTGGCAGCTGGATTGTGGGTGGGAGCAGGAGTGACTGAGGTTCCCATGAGAGGCAAGGCTGAATGAGCAGAGTGGGGACTCTGTGGCAAGGGGTGTTTTCCAGCCTAATGAGGCCTTAAGACCCTCACCTCGGTCAGGTGAACTGCAGTTATAATGAATCCCCACTTCAGGCAGCACTATGAAGCCACTAGGCAAGAGCTAAATGGAAGTTTAAGCCATTGTTTACGGAGGCCAGGCTGTCCGGGATAGTATCTGAATGGCTAACTGTCAAGTTGGAAGACTTGTTTAATCTGCAGCCCATCAGGACTGGGGGAATGAGGCTGTCCTCCAAGGATGATGTTGACATGCTAATTACAGACTTCTCATTCATCAGGTGTGCCTTGCCTGCTACAAGGGGATGCCAGTTACCTAATTAGTTCCCTCACCCTCCCTCGATGAGTCAATTGTATCAATTTAGTCAGCATTGTAATGCACGAGTCTGCTACTGATTGGCGCCCAATATTTAGCCCTTTAGATGGCTAGCACCCAAGCATTGAACTCCAAGGCTGATACCTGCATCTGCATAACAGAGAGGTGCCACGGATGTGATTCCCAATGCAAGGCATTATGGTTAAGTGATTCAAGGGATGACTGGGAGGTTGTGGAGGGGGCAGTGTCTTGTTCCCCCATGAGGTTAGAACGCAGGTCCATTGAATGCACTCAACTGTCCTAAATCCTCACCTTTGGGGGAGTTACGGGCCCGCTGAGGTTCTCGATGGTCAAAGTGTGGAGTTCAGAGCAACAACTGTGGGGAAGTAGCTATTGTGTGATGGGAGCAACAACTATGGGGAAGTAGCTAGTGTCCAACAGGGGAGGGAGTGGTGCTCACATTGGGGAATGTGCATTGTTGGATGTTCCAGACCCTGAGAGGGCAGTGAGTCAGGGCATTGTCAGGACTCCTCATCGCTGGCATGTTCTCTTCCTTCCAGTTTTTGATTCTGGAGACCCATCAAACCAGTTGAGCCAGCAATTCTTTTGATTGTGACCGACCAGCATTAGCGTCTTTGATGTATCAGGAACAGTGCCTTCCAGAGGAGGGGGAGGCAGAGCCCATTGATCTTCCAGGAGCAGAGCCTCAGAGAAGACTACTGACCATGGGTATTCCAACGTAGAATTTCCTACCTCCAAATGTCAGGGGTCCAGTGCCAGAGAAGATTGCGTCTGTCCTGGGGATGGTGGACTACATGTGCCAGGTGATGCAGGAGTTGGCACTACATGGACGGAGAGGTCACCCATTGCCTGTTGTCCTGAAAGTTACTGCCGCTCTGTACCTCTATGCCAGCGGTTCATTACAGGACTGCACCGGTGACCTGTGCAACATACCCCAGTCAGCAGTGCGCTAATTCATAAGGGAGGTCCCCAGATGCGCTATTTGCGAGGGCCCATATGTACATCAACCAGGATCAGGTGAGCCACAACTCTTTAACTTTGCCCGCATAGCAGGCATGCTCCAGGTGCACCCACATGGTGCTGCACTCCCCATAGCAGCATGGGGCACCATTTTTGAAACACGAGGGATTCCATTCCATCAATGTCCAGATCGCCTGTGACCACTCGATCCTCAAGATGCAGGTATGCGCCCGTTTACTGAGGAGCACCCATGATAGTTACATCTTGAGGCGTTCGCAGATCCAGTTGCTTTTGATGGAGAGCAGCAGCTGGAGGGATGGCTCCTCAGGAACAAAGGATACCCACTCTGGGTGGCAGATGACGCCAGTGAGGAGGCCACAAACACCGCTGAGACTCGCTATAACAAGGTCCATGCATCAACATGCCGCTGGTTGATCAGGCAATTGGACTCCTCAAGATGTGGTTCCAGTGCCTGGACCGGTCAGGGGAAGCCCTCCATTAGAGCCCCCAGAGGATAACCCTGCATCATATGGTCTTGCACAACCGCACAACCTGACACTGCACACAGGAGAGCAGCTGGACCAAGAGGACATGACGAGTACCACATTTCCTCAGATGAGGTTGTCTAAGAGGGTGGCGAGGGGCAGCCTGTGGAGGAGGAATGACTTCAGGTAATGGCCAGGGCTCACATTGACTCTCAATTTGGCGACGTCCAGGTGTGAAGACCTCTCTCTCTGGGGCAGGGGGCCCTGTGCCAGCAGTGGCATGTCTTTACTGAGTCGTTCCGTGTGGGGGATGTGGGAGATATAGCGCTGCCATTCTCATCCAACAGGGATGAAGCACCAAGTGCGTGTGGTTTGCGGAGCATGGCGCCATGACATGACGGCGTGGAGGAGTTGTATGATGAACAAAGTGATTTTTTTAATAAGTGCGATATTACACCAATCACTTATATCTACTTGCGCTTTGGTTCACCTGTGCCCACGAGATGCCTACAGTTTCTTACTCTTCCTCACCCTCGCTTTGTCTAGGTTTATCCCCAGGATCCACGGCTGAGATTGAGGTGGCCTGCTGCCTTCCATGCCCAGTTGCCCGAGATGCCCTTGGCGGACGTCTCCTGGGTGGCCTGGACCTTGAGGCTTACTTTATTTTCAGGCTACATGGGTGTTGCAGTGCTGCCCTCTTCTGTGTCCGGGGCTGGAGATGTCAATGGGCTGGTCACCTCCAGTGTCTCCTAGAAGGCCCAGTTTGGTGTTCCTGCCTGTCCTTCTTCCTTTGGGTCCCCGGGAGTCCCTGGGCTCCTGCGTGGGATAGAGAGGGAGCTGGAGTGAGATCCAGAACCCCGCTGTCCTCCCGCGCTGACACTCGTGGATTTCCACTAATGCCTGCACCATGCATTTGAAGCCCTGCACCATGGAGCTAGGGCCCTCAGCCATGGAGGTCATGATCCATGGAAAGGACATACCCTGCCATGGAATGCACGTTCTGCGCCAAGATCTCTACTGCAGACAACGCCTCAGTGTTTGCCTCGTTGCATTGGAGTGACGGCACCATCTCCTTCGGCAGAAGGCGATGGGAATCCTTCAGCCAGTCTTGTCGTCCTAGGATGGATGCTGCCATCCCTCCCTGATGCTTGCGACTCTGCCTTTGTAGCTATGGTAGCTCTGGGATAACTGGACCCAGGGGCACATCATTTGCCTGGGACTCAACAGAATCCTGGGCTCCGGCATCCCTCCAAATGCCAGGTCCCTGGAATGTTCATTTCTCTGCGTGCTGTTGCTGTATATCTTCAGCTGTGAAATGCGCACCAGTGAGTGACCCAGAAGCCTGCCTACTAGATAATCCCACCGAGGTGTGATTATCTGTGCTGGTGGACGGTACAGGTGACAGCTGGGACGCCTCCTGTGATGCCTTTGAGATGTCTCCCTCCGAGCTACCCTGGTCTGTGATCTCCAGAGGGTGCGAGAATGGTCTGGGCTGGTCGACTGATTGATCTGAAAGCAAAGCAAGATGGCATTATCGCATCATGAGGGATGAATGATGGGAGAAAGTTAACTTGTGTGAGGCTTGCACCATTGCTGCATGTCTTGAGGGTTCTCACTTTTTTACCTGTTGCCCCCACTTTGCCCTCTGCGCAGGTGTGGTCCTGGTCTTTGACCTGCCAACTCAAGGGCGCTCTCCTCAAAGAGCATTAGGGTTCTCAGCTCAAGCATGACTCCAGCAGGCTGTGCTTGCTCGTGCCTGTTGTGCTCTAGTTTGTCCTGCAATGGGACAGGTGGGAGGGTGTAGGCAGGTGTCCTGCCGGATCAGATGATGATGAAGGCTGGCATGCTTGGGTTGGGAATGGGAGCAGGGATGTGAGGAGCAGATTATCTATTGGGTGGGGTGGGGTTGGAGGGGGGGTGGTGAGGGGGGGGGGAATGGACGTCTGCCCAATCGCGGGTAGAGGATGTCACGTCTCTGTTTCACACCATCCTGGAGTTTGGTGACTACTCCCTCCTTGAATTGTGGCGCTACCTCCTTGGCAGCCATCCCCCAACTGGACTTGAATCACATGCTGGGGTGTGTTTAAAAGAGCACCCTACAGAGATTAAGCTTTCTTAGGGTGATCATATCAGAGGCAAGCCACCACGAGCGCTGCCTGTTTCGCGTGAGGGGGGGAAAAAATCATTTAATTAAAGAGGCTGAATGTTTAGTGAGGTTTCCCGCCATTGATGCTGGCAGAATTTTCCCTAGTTTTCTCACCAGAACTAACACTAAAAAAAATGATAAGATTCCGCCCATGGTTTTGTTTTATTTTGCCCCAGGATCAATGCTACAGAAAATAACTTCGAATTGAGATTTAAGAAATCCTCTTTGTTCAAAATTTTCATTGTGGTACAGTCGTCCTGAAGAGCAGGATTTTTGGTTTCCCACTTATGTTTTGATCAATGTTCACTGAGAAGTTCTACTCTTGAAAGCAGTAATTGGAAATTTGGGAATACAGTGAGATGTTAAGGAATCGGGAAAATGTTGGTTCAACACAAACAGGAGTGTCCAGGGAAACCATTGGAAGCTTTTGAAAATTCCATAATTCCTCCGAGGTAGGCTGTATCAACTGTGAATTGTTGGCATCCTACATGCCTGGCCTTACCATTAAACCTTGAGACAGTGAGGTTTTATTTTCAGATTTAAATTCTTAACTGTATCCTTTTAGAGGATGTTGCATTGATGGCAAAATTGCTTCAGTTAACTGTAAAAAGGAAAGTGAATACCAATGCAAAATAATTGGTTTGTGTAATTAGTTCAGCTTGAAATTTTAGCAGTGAGGCAGTACTGTAACATACACTTGTTCAGCCTGAGACGGGCAGGTCTTTTGGGCACCAAGCGATATGTCACTTTGTTAACTAGCCCTCTGTCAGTGTTAACAGGATGGTAAGGCTATCAAACCCATTTTGAGGTTTGATACTGCCCTCTTAACACCAGGCATCAAAACTGATTCCATTGTTTTTAGCAGCTGAGCATTAAACATAATTTCTTTCCTCAAATCTATTCAGTGGGGAAAATGTTCAGAAAAGCTCCTGAAATGTAGCAGGATTATTGAAAACAATGGATTGTTCGAAACATTGAGAATAATCAAAACCATGGTAAGTAAAGTATTGCGGCTATACTGTACTCGAAGGGATGAAAATGTTAATGATGAGATTTGATTCAGAACGTCTATTTGCATCTGTTCTGCTGAGGAAGAAAGAAAATCTTTTCTAGACAACTGAATGCGGAGTAATTGTTCTATGCTGCTTGTGAGTTTGGCAGATTTCCAGGCAGCAATCTGAAGGAGGGAGAGGGGGAGAAAGACCGAGAAAGAAGTGATCTTGATGTTATCACAGTATAATCTAACAGCATTTCACAGAAAGCCTGTGTAGAGAGAAATTTATCACCACAGTCTACAGTCGCTGTCAGTGTTGCTGTGATATTGGATCCCTCTGCTCTAATCACATTAGACAGCCCTGAAATCAGCAAGTATTCATTGCAGAAGAGAAGCTTAAAGACTTGCTTTTCAGCTACTTAAATTGTCAACCTGCTTCGGTTCCCTGCAATCTATATTCTCTACCAGGAAAAAGATCAGGCAACAGAATATGGTTCCTGCCATATTAGAAAGACCCTTTCATAGCCTCTTTCACAACCACAGGATGCCTTCAAACACCTTACATAAAATTATGTACTTTTGGACTATAATCGCTGTTGTAATGTAGGAAATGCGACAGCCAATTTGTGCACAGCAAATTCCATCAAAGTATTACCAATCTGATTTTATGATGTTGATTTGAGGGATAAATATTGAGGAGAGTGGGATATATGTTATCCTCTTCAAAATAGTACTGTGATCTTTTATGTCCACCTGAGTTTAGACAGGACCTCAATTTAACATCTCACCTGAAGGACAGCCACTCCTCGCCGTGCAGCTTTTCTCCACTACTGCAGAGAATTGCCAGCTTTGATTTTTGTACCCAAGCCCTGTACTGAGATCTGAACCCATACCTGTAAGTGAGAATGCTACCAATTGAACCACGGCTGACTCTGCGTGCACTCGTTGAACCGAGGATAGGATAAAGAGTGTTAATCTACCTTCAATCCTGCTCAGCAGAAACTATGCAAGAAAGATGCAGGAAATTTTTTTATTTTCTTTTAGAGTTTTAACTGTGCCACAAATCATTTTTTTTCTGTTACCTGTTCACATAATTTGACCACAAATTTAACTTCAGAATTTTTAGCTCAATGTCTCTGAGAAAATAATTGTACAGGAAGATGCTGGAAGCTTTGCATTGCAAAATATTCTTCGGGTGTATGGTACAGGGCTACTTGGTATTGCTTATTCGCTTTAGGCTCCAGTGAACATAATTGGGTATTTATTGGCCTTTTGGTGACATCCAATACAGACAGCCTTTAGGCAAATCAATCAACAGCTGTCAGCCTATATTTAGATGTTCAACAAGCTTAAAGTAGGTTACTATTTTTAAAAAATAATTTGTCACTGGAGGGTCACGTGACATGAGCGCAGGAGCCCCTGTGTTTTCCTGAGGCCCCCCCCCCCCCCCCCCCCACTTCCTGCTGGAACCTAAGTTGTGGGCTGCCTGGGTTTGGGTGAGGCAGCATGTCGGAAACAATGAGGTTTCATGCTTCGATCATTGGAATCCATGGAGTTTCCTCAAGTTTGCTCACTGTTTTCGATCCTGCTTTTATCCTTGATTCTACTTCCTTTGTGCACCAGTGGACATGTTTGATCCTGTTGAAGGCCTCGCATCTCAATTCTTATCCCGGACTTCACTCTGATAATCATGTTGTTATTTGTTGATGATGTCACTATTGTCCACATATTTGCTTGAAGGGAGATGGAATGTATGGGTATGATGTCCTGTACCGTTGGGTATCATGATTTATATCATGCTGTGCCACGTGTTGAGTTTGGGATGTGTGCATAGTTTCTTAATCCTAATGTATCCCTTGTGGGGGGACGAGGGGTGGAGGGGAGAGGTTAATAGCATTAGTTCTGTCCTCGCTATGTCCGAGGAAGGTCCTTCCCGTGTGAGTTGTATCTTTTTTGCCTGCACTTATTCTTCGGGCCCAACCGGACTATGTTTGATCCAATTGCAGACGGTTTTGTTGAGCTCCGCTTTAAGGGGGAGGCTAGTGGAGTTATAATAGTCCTGGGGCTAGTTCGTGCATTGTGACGGTGCTGGGCTAGGGCAGGCCAATGCACATTTGGAAAGACATTGAGATTGGGTAGGTCTGAAGGTAGGACTTGTCATAATATGCACTCATGCACATAATGAGATACAGACAGGCAGTGACAGACACTCAGTACAACCAATCAACACACAGGACAGAACACAACCAATCACCAGGCAGAACACTGGAAGAGGGTTTCCCACTATAAAACACACGAGGCATCAGCACTCTGCCTCTTTCCACAAGTGACAACGTAGTGACAATCAGGTGTTATATATCAGTTAACACCTTCTACACGTGGCTCAGAGCTAGTCTGATCTAAAGTGATAGTAAGCACGCTTAGGTTAGTAGTGTCAAACCCACAGCGAACTGTGTGCACTGCTTAGCAGGTTCAATAAAACATGTTGAATGGCCATCAATGTTTGAGTCTACTTTCCAGTACAACTGCATGCAGTTGCAGTCCGTGTTACCCCAGGGTGATTAACACGACAGGACCCAATCTTTATCCTTAGTTAATTCCCACGTGGTAGTTGGTTGGCTGATCTTTGTTTTATCATAATATGGCAGATCATGGATTGTTAACATGGGTCTGGTTTTTCCCAGTTCTTCTTGATTTTGTCTTTATCTTTTGTCATCTCAAGAATGTGGGTGGCTCCCTGTTCCAGTCTGGCTCTGGAAGAGAGTTCAAGTTGTGCTGTAAGAGTAGGCGAAATCCCTTGGTACTGGTGCTCTCGGCTATTGTTTTGCCCTTCTGTCATTCTACTTTCAAGCTCTGGCTGTGATGAAGATTTGAATTGTTGCATGTATCCTGTTTGGGTGCAGATGGGTCATTTATCTGTGGGAGGAAACTTGCTAGGGATTTTGACCCTGATTTATCCGGCCTAATTCCCAACGTTGTGATAACTGTTATACATAGACACCTGTAGCTATCTTCTTGAGCTTTGTGTGTATTTTTAAAAAAAACATTTTATTGGAGGCATTTTTAAATATATACATAACAAGGAAGAAAAACAAGGAAGAAAAACACAAAAGCCAACTTGCTTGTGTTGTTTTGTGCAATTTTTGTGTAAAAACTGAAAATTCCAATAAACAAACGTTTTAAAAAAACATAAGTATTTTACAGATCCATTCAAGCTCAGCAGAGTCTCAGTTGGCTAGAGAGTGGTATTTATTGACATTGATGGTGTGGGTTCAGCCCCTGTACTGGTTGAGGTAGCCCTTGGGACCTGCCTCCTTTTTCTTTTGTCCTATTGTGACATCATGGCATTGTGATGTGTGAAGAACCATGATTAACAACCCTTCGACAATGGCAACCTGAAGAGAGAGTGTACAACCACATCCAGTTTTTTAGTGTTATTTAATCAGGCAACACAGTGGAAGATTTAAGAAAGTCCAATTGACAGCTTTTCCACTATTTCAAAAATTAAACCAACATGTAATAAACAAAATGCTGGAAATACTCAGCAGGCCAGAAAGCGTTATGATGACACTTGTTCATTGTGTGAGTCCAAGTTGAATGCACTGAAATAACACAGCAGCTGCTGACTTTCCATTTCCCTTCAAAAGCAAATACGAGTGTGAAAACCATGTCCTGAAAATGGGATGCATATCACTGCAAAGAAGGCTGGGCATTCGGGAGATGTGAGTCGACATCTTAATCAGCTACTCATGCAAGACTACTAACACAAACTACCATTGATTTATTCAAAGTGGGCATCTCTCGCTCTCCCTCTCTCTCATGCCCATATTTCTCAAGAGATTCTTTCACAGGTCCCATGAAAAGTGTCTACGATCCTCAACCTGGTGCTGCAATCCCAGTTTGAGAACCACTCATCTGGTGTCCTGGTTAACATTCATCCTTCAATCAAAAATAACTTGTTTTTCTCATTGATGTTGGTACACTCAAAAAAAAAAAAAAAAACACCTACACCTACAATTCATAAGTAATTTATGCAATGCATTGTCAAACATTTCCAAAGATGTTCCTGAGATGTTATATGAATGCAGGGTTTTCTTTCAGCCTTTTGTAGTGTACTACAGTAAGTTATTTAGTCTTGTAACTTGGGTTCTCAAAATAAAACTCCCAGGGAAGGTACACACAAACAACTTGGGATGTTGCTTGGTTTTTTGTCTGGTCTTCAATCTGCTGTTGTTTGAAACTTTTGATGTATTTGGAAAGTTTTACTGCATGTTAATCAAGCATGTCAGGAAGCCTCAAAACTCCAGGACAAAGCAGCTGGACCTCTGAGCTGCAGCGAAGAAAGCTTTGAAAATCGATCCTTAAATTTAATTACAAGTATATTTGTTGTTGTGGCAATCAAATTCTGCGACACGTGGTTTATTGTCCTAACAGGTCACTGCTACAGGCAAAGTGATCATCAATGTGGAGAAGTACACTGATGTGGCACAAAACTGGTGTTACTAAATGTTTGCTTTATCAATAACCTGTCTAAATGGTCAGAGTCGGCTGCATTTCAGGGAAATTATTATGATCCCAGACCAGACCCCAACAGTGGCTAGGATAATGGACAGAAACCCCAATATTTAATTTTAATTTTGTAAGACTGTGAGGAAAGGATACTTCGCTCCAGGCATGATTGAATGAAGAACTAGGGATGTGATATATTAAAGGCAGACTTATTACGAACTATTAAAAGCTTTAACATCGCACCCAATAGCTTGCAATTATCCGTTAAACAATACTACTACTTATAGTGAATACAATACCCTTAATTGCTATCTTTATTCTCACTTGACAACCAGAAAATAACCATCTCTGCTCTCAATCCACCTTAAATACCAATGGCACAGAGGAATACTTGCTTTACAGAGTTCTTTGAGAAAAGATCTTTTGATACTTTTACAACTCTGGTCAAAACCATGCAGGAACTTTGTCTATATGTCTTCAAAAGCTGTATCAACTGGCTTGTTTCATCTGCCCCCTGTCCACAGACAGGTCTGCACTGCTTTAAATACTGTTCATTTCTTCTAACTAACATAGTGAGAACAGAACTGTTTCACTGTGCCCACAGCTTCAGCCAGATCAGAACTGAACTGAAAATGGTTTCTCAAAAACGCTGATGCCTTAGCTCCACCCAGCAATGACATCATCTCACCAAGTTGAAAACGAATTAACTCCCCAGGGAATCCCCTTAATCAAAACAAAATTGCATTATCCCAAGCTTTTTATGGTGGCAGATTGCACCACTGGCTCCTAAAATCTTTGCATTTTAAACCAAGATTATTTTAAAACATCAGCAGTCAAACACACTCCAGCCCAGGTTTTTAACCCTTACTTCACCAAATACTTGAAATAGAATGTATCTGAAATTCCTACATTCATCACAGAAACCTAAATAAGTAGATGGGAGAGAGGAATAGGAGAAAACGTTACGGTGGAACCAAATGAACAGAATTGGAAAAGGCGCGTGTGGAGCATATGCATTGGCATAGTTGGGCCAAATGGGCTGTTTCTGTGCTGTATAATCAATGTAGAGTCACAGATATGGGCCGGGATTCTCCAAAAACGCGGCTAAGTGTTGACGCCGGCGTCAACGGGTCTCTTGGCCCAGTGATTCTGTGGCCCACGGGGCCAGCTCAACGCCGGAGTGCTCCGCGCTGGTCCAGCTGCCGATACGCGGCCCTGCACTGCTGGCCACAGGTCCGCACATGCGCACGGCGGCTGCTTCCGCGCGACATGGCGGACCCACACAGCGGGCCAGCGTGGAAGAAGGTAGCCTCTCCGATCGTGCCTATCCGCCAAACGGTGACCCCCGATCGCGGGCCTGGCCATCGTGGAGGCCACCCCACCCCCACCCCGGGAGACTGATCCACCCTCCCCACCAGGGCGGCTACCGCAGCTGCGATGCCGAGTTCCCACTGGGTGGAACTATACGGGAATCACGCCGGTGGGAACTCGGCCGGTCGACTGTGGAGAATCGCTGTGGGGGCCTCTTTCAATGGCCCCCGACTGGCGCTGATTCTCCAGTCCGACGCCCCATTTTCCACCCCCGCGCCGAGCGCGATTTCGGCACAGGCTCCGAGAATCCCGGCCATGAGCTTTGCACTGACCTTTGAGACTTGTAGAAAGATTGTTGTGATTCAAACAAATCAAAATGTACCAAACACCAACCAACTGCCACTGGAAATTAAATAGGTCACAAACCCTCTACCCACCCCCTGCGCTACCCCACCCCCTGCACTACCCCACCCCCTGCACTATGTGGAGCTGTTTCATTTTGTACTTTTAATTTGTTGGGTTTCAATTGTGTATTTGAAAGCTACAATTGTAATTCCTTAGGGTAGAACTAGATCAAAGAACAAAGAAAAGCACAGCACAGGAACAGGCCCTTCGGCCCTCCAAGCTTGCGCCGACCATGCTGCCCGTCTAAACTAAAATCTTCTACACTTCCGGGGACCATATCCCTCTTCCCATCCTGTTCATATATTTGTCAAGATGCCCCTTATACTCTCCCCAAAAATTTGTAAGTGTTGTCCTCGGTGGGAAAATTGGTGAGATCACTGGGTGGGTTGGTGTGATCCAAATCGCAATCCATCCACTCTTGTTGGAGTGATTTCTGCTGGGAAAGTGATGTGCAGGACCCAAAGACGCAGGCCAGGTTGGCTCCTCCGAGATTGGGGTGCCTTTTAAAAATGGCACCCTGATCTCCAGATAACCCTGCACTTCTTCCCCCACCCTCTTGCCCCATTCATGGCCGCACCCCCTTAACAAACCCTGCCCCTTGCTGGTGCTCCTTAGTGCACTGGCAGTGGCAGGTTGTTGGGGGCACCCTGCCCTATCCCCGATCAACGGGGGGCTCCAATGGCCTCTGAGCTCCCTGGCATGGTCATCATGCATGGTCTCTGTTGATGGGAGACAAGTTGTGATTGACACCAGGGGCGGGATTCTCCCCTACCCAGCCGGGCAGGGGGTCGCGGCGGGAACCACTCCGGCGTCAGGCCGCCCCAAAGGTGCGGAGAAACCGAACCTTGAGGGGCTAGGCCCGCACCGGACTGGTTTCCGCTCCCCCGGCTGGCGTGGAAGGCCTTTGGCGCCATGCCAGCCGGGACCGAAAGGACTCTGCCAGCCGGCGCGAGTCCGCGTGTCTCTTCCGCGTCGGCCATGGTAAATGCTGTGGCCGAGGCGGAGGGAAAAGAGTGCCCCCACAGCACAGGCCCGCCCGCCGATCGGTGGGGCCCGATCACGGGCCAGGCCATCGTGGGGGCACCCACCCCCCCCCCCCCCCCCCCCCCCCGGGGCCAGATCGTCCCGTGTCCGCCCGCGTCACCAGGTCCCGCCAGTAAGAGAGGTGGTTTGATCCTCGCCGGCGGGACAGGCATTCCAGAGCGGGACTTCGCCTTGGGTGGGGGAGGGGGGGCGCCGACCGGCGCGGCGCAATTCCCACCCCCGCCGAATATCCGGTGCCCGAGAATTCGGCTACCGGCGGGGGCGGGATTCACGCCAGCTCCCAGCGATTCTCCGACCCGGCGGGGGGTCGGAGCATCCCGCCCCAGGTGTGCGCTTTGCTGGCAGTGGCGGAGAATACCGGGAGCCGGGAGACTCTCGTTTGAAACGGACTGAGTGGATTTAAATCTCATTAAATATAGTTCACACCCAGGGAGGGCATGAACCAGATTGAGTCCAATGCCGCAGGCTGGGAAAATCATGCTCCATTGGTGCCAGGCATGAAACCCGTTTCGGGGTTCACCTGCTATACTCCAGGAATAGCAGGATGTGAACCGGGCACAACACTGGGTGTGGTGGGGGGGAGGAGGTTACAGAGGAACAAATAGAAGTGTTTAAAATATGAGATGATTTGAGAGGATAAACAGGGAAGCATTATTTCCCTGTGAATTATGTGAGTCAATACACATTTAGGAAAAGTACTAGGTGCACTTGATTGGGGGGGTGGGGGTGGGGGGCTTAAAACAATTTCTTCTATGTGAATGGTAATTAGAAATTGGAGTAAGTTGCTTTAAAAGACTACTGAGGTTCACTCAAGTAACTGCATTTGAAATGAAATTCAGTAAACGTTTGCAGAAGAATATGAAGTTGAGGAACGTGCAAGGAAATTGCGCTCGAGTAGATACGGCTGGTGAATGAGCGGAATTTTCACACACTCAATAGGCTCGTGTTTCCCTGGTCTGTGTTAAAGCTACAGAATTGCAGCATAGAATTTGCCCCATTGTATTTGGACAGTGCTAACTCTTCATTTGTCAATAGGATGTGGGGCAATTTTGGTACACTTAAGGGAAACAGTATGGAGGGATTCAAACATAGATTGGGAAATCGATAGGCTAGATTTGGGAGTTGACAACACATTCAAGATCTTTGGAGTGAAACGAAAGGTCGAAGATGGAGTGATAGTTTGCAAGAATGGAGGGTCCAGGTTGAGTTTTTATTTGAGGAGAGCACTGATGATGTAGGGTAAAGATCAATTGGGCAAGTTTTAACCTACCCTAGTGCAGAACAATATTGGCCGGGGTAAAATTGGTGTTTCCCTTCACCCGTGTAGGTTTTATGCCCAGTGAGTACCATTAAAATTGCTCCCAGTATGCCCCTCTACTCTGCCAGGATATTACCAGTTATGGGATCCTTTCTTTCATTGTACTTTAGGATCTTTTCTTTCATTCTTCTTTTCCCAAAGCATCCCCAAAGTATTTTACATTCTTCTGTATTGAACTGTACCTACTGTTGTAATATGGATTCTGTAGATAACTCATGATGAGACCTTGAGACTTTGTATGGGTAAACATGAAACATTTATTGTTAATCTTCAACTATTTACTAATCCCAGATATCATCATGCATGGTGCTGCTTCTCCATGCAGGTAGGCTCCTAGAGTGTTCTCTGAAACTCTAGCACAGTGGGTAGCACTGTTGCTTCACAGCTCCAGGATCTCGGATTCGATTCCTGGCTTGGGTCACTGTCTGTGCGGAGTCTGCACGCTCTCCCTGTGTTTTGCGTGGGTTTTCTCCCACAAGTCCCGAAAGACGTGCTGTTAGATAATTTGGACATTATGAATTCTTCCCTCAGTGTCCCCAAACAGGCGTCGGAATGTGACGACTAGGGGCTTTTCACAGTAACGTCATTGCAGTGTTAATGTAAGCCTAGTTGTGACAATAAAGATTATTATTATTATGAGCCTATTCCCATTTGACTTTATCCATTATATCATGGGTGATGCTATTCTCCAGTTCCATGTTAACCCTTGCTCTGCTCAGCACCTTTACATTGGATTGGCATGCAGGCACATAGCACACTTGCAAGTTTTGTTCTTGCTCACCTTTGATCATTGACAGAATACTCTACATTCCTATTGTCTGGCTACCTCAAAAATTAAGTAAGTCTAGCATAACAAGCCTGTTAAAAATCCATTTCTATGGCCCCTTACTTTGTAAGTGCTCACTAATTTCATCCTATTTTATTAGCTCTCGAAGGCTGATTTTTGTTTTTTGTTACCCTCTCCCACCCTTGCACCCTGCCACACCCACTCTCGAGGAGTCTGGTGCATGAAGAACAGATGTTTGAAATCCCACATACTGGTTGACTGTATTTTGACCTACAGTCAGAATTCAATTATATTGATTTTGATTAATTATGTTGAAATCCATGTTTCTCTAGATTGCCGAATGGACTTTGGAAGTATTAACAAAGCTGATAAGAATCAGCATCTCTGAAATGGCCTTGCAAACCACTCAATTCAAGGTGATGTGGGAATGGGCAGCAAATGCTTGCTTTGCCAGTAACATCCACATCCAATTAAATTATTTTTTTAAATTCAGACTTCCCAGTCCCATATCTTCACCCACGAGGTTTGTTCCTGTGCTGTAATGCAGATGATCCCAGATTGATTGTAGTTGGACAAGAAATATGTCAATTAAATTAATTTTAGTTTCTCCTTGCATGAGAGTAAGACATTCTGACAAAAATATAGAGCATGATTTTCTGCCTCTTCCCAGCAGCAGATCTTTTGGTTCTGCTGACTCCCCTTCAGGCAGCAGAAAGCCGGTTACCGGACCTTTGACCTGTGAGGGACAGCTTTCTCAAAACTCAGGAGCCGTTCAAGCAGCGTGCTGTGTTTGTAGAGAACAATCAACAGTGACGTCACAGGAAAGTGGTAACTGATATTAGGGACTGTCTAAATAGCTGAAACTTAAATAATTTTTCAAACTAATAGTTAGGGGACCAAACTTGGAGGATAAAGGCAAAGTGAATCTGAAAGTAGAACCAGGAAATCAGAAGAGCTGATTGGATGAGTACATTTATATATTCTATAATAACAAGGAGCAGAAAAGGAGGGCACTAGTTAATATTAGCTAATACTAGTTGATATTATTTGATATTAAAAAAATAATAATAATTTAAAGGGTAAGACATGGCAGCAGAGCTCCCAAGCCGTGGTCTGCTCTTCCTTCTCCATGTGGGAGACCAGGACTGTTTCCAGTTCCCAGGACCACCATGCGTGCAGGAGATGTCTCCAGCTGCAGCTCCAGGAACCCCGCATTTCAGAGCTGGAGCAGCGGCTGGGGACACTGGAGTGAGTTGAGAGTATCGTGGATAGCACGGAGAGAGGTGGGCACACCGCAGGCTCCGACTCCACAGGCAGGAAGGGCATAGTTGACCACTAGGCAGTGCAAGAGAGCTATTCGGGCAGTGCAGGAATCTCTTCTGGCCATTCCCCTGCAAAGCAGATCTTCCACTTGGTGGTTACTGTTGAGGGGAATGGCCACTCCGGGGAAAGCAGCAACAACCAAATTTGTGCACTATGGTTGGTTCTGCTGCAGATGGGAGGAGTAAAAATTGTGAGAATGCAATAGTCATGGGGGATTCAATTGTGAGGGGAATAGATAGGTGTTTCTGTGGTCACACATGAGACTCCGGAATGGTGTGTTGCCTCCCTGGTGCTAGGGTCAAGGATGTCTCGGAGCGGTTACAGGATATTCTGTAGGGTGGACAGCCAGTGGTCGTGGTACACATTGGTATAAACGAGTTGGTATAGGTTTTTTAAAAAATGGATGAGGTCCTGAAAGCAGAATATAGGGAGTTAGGAAAAAAGTTGAGAAGTCTGACCTCAAAGGTAGTGATTTCAGGATAACTACCAGTGCCGCATGCTAGTCCGAGTAGGACTAGCAGGATAGATCAGATGAATATGTGGCTGAAGAGATGGTGTGAGGGGGAGGCTTTCAGATTTCTGGTGAATTGGGACCAGTTCTGGGGAGGTGGAACCTGTACAAACTTGGTAGGACTGGGACTGATGTCCTTGCAGGGGGTCTTGCTACAACGGTGGGGATGGTTTAAAATATGACAGAGGCGGGGAGGGTTTAAATTAATATGACAGGGGGCGGGGAGGGTTTAAACTGATATGGCAGGGGAATGGGAACCTATCTAAGGATTTCGAGTAGGGGGAATCGTGAACAAGAGAAAACACAAAGGAGAATAAGAAAAGCGATACCCTATGTTTCCCCCCCCCCCACTTCTGGGGCTTAATCCTCCAGTCCCCCGAAGCCCTAAGTGTCACTGCCAATGGCTCTATCGCCAAGTCGAAAAGCAATGGGGAGAGTGGGCATCCCTGCCTTGTGCCACAGTGTACCCCAAGTCACCCAAACTCTCTCATTTGGTTTGTCCACACATTCGCCACTGGTGCCTTATATAGCCACAATCTACAAAACCCTGCCCGAACCCAAACCGCCCCAGCACCTCCAACAAATTCACCCACTTCACCTGATCAAAAGCCTTCTCTGCGTCCATTGCCAACACCATCTCTACCTCCTGCCCCTCCGAATGCATCATAATTACATTGAGTAGCTTCCGCACATTCGCCGACAACTACCTCCCCTTTTCAAACCCCATCTGATCCTCATCTATCACCCCGGCACACAGTCCTCAATTCGCAATGCAAGCACCTTCGCCAATAACTTGGCATCTACGTCAATAACAATATCGGGTAGTATGACCCACACTGCTCCGGAGTCCTTATCATTCTTTAGAATCAGGAAGATGAAAACCTGCAACAATGTAGGGGGAGCTCCCGCCACACCCCCTCCCCCGCTTCATTATATGCCCTAATCAGCAGTGGCCACGGTTCGCCCCAAACCTTTTATAAAACTGCACTGGGAACCCGTCTGGTCCTGGGGCCTTCCCTGTCTGTACCGCCCCCACACCATCTCTCACTTCCCACAGTCTCCAGGCCCTGAACCAGCCCCTCCACCACCTTGGGAAACCCTAACCCATCCAGGAACCACTGCATCCCCTCTTCCCCGGTCAGGGGCTCAGACTCATACAGCCTCCTATAAAAGGCCTCAAATACCCAATTCATCCCCTCCGGGTCGATCGCCACTTTACCCTTATCATCCCTCACTGTACCAATCTCCCTCGCCGCTGTCCGTTTCCTCACTGTTCGGCCAACATCCTGCTCACCTTTTCCCCGTACTCATACATTGCTCCTCTGGCCCTCCGCAACTGTCCCACCGCCTTCCCCGCGGAGACGAGCCCAAACGCCACCTGGAGCTTCTGCTTCTTCTTCAACTCTGAATACTTCCTGTCCACCCTCAACATTTTATCTAGCAACCTTGCCTTCTCCTTCCACTCCACCTTCTCCCTGTGCGCCCAAATCAAAACTCCCTCCAACTACAGTCTTGCCCCCCACAATGTGGTGGCTGTGATCTCCCATGTGTCTTTCAACTCCACAATGCCCCAAATGGCAACCCACATATGTTCAGACACCACCAGCAAGCCCCACGTTTAGCCTCCACTGCGGGCATTGGGCCGCCCCCTAAGCCACCCGCAAATCCAGCCAATGTGGCGAGTGGTCGAGAACCACAATCACTGAATGCTCCCAGGTCGGCCACCCCCACCTGCAGCGCCCTGTCCATCACAAAAAATGTAAATCCAGGAGTACACCCAGTGCACATGGGAGAAGTATGAAAACTCCGTTGCCCTCGGCCTCCCAAACCTCCATGGGTCCACTTGCTGCCCCCCATGTACTCCATGAACCCCCTCCGCTCTCTCGCCACTGGTGATACCCTCAACGACTTGGGACTCGACCAGCCCAAATTTAGATCTATAAACGTATTGAACTCACGCCATAATCAAGTGATGCGAGTCCAGGTCAGAAATCTTCCCCAACACCTGCCTCATAAAATCCACATTGCCCCAATTTGGGGTATAAACATTTACCAGAACCACCGGCATCCTCTACAACATCCCACTGACCAGCACATCCCTACCCCCCAGATCGGCCACAATGCTCCCCACTCAAAAGCAAACCTCTTATTGACCAACACTGCCACCGACTTCGTCTTCATATCTAGCCCCGAATGAAACATATGCCCAGCCGATCCCTTTCTCCGCCTCGTCTGATCCCACAACTTCAGATGTGTCTCCTGCAAAAATGCCATATCCGCCTTCAAACTCCTCAGATGCGTCAACACCCGCGATCGTTTAATGGCCCATTCAACCCCCTCACATTCAGGGGGGCCCACCCTGCCTCACCCTCCCCACCCCCTTCCCCTGCCAATCAACCTTGCCCCTTTTTGAGCCGGCCCACGTCATGTGCCCGTCCAGGCCTACCCTCAGATGTCCACTGCCATCAATCCCTTCCTAACTGGGCCACACCAACCACACCCTTGTCAGCAACCCCCCGCCCCCCGCAATCAAACAAACCAGTTCTCCCCAATTATCCCAACCGCCAACACACAGAGTAACAAAAGGCACACTCACCGTCACTACTCCCCTGCCAACACCTATCCCAGAGTACCCCCCCCCCCAGCTACTTAAGAGGAGATTTGTGCGCTTTGCAGTTCAATGTCCTCCCAGTCCATTGTCCCTCATAAAGTCCGTCACTTCCTCTGATATGTTGGAATGTCACTCACAGGCGGGTCAGGTATAAAGCTCCAAACTTCACCCTCCTCAAAGAGGGCCGCCTTTATCTGGTTAAACCCAGCCCTCCGCACCCAGGTCTTGATGGACCTGCAGCCCACTCCCTTCCCAGGCACACTTCTTGGTCTGCCTCGCCCAATGTAGGATCTTGATCTTATCCTTATCCAAAAAGCGATGCAGCTGGACCACCATTGCCCTCGGCGGCTCCCCCACTGGCTTACTCACTCTTCCAACTTCGTCTATCGGGCAGGAGATAAATTCTGAGAACAAGCACTAACAGGTTCAAAAACAGCTTCTTCCCCACTGTTACCATGCTCCTGAATGACTCTCTTATGGACTGAAGTGATCTCTTCACACATCTTCTCTACTGAGTAGTACTGCACTCCGTATGCTCACCCATTGCCTGTGCCTATATATTTACATTGTGTATTTATGTCTGTCCTATGTTTTTTTTTCATGTATGGAATGATCTATCTGGACTGTACACAGAACAATATTTTTCAATGTACCTCGGTTACTTGACAATAAAACAAATGCAATCCAATCATCTTCCCTGCTACTGGGTGATAGTGACATGGAGAACTTTCCCACAGAAGTCTCCTTTTTCTTTTTGACGAGGTTCACCATATCCCTCGTTATCCAAGGCTCCCTAAACTTCCCATACTTATCCTTCGTTCTCTCAGGAACATGGCTTTTCTGAATCCTAATCAACTGTGCTTGAAAGACATGACCGGTGTTGATTTACCAGTTTAGTCAGTGCTACAGATATGCGCCATTCCAACTAAGCAGCAAAATAAAAAATGTGTGACTATCCCAAACTGTGATTCCCCTTGTGTCCTCATGACTAAGAACAATCTATACCTTTTTGATGGGGTTTTAATCAATTCAGCATAGTAAAGAAGAAATTCTCATTGACCTTTTCTCCAATAATTTTCAATTCGCCAACCATCTTCTTACCACTTGAAGCCTCAAGTCTCAGGATAATTCACAACCTGAATCATTAACTCTGTTTCTCTCAAGTGCTGTCTGATCTGCTGAGCATTTCAGCATTTTCTGTTTTAATTTCAGATTTCCACCTATGCAATATTTGCTTTCCTGTTGGCACCAGTGAGGTTCTTGGGCTTGATGTTCCCTCTACTTTGTTTGCACCCCCCTTTTATGTCAAGGTTTCTGGCCTCCACAGCGCTGAGCTGTGGCCCTTCATTGTGAAGTGCAGTGTGGACCTTTTCCGTAATTCTGCCTGCTCTTGCCTACGTTCTGAGAGATTGCCTCTGGCTGTGTCTCAAGAAAATACCATTGTACATATGAAATTTTTTGAATGTGAATTCTCCTGAGAGAATATTCCAAATATAAACCTTTTCTCATTTTCTTCACATCCACACAAACCTCTGCTGAGAAACAACACATTTTCCACCAATATTTTGCTCTTTTATTTAAATAGAGAAAATGCCACAACTGGATAATTACTTTTTTTCCCTTTGTTTTTGTTCCATTGTTAAATTTTCTAGAATTGAAATTGAGTGAAATATTCCACTGCCTAGTAATCATGTTAAAGCCAATATAGTCATACAAATAACAACTGCAGGAAAGGAAACTAATTGTTCCTTAAAGCAGTAGCATCCAGAATGGACGACATGATGTCCATTCTTGTAAACAAATTGAGGCAAGGCTGCCTTCTTAAACCTTTTGTGTAAACACCGTTTTATACAGTCTGCAGTTGTTGTGTATGTGCATATTCATTTGCTCTGCAGACCTTCAATAATTAGTCATCATAAAAATGATAAAACAACTCCGTGTTGAGAAAATGGCTGAACCTGATTGCAATAGTCACACACACCCTGCTTGGTATCCTGTCACGTTCACTCTTTAATAATCACCGCTTTGATTAGGGCTGTAATCCTGTTCTATTGCTCTGAGTTTACACTATTCAGACAGCACATTATTATTACCTGTTCCTCGCATTTTATTTTACAGCTCTGTATACCTGAGCTTCTGATTTTCAAGTCCATTTACGGCCTTACCCCTCTTACTGTAACCTCTACCAGCCCTACAGCCCTCTCGCATCTCTATTGTTCCAATTTTGGCCTATTGCATCCCCAACTAATTTTGTTCAGCCATTGATAGCCATGCCTTCTGCTGTCTTAGGCCCTAAACCTTTGAACTCCCTTCCTCAACTTCTCTATCCTCTTTTAAGATACTCCTTAATATTTCTATCTCTTGCCAATCTCTATCTTTTTGATCAATAGTTAGAATATCTCCTTTGGCTTGATGTCAAATTTTATGTGACCTTCAAACCACCTTGCCTTGAACCACTCAGATTTTTCTATTATTAAGATTCTTTATAAATACAAATTGCAGGGGTAAGTAACTGGAGGGAGAGGAGGCTGCTTCAAAATATTTTCAGCCCATGGTGTCTCAGTGGATTAGGCGGCACAGTGTTCATAATATAATGATCTTTATTGTCACAAGTAGACTTGCATTAACACTGCAATGAAGTTACTGTGAAAAGCCCCTAGTCGCCACATTCTGGCACCTGTTTGGATACACAGGGAGAATTCAGAATGTCCAAATTACCTACCAGCACGTCTTTCGGGACTTGTGGGAGGAAAATAGAGCACCCGAACACGCAGACACAGGGAGAATGTGCAGACTCCACACAGACAGTGATCCAAATTGGCATTTGAACCTGGACCCTGGAGCTGTGAAGCAACAGTTCTAACCACTGTTACCGTTCAGCCTAAGGCACTGCTGCCTCTCAGCGCCAGGGACCCGGGTTCAATTCCGGCCTTGGGTGACTGTCAATGTGTGGAATTTGCACTTTCTCCCCGTGTCTGCATGGGTTTCCTCCGGTTCCTCCAGTTTCCTCCCACAGACCATTAAAACAGTGGATTGACCATTCCAAAGGCGCCCAAAGATGTGCAAGTTAGGTGGGGTTATTGGTATAGAGGGGAATGGGCCTAGGTAGGGTGCTCTTTCACAGGATTGGTGCAGCCTCAATGGGTCAAATGGCCTCTTACACTCCAGGAATTCTATGGTCCAATAGCACTCTATCCTGGGGCTTGCTTCTGTATTCCCCACGCAGGTCCCTGGAAATGGCGGCAACAGAGGAAGATTGAAGAAAAATGTTTTACTTGTGGCAGATGAGAAAGAAGAGATCAATAGCATCTTGACCAGGGAGTGAGTGATAGGAGTGGTATAGTTTGGATAGTGACATGACATGACAGCTGATGTCACTTCTGACACTCTCCCTTATTGTCTGCTGCATGTCAGACTAATATTGAGTTCTAAATTTGCTTTTCATTGAGTTCCATTTATTTCTACTCCTATCTTTCTAATTTACTCTGCAGCAACACTCAAGGCCTCCCTTAACCATCCCATTTCCGTCCTTCAGTAGGTCTTCCATTAAACCTTCTGTCGATTCTAGAGATTGTTACTGTTACACTGAATTAGTCCTGTTGCTGCTTTCTCTTCTCTTTAATGCATACGCGCCAAACCATGAGATACAATTGACATACCATAACATACCACCTTGCCTTGAACCACTCAGGTTTTTCTGTTATTAAGATTCTGGTCTTGGGTGACTGTCCATGTGCGGAGTTTGTACTTTCTCCCCATTTCTTCAATCTTCCTCTGTTGCCGCCATTTCCAGGGACCTGCGTGGGGAATACAGAAGCAAGCCCCAGGATATAGTGCTCATTGAACCATAACATATATTTGACATAAATAACATACTCACCATTCTGTAAGATATATAAAACTAGAAATTTGGTGTAATGCCATCTTGAATGATGCTTAAACATACCTAATGCCCCTTCTATGGGGCACAGTGCACTACCAGATGCTTCCTGCATGGCCTGCGCAGCCAAATTAGGTAAATCTGTAAGTCAAAACTGCCTTTATAAAGGTTTCTGCGTTAGCATGGTTCTAAGAGTTTGATGTGGGCCTAGTCCCCTGAATTTTGGGCTGGCCTCTCAGCTGTTAAATGTGAACTGGCTTATCTGCTTCTGAGGGTGCTGGAAATTATACTATTTTATCCCCTTTAAATCTTCATTCTGTGTATTTGGCTGTCTGCCTCTCTAAAATTCTTTGACTCTAGAAATTAGCATGTGTATACCTCCACTGATATTTCAATCGTCCAGGTAGGTTCTTCCTACTAATAGACAATTTACACCAGATGCTAGATGCCTGCTAATCTTGTTACTGGGAAAATTGCATCTCGCCATGCCTTTAATACTGGCTACCGCTATTACGAGCAGATTTCTACCTGTTGCTCGACAAATCGCATCCTATCTGGTTTAGCACAGGGCTAAAGAGCTGGCTTTTAAAGCAGACCAAGGCAGGCCAGCAGCACGGTTCAATTCTCGTACCTGCCTTCCCGAACAGGCGCCGGAATGTGGCAACTAGGGGCTTTTCACAGTAACTTCATTTGAAGCCTACTTGTGACAATAAGCAATTTTAATTTAATTACTTTTTAATTATCATGCCGTGTTAAATTCATATTGCTGCTGTTACTAGATCCCGTGATATGTGTATAAACCTGTAACCTGCACAGGACTCATCCAGCTGGGGATGATTGTTCCCCGTGCTCAATTGGACTGAGTTAACCCAGCACCAGCATAAAAGGCCGGCAGCTGTCGAGCCAGTGAGAAAGGAATGAGGACCCGGTGAAAAGTAACCGGGCCCTGTGCATGTATGATGCTGTTGCTGAAATAAAGGACTTTTAAGAAACTCGTTGGACTCCTATCGCTTGATCACATTGGCGACGATGATGAATTGGAGCTGTCGGCGTGCTGCTTGTTCGACTGAGCTACATCCCCGGAATTTTTTCTTCACGAGTGGACGACGGTACACAGTTTTTTTTTTTTTTTTTTTTTGTTGTTTTTTTTTTCGGAGCTTGTAATGTTATGGAAGGCAAGCGCCGGGTCGAGTTTTTATCGCCGGCTTGTGAAGTGTGTCCGTTGGGAGTGATCTGGAGTCTGAAGTGTCCGGCACTACCGGATGCGGTATCTTCTGAGAGACTTCTGGTGATGATCGCATAGCAAAGAACAAAGAACAAAGAAAAGTACAGCACAGGAACAGGCCCTTCGGCCCTCCAAGCCCGTGCCGACCATGCTGCCGGACTAAACTACAATCTTCTACACTTCCTGGGTCCGTATCCCTCTATTCCCATCCTAATCATGTATTTGTCAAGATGCCCCTTAAATGTCACTATCGTCCTTGCTTCCACCACCACCACTATACTCCAAGTGTGGCCTAACTAAGGTTCTATACAGCTGCAACATGACTTGCCAATTCTTATACTCAATGCCCTGGCCAATGAAGGCAAGCATGCCGTATGCCTTCTTGACTACCTTCTCCACAATTCCCGTAACAGCCTCCCCGAACAGGCGCCGGAATGTGGCGACGAGGGGCTTTTCACAGTAACTTCATTTGAAGCCTACTTGTGACAATATGCCATTTTCATTTTCATTTCATTTCACCTGTGTTGCCCCTTTCAGTGACCTGTGGACCTGTACACCTAGATCTCTCTGACTTTCAATACTCTTGAGGGTTCTACCATTCACTGTATATTCCCTACCTGCATTAGGCCTTCCAAACTGCATTACCTCACATTTGTCCAGATTAAACTCCATCTGCCATCTCTCCGCCCAAGTCTCCAAACAATCTACATCCTGCTGTATGCCCTCCTGAGGATGACAGTCCTCATCGCTATCCACAATTCCACCAACCTTTGTGTTGTCTGCAAACTTACTAATCAGACCAGTTACATTTTCCTCCAAATCATTTATATATACTACAAACAGAAAATGTTCCAGCACTGATCTCTGCGGAACACCACTAGTCACAGCCCTCCAATTAGAAAAGCATCCTTCCATTGCTACTCTGCCTTCTATGACCTAGCCAGTTCGGTATCCACCTTGCCAGCTCACCCCTGATCCCGTGTGACTTCATCTTTTGCACTAGTCTACCATGAGGGACCTTGTCAAAGGCCTTACTGAAGTCCATATAGATAACATCCACTGCCCTACCTGCATCAATCATCTTAGTGACCTCTTCGAAAAACTCTATCAAGTTAGTGAGACGTGATCTCCCCTTCACAAAACCATGCTGCCAATCACTAATATGTCCATTTGCTTCCAAATGGGAGTCGATCCTGTCTCGAAGAATTCTCTCCAGTAATTTCCCTACCACTGACATAAGGCTCACTGGCCTGTAGTTCCCTGGATTATCCTTGCTACCCTTCTTAAACAGAGGAACAACATTGGCTATTCTCCAGTCCTCCGGGACATCACCTGAAGACAGTGAGGATCCAAAGATTTCTGTCAAGGCCTCAGCAATTTCCTCTCTAGCCTCCTTCAGTATCCTGGGGTAGATCCCATCTGGCCCTGGGGACTTATCTACCGTAATATTTTTCAAGACGCCCAACACCTCGTCTTTTTGGATCTCAATGTGACCCAGGCTATCTACACGCCCTTCTCCAGACTCAACATCCACCAGTTCCTTCTCTTTGGTGAATACTGATGCAAAGTATTCATTTAGTACCTCGCCCATTTCCTCTGGCTCCACACATAGATTCCCTTGCCTATCCTTCAGTGAGCCAACCCTTTCCCTGGCTACCCTCCTGCTTTTTATGTACGTATAAAAAGCCTTGGGATTTTTCTTAACCCTATTTGCCAATGACTTTTCGTGGCCCCTTCTAGCCCTCCTGACTCCTTGCTTAAGTTCCTTCCTACTTTCCTTATATTCCACACAGGCTTTGTCTGTTCCCAGCCTTTTAGCCCTGACAAATGCCTCCTTTTTCTTTTTGACGAGGCCTACAATATCCCTCGTTATCCAAGGTTCCCGAAAATTGCCGTATTTATCCTTCTTCCTCACAGGAACATACCGGTCCTGAATTCCATTCAACTGACACTTGAAAGCCTGCCACATGTCAGATGTTGATTTACCCTCAAACATCCGCCCCCAATCTAGGTTCTTCAGTTCCCGCCTAATATTGTTATAATTAGCCTTCCCCCAATTTAGCACATTCACCCTATGACCACTCTTATCCTTGTCCACCAGCACTTTAAAACTTACTGAATTGTGGTCACTGTTACCGAAATGCTCCCCTACTGAAACATCTACCACCTGGCCGGGCTCATTCCCCAATACCAGGTCCAGTACCACCCCTTCCCTTGTTGGACTGTCTACATATTGTTTTAAGAAGCCTTCCTGGATGCTCCTTACAAACTCCGCTCCGTCTAAGCCCCTGGCACTAAGTGAGTCCCAGTCAATATTGGGGAAGTTGAAGTCTCCTATCACCACAACCCTGTTGTTTTTACTCTTTTCCAAAATCTGTCTACCTATCTGCTCGTCTATCTCCCGCTGGCTGTTGGGAGGCCTGTAGTAAACCCCCAACATTGTGACTGCACCCTTCTTATTCCTGATCTCTACCCATATAGCCTCACTGCCCTCTGAGGTGTCCTCCCGCAGTACAGCTGTGATATTCTCCCGAACCAGTAGCGCAACTCCGCCTCCCCTTTTACATCCCCCTCTATCCCGCCTGAAACATCTAAATCCTGGAACATTTAGCTGCCAATCCTGCCCTTCCCTCAACCAGGTCTCTGTAATGGCAACAACATCATAGTTCCAAGTACTAATCCAAGCTCTAAGTTCATCTGCCTTACTCGTAATACTTCTTGCATTAAAACATATGCACTTCACGTTTCGTCTGTCTGTCTGCCATCGTTTCGCGATGCTGGCAGAGTGGTCCACCGGGGAGTCCGTTCTCGAGTTGCCCTTTTGGAACATCATTCTGGTTGTGAGTGCAGCAGTGTTTGGAAGACTGTTCTGAGGCTGCTCGGACTGTGGGATTTGCAACAGTGATGTTTTGCCTGCGAGCTGACAGTTATTGTACAACTGCAGGTTTTGTGCCTAGAGACTCTGATGGTGTTGAATTGACTGGGCATTCCATATGTGACTTCTGATCCTGTGGCAGCTTACATGGAGCCCTGCTGTTTTTTTTAATTTGTGCTGTGTGTTTATTTGCCTGTGTTGAGGTACTGTAAGAATATTGGGGTGACAGCTCCCTGGGCATTTTGGTAGGTGCTAGGGTGGCACAGTGGTTAGCACTGGGACTGCGGCACTGAGGACCCAGGTTCGAATCCTGGCCCTAGGTCACTGTTCGTGTGGAGTTTGCACATTCTCCCAGTGCCTGCGTGGGCTTCACCCCCACAACCCAAAGATATGCAGATTAGATGGATTGCCCACGCCAAATTGCCCCTTAATTGGGAAAAAAAAAATTCTGTATTGTAAATTTATTTAAAAAAAACAAAATAAAAAATAAAAAGTTTGGTAGGTGCTTTAATTTTAGGTAAAATTTAGACTGCCTGATAATTTTTTTAATTAAGGGGTGTTTGGGAGTTACGGGACGTTGAGGTGGATTTGTCTGATGTTCCCGCCCCCCCACCTGTTCCCTCTGTGGCTGGAAGGCATGCCACGCCGATTGGGCCTTGGGTTGATGGTCCGATGCCATGGTGCGCGCCGTCCCCGGGTTCGGCTGTTAGCTGCTTTGCCCCCTGTGTGAATGGTGAGGGTGTCGGGCCGGACATAATGCTTGGTGGAGTACACGCCGGCCCGTTCTGCTTCCCTGTTCGGTGGTGCCTTATCCGAACCAATTTGGTTTTTTGCATTTGTTGTCTGGGGTTTGCATCGGTTTAGTCCTCTCCTATCCTCTCCTCTTCAATGGTCGTCCTTCTGAAGGGTTTTAGGCTTTCGGGGGAGGGGTCTAATAACCTGCACAGGACTCATCCAGCTGGAGATGATTGTTCCCTGTGCTCAATTGGACTGAGTTAACCCGGCACAAGCATAAAAGGCCGGCAGCTGTAGAGCCAGCTAAAAATGAATGAGGAACCGGTGAAAGGTAACCGGGCCCTGTGCATGTAAGATGCTGTTGCTGAAATAAAGGACTTTTAAGAAACTCGTTGGACTCCCCTCGCTTGATCACAATATGGACATGGAGTGTAATGTGAGAAATCTTTTATTCACCATGACCAACAATGTGAGGTCATTGTACTTTTGCCAGCATCGCTTTCATGTCAACTCCAGACTTCAGCTATTGGTCTCTCTGGCAACGTGTTCCCATTACCGTATCAGGTTACTGCATCGAGCTTCCAGCCCACCTAAGGAAACATAACCTCTCTACCTGATTCCACCTTGATCACCAGAGCCTCCAAAGCAGAGTTTCCACGGCAATACTGAGATGTCAGGAGGATTCTGCTTGTGCTCCAGTGGAAGCGGTGTGCAGCAGCGATCGAGCTCTGCCTCTCGGATGGGTCTGCTCGTGTTTTCATTTAGTTGCCACTTATTCCATGCTGCATAGGATGTCTCCTAAGTCTGCACAATGCTCCATGCCAACTAGCAGCCATGCCCCTTGACTGTGACATGAGGCTGTCTGGCATGTCAGTGATGCACGATCAATTGCACAAAGACTAAAGTTGTGTACAACTGTGGCTTTATTACAGTCAGATGCGTGGCCTGCTGCAGCTGGCGAAATGGCAGGGCACTGGAGGTCATGCATATTTATACAGTTCTCCCTGGGCGGAGCCAGCCGGCAGGAGCTACCGGCAAACCTGTTGTGCAGGTCCTACCTTACATCTCCTAATACAGTGGATCACCACAGTCAGCCAATCCCCCAAGAAGCTGAATGTACATAGCCACTGTGTGCTCTCTTGTTATTGTGCCATTCTGCTTCATGTCGTCTTCCCAGTCGAATGACTTGGTCTTCACTTCAGCAGTGCAACTTCCCTTTGAAAGTCAGTTTACCTTTTAATAAGTGAAGGCTGGTTGGGAAACATGGTTTGCTAACAATGCTGCCTGGCTCCGCTGCAAGCACAAAGGCTGCTGGCAGTGCTTAGGAGAGTAGAGTAGAGTAACGTGGAGCGTTAGGTCAGTGTTTTTAAAACCTTTTTTCCGGGGACCCATTTTTACCAACCAATCAACCTTCGGGACCTACGCCAGTCGACTTTCGGGACCCACGCTGGCTGACCTTTGACCCACGCCGGCCGACCTTTGTGACCCACGCCGGCCGACCTTTGTGACCCACGCCGGCCGACCTTTGTGACCCACGCCGGCCGACCTTTGTGACCCACGCCGGCCGACCTTTGTGACCCACGCCGGCTGACCTCTGTGACCCACGCCGGCTGACCTCTGTGACCCACGCCGGCCGACCTCTGTGACCCACGCCGGCCGACCTTTGTGACCCACGCCGGCCGACCTTGGCACAATTAATAAATCCATACCTTAAAAAAATCATAATACAGCTTTGTGCCTGATTTCAGCTTCTTCTTAACGTGCTGTTCACCAGTGGCCCTGGAGCTCACAATGCTTTGTCATGTTGTGGACCCTCCTGAACAGCTCACACCGCCACTGCTTTGTCCTGCTGTGCATTCTCCTGAGCCACTTTCTCCAGCAGGTTTAGTTGTGAGATTCTGGCCTGTTTGTGTCTCTTGCCCTCTCGTCCTTATAACAAAACAATCCATTTTAAATTTTAATTGTTTGCTGCTGATAAAATGGAGGAATCACAATCGTGTCCAAATCATATGACATGGGAATTCAGGCCGCGTGACCTGCTCTCTGCCTCGCTTCAGGCAGGAAGATTACATTGAATTTTTTTTTAAATCTTCTCCTGCGGCAGCGCGCTGATGACAGGAGGAAGCGGTACTTCTTGCTTGTTTCCGTGCATGCGCACTGATGAGTGGGCGCCATGCAGCCGCATTTTTTAATATGGTCGCTGCTATCACTTTCCAAGCCGCTGGCAGCCGGCATTGTTAAAAGCCGGCTGCTGCTTCTGTTGCGCGTGAATTCACGCGATTGGGAACGGCGCGATGGACGGCTCTGCGACCATCCCGACACCCGCCTGCGACCCATCCGCGGGTTGCGACCACCACTTTGAAAATGCCTGATTTAGATGAAATGGACACACCAAATATTTTGTTCCCCATCTCTCTGTGAATGGTCATGGGCTGATCTCAGATCACAACCTCTGCTGAGAAAAAGGGTTATCCAATTTTTAGTCTGTGATAGTTCAGAATTTCTAAAGCACAAATAATGAACCAGTTTAGACATCTCTCCCTTGCTTCCTTTTATTAATGACTAATTCAGCTGAAACTAACCTTTTACACAAACGATTAGGATTCCTGTAGGGTTGGTCAAGCTTATAAATTATCTTTTTAGTCCAACCTCAGTAGAGTGGAAATCATAAGAAATGTACCTGTTAATCGAGTAGGAGCAGTTGCTTGGATTTTAGAAGAAGCCGTGTTTTAGAAGAACGCCTCTATTAAACTGTTGTGGAGATGCCGGCGTTGGACTGGGGTGGGTGAGCACAGTAAGAGGTTTTACAACACTAGGTTAAAGTCCAACAGGTTTGTTTCGAATCACTAGCTTTCGGACTCGTTTCTCAGGTGAATGAATCACTGGTGCTTGAGGAATAAGATGCAGGAACAATTAAATTTTTTGAAGGCATTTAGTGCAGATATAAATCATATCTTAATGATTGTAATGGTACATTAGGTTGCTGGTTTGAAAATTAGTTTTGCAATGGAAAGGAATGATGGTGGTTAATACAGAAAACTTTGATATGGAATAACAATTTAAGTTCGGGATATATTCTGGGTCCTGTGCTGTTGTTGAATAATGTCAGTGATCTGTTGGTGAATGATGGCATTCAAAGAGTTCTGGATTCCAGAGGTAGGGCTAAGAAATAGCAGATGGAATTCAATGTGGACAAACGTAAGGTGATGTGGATGGATTCATGAAATGTGAAACATGCCTGAACAGTGGATAAGTACCGACTGACCGAGGAAGAAGAAAAGGGTTTGAATGTGATTATCAAACATTCATTAAAAGTATCCAATTGTTTGTGATGCTGTCGTCAATAAAGTTAATCACCAAGTATGAAGAAACAAGACTGCATTGGATTACTGAAACAAAAACAGAAAATACTGGACAATCTCAGCATGTCTGACGGCATCCGGAAAGAAAAGGGAGCTAATGTTTCAAGTCTGGATGGCTCTTTGTTAAAGCCAAAGAGAACTGGAAATTGGGTCAGATTTATACTGTGGTGGAGCGGTGGGGTTAGATAAGGGGCCAGCGATCGGTGGAGATAGATAGAATTTACAGTGCAGAAGGAGGCCATTCGGCCCATCGAGTCTGCACCGGCTCTTGATGGACAAAGATATCAAGGACAGAATGTAAAAGGGGGTGATTAAGGCTAAGAAGGCTGTTGATGGTGTCACATAAAGAGATTAGAATGTGTGAATGGCAGACAAAGGTGAGCAGTGTGTAAAGGGCAACAATGAACAGTTGGCCCAAGTGGAGTGGGGAGGAGGGGAACAGTGGGGAGGGAAGGGGTGAGAGGGGAACAATGTGAGGGAAGGGGTGAGAGGGGAACAATGGGGAGGGAAGGGGTGAGAGGGGAACAATGGGGAGGGAAGGGGTGAGAGGGGAACAGTGGGGGGGAAGGGGTGAGAGAGGAACAATGGGGTGGGAAGGGGTGAGAGGGGAACAGTGGGGAGGGAAGGGGTGAGAGGGGAACAGTGGGGAGGAAAGGGGTGAGAGGGCAACAGTGGGGAGGGAAGGGGTGAGAGGGGAACAATGGGGAGGGAAGGGGTGAGAGGGGAACAATGGGGAGGGGAGGGGTGAGAGGGGAACAGTGGGGAGGGAAGGGGTGAGAGGGGAACAGTGGGGAGGGAAGGGGTGAGAGGGGAACAATGGGGAGGGAAGGGGTGAGAGGGGAACAATGGGGAAGGAAGGGGTGAGAGGGGAACAATGGGGAGGGAAAAACAGATCAATGGAAGAAATTACAATTAAAATAAATTGATAGAAATAACAATGGGGTAAAGGTGGTGG